>NW_027555514.1:91049668-91657168 GCF_003287225.1 Phascolarctos cinereus
GCCAGTGGCCTCTGCTGACTCTTGGCAATCTGGTAAGTGGGGCTGGGGCATCAGCAGGAGGTGGTCTGGTCAGCCAGTGCTGAACGACTCCAATACCTCCTGAGAGGTGGAGAGGGGAGGGAAAGGAGGGGAGAGAGGGGGACAAACTATGTAATATTTAACAAAGGAAATGTATTCAACAGCTTGAAAAGTTTACTTGAAAGGATACAGTGTTGGTTCAGTGGATACAGTTCCATTTCTCCCCAACTTCTCACGAGGGGTGTGTGTGCGTGCGTGTGTGTGTGTGCACGCGCACGCGTGACGGAAGCCTGCTATTGCCAGTCCACCCCGTTGTCTCTAACCTAGCCCTTCAGTTCACATTTCTGATGACCAAGAGCTATGCCACGTCCTCTCTGTTGCTCTGTCTTTGTCTGTGGAATCTCTCCTTTGCTGCTTTCTATCTCTCAGATCAAGCAGACAGCCCAGGAAGGGCAAGAAGAGCTGCTCATAAAGGCAAATGCACCACCCCTCTTCCACATTCCACTGCCTGTCTTCTTTGAGGTCCTCTTTTCCCCTTTAAGGCAGTCCCTGATGTTAATTTCAACCAGGGGTCATTCATTCAATAGCCACTTAATGAGAGCCTACTATGTACAGGCAGTTTTCCATTCATTTAGTTTTTCCATCTGGATTTTCCTCTTTTGAGGAATCATGGATCTCATTAAGGAAGCTCTGTAATGCTCGGGGGCTTGATGTAATCAGTGCAATGTGATCTGCAAACAGGATGCTGCACCATTGGAAGGCCAGGCCATTGAGTTAATCCATCGGTTCATCTATCTGCGACTGGCACTGCTCATGGGAAATGAATTGGGCCCAAAACTGAACAGGAGAAAGAAAGCAGACTGGATTGAATGTAGGAAATTGTGTAGTGTTTTTAATGCTTCCAAGCTGCTCCCTAGCACAAAACAAAACAAGAAAGGCGTCTGTTAAATGCAGCAATTTTCCTGGTGATGCTTTATAGTTAGTTGCAAATCTTGGAATGCCACAATCTTTCAAGACTCAAAGTTATAAGTAGCACAAAGGCCAAGCAAAGGGTAGGCATGAATAGCTAGGGTGCAAGGAAGGAGATGGACTGGTGACATAGTGACAATGAGGGATAACAGAAAGATGGCTGGCGTGTTGGACTAGCACCCATATAATGTTTAAAAAAAACTTGAGGGAGATTTCTAGCATGTTGGGTAGAACCTTTGTGGAAGTCTATGGGAGAACATGGACAGAATGAGAAGGTACAGAAGGGCTGTGAAGTAAATAGACACAGGGATGGATGAGACCACACGTTCATTGAAGCATTGAAGTATACTGTGGGCAAAACACTGGGAGAGATACAAAGATAACTAAGACCTGGTCCTCATTTTCATTAGTTTATAATCAATAGCAACTTAATACCTATATGATTGAGGGAGGAGAAACCAAACATTCATTCTTTCTTTCATTTAACCAATCTTTGTAAAACACCTACTATAGAGGAAGAATTATCTAGAGTATAAACTTTGCTTTCAAAGCATTTACAATTGAATAGGAGGACAAGACCTATAGAAAGAACTGATGGCAAAGGGAGTGAAAAGGTGGGAACAGAAGTGTGGTACAGTGGAAAGAGCCTAGATTTGGACTCACAGGACCAGGGTTTAAATGTTCCCACTCTTACAATGTGAATGACCTCCAGAAAATCACTTAATGTCTTTTAACCTCAGGTTCTTACTCTGTAAAATGGAGGAGTAGAATTAATGATCTTGGAGGGCCCTTCTAGCTTTAGTGCTATGATCTTAAGTGCCAGAGAGAATACACAATGTAGACACATACAATGTGACTTCCTCTGGCAAGAGCCCCCCTCCTTTTAGGGTAGCCCGGAAAGCAACCTCCTTTCTTCCCTTCAGCCTGGAGGTAGGTTCTCAGAACAGACTTTTCAAGTTGGTAGGGAAGAGCCTTAGAGGTCATTTAATCTCTGTCCTCATTTTAGAAATGACTAGTGGGGTGTGGATTGGGGGGCAGGACCTGGAAAGGTCATACAGCTATCCCTATGGCAGATCTCCTGACTCCTAGTTCGATGGTTTTTCTGCTACTGACAAGGGCACTCATGAAAGCAGGGTCAATGGGGCAGCCCTGGGCCCTCCCCTGCAAAAGACGTGCCCAGATGGCAGGAAAGCACTCATCGTCACTAATAGGTCGCGGCCCAGGCCAAGCAAATCTTTTGTCCCACTATCGGCGCTCAATCAAACCCTGGCATCAGCAGGGCCCTGGCAGGGGCAGGCTGCCGACGAAGCACTAGCTCTTAAGCCCTGAGGGCTGGGTCATTGTCCTGAGGCCCCAGGCCCTAAGATGGCACCTCCCCGCCCCTCTATATATTGGGGCGTCCAACTACCCACACGTTGCACGTTACGGAGGACTCTAGGGGTGCATCTGGGGCTCTAGACAGCTGAAGAAGGAACATGTCGCAGTATTCGGGGAAAGTGAGTACAGCCTAGGGAAAGCGGGCTCTGGGTGGGGGCCATGAGTGGGAGGAGGGGAAGAGGAGGGGGGAGGGCAAGAGAGGCTAACCTAACTGGGGAGAGAGGGAATGGGGTTGAAGCCCAGAAAGTGGCGAATGAGATTGAGGACTCGGTCACAGGCAACTGGCTGGTTCTTCTGTAGTCTGCTCTTGATGCAAATAGAGGGTGTGTGTGTGTGTTGTGTGTGTGTGTGTGTGTGTGTGTATGTGTGTGTGTGTTTCAGGAAAAGTTGTGTGCACATCAAATTTTTGTAAATTGGGTTGGATTTTAAATGCTCTAGGGAAGTTCTCTCTCTCTCTCTCTCTCTCTCTCTCTCTCTCTCTCTCTCTCTCTCTCTCTCTCTTTGTTCTCTTTTTTTTAATAGGCAATCCTGTGGTGAAACCTTTTGAATAGTGAAAAATCCTTCTGTAACGTGAACAGCCACCCACAGGCCCCAGTTCATAGTTTCTTAGACTTCTAGCAGGCAGAGCACCCTATCAGTTACTGCCTATGTGACCTTGGGCAAGTCACTTAACTTCCTTGGGTCCCACCTTTCTCATCTGTAAGATGAAGGGGCTGGACTAGATGGCTTCTCAGGTGATGTCCAGCTTTGGTTCTAGGATTCTGTTTGGTCTGTTTGACTTGACCTAGGCCAGGTTTGCTCAGAGGCTGCAGTGGAAAGAACAGTTGGTTCTTGAGTCAGGACACCTCTGTGCCCTTGTTGGGAAGTCATTTCTCTTTTCCAGGCTTTGGCAGCATATAGTCCCCATTTAATAACTTGCACTTTTGACTTTGTTTGCTTATTGTACCTTTCATTGTATCCCCAGAACTTAGCATGGTGCCTGGGGTATATAGCAGGTGCTTAATTAATACTAGTTGACTGACTTAGTCCCTCTGACCTCTAGATGTATGACCCATACTCATTTCTCTACCTTGTTTTTTCCTTCTTCCAACTTCTACTTTCAACTTCCTTCTTCCTCCCCTTTCTTTTCCAAGTTATTGATCATTGTGCAGACAGCCTCAATACACATCCATAAAATAAATCAGAGCTGGGAAGGATCTCAGGGGTCATCGATTCAAAGATTTTAAGAAACGCAAAAGCCCTCTGGTCCAACTCCAGACCCAAACAAGGGTCTCTCACACACATCCCCAGCTCTAATTATCCAGGCTTACTTCAGAGGTTTCTAGTGAGAGGGAAGACCACTCCACTTCTGGATTATTTTAATTATCAGGAATTTTTCTTTTATATGAGTTGATAGGGTAGGTAGTGTGTTCAGGTTTGAAAGGGTTTGCATCCCCTTTAAAAATAAAATAAAATAAAAACCACTGATATATAGAGTTCAAAAAAATGACAGGCCCATCAAAGAAAGACAGTTTGCGCCTCACAAACAAAGCCCTTTCTGAGGCTATACTTTCAGTGTAACGGACTAGTAGATCAGACCAATTTTAAATGTCTCCTCTATGCATTACCAAAATTCTTTCTGCCAAATATCTATGAATTTTCATTAGCTGTGAATTTACATTAGGCAGATTCTATGACTTCAAGACAGACTGCTATGTATCTATCTATTGGGGAAGACAGGGCAGAATCTCAGAATGATAATAGCCTATATTTCTGTGTAGTGTTTTAGCACATTCCTCACAACCCATTAAAATGTAAGCTCTTTGAGGGTAGGCATTATATTATTTTAGATTAAATTCAACACACACACACACACACACACACACACACACAGAGCCTACTATGTACAAGGCACTGTGTTAGGTACTAGGAATACAAAGATTAAAAAAAAAGTCCCTTCTCCACCATTTCCCTCCTACCACTACTAATGTCTTCTTTCTGGGATTACCTTATCCTTTTATATGTCTTGTATGCATGTAATTGTTTGCATGTATTCTACTCCATTAGAATGTAAGCTCCTCAAGGGCTGTGTAACCCTAGTCACTTGAACTCTGCCTCAATTTCTTCAGCTGTAAAATGGGGATAATCATAGCACCTACCTCCCCGGGGTTGTTGTGAGGACCAAATGAAATATTTGGAAAGCGCTCAGCACATGCCATACCTGGCACATAGCAGGTATTTAATAAATATGTGTTCTCTTCTCCCCCTTCCTTTTATCACTTCTAGATATGTAGAAGATGTGATCCTCCCAGTTGTTAGTACCTTCCCCAATTACTTTGTATGTAGTTTGTATGCACTTATCTTGTTTACTTCCAATAGAATGTAAGTTCTTGAGGGCAAGGGATAGTTTTGTTAACATTCCTGCTTAGCATGTAGGAGTCATTCAACAATTGCTTATTGAAATGGATACACCCCAATTTCATGAGCTATTCGTCAACCGACAGTCATCTGTTTTTGCTTATTTTTTTTGTACCACAAGAAATGCGGCTATAAATATTTTGGTCTGTATGGCACCTTCTATCTTTGACTTCCTTGGGACATATGCCTTGAAGTGAGAAGTAGCATGTCTGCACCAAAGAATATGAGCAGTTGAATGACTTTTCTCATATAATTTTAAATTGTTGGCATCAGAATACAGGGGAAAACATAGAATGTATATTCAGAGGATCTGATTTTAAATCCAAACTTTGATGTTTACTATGTGATCTTGTGTAAGACACTTCCTCTTTCTCTGCCTTAGTTTCTATATCTGTAAAATGAGGGGGTTGGATTAATTGACCTCTGAGGTCCCTTCCAGCTTTAGGATTCTATGGTTTGTAAAATGCTTGTAATAATTCATAGCTCCCCCAAGTGTATTAATCTGCCTGACTTCCCAAAACTCCTCCAACATTGACTATTTCTTTTTTTTTGGTTAGGCAATGGGGTTAAGTGACTTGCCCAGGGTCACACAGCTAGAAATTGTTATGTGTCAGAGGCCGGATTTGAACTCAGGTCCTCCTGACTCCAGGGCCGGTGCTCTATCCACTACACCACCTAGCTGGCCCCCAACATTGACTATTTCTATCTTTTGTCATTTCCCCCCAATTTTCTAAGTGAAAGTTAACAAACCTTAAAGTTATTTTAATTTGTACTTCTCTTATTAATGATGATTTGTATCAATCATTTGTTTACATCTTGGTTTTTTATATTCCTCTTTAAAAAACTTTTTATTTATATCCTTTAATCAGTGATGTACTGGAGAAAAATTCTTTGCTTCCATTCCCTAATCTGGCCCATTTCCCATCAAATCCTCAGATAATTTTCTATGAGGGCAAGTATTTCACTGGTCGGAAGCTGGAGGTCTGTGGGGACTGTGACAACTTCCAGGACCGAGGCTTCATGAACAGGGTCAACTCCATCCGCGTGGAGAGTGGCGCCTGGATTTGCTTTGACCACCCAGACTTCCGAGGACAGCAGTTCATCCTGGAACGTGGCGAGTACCCTGACTTCTATCGCTGGAACGGCCACAATGACCACATGGGCTCCTGTCGGCCAGTGGGAATGGTGAGTGCCTGTCCCAGCTTTGGGAGTATGGCTTCCTAAGCCAAAAGGACTTAGCAGAAGTACTCCCGCTATGGTGGTGGAAGATGATGGCTGGCCTTTCTAGGGTCTTCTCACTGAAATGAACCGCCATATCACATGCTGTCCAGCTGTGAGCCTTGTGTCCTTGGAGTGGGAACAAGAGGATTTGCCCAGCTGAGTAAACCTGAGCTCACGTTGCTGAAGGCCCTAACAAACATCTGGGGGTCAGGGCCCCTAGAGGCACCTCTGTATGTTGGATCCTATTTTGACCTGAAGCTGCTGCAAAGTCAGCTACACTTTGGCAACTCAAATGGTTAAAAATGATTTCCCAGCATCTCAGCAAGGCTGTGGCTGTTGGAGAAAGGAATTAAAATTGTTGGCACAAAAGTCAGCATAATGAAAAATATACTAGGTATTTTGTGAATGCTGTTTTCACAAAAAATATCCATGGGGCCAACTTGCATCACAGATTCATGTGCAGCCGAAGTCCAGAGCTTCCCAAAGGGATTTACTGTAACTAACACTGAAGGATCCTTAGGGTCAGGATATTGGAACAGTGTTCTCTTTTTTTTCCTCTGGACATGCACATTATCTTACAAGGATATGCATTTCCTGCTCCAAGTGAATGGTGATGCAAATCCCAGCAGCTGCTTCAGCAAAATAAAATGTTTCTTTATTGTCTATTTTATATTTTTGGCTTCAGGTTTGAAGAAAAGCTTTCTATTCCTTTTTCAAATTTAAACAATCCTGGGTACAGTATACTGGCTGGCATGTGGCCTTCTTGGAAAAGTGGGAAGGGACAACAATAATAACTTACATTTTACTTCATCCTGATCTTTGCAAAATACTTTCCTAATAAAAGCCTGGTGAAGTCAGTATTATGATGATAATGGTGATGGTGGTGGTGGTGGTGGTGGTGGTGGACTTGACATATACCAAAAAAAGAGAACATTTTTATATTCAAAGTGGAACAGAAAAAAAGATTATATGTTAAGCTTGTACATATAGTACATTTTGCTAGGAAGGAAATGAAATCCCAGAGAGATTGTGACTTAGCTATATAGATAGTAAGAATCAGAGTCTCGTGTGTGTGTGTGTGTGTGGTGTGTGTGTGTGTTAAGAGAGAGAGAGAGAGAAAAAGAGAGTATGAGTACCACATAATATAATAGACAGATGCCTTGATTAGGAGTTGAGAGACCTGGGTTCTAGTCCTATTCTAGTCACTCATTTGCTATGTGATGATGATGGTGATGATGATGGTGGTGATGGTGATGGTGATGATGGTGGTGATGGTGATGATGGTGATGGTGATGGTGATGATGGTGGTGATGGTGATAATGGTGGTGATGGTGATGATGGTGGTGATGGCGATGATGGTGATGATGATGGTGGTGATGGTGATGAGGTTGATGATGGTGATGATGGTGATGAGGTTGATGATGGTGATGATGATGGTGATGATGATGATGATGATAGCTAACATTTATATAGGCCAGGCACTGTGCTAAGTAAGCACTTTACACTTACTATCTCCTTTGATCCTCACAACAGCCCTGGGAGGTAGGTGCTATTATTACCTCCATTTTACAGATGAGGAAACTGAGGCAAACAGAGGTTAAGTATGTCATCTTGGGCAAGTCACTGAGTTTCTCTTGCCATCAGTTTCTCCATTTGTAAGACTAGTATTAATTCCCCAGGGGGGCACCAGTGGGTACTATAAGGAACAAAGGAGATTATATATTAAACACTTTGAAAAAGCAAACAGACCAGAACAAGGAATTAATGATATCACCATCTTTGACTTTTTTAAAACCACGTTTCCCTCTCCTGAAGGCTCCTATAACATTCAGTTTATTGGTAGCAGTATGTGGGGGAAAGAGCCTTAGATATTTTAATCCCAGCTCTGTCACTGACAAGGTCAGTCAATATGACCCTGGGCAAGTCATCTGCCCTCCCTGGGCCTTATTTTCCCCATCTATCGAATGAAGAAGTTAGACTATATCATCTCTAAGGTGTCTTACAGCTCTGACTTTCCACACACTCATTGCCCAGGTTCTTGGCTGGGGAGAGGCACAAAACCTAAACCAGACCCAACAACTCAGCTGTTTCTTTCTTCTCCCCTTTTCTTCCACAAACTCTTCTAACGTTGGAGCATGGGGAACACTACCGCCTGGAAATCTTTGAGGGTTGCAACTTCACAGGTCAGTGCCTGGAGTTTACGGAGGACTGTCCCTTCCTTCAGAGCCAGGGCTGGGCCAAGAACTGCGTCAATGCTGTCAAGGTGTACGGGGATGGAGCGTGAGTAAACTAGAGGCTGAAAAAGGGGGTTGAAGTCTGGTTATTGCTTTAGCAGCTGCTATTGTGTTTGGGGGTAGATGAGGATCTTTGTGGCAAGGATTCCCCAGCTGGAAGGGTACTCCTGGGCATTATTTTCCCTTGTTTGGTTCTTGGGCTACCCTGCCAGCCTTCTTGCCATAGTATTTAAAATTCCACTATTAGAAAGTCATTCCTTTGGTTGAGACATACCCTGTTAAAATGCACATCCTCTTGAGAGAACACATTAAGCTAATATCAGTCATGCGCATCTTCCTGGGAATTGTCCTTTCCAAAGGGACAGCTAACTCAGGCCAAGTCTTGATCCCAGGGAGGAAAGATAGTCTAGAGCATAGGACAGTGTATAATAAGGTCAGTTCTGAAGAGGAATTTTGAACTTGGGAGGGCAGCATGAGGGCATTAAGCACCTTGACAGGAAGCGTCAGATGCCAGGACAGAGCAGGAGATCACTCACTGAAAGGGAAGATGGGAAGACATAAGTACTTTGCTGCTTTACTCTTTGCCTCATGGCTGGCTGGAGAAGGCAGGGGATTCTTTGCAAAGCTTTCTTTTGAGGCCTGAAATTTAAAGTGATGCTTCTGTTTCTGGATGCTTCAGTACATAGCAGGAGTAATTCACACAGTTATACACAAATAGTATTATCTTCTTAGAGCAGGAGTTCTTACACTGGGGTCCATGGAACCCAAGGAGTCCATGGATGGATTTCAGGGGCTCCATGAGCTTGGATTAGGGGGGGAAATCACCTCTTAATTTTCATTAACTTCTAATGGAAATGTAGCATTACCTTCAATTATGAATGTAGGCAGCAAATGTTATTTTGAGAAGGCTTTACCAGACCGCCCAAGGTTTCATGGGACAAAAAATGTTAAGAACCCTTCTGTTAGAGGGAAGATAATATACTGGATATTTTGTGCATCAGGTTTCAGGGCAGGGCACTGAGGGAGAAATCTCACATCCCAGAAGCTCTCAATTCCTCATTGTCCCAGCTGACCAGATTGGAATATGTCAGAGGAATGCGTGCCCAGAAGTCTCTGTACCATGGCTGAGCAAGGTGGCAGCTTCTCTTGGACCTCCTGTTCAGCAAAAGTTAATGGCAAGGAAGCCTGTCTCCACACTGAGAGGGAGTTGCAAAAAGATAAAGTAGGAGAAGGAAGGGTTGGATACTGTTGAGTGTGCTAAGGGATGAATTACTTCCTGGTCACAACATATCTCATCTTGACCATGGATTAGATAGATAGACAGACAGATAGATGATAGAAAATAGATAGATGAAAAATAGATAGGTGATAGATAGAAAGAAAGATAGATAGTAGATAATAGCTAGAGAGTTGATAGATATAGAGACAGATAGGTGATAGGTAGAAAGAAAGATAGATAGTAGATGATAGCTAGAGAGTTGATAGATATAGAGACAGATAGGTGATAGGTAGAAAGAAAGATAGATAGTAGATGATAGCTAGAGAGTTGATAGATATAGAGACAGATAGGTGATAGGTAGAAAGAAAGATAGATAGTAGATGATAGCTAGAGAGTTGATAGATATAGAGACAGATAGGTGATAGGTAGAAAGAAAGATAGATAGTAGATGATAGCTAGAGAGTTGATAGATATAGAGACAGATAGGTGATAGGTAGATAGATAGAGGCTCTTTTGAGTACTTCTCTGTACTACAAACTAAATATAAAAATAAGCAAACAGGACAGTCTCTGTCTTCAAGTAGCTGCCATTCCAACGAGGAAATACAACATGTAAAGGAGAGGTAGAAAGTGAGGGAAGGAACAGGCACAGCCCATGGCATAGAGCAGAACAAGGTAGCATAGCTGTCTAGTCCCTGGTAATTTAAGGAATAAGATAAAATTGGGGCAGCTAGGTGGTGCAGTGGATAGAGCACTGGCCCTGGAGTCAGGAAGACCTGAGTTCAAATCCGGTCTCAGACCAGAGACTTGACACTTAATAGCTGTGTGACCCTGGGCAAGTCAATTAACCCCGATTGCCTTGCCAAAAACAAAAAAAACAAAACAAAAAAACCCATAAAATAAGAATTTGGTTAGGGAGAGGAGAAGGAGGAAGGAAAGAGGCACAGAGGGCATCCTGGACATTGGCCTTGGTTAACACCTTGGAGGTTTTAAGTGGAGTTGGGGCATCTTCTTCTGTACTCTAGTCCAGGCTCCTACACCATTCCCATTTGTGTGGCTGCCCTGCCTAAAAAATATATACCCAATCAGCCTATGTGCAAAAATGCCTAAAATTCCACCATTAGAAAGCTATTCCTTTGGGTTAGACATTTCCTATAAAAATATCTGCCCTTGAAATCAGAACATATTAAGCTCCTTAGTGTAATTTGTCCTTTCTAATCCTGTGGAAGGAACATCTACAATTTGTAAAACCAATGGAAGAGGCATAGGGGTGGAAGGGAACAACTAGGCAGCACAGTGGATAGAGTTCTGGACTTAGCATCTGGAAGACTTGAGTTCAAATCTTGCCTCAGACACCTACTTATTTCTGTAACCCTGAGAAAGTCATTTAACCTCTGTCAGCCTCAATTACTTCATCTGTAAAATGGGGATTATAATAGATCCTCCCTTATAGGGCTGTTGTGAGGCTCAACCGAGATAATGTATGAAAAGCACTTTGCAAACCCTCATGGACTCAGAGAAGTTATTGAGAGCTGCCAGTATCTAGCAAAAACTATGTGCCCTGGTAGGATGTTAAGAATAGCAGGAAAGACAACTCCCGAGTCACCAAGGGAATGCCCATCCTTGTTTTCCGTATCTTGTCAAGTCTAAGGAACTTCCAGATGGCAAACTGCTCTCACCACAAGAATTGGTGACGACTTCTCCCTCCCACCACCTGTGTGAAATACCTTCCTAGATCCGCTCTGAAGCCCAAGAGTAAGGAAAGAATGGAAGTGGGGTTTGTGGCTGAGTGCAGAGAGATGGTTTGAAAAGTAGCATCATTAAATAATAATAATTAATAATAATAATAATAATAAAGCTTGAAGGGACCTGAGAGGTCATTTAGCCCAAGCCCTTCATCTTACAGATGAGGAAAATCATACCCATGGAGATGAAGTGAGTGGCCCAAAGTCACTAGTTAGGGGCAGAGTTGGGACAAGAATTTAGATCCAGAGGTTTTCAATCCAGTGTTCCGTTGAGGAAAGCAAGAGATGACTCTGGACCAGGTATTCTGAATTCTAGACTGGCCACTCAAAAATACTGAATACAACTTTTAATAACCACATGACCTTTGCTTTGCATGTTATCCAAACTGGTTCCCCGAAAGCAAGATATGCCCAGAATCAGAGTTTGTATGTCAAAGCTAAAAGGAACCTCATAGGTCATTAAGTCCAAGCACTTATTTTTCAGATGTAGAAACTGAGGCTTAGAGAGAAGACATGATTTGTCCAAAGTCACAAGCTTGGTAAGTGGCCAGGATTTGAGCCCAGGTCTCCTGACTAGCCTTGTAGTGGTTTTTCCTTCCGAATGTTAGGAAAGCATTTGAAAAAATCCTCATGATATCCTTGTGGAGAAGGATGCATATTTATGCATAGGGGTCTAGCCAGAAAGCCAAATCCAGCCTGTAGCCTGTTTTCTTATGGTTCGCGAGCTAAGAATGGTTTTTGCATTTTAAAATACAAAACTTAATTTCAAAATGACAACCATTTTTAGCCCTGAAAAAAAAAAAGGCAGTGTCTGCAGGTCATACTTTACCTATCACCTCTGTATTACAGTATAATGAGGTACATATGGCTGGTTGAATAAACAGACTCAAAGAATATTGGCCAGTGGACGAAAATCCACTTAAGGGCAGCTAGGTGGTAGAGCAGGTAGAGTACTGGGCCTGGAGTCAGGAAGACTTCAGTTCAAATTCACCCTCAGACACTTATTAACTGTGTGGCCCATGGCAAATCCCTTCATTCCTGTTTGCCTTAGTTTCCTCATCTGTAAAATAGGGACAATAGCACCTACTTTCCAGGGTTGTTGTGAAAATCAAATGAGATAATAATTGTAAAGCACCTAGCACAGTGCCTGGCACATAGAAAGCATTATATGAATTATATATAAATATGTAATATAAAATACATATATAATATATAAAATAACACTATATGAATGTTAGCTATTATTAGCCAATGTTAGACGTGGTCTAAAGGTATGTATCCCATGGAATACCATAATATTCTGTGCTTGGCCCTGTTCTGTTAATTTTTTTTATTGTTAATCAATGATGTGGATGTAGATATAGATAGTATGTTTATTGAATTTGCTGATAAACATACTAGTTTGAATGGATAACTAGTGATTGAATGACAGCATCTGGATCCAAAAAGACCTGAATTGGTTGTGATAATATATTAAATCTAATAATGAAAATCAGTAGGGACAAATGTAAAGTAACACATTAAAAAAATTGTTTTCACATGCAACTGGAAAATAAGAAATACGGGAAATGGGGTATAGAAATCCTATCCTGCCCTACAGGAAAATAGAAGGGGAAGGGGATAAGAGAAGGGATGAGAGATAGAAAGGAGGGCAGATTAGGGGAAAGTGTATTCAGAATGCATGCCATCTTGGGGTGGGGGGAGAGACGAGTTGGGGAGAAAATTTGGAACTCAAAATCTTGTGGAAGCGAATGTTGAAAACTAAAAATAAATACATTTTTTTAAAAAGTACAGAATAAGGTGGAGGTGGTTGGCTAGATAGCAGTTTCTAAGAAAAAAAAATGAGGAATTTTAGTGACCTACAAGTTCAATGAATCAGCAGTATGATGTAGTTACTCAAAAAGCTAACATGATGTTAATGGAATGAAAGCATTCAGAACAAGAGACGTAATAATCCCACTGCACTCGGCATGGGTCAGACCACATGGGGAGTATTGTGTTCAGGTCTTCATTGGAGGAATGGGAGAAGGAATCATGAATATTTAGTTGGGAAAACAGAAGTTTTAGGAAGGCTGGAACATGATAACTGCTTTCAAGTATTTGAGAGGCTTTCCTATGGAGGGATTAGACTTGGGCTCAATATAAGAATGAATTTTCTATCAGTTAGGGGTTACTTGAAAATGGAATGAGTCATCTTGTTAGATAATGAGGTCCCCATCACCGGAAATATTCAAGCAGAAGCAGGGCACTCATCTGTTGGGGATTCTATAGCATGTGATAGCTGGGTTGAGTGATGTCTTAGGTCTCTTCCTTAAATATATATATAATGATTCTAAGGCATAATATTAACATTTGATCAGGGCAAGGCAAATAATGTCTCCACCCTAAATCCTCCCATCAAAGTTCAAATAGTGTGCCCAGCTATTCCCTCTTGCTCCTGAATTAGATGTCCCCAAGACCTGATCCCATAGAAGAGCCAGTTGGGAGGGAGTCCGTTTATTTCTTAAAACAAGATTCAGGGTCTAACACCCCCTTCCCCCACAAAGAAATTGGACCTGTTGTTCAACTTAGTAGACTTTAGAGTGGATATAATTGCCACAGAGGGGGTGGATGGGATAGGGGCAAAGAAAAAGAGTCTCCACATGTGTAACAAACCCTTGCACTTGGCTTTGTGTCAGATTGACTTCATGCTGTGGGCCATGTCTCCTGTCCTTGAGTTCAGTGTGACTTGAAGGAATGTATTTTCTCACTTTGTTTTCCTTTCCCTATGATCCTCTGCATCTGTTTCTTGATTTCTGTATTTCTTTTTGTCTTTCTTTGTCTTTCTGAAGCTCTTTCTCTTTCTCTGCCCCTGCTTTTGGATCACTCCTCTCTCTTCCTCCCCATGGAGTAACCTATACCCAGAGCTGATGGAGTCTAACTCTTCTGGACTGTAACTGTTTAATTTGTTAGGGATATGAATTAATCAGCTGAGCAGTGTCTTTTAAAAGCCACCTCTTTCACCTGGCCCCATATAGAAGGCAACTTGAGATTTCCCCATTAACTGGCTGAGTGAGCCACCAAGAAATGATGTAGAAATAAATGGATTAAAATTTATTCAAATTTAAAAAAGCAAAGCTCTCAAAACCTGGCACAAAAGAAGAAAGGGTCAATCCAGAAAGAGCTGTCCCACAGGGTAAGCCCTGGAAGGGGGTGGGTGGGGGCTCTCGGATGCCAGGGATTTTTTCCCCCTCTGGATCAACAGCAGTGAATTCCAGGAATGATGTCCCAGAAGGCTGTACTCCTGGGAGAGCTCAGTATGGGAAGTGCTGTGCTCTGGCAAACACTTTCCTAGTTATTCTTTTCCTAAACTATCCCCTGGGATAGACCACTGGAGGACTCAGTGCTGGTGGATAACTATGGGAGTTACCAAAATCAAAACTAAAAAATGGTCATAACAGAACATGTCCATAAGAACTTCTTCTATGATGAAGTTCTGGGGATGATGGTCAGATAGCTGCTGTTTGGTAGCCTAGGGAAAAGGCAGGGGAGTGGGCTAGAGGCAGTTGAGTATCCCAGCACCATGCCGCCCACCCTTGCCTTGCCCTACACTTCCCTAAAGCCCAGTTGCTGCTATCTCTTCACCAGCAGGGTCCTTCTTTAGGGAGGCTGGTTTTCCTTCCCTGGAGTCCCCTTCATCTTCTTCCAATCCCCTCTCTCTCCACCCTCCTTACTCTCTCTTCTCTCACCCTTCCCCCAACCACCCTCTTTTCCTTCACCTCTTTCCCCCCCCCACCCAGTAAATCATATTTGTAGTTGGAAGTGGGGGAAGAGGAGGGAGAACTTGGTTCCTTCAGTCTCTAGCCCTGTTCTCAATGCACTCCATTATGGATCTGTAAGTGAGTACCACGCTGTCTCAGGGCACTGCTTTGGACACTCTCACACATAAGCCCCATTGGTTCACTGTGGAGGGAGAAGGAGATAAAAGTGAGTCCTTTGGGGGTTGCCCAAAGCCTGTGGTCGTGGGTGGACTTAGGGCTTATGGAAATGAGATGATTGCTCTGGCTTAGGGCCGGGGAATGCAGCCAACTCAGTGTGAACTATCCCCACACTGGAGCCCTCTGACTATTCCTTGCTCTATCTTTCAATCTCTCTCTCTCTCTCTCTCTCTCTCTCTCTCTCTCTCTCTCTCTCTCTCTCTCTCTCTCTCTCTCTCTC
Source organism: Phascolarctos cinereus (assembly GCF_003287225.1). Lineage (NCBI taxonomy): Eukaryota > Metazoa > Chordata > Mammalia > Diprotodontia > Phascolarctidae > Phascolarctos > Phascolarctos cinereus. The sequence continues at coordinate 91,065,045 of NW_027555514.1, forward strand.
TCTTCCTCCTTCTCTCTCTCCTCTCTCTCCCCTCCTTTCCTCCTCCTCTTCCTCCTCTCTCTCCCCCTCTCTCCCTTCCTCCTTCTCTTCTTCTGTCTTCTCTCTCTGTCTCTCTGTCTCTCTCTGTCTCTCTCCTCTCTCTCTCTCTCTCTCTCTCTCTCTCTCCTCTCTCTCTCTCTCTCTCTCTCTCTCTCTCTCCTCTCTCTCCCCCCCCCTCCTCTGTTCTCCTTTCCCCTTTTCCTTCCCTCCTCACATCTCTTCTTCTTACAGGTGTCTCAGTTGAGGAGGGCAGTAATGCCCAAGAGAGTAAATGTAAGGTGATGAGGAAAAAGCCTCCACTAGAAGAGTGAGTATTGCACAGAAGCAGCCAAAGGAAGGGAAGTTAAGAAGACCTAGATTTTATTACCATCTTTCCTAGACATTCCCAACTCATCTCCTCAACCCTGGACAGCCTGGCATACAGAGGAAAGGGACTGGGCTAAGAGTGAGAAAACTTGGGTTTTACTCTATGTTTAGACCATTAATTAGCTGTGTGACCTTGGGCAAGCCATTTTCTGTTTCCTCATGTGAAAATGAGAGGGCTGGAGGAGATAGCCTCTAAGGTTATTTCCAAGTATAGGAGCCCATGTCCTCTGGGGAATAAAAGATGGTACCTATGTTTATCTAAGAGCCAATGGTATTTGGGAGTTAGTAGGACAGAGTCAGTGGGTATGAGTGAGAGAGTGATACATAGGAAAGAGTCAGAAGCTAGAAAATTATACAATGTGAGAACTGGGAAGAACCTTAGAAATCACCCATTCCTAATTCATCCTCTTATAGGCACATTTTATAGGAAAGAACACTGAGGCCCTGCGTGACATGGCCCAGGAAGTGAGTGATGGAGACAGAGTCAGCAAGTAGGCAAGGTCAATATTTATTGCCTCCAACCTGTTCTTTTCTGGTACCACCCCAAGGTACCCAATACCCTCATTGTTACTGTGGTGGCTGCTCAGGGCTTCCCTCCCTCTGTTGCCCCTAGTGGGACCTAGACAGTGTGTTGTGTGCCAGACCTTCTCTTTTTCCTCCCTCATCAAAGCTTATTGTGTTCCCTCTCCTTAAGGCACTGCCATCTACACCGGGGAATAGTGTCCTAATCAGAGAAAATGACCCCCTGTTCTTGTTAGCTAATGTTCCCCCAGAAAACCAAGGAATATTAAAGACAGTGAGAATTTGGGACAGCTCAGAATAATGTTGAAATTATGCATACTCTCTCTCTCTCTAATTTTCTTTCTCCTCCCCTTCTTCCCCTTTCTTTTCTTCTCTTTTCTCTTCTGTTCCCCCTTCCCCTTTTCCTTCCCTTCTCCCTGGCCTCCCACCCAGTGTGTATGGTTGGTTCTGAGTGAGTCTGGTTGTATGGAGAGAACATGACAAAAGTGGGAAGAGCCTGAGCCTATAGCCCTGTCAGGCACCCAATTAAATATTAAAAGTCACTACTAAGAACCTATTGGTCTCCCCAATTACCAACCTATACACACCAGCCTCTGACTCTAGCTCTGTCTATATGGGCAACTACTTAGCCTCTTCTCTAAGATTTATCTACTAAGGTATAGGACATCTTACTCTTAACAAAAATCTTAGCTCTTTGATATATTGACTATTACTCAACAACTACCATGTCATTCCCAGTTCTGTGTTTGATTCTTTGCTGAAGATGAGGAGAAGACATAGTCCCTCCCCTTGGAATTTTGCAAGTAATTGGAGAGAAGAGTTTTACACTGATAAAATAATTAGAGAAGGTAGATAATTAGGCACCCAGATGTGTGGTACAGGCACCAAGTGGTATGGAAATCCAGGAAGGAAGCAGATTAAAGGAAGGCAAGAGAAATCGGGGTGGGTATGTGAAAGTCCCAGGAGTAGGGACTACCAGATTCCTCTCCTGAGTCTCAGATGACTTGGGGGATGGGAGGAACAGTGTGCCCAAAATGGTAACCTTTGAGTTTCCTCCATAGTAACCCCAGAAGGGATAAAAATCATGGTACAGTGAAAAGACAATGGATTTGGGGTCAGAGGTACCCAGGTTCAGATTGCATCTCTGCCATTTACTACCTGTATGACTTTGAGTATATCATCTAACTTCTCTGTGTCCAAGTTTCTTCATCTGTCAAATTAAAGGGTTGGACTTAATGCCCCCTAATATCTTTTTCAGCATGAGATCTGGGATCTTCAAATGCCATCTTTCCCAATCCTGGTCTGGGTCCTCTTGGTCTAGAACTTTTCAGTTGGTATTGTGCAGTCACAAAAGGGAAACCAAATAGGATAAAGAATGTGGAGGAATGATTCCCAGACTACAATGACCCTCTTATCTGTACCCTCCTGTGCCCTGATCCTTCCACCTTAGTACAGACTCTGCAGGAACTTTTTATGCATTAAGAGTGACCTCCTGCCTTGAGGCTAAGGTTCTTAGTTTTCCCTCTTTCTCAAATTTTCCCTCTTCTACCACCCATACCTGTTTCCTTTGTCCTAGGTGGGTCCTTTATGAAGAACCAAACTACCGGGGTCACATGTACGTGGTGGAGAGGGGCGATTACCGAAGCTTCAATGACTGGCAGGCCCACAGCGCCAATGTTCAGTCCCTTCGAAAAGTTGTCAACTTCTTCTAGGGTGGCCCAATTCTTCTGCTACTATCTTGGATGGATGAATCTCCAAGGGAACACCAGGGAAGTGTCTTGTTCTTCCCAAGCCAACACTTTCAGGAGACAATGGGGAATAAAGGCTAACGAGTTAGTTGGGGTTTCTGAGTGTTTTTCTCTTTTGGGGAATGGAATCCTTCTTTGAGAATAGGGAAGGTGTAACCTCGCTCATAGACAGGCTGTGCTATCTTGCCCCTTGGGTAATTGGAGGTTCTTCTCTTCCCATCTCTCAATCATTTCTCCTCCTTCACCCTAGGTGGTTAATTTCAGACATCTCTCACTCCTGAGAAGTCTTCTATAAAATTCCAGTTTCTTTTACATCTATAGCTCTGCCCTGTGTCCTGTGAGCTGCTGAGAATCACCCTTGGAGAAGAACGGGCTCAATTCTTAGTCCCCAGTCCTCCAAGGAGGTGACTGACAGTGCAGTTGGGTCCCTTGATATAGATGCAGGACTGGGAATCAATCAATGAACAAGCATTTATTAAGTGCCTACTGTGTGCCAGCCAATGGGAGTACAAAGACAATGAATGAAATAATCCTTACTCTCAATGAACTCACATTCTAATGGGGAGACAAGGACATATATAAACATATACAAAACAAATATAAAAACAATAAAAACAGAGGAATCCAAAGCCACTAAATACAAGGTATTATACACAAAGTTAAGGAGGAAAGGTACCAGAAGTTGGGGGATCTGCTTCATATAGAAGGTGGTCCTTGAAGGAAAGAGCAGGAGAAAGCACTCTGGATTCCTAGAAGGGCCTTTAGAGATCATCTAGTTCTAGATGGAAACAGAAAGCAGAGAGCATTGAATTTAGAGTCAAAAGACCTGAGTTCAAATCCCTACTCTACTTTTTACTATTTTAAATCCCTCTGGGCCTCAGTATTCACATCTATGAAATAAAAGGGTTAAACCAGATGAAGAGTACTTAATTTTCGTATGTCATGGACCCCTTTGGCAATCTGAGCATATATGAGTTATGTTTTTAAATACATGTGTAACAAGGATTACTCTGGCCTGAAAGCCTGGTGTGTTACATTTAACCTCTTTTCTGGGGTTCTCTGGTACCTATAAAGGGAGTTTAGGGAGTATCTAGTGTCTATGTCATTGGCTCAAGCCCCTACCAATTGTGTTCTCCTAATTGAGGGGTCCCTTGCACTCCTGTTTCATCTGACCACTTAATAGTCAGATTAACTTTTATAAAGGAATATTTGCTTCAAAGGTACAGCAAGAAAGACCTACAGACAATCCCCCAGCTGGGGTGGAGTACGATCCTCTTTTGTACCACCTCCGTCTCTGGGAAGGAGATGGAGATCAGGTTCACCGTTTAGCTCTGTTCTCATATAGCATAGTCCTCCAGTTCCAGGTCCAGTTCCTAGGGCCCCTGATGCAAACTAGACCTTCACCCCTTGCACGCTGCCACAAGGAGAGAGAAACACTGTCCCAGTCTGCTAGTTTTAAAGACACAGCTTGTTCAGACTATGCTGCCAATGGAAAGAGGTTGTTCCCACCCACATGGCAGAGGAATGCAGAATGTCTTCTCCCAGAAGCAGGTCTCTGGAATTTCCCTTATCTTAGGTGATCTAGGCATGCACGGAGCAAAGCCCCATTACACATAAAATAAACTACATAGGATTACAAGGGAAAACTATCATATTGAAACACAGTTATCACAATATTTTTTTAAAAACAAGTTCACCAGTCCTCAGACTGGAGAATTTCTAAGGTCCCTCCTAGTTCCAGACCTAGAAATCACCTCATTTTACAGAGGAGGAGACTAAGGTAAAGACTGGAGCAACTTGTCCAAAGTCACAAAAATAGTTGGTGTCAGAGACAGGACAAGCAACCAGGTCTCCTGACTCCCTGTGTACGCTGCAGAGGTTTTCCAGTATACCATAGAATCTTTGCTACACATCTGGGAAGCAATGCTTCATGTGTGCATCGGGGATGGGATGAGGAGGGGCAGTGGCAATGAAGCTGGGATAGAGGGGAGGCGATGGGACGGCACTTAAAAGAAATGCGGGCTAGGATTTAAAGCAGGAGAAATTTCCAGAATGTGTTGAAGCCCTGAGTCAGCAGTGCCAGATGTGGCTCTCCAGCTCAGCCAAAGGCCTGACTAAGGGCTTTCTGTAGGCTGGGTTTTTATCAGCTTGGTTTATATTGGTTTTAGTGTTTATAAAGGAGGCCCCTCTGAAAGGCTGGAAGAAGGCCTCAGCTCATTGTTAGAACTTGGGTTCAGAGTAAAACCTTGGTGGGGGGGTGGAAGGAAATGAATCAAGTATGAGAGATCAAGAAAATGCTGGGGCAGAGAGAGAAGGTATGGTGAGAGAAGGGTGGGTGCAGTGCTGGCAGTAAGGAGCTTCATGGAGGGCGTGAAGGTGGTGGGAGGACAGAGGAAGATGCTGGCAGGAGCCACAGAATGTTAGAGCTGGAAGGGACCATAGATCATTTAGGCCAATCTCACCCTCTTACAGATAAAGAGCCCAAAGTAAAAAGAGATTGAGTGAACTGATCAAAGTCACACAGTTAGTCTGTCATTCAGCAAGCATCCTTTAAAGTGCTCGCTACGCACCAAGCAGTATTCTAAGTGCTGGCAATACAAAGAAAGGCAGCACACATTCAGATGGGGGAGACGATGTGCAAATAACCAAGTTCATGCAAGATATAGATGCAGAATAGGTGAGGGCAATATCAGGGAAGGTATCACTAGCTGGAGGACTGGGGAAGGCCTCCTAATGAAGGGACAGTCTGAACTGAGCCTTGAAGCAAACCAGGGAAACTAACAGGTGGAGGTGAGGGGCCAGACCGTTCCAAGAACAAGGGATAGCGGGTACAAAGTCAGGGTTGTTGTGGTTGTTTGTCCTTTGTTGTTGAAGAGGACCATGCCGTCAGGGAGGTGATGCCATGACCGTGAGGGAGGGCTGGGTAAAGTCACCAGCCTCACTTTCTCCTCCGGAGCCATCTGGGTGCAGTGGCAAGATACAGATCAAGACAACTAGAGGCGGCCACTGATACAGTGCGAGCACAAAGTCAGGGAGAAGAGAGACAGAATGAACTATTAGAGGAATTGCGAGCTGGCCAGTGCATCTGTATCATAGGATTTGTAGAAGGGGGTAAAATATAAGAAGGCTGGAAAGGCAGGCAGGGTCCAAGTTTTGAAGCTTTAAATGACAAAAAGAGGACTTAATATGTGATCCTATAGATAACAGAAAACCACCAGAGCTCATGGAGCAAGAGGGAATGGGGTGTGATAACCTGGTCAGACCACTTTACTCTTTTTTAGTTTTAAATAATATTTTATTTTTCCCCAACTACATATAAAAACAATTTAATGTTCATTTTTAAAAATTTTTGAGTTTCAAATTCTACCCCTCCCTCCTTCTCCTCCTCCTCCCTGAGATGGTATAGAATCTAATATAGGTTATACATATGCAATCATGTAAAACATATCCATATTGGTTCACTTTCTGCAAGAAAATGAAAGAAAGAAAGAAAGAAAGAAAGAAAGAAAGAAAGAAAGAAAGAAAGAAAGAAAGAAAGAAAGAAGAAAGAAAGAAAGAGAGAAAGAGAGAAAGAGAGAAAGAGAGAAAGAGAAGAAAGAAAGAAAGAAGGAAAGAAGGAAAGAAGGAAAGAAAGAAAGAAAGAAAGAAAGAAAGAAAGAAAGAAAGAAAGAAAGAAAGAAAGAAAGAAAGAAAGAAAGAAAGGAAGAAAGAAAGAAAGAAAGGAAGAAAGAGAGAAAGAAAAAAAGAAAGAAAGAAAGAAAGAAAGAAAGGAAGGAAGGAAGGAAGGAAGGAAGGAAGGAAGGAAGGAAAGAAAGAACGAAGAAAGAAGGGAAGAAAGGAGGGAGGGAAAAACAGTATGCTTCAGTCTGTATTCAGACATCAGTTCTTTCTCTAGAGGCAGATAGCATTTTTCATCATGAGTACTTTGAGATTGTCTTAGATGATTGTATTGGTGAGAATAGTTGACTCATACACTATTCTTCATCATGCGATATTGCTGTTACTGTGTATAATGTTCTCCTGGTTCTGCTCACTTCATTTTGTATCAGTTCATGTAAGTCTTTCCAGTTTTTTCTGAAATGATTTTGCTTGTCATTTATTCCATTGCAACAATATACCACAATTTGTTCAGCCATTCCTCAATTGATGGAAATCCTCTCAATTTCCAATTGTTTGCCACCACAAAAAGAGCTGCTATAAATATTTTTGTAAAAGTAGGCTCTTTTCCCATTTTAAAAAATTTCTCTGGGATATAGACTTAGTAGTGGTATTGCTGGATCAAAGAGTATGCACAGCTTTCTAGACCTTTGGGCATATAGGCCTACACTTCAGAAATATAAACTTGGCAGCTGAGTGGAGGACAGATTGGAGTTGGGAGAGACTAGAGGCAGGGAGACCAGTTAGAAGGCTATTGTATTAGTGTAGGTGAGAGGTAATGAAGTAAACATGATGGTTGTATGAGTGAAAAGAACTAGATTCCAGCATCATGTTTACTAGTCCTATGCTATCTCTACAACCCCCTGCCTGCCAGCCAATCTGTTACCTCAACCAGCTATTATTATTATTATTATTATTATTATTATTATTATTCCAGACTTGTGATTTCATTGGTATAGGAAGTGTTCCATTATTCCATCAATGTAGCTATAGACCTAGAGAGTTGCTTCAATCACTGAGAAATGAAATGACTTGCCTAAGGTCATAAATAATGTATATGTCAGAGGCTGGTCATGAACCTAGGTCTTCTAAAGATGCTCACTTATATCATTCTCTGTCATATGCTATATGTGTTATAAGATAACCATGATGTAGGAGATGGAGGCCTGACTTGAATTCAGGAAAGACCAGCATTCACTCCCATCCCTCCTCTGACACATACTTGCCATGTGACCCTGGACGAGCAATTTAACCTCTCAGTGGCCCAGGCAATTCTCTAAGACCATAAACTGCTAATAGCAGGTGCTAATCTTCATTAGTAGTGGGTAGTTTCCTTGCTAGGAGCTCTTTATACCAATGAAATCACAGTTTTAGTCCAAAAGAACACCATATGTGGGAGCAATAGCAAGCATAAACTTTATTTTGGACATCCTCATCTGATGTGTGGGAGAGTCCATGAGTGGACTTGCTCATTCCTTAAATAAGAATAACTCAGATGAGCCTAAGTAGAAGATTTCAAGAAGCCCAAGATGGTCTCTTCTTACCCCTCCTGCTTGTTTAAAATAAGGGTTGGGGTGGGGGAGAGAAAAAGATGTACTTTAACAGGGACAGAACCTCTCTGTCCTAATGAGAGAGAAAAAGCTTAAAGTGCCTATATTGCTGGGAAAAGGAGCACACTTGCTGGACAGTACATAGTTAAATTGTTACTCCACGCCTTGGGCTATCCAGGAAGAGCATGGCGTCAATGCCAGGATGAGAGTATCCAATATCCTTCAGAACAAGATTTCATAGGGCCAACATAAACTGACCAGAGCCGTATGGACAAAGATGGATTGAGCGCCTTTGGCCACTGCAATAGTGAAGGAATTGCTGAATAGCCAAAGATAGATTGTATTCTTCCAGCAGAAAAGAGCTTAGCAATTAGGGGCAGATTATTTAATGGGATGGAAAGTCAGTTAAGTAGAGGAGAGATCCGGGGCATGAATTATAGAGGAAGAATCCTAGGTTTTCATAAAAAAAAAAAGAGAAAAGAAAAGAAAAGAAAAGAAAAGAAAAGAAAAGAAAAGAAAAGAAAAGAAAAGAAAAGAAAAGAAAAGAAAAGAAGAGAAAAGAAAAGAAAAGATGAACCCACTGGCCAGCAATGGGTTATTTCTTGTACTCTTAAGCAGAAGGATTGGAGGCTAGTGAAGCATCCCCCGGGCCTCATTTTCTTCATCTGTATAATGAGGCGGATGTATTAGAGGATCTCTAAGGTCCCATCCAGTTCTAACATTCCATGGTTCTGTGATTTCTCTTCCCCCTTGGGTGGGTAGGGAGAAAGATTGTGTGTATGATGGGGCTGAGCCCTTCTCCTCTTACAGAAGGATCCAGAGCCTTTGCATAGAGGTAGAACTTTCCAGAGGTTACACTCTTCTGCTTGCCAAGCAGGTGACTCAGGCAAGGCTACCCTCCACAACCCAATGAGCATCAGAGGAAGGCTTGATTGAAGCTGGGCCCAGCTTTTAATAGGATGAGGAAAGCAGGCTAGATTTTATTTGGGAAATTGGCAAGTACTTTCAATGACCCTCAACTGATCCCTCTCATAAAAGCTAGTCTTCCAAAACAAATGTATTACTGCGTTTTGTGTTTGTATTTAGGCATTTCTGTAATTATTCACCATACTTCTCCTCTTCTGATTGAACACTCTCTTGTTAAAAAAAACAAAACTGGTCAAAAACACCTAATAAGGATTTTTTTTTTATTAAAGGAAGGAGACTTTTTTTTCCCTACCTATTGATACATCTAATCTCCAAGTGTGAAGACGGCACAGGTTTCCCCAAGTGGCCAGGATAACAATCATTTCAGGTAGATGTCTTTATTAACCCAGGCTTTTTTTAGGCAGTTGGGGTTATCACTTGCCCAGGGTCACATAGCTAATGTAAAGTGTCTGGTCTGAGGCTGGATTTGAACTCAGTTCCTCCTGACTCCAGGGCTGGTGCCCTATCTACTGTGCCACCTAGTTGTCCCTTAACCCAGGCTTTAAAAAACAAACTCCACCAACTTCCATCACCTGGAGAACCACCGGTGTCTGACCCTGCCTGGGAACATAACATCTTCACAACATTAGCTCAGTCCACAAGCAGCAAAGTCTTTAGAATGTAATTCACTCATAAGTACAGTATCAGAATTGTACCCAGCACAAGGGAGTTGGGGCTTTTCTCCAGGGTGCTGATATCAAGGGGGCAAATTACTCTCCTCTCCTCATGGCAACACCCATCTGTGCACCTTGCCTTCACTTGTTCTCCACTATTCTTCATGGCAAGAGGATTGTTCATGGGAAGAGGGCTTTCCTGAGTCTCTAACCAACCTATGCCATCTTAGCCTTGAGGTTCCTCTCCTAGGTTGCTTTCACCTAACCCAAAGGGGCTCAGTCTCTGTACCCTGAGAGACAATCCATTCCCTCTCTTAGCAAGACTATAAAACTAGACAGATTGTCCTCCATGCACCATGCTCATCATATGCTTTTCTACCATCCCCATAGCTAAATTTTCCCAGGCACAGTAATTCCTAGTCATACTTCTCCATAGCAGAAATAATGCTTTCAATTTCTAAAGCATTTTTAGCTTTCCAATCAATTAGTTGAAATCTACTGAAAATCCTGGACCCAATGGATTCTAGTTCCAGGTGGGCCACAAACTAGTCACGTGACCTGAGGTAAAAAAATTTTGTCTTTCTGGGGCCCAGTTTCCTCTGAGAAACTGAGAGAATTGAATTTGAACTTGGACAAGTTAATCCTAACGTTCTTTCCAACTCTTAATAGTATGAGATTCTATGATCTTATTTGACCCTAAGCACTGCCCTCTGAAGTAGATAGGACAGATGTCATCGTGTCTATATTATAGATAAGAAAACTGAGGCCCAGGGAATTAAAGTTATTTGCCCAAGGTCACCCAGAAAAAGACTACCAGAGCTGGAACTGGAAGCCAGGACTCTTGAATCCAAGCCCTAGTTATGTAGTTGCAAAGGTTTTGGTGACTTTTCCAAGCCTGTGATCTCATGGGTTCATCCAAACTTTTCTTCAGTGCTTAAGTGCCAAGGTTTTGAGATGGTTTATTAAACATTAATATTTCATGAATATACATTATGCTCCTCATTGACCTCCTTCATTCCCTCCCCGTCCCCCGACCCAGCTTTTGTAATCTGTCTGCAAATCGGCATTTGTCTGGAAGGAAGAAAAATAAGATTCCCGGCAGAGCATGGAAAGTGTTTTGCAGACTGGGTTGTAATTTATCTGTAATCAGTCCGGGGGGTCTGTGTATTGAGGCCAGGGCAGTGAACGCCTTCGGACATGAATGGCCATGCCCACAGATGTTTCAAATATCTTTGCTGAGGGCTCTGTGGTTTGGGAAATTGAGAATTTTGCAAACTTCATCGCCTTGGCATTCTCAGCACATCTATCTCCCCTGTCCTCAGAGGCCCCCCTCCCCATTACTCTCTCTCTCTCTCTCTCTCTCTCTCTCTCTCTCTCTCTCTCTCTCTCTCTCTCTCTCTGTCTCCCTCTTTGTGTCTTTCTCTGTCTCCGTCTCTTTCTGTCTTTCTGTCTCTTTCTGTCTCTGTCTCTCTCTGTTTCTCTCTTCACTGTCTCCCCCCAAAACTCTCCCCTAGTCTCAAACAAGCTTTTTGAGGGGTTCAGGGCCAAGCTGACCACAGGAAAAAAATTCCCTTGGTTACCTCCCTCAATTATTCCTCCCTTCTGGCAATACTATGATCAGAAACAGAGGTAGGCTGGGCAAAGCATACAGTCAGAAGCACTATAGAAAGGAGTTCACTCTGTTCTCCATTCCTGGAATGCCACTTACCTCTCTCATTCATTCAACAATCATTTATTAAACACTTTCTGTGTTCTGTGCAAGGTATTGTGAACACACACACATACATATGTATGTATACATACATATGTGAGTGTATATACATATATATTCATATGAATGCAAGGTGGAGTGAGACACATGCAAAGGAATGGTACAGGCAAAGTGGCTCAGGAAATTCAGGAAGGCTTCTTGAAAGAAGTGACACCTAAGGTCAATCTTGAATAAAGGTAATGACTTTAAGAGATGGAATTGGGATTGGGGAGGAATCATTCAAGATGCAGAGATGAGTCAAGATGGGGTGAAAACAAAGGATGTTTTCATTCATTCATTCAATGATCCTATGCTAAAGCTTCATGTGTTTAATAATTTCTTGTGTGTGGATACTTTTCACAAGTACTTTTTCACCCATTATCTCATGCAATCCTTACAACAGCACCATTGGGCAGGTAAGTAGGACAAAAATTATTGCCCCTGTTTTACAGATGAGAAAACTGAAAAGGTAAATGATATACCCAATGCCACACAGTTAGTGAGTAACTGAGCTGGAATTAGAACCCACATCTATGGGTCTGTCATTCAGTTATCTTTCCCATGAACCACAGAAGCCTCTTTTTTTGATCAATATATGAAAGTCATAGAATAATTAGATTGACTGGCCTTGGACCCCATGTGAAATGATGCCGAATTAATGTGCAGTCCCTATTCATAGTGCCTGTAGCACTGAGGTGGACTTGGCCATATAGTCCATATTGAGCATCTGGAAAATTTCTATAATCAGTGAAAACAGATGCTACCAGGTCAAACTCCAAGATCCTCTCCTAATAGCAGAGAAAAAAGAATTCAACAGGTTGTCTCATTGAGTCAGATATGGACAGAAGCCTTTGATACAGGAAGAAGTATAAGTGTGTGTGTGTGCACGTGCATTTGGGCACCTCTACACACCTCATGCTGAGATGTTGGGTAGGGAAAAGAGAGTTCTGTGGCCTCCCAAAAACAAATGGACTTCAACTTGTTTTCATATTAACCTGTCAGGGTCAAGGTCATACATAGAATCAGTGGTCCAGTTTCTCAATTCCTTTGTCTAGAGAATGAATTTTAGAATGTTCCATATGAGGCAATATTGAGAGGACTAACAGTAGAGCCTCATCAATTTTCTTTCTCTACAGGGTTATGTCAATGTCTTGGGCTCCTGTCCAGTGCATATCTGAATAGGCAGGTTTGCCTCTGTTCTTGTGGCTCTACCAATCACCTGGCTAGTCAGAACCAGCACATGGATCCCGCTCATTTCTGGTTATTGTCTCCATATATCCAGCTACTGCAACATGCCCTGTCACTGAACCTCCATTGTGCTTGCCATGTGTTATGTGTCAAGACCACAGGATGGAAAAGACCATATCCCAGCAATCCATTTCTCCTACCCCTTACTTTCATAGACTTTCCCAAGACTCAAGGGTTTTGATCACCCGAAAGTTTTGTTCAAATACTTTAGGGAGGGGCAGCTAGGTGGCACAGTGGATAGAGCACTGGCCTGAGTTCAAATTCGGCCTCAGACACATAACACTAGCTGCATGACCCCGGGCAAGTCACTTAACCCCATTGCCTAACCAAATAAAAAAAAAACTTTAGGGAACAAGATTCTGATTATAGAGGTTGTTAGAGGTCAGTGATCCTCAGTGGGAAAGAGAATGAATGGGAAACGGGATCTTAGAATGTTAATAGAGCCATCAGCAGATTAGTAGTCTGTGAGAAAGCTCACAAACTCTAGTCTAAGTGATGCGCATGAGACCTAATATTTACTTGGGAAGAGAACAGAGGAATTAACCAAGGATATCAATAGCTTTTACTGTCCTAGGGACTGGGGAATGGACAAAATCTATGAGGCCATTCCAAGGTCCAGCCTTTTGATTCTAAGGTTGTTCAACAGCATGAATGTGGAATTTGTCAGGAGGGGCTTCATTGTCAACAAGGTTCAAATGAGCTTTCGTAGAAGGATAAAATCTTAGATTTGGAGATCTCAGAAGCCACTTAGTCCAACCAATACCTGAGCAGAAATCCTCCTACAACATTCCTGAAAAATGGCCATCTCATTTTAGCTTCAAGTCCTTCAGTAATGGGGAACTCCCTCCCTCCCATCCAAAGGCAGTTTGGTCCATATTGGGGCAGTTTTAATTGTTTAATTCTTCATTTTCCCAGACGAAATCCCAATATAAGGTGACTTCCATTCAATTACCCCTAGCTCTGCTGCCTAGGGCCAAGCAGAAAAAGTCTAATGCCTTTTCTACATAACAGGACTGCTACACGTCCCAGTAAATTCTTCTCTGGATTAAAAAATTTTCCTTTAATTATTCCTTATACAGCACAATTTCAAGGGCCCCTCGACATTCTGATTAACCTCTCTTCTGGACAAGCTCTGACTTGTAAATCATTCTGAAATGTGATACCCAGAACTACACACGATACTCTAGCCTTGGGGCAGCTAGCACAGTGGATAGAGCACCCGCCCTGGATTCAGGAGGACCTGAATTCAAATCTGGCCTCAGACACATAACACTTACTAGCTGTGTGACCCTGGGCAAGTCACTTAACCACATTGCCTAGCCAAAAAAAAAAATACTCTGGCCTCATAAATAGTCACCCTCCTACTAGCTTGACATAGAGAGGGAGTAGAGAAGGCCTCATTTTGTTAATTTTGTCCCAGGGGTTGGCTGAATTTTTCAAAATTAATTTTAATAATTTTAAATTTTAACCAGCATGGGCTAGTTCACAGGATCATAGGATTTAGAACCGGAAGGGACCTCAGTGGTCATCTGGACCAACCACTCTTTTTACAAATAAGGAAATGGACCACAAGAAAGTCAGAGAACTGTCCAAGATGATGGAGGTAGTGAGTTCAAAAGCCAGGGCTCAAAGCCAGATCTGACCAATGCAGATGGCAAGCCCTTTACAACCGAAGAGTTGCTGTGGGCATAAAAGGCAACCCAGCAACAAACCTGTCCAAACCTTGTAAGGGTGGTTCTCAGACATCAAATATATGGTCCGTTAGAAGGCCTGAGGTCAGTCAGTCAACAAATATTTATTAAGCACCTGCTGTATGCTAAGCTTTAGGACTACAAATATGAAAAAGAAAGACAATCTCAGTGATCAAGGAAGTAATGATCTGATGGGGAAAGACAAACATAAGAGGAAGCTGTGAAGGGAGGAGGGAAGGGAAGATACTCACATGGGGGTATGATGAAGAAATACAAAGGAGGGAAGTTTGGTGGGAAATGACTGAAGAGCTGGCCTGGGGACCTTCCTTAAATGGCGGTTATGGGAAGAGCTCTCCACTCCATCCTCCATTTTGGAGGGTACTGATGAATTGGGGGTACCCAGGCCAAAGTGATCTCCAAGGATGAGGTGGTTCCTAGAGGCATGTGATGTCCGTAGGAATGCATGTTGGCACAGACATTGAGAATCCAGTCACCTCCAAGTCTTGGTTTTTATCACTCATTTGCAAAGCTTAATTACCCATGGTCAGAGCAAAGTCTTGAGTGCAGCCTTCTTGGAGTGATTCAGGAGCACTGGAAAGTAATCCCCATTAAAACATACCAAAAAACCAACAAATAACAGGCTCAAATCCCTTTCATTTGCTCCCTAAGGGCTTAAATTCCTTTAACAGAGATTCTGTGGAATTGAAAAATTGCTTCAACTTCACAAGGGAGAAAAAAGACATGAGGCAGTGGAAAGAGCCTCAGAGAATCAAATCTGGACTCAAAAGGATCTGGGTTTAAATTTGGGCCCTGGTACCATGGTCGAAGAATCATAGCTCTAGAGCTAGAAGGGACCTCAGAAAGGGACCCAGCCCAGAAGGGACCTCAATACTCTTAGCTTCCTCATTTTTCACAAAAGGAAACTGAGGACCAGGGAGGCAAAGTCACTTGCCCAAGGTCACACAGGCATTAAGCATCAGAACTCTTACTACTCTTATGACTTTGGACAAGCTGCTTCACTTCTCTCCAGGTCTCAATTTCCTCATTTGCAAAAAAAGAGGTTAAACTAGATGATATCTAAGGGCCCTTTCTGGGCAGCTAGAGTGCTAGGCTGGAATCAGGAAGACCTGATTTCAAATCTGGCCTCAGATACTTACTAGCTGTGTGGCCCTGGGCAAGTCACTTAAATCTGTTTTCCTCAGTTTCCTTGTCTGTAAAATGAGCTGGGGAAGGAAATGGCAAATCACTCCAGTATCTTTGCTGAGAAAACCCCAAATGGGATCAGGATGGATCAGACAGGAATGAACAATAACAAAGGCCTTTCTAGCACTTAATCTTATAGACCTGTAAGCCTATGAAGATGCACACACTCCTGGGAGAGGGAGCACTGGGGCTCATGGTCACCCTGAGAGTTAGAAATGATTTTTTTTTAACAGAACAGTAAATAGCATTTTTTATACCTGGAGTAAGCAGCATGAGATGGAGCATGTGGCGAGTAGAATAAGAGATGCCCTCTGTTGTTGCTGGGGAGACTACTTCCTTGAGGGATGTATATAGTGGTAGGGGTAGTATAATATTGGGTCAGATGGTAGCTTCCTATTTGAATTAATCTTGTTAACTAGGCAATGAAATAGGTAGGCGGCAAAGTGGATAAAGCATTGGGTTTGGAGTCAGGAAAATCTGAGCACAAATCCAGCCTCAGACACTAGCTGTGTGACCCTGGGTAAGTCACTTGACCTCTGTTTGCCTCAGTTTCCACATCTGCAAAGTGGGGATAATAGCACTTACCACCCAGGGTTGTTGTCAGACTCAAAGGAGATAATAATTGCAAAGTGCTTAGCTCGGCACCTGACACATACTAAGTGCTATTTAGATGTTAGATGTTATTGTTGTTGTTATTATGCACTAAACTCAGTTAATTTGATACTGCAGAAGAACTTCCAGGATAGTCAGCATCCTGAGGCAAAGCTCCTGTCACCCTGGCTTCGTTATGGCTCAGCCTCCCTGGAAAGGAAGAAAACCTTGCCCCAGAGCAAGTTCTTTTAGGGGGCAAAAATTGGAGTTCACTGAGACATGAAGTCCTGAAGGCCAGGAATCAAGGCAGGGTCTGGAAGAGGAGTAAAGGGGATAGAAATAGGAGGCAGGGGCTCTTGAAAACCAAATTTGCTGAGGACTAGCCCTCTGCGTGAACTCTATTGGAGGCACCCTCCTTTGATGTGTGAATGTGTATTTTTCCCCTTAGGGTTTGGAACTTCACTGTCTTTAGGGGAGAAACAGAAGCATCCCAGGGAACAGTTTGCTGCTAGAGGCAGTACTGAACAAATCTTCAAGAAAGAGTGGTTTGGGGGCTATTTTTGGAGAAAGGGATATAGGATGTCACTGGTTGTGGGGGAGGTGTGGGGTCATGATAATGTTAGAGTTTTGGGACCATTTTGAAAGTTGCTTAAGAAACTGGACTCCTTTTGCCCTATTAATTCCTCGATGTTTCTCTGGAACTGCCGGGAAAAGCCTGTGGGGAAGTGAAGAGGAAATTCCAGGTGATGGGATGATCTCCAGCTGGATTTCATCTTTCAAGGCATGCCATCTCTCTGCTGACATGGCCACAATGAGAAACCCATCTCCAGGAGAGATCAGGACAGCTTACGACCAGTGGTATGCCAGTCTGGGGCTGCCAGCTCTTTGGCCATTCCCTGTCCCCCAACTCTGGACTGGATTGTAAGTGTGTTGTGACCTTTGACCTTTAAGCTGGGCTCCCAAGCCAGAACCCCTTGGCGTCTCTGTGGCTTGGAAGGGAAATAGTTTCCAAGGGAAGAGAAGGCCAGTGTTCCAAGACAGTTGCCAAGAGTGGCCAGTTCAAAGGGGATTTTCTTGGCATGGGGCTGTGGTTTCCGGCTTCTGAACCCAGTTTACTCTTGATCCTGAGTGTGATTAGAGAGGACAGTGCCCACTGGGACCCTGAATGAGAAGCTGATGATACAGAGGAGACCCCTTCTGTGGAGGAGGGAGAGGGACAGGAGAATATATCAACCTCTTTTCATCCCATCTTCCCTCCCTTATGGCTTGTGGTGAGTATCCTATCCCAGGGTTAACCCCCCTGGAAAGTTTCTGTTCCTTTCTCTATTTTATGAATTACTACAGTACTTATAGTCTGGACCACATAAGCTAGATACTTTACTAGATACTTTATATGAGATCCTTTACCTCCCTGCTATGATAAGGATGACAGAAATAACAAAAAATGTTAAATTTTGCTACTCTGAGGCAGTGTGGTTAGTGGATAGAGAGCTGCTTTTAGACTCAATAAAGGTGGGTTTCAAGGCCTGCCTCTGACACTAGTGGCTATGTGACCCGTGGCCAGTCACTTAACTCTAGACAACCCTATTATTTATTCTGAGTTACAGAGAAGATGATGGCCTCCATTGGGAAAATTGATGAGTTTCCTCATCTGGGAGTTAACTGTGCTAATGAAATCACAGGTCCACTCCCTGTTCCTATTCTTTTTTTTATTTTTGTGTGAGGCAATTGGGGTTAAGTGACTTGCCCAGGGTCACATAGCTAGTAAGTGTCAAGTGTCTGAAGCTGGATTTGAACTCAGGTCTTCCTGACTTCAAGGCCAGAGCTCTATCCACTGTGCCATCTAGCTGCCCCCCGTTCCTATTCTTAAATAAGAATAAAAATTCAAAAATAAGATGAAATCTTGATGGAACCTTAGCATTGTTAGAGTTGGAACTAACCTTAAAGACCATCTAATCCAACTCCCTAATTTTACAAGCAAGGATACTGAGGTTAAGAGAATGGAAGTTCTGTGCAAGGTCATTCAGCCAATGAGCAACAGAGCTAGGACTAGAATATAAGGTGTCCTGACTCCCCGCCTGGTATGCTTCCAGCTACACCATATTGCCCTTCTTAGAAAGTCATTGTGAAACTTTTAAACTTTTGGATTTTGACCTTTGGATCTTTAATTACTTAAGTTGTAGGGATAATAAAAACAGATTGTAACAATCTGTCCAAGCGCAGTGATTTTGTTTTTTCTTAGATGATACATGTGTAAGGAGCAGGAGGGAGCTGGTCTAGGCAATCCTTGATCAGTTTGGGAGTTCCCCAGTCAGCCCAATGAGTTTGCAGGGTATGGGCCTTGAGAGGCATCACCTCAGGAGCATTGACACGTTCTTTGGTGTGCTCCTTTGAAGACAGGGAACTCTTGGTGTTGAGCTTCTTGAGACTTGAAAACAAATTCTTGATGGAGGTACTGTCCCCCATCCATGGTCTCTAAAAACAAGCTGACCGGCCAGTTTGTTCTCTTTGACTTCCTTTTGTGGCCTTCATAAAACAGTCAAGAACTCAACAGATCAGGCCTGGCCCTGGGAGGAGAGAAAGTTGTCTCCTATTCTCAGGGACTGAAATGGTCATCTTGCGTCAGGACACATGGGAGTTCGATGTGCTGGATCCTAGCTTCTTAGGACAGGCCAAAGACTAGAGTTCCTAGTTCCTGAAGGTGGATTTTGCCAGCTGAAGTGATGGCAG
This sequence comes from Phascolarctos cinereus, assembly GCF_003287225.1. NCBI lineage: Eukaryota > Metazoa > Chordata > Mammalia > Diprotodontia > Phascolarctidae > Phascolarctos > Phascolarctos cinereus. Next base: position 91,083,720 of record NW_027555514.1, read on the forward strand.
CAGCTAAAGCACTGCCAGAGTTCCTGCAGAAGCACATGGCAGAGACACATATGTTCACACTCAATCTGAGAGGAGAGATCCTAAGAGTGGCCTTTCCCTGCTCACAAGATAGTAACAGCCTAGGCACTGAAAGATCTCCTGCATGTATCCAAAATAGACATATGAAGGCCTACTTAGCCTGAGAGGAGTTCCAGTTTGGGGGTTGCCTTGAAGATAATTCAAGGTTTGAGAATTTGAAGGGCGGACCATGCAGAGAGAGAGAAGAGGCTTTATTTATGCAGTGTGACCCTTGGAGAAAGAAGAGCGTCATCAACATAGCTCCTGAGTAGTATCCTATTTGGAGGGCCAAACCAATCAGTTATTCAGATGTCCAAATTTGACAGGAAGAGGATTACTTGTTCAGTGGCCCCTAAGTATTGTTTACTTTCTGAGGGAGCGTCTGAGCCATATGGTGGGAAGATGAGTCTTGATGGGGACTGGATAAGACTCTATGGGAAAAAGGAAACCGTAGGGATATCACAGGCTAGCCCCAATAGCAACCCCAACTTTAGTTCCCCTTTGGGGGAGCTAATGACTCCCTTTCACTATTTTATGTATTTTTCTATCATTTTATGAATGCTGTGAGTCCTTTCCCTTTTTCTCTATGGGGAAAAATAAAGACTGTCCCACACCTAATTTTCATCTGCCACTTTGGGTTTTTGTATGGGAGCTGGAGACCCTTGTACACACATTTGGGGAAACTTAGATATGAGCTATTTCATGAGTAGATTAGGAAACTTTCTTGGAGTCACTCCAGGTGGGGACAATGAGCCAAGAAAAGAAAATTACCCTCTTGGCATTAGTGTCCAGGACTGGACTGGTTTTATATGAACCCAAAGGCTTCATGGGGGGTCTTGAGTCATTCTGGGGACTCATCTAGGATGTGAAATATTGACTTCTGATTAACCTCATGCACCTAATCCTTTTTGGGGAAACCCTTTGTATCCTTGGTGATCACCCTTATTTATTTTATTTTTAAAAAATAAATCTAGTCTGCACACTCTATCATTTCATTAATCTATACAGCCAATCTGGAATCCTTATGGTCTCTAGTTCTACAGGAATGGAGTTACCTGATAACCTAGAAACTTAAGTCCTTTTTCATTTTTGGAGGGAAAACAAATTTTCACTAGAGGGGAATCGGCCGATTTACCATCTACCCTAATTTGTCTCAGTCTCTATTTTTGATTACCTTATGTGTGTTTCAGGAATCCAGTGGAGGAATATTCATCTAGCATAGTTTAGTTTCCCATCTTCCAATTGACTTCAGATCCTGAATTCTTACTGAGAGAGCCTCATACACCATGGGACTCATTTAGGACTCATTCCCTCTGAAGAGGGAAGTTTGGGAGGTTTTCCTCTCTTTTTCTTTTATAATTATTTTGTTAATATTAGTTGTTCATTTTTTATTTTTACCTTTTCTTCTTTCTTAATTTTATTTTTTTGAGTTGGAACAGGTGCTCACACATAAAGAGTTTAACATGTTATCAGAACCAGAAAGGACTCTAGTGATCACTTAATGTAACCCCTTTTATTTTACAGATCAGGAAACCAAGGCCCTAAGTGGGAAATAACTTGCCCAAAGGCAAGCATCCTAAAATAGGAATACGTATATTAACTTAGCACAAGTAGCTCCATTTTGTTTTAAGCCTCCATCTTTTTATTAATTAGTTGGTGTGTAAGGGATTTTTTGGTAATAAGATAAGTTCTTGTGTATAGTTTGGCAATGACATGTGAATCCTCCAAATCTGGTAAATAACCACTAATGACAAGTATATTTCTAGAATCTAGTTAATAACTCCTTAGCCAGAATCACGAAATCCACCAGAAACTCCAGCTATCAGTCTGCTTCTGGGTAGCTATCATAACTAATTCATTCTCTACACTCAGAGATTAGTGTATCACATGTTCTCTCAAAAACAGTGTGATTACCAGAATGCCACCTCAGAGGGAGACACACAACCCCTGGCTAGGCACTGGTACAAGATATGCATACCAGGACCTTTAGGAACCCAGTTGGCAGGTTAGCTAGAGGATTTAATGTTTGTATTATTGAACAGATAATTGCATGCTGTTGATTAATAAGGAGTGATTCCATGCACTGATGAATAAAAGTCTGATTTAGTGTTTCTATCACACTAGTTGGTATATGTAATGGTAAATCGGTTTGGTGCCTGTGCTGTGCATGTCACACCCACTACATGGTGTAACTGGGAGTCAAATCTAGATCTCTGCCTTTAAGTTCAGAGTTCTTTTCTCTACACTGTGAGCTAAGATCAAGACGGTATAGTGGAAGGAACACTTGATCCAAAGTAAGAAAACTTGGGTTTGAATTCCGGATGTGTCCCTTACTTCCTGTGTCAACTTGGGCAATCTATTTGACATCTCTGGGCTTCAGTATCTTTGTTTTGGTAAAATGAAAACAAACTAGAATCCTAAGCTTCAAGGGATAGATCACTGGGTTGCCTGGAGTAGGGTCCAACTTAATGTAATGAACCTACTATGTTAAGTACCTGCTATGAGTAAAACTGATGCTTAATCCTTTCTCTTCTCCACCCCTCTCTTCTCTTCCTCCAGTCAAGACTCCCGTTCCCTTTTCTATAGAGTTCAACAAGGGAAGGACTACTGATACTAGCATATGTTGCTTTAAGCCTTCTCCCTTACCAACCCTTTAATCCTTTGGGCCCTATGTCTAACATCACCTTAAAAATCCTCCTCTAATTCAGAGAAGCATGAGAAAACTTATATGAACTGATACAAAATGAAGGAAGCAGATCTAGAAAAATGATATACACAATCACTGTTACAATGTAAATGAAAAGGACAATACCATTAAATTGAATATTAGGTAACATGACAGAGCTTTGAACTAGAGAAGAGTTGAGAAAAATAAAACTCCCTTCCTTCACTGCATCAGTACGAGACTATGGGTGTGGAATATCACATACATTGTCAAATGTAATTGATTTCTAAGTTGATTTTTACTGAACTGCCTTTTTTTAAAAAACCTCTTTTTAAATCATTGTTATAAAGGAGGGCTTAATGGGAAGGGATATATTCGGAAATGAACAGGGTAAAATTCCCCTGTGTCTGAAATGCAACCATTAGAGTTTTATTTGTACATTAATTTCTCCCTACATTTGATTCAATTTGTCATATATTTATTGAGTGCCCCTTGTGTGCAAGCAGCTAGGGATATGACTTCCAGAACAAAAATAACCCCTGTCCTCAAGGGACTTGGTTTCCAGTAAGAAGATGAGAAATGCACAGAAATAGTTTACAAGATAAGCTAGTTCAGGGACTTGAAGCTTCAACATTCGGGCAGGGACTGTCCGTCTCTCAGATGACTCACAGGTGTCTGCTCTGGGAGTGGCTTCAAGCTCCCTTTCCCCACCCCCACCCCCACTTCGGTTGAAATGCTTTCCTGACATAGTTCCAGGTGGCATGGCATAGCCCAGTAATCCAAAAGGAAGATGGGGTTTAGAAAAACAAGAAAGAGGGTAGAAGAGCCAAGATTCAATGAAATATGCTGAAGGAAGCTGCCAGGGTGCTGGGAAGAGAAGTAATTCACCCTGATTCAGACCAAAGTGAAAGTGGAGCATCAGAGGTAGCAGATGGAGGTTCTGTTGTCACTGGTATTATTTATATTTCAGCATGAATTTAACTTGAGGCTTTCTCCCAGATGTAAATGCATTTTAAGCCCTTTTTCTCATTGTGGAATAAAGGGTTTTGTTCTCTATTCAGGCATCAAGAGACAGGGCCCTTCTCACAGGACGGGAGAAGATAGAGAAGCCTTGCAGACCCTGAGAAAATCCCACATAAGTGACCAAACACTCTGCTATAGGGCATCCTACTCTTTATTTAGGGAACATAGACTTGAAACCTTCCTTGGTTGAGTTGGCATAGGGGGAGTATTCCTGGCCAGCTTTCCTGGGGGGAGGGGGGGTGCTCACGCCCTGATCTCTACATAAAACACTGTCTGGAATGGTTGCCAGCTATTGTGGGAATTCATTTCTATTTCTTTTGTTCTCTGAAAGCCCATCCCTTCCCACCCTGTAACATTTCCCAGATCTAGGCAAACCACAAGTTGACCTATTCCTGGGATGAGAGGCTGTGGGCAGGGCCAAGTCCCTGAAGGAATAAGACAATGGGAAATACCATGTGCAAGTCAGCAACCTAAGAGCAATGCAGCCTCTCAAATCAGGGAAGGAAAGAAAATATCCAGGTCAGCATCAACAATAATAACTCACATTTGTGTGGCACGTTAAGGTTTATAAAGCACAAAGGCAAGCATTTTCTGGTAGAGCAAATATTATTCCCATTCTACAGATGATGAAAATGGAGAGTCAGACAATTTGTTCACAGTCACATAGCTCGTATATGCCACTACAAAAACTTGAACTTAGGTTTTCAGATTGAACATACAACCCTTTTCCCCACAACACCACACCCCCTTCTGTGTAGTGGCAAGTGCTACAGACTAGTCAAAAAGGAAGAAGACTGGGGAAGGGCCATTTAATTAGAATTTCACGTGAATTTCAGAGGAGTGGTAGGGAGGGAAACAGAAGAGAAGAGGTGGTAAGAAAGTGTATGCACATCCTGAGAGTATTTCAGGTGAGAGAAAAGGCTGGTAGATACTCCTAAGAAGAAGAGATGGACTAATTTCCCATTTGGGAATGTCCTCAAAAAGGAAGAGTTTGTATCCATAAACTCTAGCTCAGTGAGCTATTTCTAGCAAAATCTAGAATGTATCATTAAAGGGATGGTTTGTGAGCATTTTAAGAGTGAGGACAGGTTTAATCAAGACAGGATCATGCCAGACTAATAACTTTTCCTTTGGCTGACAAGGTTACTAGATTGGGAGATCAGAGAAATACCTCTCTGGATATGACATAGATGGAATAATAGGTAGAGATATAGACATATATAAAGATATGTCTATGTATGCACATATGCATACATATGGAAATATATGTCTATGTATGTATACATATATCTCCATATGTCTGTATCTCTCTATATACATAGATGTTTATATCTGCATATATGTATACATACATAGATTTGTGCCTCCATATGTATGTTTGTATACATACATAGACATGTATCTCCATACATGTGTGTATACATATGTGCATAGACATCTTTCTCTCTCTCTCTCTCTCTCTCTCTCTCTCACACACACACACACACACACACACACACACACCTGTCATATACAGAGAGGCATTTCTCCAACTTCCCAATCTAGTACCCCTGTCAGCAAAAGGAAAAGGTATTAGTCTTACATGCCTATGTGTGTGTGTGTGTGTGTGTGTGTGTGTGTGTATACACACATACATACCTATCTTCATATCTGTCTATATCTGTATCTCTATCTCTATCTGTCAAGGATATAGCATACCTGGCATCTAGCAAAGTGTCTCATATTATCCTTGTGTAAAAGATGGAGGATTACATTACAGTTAAGTAGACTCAGGACTGGTAGAATGACCAGACCCAAAGAGTCCAACTGATTTCCAAGTCTTATCAATTCAACCTTCACAACATCTTTTCTATCTGTCCTCTTCTCTCTACTCACACCATAACTGCCCTAATCCAGGCTGTCATTGCGCTAGCCTGTCTACTGCCGTAGCTTCTCAGTTGGTGTCCTCATTTCCAGCTTCTCCTCTCTCTGGTCCGCCCTCCAAACAGCTGCCAAAGCAAAGCTCCAACCACATGTTAAGACCTTTAGTGGCTCTTGCCACTGTGACCTTCAAAGTAATGTGGTTGTACACAGTGAACAATCTTGCAAACACATACTTGTACACAAGAAATTCTGATATGGGATCCCTCCAGGATCAAGTATTGATAGCATTGGTCAAGACAAGCTAAAAACCTGACTGCTTTAATTTCAGCTTTAAAAGCACAAAAAGGAATGGGGAAAGCTACAATTATTCAATCATCATTTCTGTGACGCATAGATAAGAAGCAAGAAATCTGTCAAAATCTGCCCATACCTTCTCAGGGCCACAGTAAAGACCTGTGGAGGGGGAGTGAGGAATGAGGACAAGGAGGAGCTGGGGGCCAGGCACTAAGCAATCTTAGAGTTTCCTAGAGCCCTGACTGAGAGGTTAATTGACTTGCCAAGGGTCGTATAACCAATGATCATAATGAATAGTCAGGACTTGAACACAGCTCTTCCTGGCCCAGAACCAGGTCCTTTATCTATTACACCAGAAGTGTTAAACACAGTGCCCAAGGACCTGAAATACTCTCTAGTGCTGCCAGAGTCAGATTAAAATGTAATTGGGAAATATTTAACAAAATAAATAAAAATAAAATAGTACATAGATGTTAGTATGTGTTCTTCTAAGTCAACATGCTGTCTGGAGGGACCCTTACTATGGTTTAGTGGTCCCATTTCTATTTGAGTTTGAAACCTGTGCACCACACCACACTGCCTCTTACTTCTTATACTAAAGTTGTACTCCTGGATATTGGCCCGAGTAAGTTGCTACTCTTAGTTAATAGGAAATGGGATTGAGGACATAAGAGAAGGGATGGAAGGAGAGTCACATGGCTGAAGTGGAAGCCACAGGAGAGGTCCTGAGATCTCAGATAATGTCACTAAAGATAGTGACCTCGTAGGCTGACCACTGCCGTTCTCCCACATATACCAAGAGAAAAGAGTCAAGGCTGTACTAAAACACACAATAGAATGCTACCTAGGCTGACTTGACATGTCCTTGGACCCTGCTCTCTCCTTTCCTCAACTTCAGCAGCCTTATCATCATACCCCAGAATTAAGCACTTGATTCTATACTCAGAGACTCAGTAATGGCAAAAATTCATATCACACTTTAAGGTTTGTAAAGGGTTTTTAATGTGCATTTCTCAAAAAGATCTTCACAACAATGTTGGGGTGACAGGCATAAATTTAAGGCACCTGGCTCAGATGAATTTTATCCTTGGGTGTCCCCCAAAACAGAAAGATATAATTGCAGAGCCATAATCAGTCAACCACACTTGAAAGAATGTGGAAAGTGGGAGAAGTACCACCACAAGAATGGAGAAAGGCAAATATCCCGATTTTCTTTTCTTTTCTTTTTGGCGACAATTGGGGTTAAGTGATTTGCCCAGAGTCACACAGCTAGCAAGTGTCTGAGGTTGGATTTGAACTCAGGTCATCTTGATTTCAGGGCTGGTGCTCTCTCCACTTTACCACTTAGTTTCCCCTAATGTCCCAATTTTCAAAAAAGGGAAGGGAACAGAGTCTACAAACTATAGGCAGTGAACTTGACTTTGATTCCTGGAAAAATTCTGGAAAGGATCATTAAAGAGATGGTTGGTAAATATATACAAAGGGAAGCAGTGGGTAGATCATGTGACCAACATGCTAGCAGACTGAACATTTTCTCCAATCCTCATCCTCTAAATTCTCCCCAACAGGGAGACGGAGCCAAGATGGCGGAGTGAACACAGTAACTTGCTTGAGCTCTCTCCCAAACCCCTCCAAATACCTATAAAAAATGGCTCTATGAAAATTCTAAAGCAGCAGAACCCACAAAAAGACAGAGTGAGCCAAATTTCCAGCCCAAGACAATCTGGATGATTGATTGAAAAGGCATATCTCGCCAGGAGGGGAGAGGAGCCCAGCGTGGCATGGGGGCGCAGGCCTTAGCAAACCTGGAGCAGGCCTCAGAGGACTGAATTGCGGGCAGCTGTGGTTTCAAGACTTCTCAACCCACAAACGCCGAAGACAACTTAGAAGGTCAGTGGGAAAAGTCTGTTTCTGCAATGAGAGAGGAGCTAGGTCTCAGAGCCAGTTCCAGAGCGCAGAGGGTAGAGCACGGGTGCCAGGGCGCTGCCTGTGTCCTGAGCTTCTGGCCACAGACTGAGGGGGAATCCAGTGGCTGATCAGAGGGGAATTGCAGAGATCTCTTTGCCAGTGCTGAGGCAGGAAGCTCTTGCTTTGCCGGTACTTGGATCTAGGTCACAGTTTTGGGCGGTGGTCCTGGGGTGAAGAGTGCTGGTGTGGTGGAGCTTGTAGTGGCTGTGAAGAAGAAACCTTCCTCACAGTTCCAAGACAGAAAGGAGTGCTTGTAGTCACTCATGGACCAGAGCACAGGCCAGGAAAGGAGTAAACATCTTGCCCCTTATCGTACTACCTTGCAAGAACTGAAAATTTACAGGTCCCTGCAAGCATCTCTGAAAACAGTTATATATACCCCCAAGCTTGGGACAGTACATTCTCTACATTGGAAGCAGACTCTTAGCTTAACAAAGAGTTTAAAACTCAAGCAATTGGCTAGGATCGTGAGCAAGCAGTGCAAAAAGAGTCAGACTATATTATCTTACTTTGGTGACAAAGAAGATCAAAACATACAACCAGAAGAAGACAACAAAGTCAAAGCTCCTGCATCCAAAGCCTCCAAGAAAAAATGTGAATCAGTCCCAGGCCTTAGAAGAGCTCGAAAGCAATTTTGAGAAGCAAGTAAGAGAAGTAGAGGAAAAACTGGGAAGAGAAATGAGAATGATGCAAGAAAATCATGAAAAACAAGTCAATAGCTTGCTAAAAGGAGGGCAGATTGGGAAAGGGGGTAATCAGAAGCAAATACTTCTGAAGAGGGACAGGGTCAAAAGAAAGAATAGAGTAAATTGGGGGGCAGGATAGGATTAAGGGAAATAGTTAGTTTTTCACATGTCTACTATGGAAGTGTTTTGCATAACTGCACATGTATAACCTACATTGAGTTGCTTGCCTTTTCAGTGAGGGTGGGTGGGAAGGGAGGAAGGGAGAAAATTTGGAGCCCAAAGTTTTAAAAACACATGTTTAAAAAAATGTTTTCACATGCACCTGGGAAATAAGAAATACAGGAAATGGGGTACAGAAGTCTATCCTGCCCTACAGAAAAATAGAAGGGGAAGGGGATAAGAAAAGCAGGGGGAGAGATAGAAGAGAGGGCAGACTAGGGGAAGGGGTATTCAGAATGTATGCCATCTTGGGGTGGGGGGAGGGCCGAGATGGGGTGAAAATTTGGAACTCAAAATCTTGTGGAAGTGAATGTTGAAAACTAAAAATAAATAAATTTATATTTAAAAAATTTCAAAAATAAAATAAATTCTCCCCAATATGAATTATTCACAAGAGGTAGAATAATTGCATGTTTCTCCAGCCCAAGACACCAAGAAATCTGACAAGGTAACAAAATGAACACTGGATCATTTGAATCCTTAATCTCTAACCTGTTCTTCCTCAGCACTCTCTTCCCCACACTCTGGCAGGGCAGGACAACCGTACTTTCAGGCTTCTGCTCCGAGACTCACTCAGCAAATCCCTTGATGCTTCTGCTATCTCTGCCAGCACACCCTGCCCCTGGCCTTACCCCACCATTCTGTGGTAACAAGCAACAGCCCTTAACCTTGCCCACAGCTCCACCACCATTGCAGAGGAGATGTATGTTAAGGAAAGCAAAAGTGGCCTCGCCTGGACCTACAGTGAGCGTCTCTAGCAGCTCCCAGGCAGAAAACTAAAGAAGAGAGGAACATCTCTGTGACTGTGGGTGTGGGAGGGGGAGTGGCGCTGGACTAGGTCTGAAGGGAAGGGGGAGTGGCATTGAATGGGGGGCAGTTTCTCTTTCTCTGATCTCTTTTGGGTATAAGTCTGGCAGTGGTATAGCTGGGTCAAACAGCACGCACCGTTTTGTGTATAATTTTTGTGTATAATTTTAAATTGCTTTCCTAAATGATTGTACCCATTCACAGGTCCATCAAATTGCATCAATGTGGCTGGTTTTCCCTAGCCCCTCCAACATTTATTCTTTTCCTTTTTTGTCATCTTTATTACTCTGATGAGTGTAAAGTGGAATTTCAAAATTGCTGTAATTTGCATTTCAATAATTAATATTGGGACATTTTTCCAAAGCTATAGATATCCTGAATCTCTTCCCTTGAGAACTGTCTGTTCATATCTTTAGACGTTAATTGGGAAATGGATGTTTTTCTTATAAATTTGCATCAATTCTTTATACATCTTAGAAATGAGACCCTTCATCAAGGAAATTTACTGCAAAAAAAAATTCCCCAGCTGTTTCCCTTTTAATTTTAGCTTTATTAGGTTCATTTGTGCACAAAATTTTTAATTTTATGTAATCAAAATTATCAATTTTATCTTCCGTGATCCTCTCTATATATTATTTTGTCATGAACTTTTCTCTTATGCATAGATCTGGTAGATATTTTTTTTCCAGGTTTCTCTAATTTGATTATGATGTTACCTTTTATATTTAGGTCAAATGCCCATTAGGAGCCTTCTTTGTATAAGGTGTGAGTTGTTGGTCTAAATCTAATTTTTTCCATACTGCTGTCCAGTTTTCCAAGAAGTTTTTGTCAAATAGTGAGTCTTATCACAATAGCATCTGGCTTTGCCTTTGTCAAATACCAGAGTACTAGATGAATTTGCTTCTGCATGTTGTATATCTAACCTGTTTCACTGACCAATCTCTTTATTTCTTGCCCAGTTACAAATTGTTTTAAGGAAAAGAATTTTATGTACAAAAATATCTATTGCAACTCTTTGTGGAAACAAAAAACTGGAAACCAAGAGGATGCCCAGTAAATAAAGAAGAGTTGAATAAATGAGATAGATAGATAGACATATATGTATATTTACATGTATATGGAATACTCTGAAGTGTAAGAGCTGAAAGAATAGAAGGTTTAAAATGCATGGAAAGACATATGAACAGATGCAGAATGATGTGAGCAGAAAAAATTTATACCATAACATCAATATCATAAAAATACACAATTTTGAGCACTTTTATAAACTGTCAAGGAATGAAATGAGCAGAACCAGGAGAACAATTTATACAACATCACTGTAAACTTTGAAAGCAGTTAGAACTATGATCAATAAAATGACCATTTGTAATTCCAGAGCACTGAAGGTGAAATGTGCTATTTATTAGAGAGAAGTGATGGATTTGGGGTGCAGATTGAGACACACCTTTTATTTATGAAGCCATTGGGGGAATTTGTTTTGCCTGACTATGCATATTTGTTATGCCCCTTTTACCGATGAGGAAATTGAGGGAGGAAGGAAGGTGGGAAAGAGGAAGGAAGGAAAATATTTATTAAGCATCTACTATGAGCCAGATACTGGGCTAAACACTTTATGAATATTATCTCTGAGGTTCAGAAAAGTTAAGGGGCCATGGTCACACAACTAGGTGTTGGAGGCAGGATCTAAGCTCTGATCTCTCCAGACTCTTTCTAGGACACTACAAGCAACTACAGTTCTAAAGTTTTTGTTTAGTTTAGTCTAGAGTTCCAGTTTTAGACTACAAGGGATCCTGAAGACCATCTAGTTTCTTTTTTTTTTTTTTAATAATTTTTAGTTTTCAATATTCACTTCTATAAGACTTTGAATTCTAAATTTTCTCCCCTTTTTTCCCCTCCTTCCCAAGATGGCATGCAATCTGATATTGGCTATACATATACATTCATATTAAATACATTTACACATTAATCATGTTGTAAAGAAGAATTAGAACCAAAGGGGAAAACCATGAGAAAGAAGAAAGAGAAAATAGTATGCTTTGATCTGCATTCAGACTCCATAGTCCTTTCTCTGTATGAGGACAGCATTTTCCATCATGAGCCTTTTGGAATTTTCTTAGATCCTTACATTGCTGAGAAGAGCTAAGTCTATCAAAGATGATTATCATACCATGTTGCTGTTACTGCATACAATGTTCTCCTGGTTCTGTTCACTTCACTCAGCATCAGCTCATGTAAATCTTTCCAGGTTTTTCATTTCTTATGGAACAATATTATTCCATTACATTCATAAAACACAACTTGTTCAGCCATTCCTCAATTGATGGGCATCCCTTCAATTTCTAATACTTGGTCACCACAAAAAAAAGCTGCTATAAATATTTTTGTACATGTGAGTCCTTTTCCTATTTTTATGATCTCTTTGAGATACAGACCTAGAAGTGGTACTGCTGGGTTAAAGGGTATGCACAGTTTTATAGCTCTTTGGATATAGTTCCAAATCACAAGACCATCTAGTTTCTAGCTCAACCAAGTCATTTGACAAATGGGGGAACTAAAATCAAGAAAGAAGTGATCTGCTCGGTTATGAAGTTAGTTTGATCATTAGTATGGGACAAACAAGGTTTTCTGACTCCCAGGTCAATGCTTTTTTTCATGCTGATGTTTTGTGTCCTCTCTTCCACTCATGTTCTTGTCAATTGCTGCAAACATTTGCTTGGCACCCTGAAGTATTCTTAAATTCTAGTCCTTCTAGTGTTAATTCAGTTCATTGCAATGTGTATTAATCACTAGAACCTGAAGACATAGTATAAAAATGAAGCAAAGCCAACCCCCTGCCATCTCTCTTGGAGTTTACAATTTAGTGGGGGTGGGGTAGGAGTAAAACAAATACACTAAATACTGTGAGTGTAAAGATGTTCAAAAAGTATTTGGTATGAGAGATTTGAAAAAGGAGGATTTATATCTGGAGGAATCAGGAAAGCATTTATGGAGAATAAGGCACCTGATCTAGTCCTTGAAGGAAAGGAGAAGAATTTCATCAGGTGATACCATTTAAGGCATGATGGGTACCAAAAAAAAAAGAAAAAGAAAAAGAAAAAAAGCATAAGGAGCAGGTAGGTGGCACGGTGGATAGAACACCGGCCCTAAAGTCAGGAGGACCTGAGTTAAAATCCGGCCTCAGACCAAACACTTGACATTTAACTAGCTGTGTGACCCTGGGCAAGTCACCTAACCCCAACTGCGAAAGAAAGAAAGAAAGAAAGAAAGAAAGAAAGAAAGAAAGAAAGAAAGAAAGAAAGAAAGAAAGAAAGAAAGAAGAAAGAAAGAAGAAAGAAGAAGAAAGAAGGAAAGAAGGAAAGAAGGAAAGAAAGAAGAAAGAGGAAAGAAGGAAAGAAAGAAAGAAAGAAAGAAAGAAGAAAGAAAGAAAGAAAGAAAGAAAGAAAGAAAGAAACAAGAAAGAAAGAAAGAAACCAAGAAAGAAAGAAAGAAACCAAGAAAGAAAGAAAGAAACCAAGAAAGAAAGAAAGAAAGAAACCAAGAAAGAAAGAAAGAAAGAAAGAAACCAAGAAAGAGAAGAAAGAGAGAGAGAAAGAGAGAGAAAGAAAGAGAGAGAGAGAAAGAGAGAGAGAGAAAGAGAGAGAGAGAAAGAAAGAGAGAGAGAGAAAGAAAGAAAGAAAGAAAGAAAGAAAGAAACCAAGAAAGAAAGAAAGAAAGAAACCAAGAAAGAAAGAAAGAAAGAAAGAAAGAAAGAAAGAAAGAGAGAAAGAAAAAGAAAGAGAGAAAGAGAGAGAGAAAGAGAGAGAAAGAAAGAAAGAAAGAAAGAAAAGCATAGTATGGGAAAGGATAGAAGGAAATCAGGGAAGGTGAATGAAATCAGGGAAGTCGAAAGAAATCAGAGAAGTCAGATTAGAAGGCACTGATGTAAGCAAGGGGTAAATAGTTCCTCTATTAGAGTGATGGCAATAAGAATGGAAAGGAGGGGAAAGATGACCCTATATAAATGACAGAGTGGAGTTACTCTTATCTCACCAACAATATTGTAGAGACTCCCACAAGGTTGGATTCAAATCCTACCCCTCCCGGTTGCACTTAACAGGCGATAGGTACCTTTTAATAAAGACTTGTTGAGTAATTCCTCTTTCCTTTTGAGTTCCTTATGTGCCAGGTTAGCTTCAGTGACCAATGGAACCTTGCCACAGGATCATCTTTTGAGGAGGTATGGGTACCTTCTCTAGGGGAGAGAAGTTAGCCCAGCCATATGATAGAGTCATTATTAAGTCATTCTCTACGTTCTAGAATTTTGGGAAGGGGCAAGAAAGGATTTGGAGAATCTTGCTACCTTTAGGACCTAGAGGGATCCTGAGGCGAGTGGGTCAACTCCTCCCCACCTATCCACTCGTCGCTCCCCTCCCCCTTCCTCCATCCTCCCTTGACTGCTGAATTGATGGACTGAGCTGAGCTCCTGAACCGCTGCATTAATAAGAAACAGGGGGAAGAAGCTCTGGGAGAGGGTTCAAGTGGCCGGGTTTTGGGATTCCTGCAGAGACCTCAGCGGGCAGATCAAATGGAGCTTGACGCCTTGGTGGGGAGGGGAGGGGAGGGGAGTGGAGGGAGGAAGGAAGCGAGGAGGAGGAGCAGTAGCAGCCACAGGGGGTGGGGGAAGTTCTAACAAAAGACCTGGGTGCCAGGAGCTCCTGCTTGATTCCTGATTTCAAGACGAGCCTGTATGCCTACACTGACTGTAACCCAATCTTAGGCACTGCTCTGCTCGTCCTGTAACTAAAGTAAGCGTCCCAAGTCCTCCCTGGAAAGCAATCTAACAGCCAGTCTATGCTGGGGGCTGGAAGGACCGTGGAGATCACCAAGTCTAGCGGTTCTCAAAGAGTGGTCCAGGGACCCCCTGGGTTAATTTCTAATGCAGTAAATACAGAAAAAATACAACTCACAGAAACTTGGGGGGGGTCAACAATTTTGAAGAGTGTAAGAGGTCCTCAGACCAAAAAGTTTGAGAACCACTGAACTAGTCCAAACTCCTGGTGTTACAGATGTGACACAAAAATATGCAGTGATTTGCCCAAGGTCATACAGCTAATTAGCAGCTCGCTCCCTCCCTGCACTCCAATCCTCCAAAGGTGGAGGGTTCATACAGTATGTAGCCCCAAGGTCTGAGAAAACTACCTCTTAGGGGGACCTCACCTCACCATTTGAGGTTTATGCCTTATTTGGGGGGAGGAAGAGGGAGTCGATTTCACTCTGGAAGCGAATTTAGGATTTAATCCTAAAGATAACCTTATCCTCTCCTGTTGCCCGCCTCGCCAGTAAGCGCTCTAGTCTGGATGTAGCGCAGTTAAGTGTGTATATATGCGAACGTGTGTGTGTGTGTGTTGCCTAATCCGAGGCTGCCAGTCCCCCTCCCCCGACTCCCTAGGCAGGAGGGGGTGTGGCTAGGTTTCAGTTTAGCTGCCCTTGGAGGGGTGAAATTTTCCCCCTCCCCGGGGACAGGAGAACCAATTTTCCCCCCTGCCCTTTCCCCCTTCAGTTTTCCTTTCCCCTTCCAGCCTTTGGGGAAGGTGAGAGGGTGGGGGTGCTGCCTGGAGTCTGGGCTGGAGTGGCCTGGAAGGGTCAGAGCGGTCGGGGAAAGTTTCCACGTGGAGCCTTCGTCGGGGGAAGAGAGGGGGCGGAGAGGGAACGAGAGAGCATAGAAAGGAGCGAGGAAGGAGGGAGCGATTGGGGGTCCCGGGCAAAGGTGAGTTAAGCCTGGCGCCGGAGGAGGGGGAAGGCGTGGGGAGGGAGTAGGGAGGAGTTGGGTCCTCTAGGATGACTGAGAACCACGGAAAGGGAGGAAGCTGGGAAGTAAAGGATAGGGGTGGGGAAGCAGTCCCGGAAAAGTGGGAGGGGACAGGTTGAGGGGTGGTCTCCTAGGAGGAGCCAGACTTCACTTTATTGTTCTATTGCCCTCCACAACGAGTAATTCTGAGTTGAGGGAGGAGTAGGGGCTTAGGGGAGTTTAAAAGAAAAGACCCCCATCACCCCCATGGGCTCTAGGCAGGTCCGTGAGTTGATGCACCTTGGGATGAGGCTGGAAGCTTTTTCTTTGGTTTTAGGTGTACCTTGGGGCGGACGGTGTGGCTGGAGGTCGTAAGGGAAGGTGCAAAGTTTGGGTTAATTACCTCTCTTGGGACTCCTTACGGTACTGGGGTGGAAATCCTATGGTCGAAGGTTAGGGCTTTGGTAGCGCTGGAAGGGTGACAGACAGTGGGTTCAACTAAAATCGGGGAGGGGGGTGCGGCATCCCCAACCGGGAATATGTCCTGTAGAGGGAATTTCCTCCTGGGTAAAAAGGAGGGAGAAGTGTAGGGAGCTGGGAGGTGGGGGAAGGGATTTGGTTATTCTCCAGGCAATGAATTCTAGTCCTAAACCTAGGAACTGGTGTGAGGGGCAGAGAAGGAGGGTGAGGAGGTGAAATCTCATTTTTCTGTGTCCAGTTTTGATGGATATATTCAATCACTTGAGTTGAATTTTTCTCTTGAGTTTTTTTTTAAGGGGGTAAGAGTGTAAGATAAGAGGGGCTAGATTAGAGGGAATGCTTTTGTTAGGAACAGGGGTGCTTCTGCAGGGCTGAGAATGCATTGTTTGTGCCCTCACGTACACATGAATACCTTTTGCAGGCTCTTGGAGTGTAATTCCTAAGGTGATGTCTGAAGGCAGTTTCTGGAGGAACCTGCCTTCCTTTGGCTGGGGAGCCCCTCCCTAGAGGGGGTCTCCTTCTTGGGACTCCGCCTTTAGAGTGGCAGAATGGGGGGCAATGGCTCCGCCTTGAGAGTCTGCACGGATCACAGAGGAGGCATCAATTGGCTCAGCCTGAGCCCTGACGGCCGACGGCTGCTAACGGGCAGCGAGGATGGCACTGCTCGTCTCTGGAGCACTGATGACAGCCAATGTCACGGACACTTCCAAGGTAGAGAGCGCGCTCCAGCCGGTCTCCTTGCTCCTCCCCTAGTCTGGGACCCTTCTAGCCTCCCAGAGAGTGCCACATGGCGCCTTATCCTCTCTTTCCTTTTCCTCTTCCCTTTCCATTCCAGCCTCTGGGGTTCTGTCGGATAGTGTCTCCCCAAAGACTGGGATAACAGTGGGACCTTCCAGCTTTCACATCCTACAAGGAGTTTTTAAAACAGAGCTACAGCTATATGAACAGATAGAAGTAGACCCAGCCATTTTGGACAGGAAGCCAAGTCTCCTGTCCTTCTGGGAGGTAAGGAAGACTATATGGAATGGACATGCCTAGGATGTAGGAGGCTAGTTAACTGGGAGGGAGGCCCATGTAGAGCATTTATCAGTAAGCTGGATTTTGAGAAGCACTAGGCTTATGAGGTCTAGTCCTGGCCCTGCCAATAACTAGCTATGTGACACAGGGCAAGTCATTTCCAGCTTTGATATCCTATGATTCTGTGATTTTCAGCCAAGCAAGTGTGGCTTATGTTTTGTGCCTTTTTTTTTAAACCATCTTCCAGGTAAAGAGCTCCAGGTAAGGAACTCTTTCTACCAGTTCATATTTATTGAACCTACTCTTCCACTTGCTGTTTTCCTGCTGCCCTCTTTTGGAGAGTTTTGGCTCCAAAGTTTATCGTTAGGCAGCTTCCATTTTTTTATTCTGTGCTATCTTACCACTGCATATCTCCCTCCCCCTAAATTTACAGGCATTATGAAGAAGGATCATTAGATCAACTATCTACAGCTTGAAGAGAACTCAGAGGCCCATTAGTCCAACCCCTTCATTTTGCATATGAGAAAACCTAGGCCCAGGGACGTTAAATGACTTGCCAAAAGCTAATAATCATCTACCAGTACCTATGCTTTTTTCCTTGTATCATGTCCCCTCTTTTTGTTTTGTTGAAGAAAAAAAGATATTTTAGTGAATGCACAACCGAATAGAAATAAACTTCGGCTTTTCTGATATTTGCTGATGTTTATTCTGACAGCTGAGACTTTGCTACAAATGAAAAAAAAGAAAACAAAACAGCTGCTTATCTGTGGCCAAAGGAGAACTGTGATTCCCTGTAAGTGTTAGACCTCGGAAGGTCCTGATTTGAGTGGAGCCCATTCTCTCTCCTTAAAGTTAAAATATTTTCCAGATTCTACACCAGTTTTAAGAATTCGTTCTGATTTTTGCACCCATTTTTGTATCTATAGTCTTGTAAAAGCAAATGGTAATTATTTTATAGATGATCATACCATTTTTGGCACAGCCCAGTCTGGTATTCCCATTCCCCAGAGTGCCCCCTTTGGGGACTCCACTGCATTGCTCCTCAAACTGGGCCCATTTTTTTCTCCCACCTTCACCCACAGCCATCCCTTGTTTCCTCTTCATCACCCTCTGCTCCTCATTCACAACTGCTTCTGCTTCCACCTGGCTTCTCCAGCTTTATTTTACTTATACCTCATTCTCAGGAAGGCATCTGTGCTCCAGAGCCCCTTAGTACCCTTGATTTGAGGACTGATCCTACTAACAGGAAAGTTTCATGTGCAAGAGTAAAAAATGTCTACTCTTTCCCACTTAATTTTTTTCCTCTTGATGGCTGGGATTTCAAAGGGAGAGGGATGTTAAAAGCTCTGTAGAAGGGAAATGCTAAATTTTCTTCACCTGGAAGATTGGATGTGAATCAATGGGTACTTGCTGGGAAGAAAGAACTGATCTTTTTTCTTAAAAGATCATACCTCCTTGAAATCAGGGACAGTGCGCTCTCTTACTTTTGTAGCTGCCTTCTGAGAAGAGTCAGGGATCACTACTTCCAGGTGTCCCCTGAGGTGGGGAACCACCAATGGTGGACATATCAGATCTCTACAGAATGGGTATTAGAGCTGCCCCATCAGGCTTCAGGGCACATAGTAAGTGCACATTATTGAGTAATAAATATAGATTAGTTGATCTGTGATTCTCAAGACAGGAGAATTGATAACTTCCAACACACTGTCTTCCCCTGAGCATTTAATTCAGTGAAATGCTTACCATGCTAGAATACAGAGGGTCAGAAAGCCTGCCTCTTTTATAGGCCACCTGTAATGAAGGGTAGAAGGTGTAAAGACCAGCTATGGGTCATGTGTAGAACTGCCCATGAAAATGTGATTCTTTAGTAGCAGCAGGTTATGGTGGGGGGGGGATGATGGAGAAAGTAGTAAAGAAGTGAGAGGGTTTCGTGGGGAATTTCTGGCTGTATGGATCTAGAATCAGGAAATAGAATCAGAGAGTTGGATAAACTCCTCTTGCCGTTTGAACTCCTTAGGAGAAGGTGGTTATAAAAACAAAGTGTACTGAAATCAGATTTTTTTTGGCAAATTGGATATTTCAGATATATTCAGGAGATTCTCTATGAAAAGGACGCCGTAATTGAGAATCCTTCTCTAAATTAAGCAATTAGTCAAAAAGCATTTTTTAAGAAAAAATTTTTATTTTCCCCCAATTACATGTAAAAACAATTTTAAACATTTGTTTTAAAGTTTTGAATTACAGACTCTATACCTTCCTCCCCTTTCCCCCAGATGGTAAGCAATCTGATATAGGTTATACATATGCAATCATGTAGAACATTTCTGTATTAGTAATTTAATCAAAAATAATTTATTAAGTACCTACTATGTGCCAAGTACTATATTAGCCACTGGGGATAAAAAAGATAAAAGTAAAAGCCCCTTCCCTCAAGGAATTTACATCCTACTGGGAAAAACAGTATGCTAGAGATAATTGTAAAAATGAGAACGACTATGAAGCCTCTGTTCTCAATCTGGGGTCACTTCTAATATGAAAGATTAGGCTCCTTTTCACACACTCTTTGGCTCGTCACACCCTGACTCCAGTCCTCCAGGGAAAAATTACTTGAAGTTTATGTTTGGTTCATTCCTAGGGCTTTTCAAAACAGGACACTAGAAAGGTCTTCAGTGTACAATACAAATGAGGTATGGGACAGCAATTAATTTCTTCCATACAAAAGAAATATGAAATGCAAAGACTCATAAGCACACGTTGATGGAGACTCAGAATAGGATACAGTAACTTATAACAGTAATTGTTATAATATCCCAGGAGACTGGTATTTAAAACAAGACACAATGCAGTTTGCAAAGTCGGCTTAATAAGTATTTTACACTTCAACTTGACTCTGTACTGTCCAAACAATTCCTTCCAGGTCTGTGTCTTTTGTCAAGGCAAGTCAGGGGTTAATCTCCTCCCTCTGGTGGTGGTTCTCCTCTCTGATGCAGAAACTCCTAATTATAAAAAGAATTCAGTTGTGCCTCACTTTATTATAGATATGCTGTTGAAAAGTTTTGTAGAAATCAGATTTCTTTTATAAATTGGTCATATTTCAAATGAGAAAGCACTGTGTAAACCTTATGAAGTGCTGTATAATGTTAGCTATTCTGTGCTCAGGAGATTTACTGTGAAAAGGATTGTGAATACTTCTGTAAATTGAGCAATCAACCAATAAACATTTATTAAATGCTTACTATATGCTGGGCATTGAGTGAGGCACTGGAGATAAAGACAAAGATGAAACCATTCCTGTCCCTATTCTTGCTCTCTGGATTAAGGGAGTATATTCTGTCCCTTGCCCTTATCAATAGGGGAGGGGGAGGATATTATCTCCTCCAATACATTTTATTAGGAGAAATAATATGTACACATAAGTATATACCAGATACAAATATGTACAATAATATCAAAACCTTAAGCTGACTGCCAGTCAGCTCTGACAAAGGAACCCAGAATCTCTCTCATACGAGGTCCATCTTGGGATAACTGTTCATTCACCTAGGATCAAAGAAATACAAAGCAGAAGAGGCAGCCAAATGTCTGGGCTAAAGCTTACCTGGCTGAACCCCAGTTTTAACTTCTGCATGACCTGCAGCTGACAAGCTGTTGGGGTGGGGAAAAGGGAATTCTCCTATCCCCATCACTCTCTAAAAAGAGTTATGAATATCTTGACACGAGTCTGCCAGGGGAAACAGAGTCAGAGGGTGGGTGGGTTACTCCCTTTTAAAGATCCCTCTGAGTCAGCAGCTCTTCTTCCCCAGAGGCCAATAAAGTTTTGTTGTTTTTTTTTTTCATTCCAAAGTACCCAAGTCCTTCAACCATGACCAGTTTCACCAGAAGTGTGCTGGACACAGGTGATTTAGGTTTATACTCCAATTCAACCCTGCTACCTAATTAAATGCAAAGTATATAGAAAGTGTATACAAAGTAATTTCGTGGGCACTAACAGCTGGGAGGGATGAGGAAAATATTTATATAGGAGGTGGATGCTTGAGATCAACTTTGAAGGAAAAAAGAGGGTGAGATCCTGAAAGAATAGAAGAGATCAGAGAAGTCACTTTACCCCCCCCCAAAAAAAAGCAACAAGAAGATGGAAGGAATTACTAAGTTCCATTTGGTATTCTCATTTCTATAATCTCTTTAAGAATGATCTGTCGGCATTGAGGTTGATGAAAACACGGGAAGGGAATGTGCAAGGCTTCCTCAGAGAAAACAAAGGATAACTTTAATTTTTCAGAATGAGCAATTGCCACCTGATTGATCTGATTTGTTGGTGCAAGGGTGGGCATGTTGAATTGTCACAGAGCGGGGACACAGAGTGTCACTTATATTGAGCCAGTGAATAAGGAGTAAGCAGAAGGGGATATTTGCCAAATGCTTCTCTTCTTTCCTCCATCCCAAAAGAGTTCATGCTACTGCCCTCTAACAGGTGAGATTAATTCAGAGAAAACTTCAGGCCTCTGATTCTGTTTATCTGCCTGCCTGGTCACTAATAGACAAACTTCCTCTAGTTATGTCATCTTCCAACTTAAAACATGGGAGAATTTTACCCTCTTAAAATCCACATATACATGGGGCAGTTAGGTGGTGCCGTGGATAGAGCACCGGCCCTGAAGTCAGGAGGACCTGAGTTCAAATCCGACCTCAGACCAAACACTTGTCACTTACTAGCTGTGTGACCCTGGACAAGTCACTTAACCCCAATTGCCTAAAAAAAAAAAATCCAGATGTACAAACTATACTTGGGGATTTGGTTAGTTTAGGTTGTGTGTAAAGAAGGGGTCATGTGGAGGCTCCAGAAGGGTGAGTGAGTTGTATGAATTCGATTCATACAACTTATGATGTCATTGATGTGAGTACTCTCCACTGACACTCCTGTAGTGTCAGTGACCATCCCATCAGAGCCTAAACTCTTGCAACAAGCCAGAAGGACTTAGCAACAGATTGAAGAAAAAGAGAACTGGATTTGGTCAGAGGATATGGATTCAAATCATGGCTTTGCTATTTATTGCCTGTGTAACCTTAAGTAATTGACTTTACCCTTTGAGCCTCAGTTTCCTTATCTGTAAAATGAGGTAATTTAGACTCGGTGATCCTCTAAAATCCCTTCCAAACCTAAATCTATGGTCCTGTGCCTGTCAGCTGAAGAGCAGTCTAATTTTTTTTAAAATCTGGGTCTCCCTATCTTACCCATGCTGAAGTTATATGGGCTACTGATAGGTCTGATCCCACTCTGATCCACACAGAAGCTTGGACTGCTCCATTTCTGACTTGGGCCAAGTTGCCCCTCCTTGAACAACTTGGCAAAGCACTCTCACTACTCCTCATTCCTGGAGCTTGCTGTTAGCGTAGACACTCAATCAACTTAGCTCACTGCAACTCAAAACGCTCAAGTTCAAGAGATCACTCACCTCCACTTTCCCAGTAATTGAGATTACACCCAACTGAGCCATATTTAGAGAGGCGTCTTATAAGAACAGGGATTCTTGACCCTTTATGTGTCATGGGCTCCTTTGGCAATCTAATGACACTTATAGACTCCTCAAAATAATGGTGTTAAGTGCATAAAGCAAAATTATAGGATTATAAAGGAAATTAATTGAAATACAGTTATTAAAATGTTTTGAAAGAAATAAGAAGTCCCTTTATGAATGTTTCACTTGAAGGACCCATACTTCAGGCTAGATTCTACTCAGAGCTTAGAGATCCCAGTTGCCAGGTTACTTTTTCATCAACACCCAACTCCAGGTTCTTTTCTGTGACCAACAATAACAGTGGAGATCCCAGATCTCCTGGTTTGGGAGCTGATGCTGAGACATTCCATCACCCAAAGAAGAGTTGTTAGAACCTTAGGAGATGCAACCTGCATGTTGGGTCAGGGAGTGAGAACACTTCTGGAATGATGGAGGGGCAGGGAGAAGACAACAAAGAGGAAGAAAATATGACAACCTTGTCAAGAAAGTCTTTAGCCTCAATGTATTTCTCTCACTACCAGTTCATGTGATTTTTTTTAAATGCCTATCAACAACATTTCTCAAGCTCCTGTTTGTGCAGAGCACTGTACTAGGCATCATTGGAGGATGCAGCATACAGGATAATCTTTGTTATAGTGCTTCCAAGCTAGTTAATTCATAAATATGTGAAAGAACTTAACAATTAAAATAAAACGTTAACAAGGGCCAAATAATATTGAAGCACAATAGCATGCAGATGGGATGAAAAGATAGAGTAGAGGAGTGAATAATGTCACAGTAGAGTTAATCAGTGAAGGCCACTTATTGATTCTGTTATTGTGGCAATGTCTTATGTTGGTAATCAGAGCTTCTTAAACTTTTTTCCACTCTCAACCCCTTCAGCACTTCTTAAACCCCATTTGGGGTCTCGACCCACAGTTTAAAAAGTGCCACTTAGGGAGTTTTCGATTCTCCTGTGATTCAGCGAGTGGAGGTCTGAGGTAGATAGAGACAAACTGTATTAGTCTGTTTTCAGGGAGGTCTATGCTCTCCTACCTGAAAATTTTCAATAATCAATAGATTATTGTTTTTTAATCTTTTTTTTTAATCAATAGATTATTGTTGAATGAATACATGTGGGAGTATAGGGAGCACAAAGTACAAACATGGTCCACTACTTTAAGAAACTTATAGTCCTTTGAACTGGCTGTTCCCTAAGCCTGGAAGACATTCCATTTCGCCTCTATCTCTTCAAATCCCTTGTTTCCATTAAAACTCCAGTCAAGATCCAGTCTGCTCAAATATGAAGGCTTTCCTGATTCTCTCCTCCCATAAATATATGTTGTATGTATTTCATACATTTATATGTTTATATATTATACATGACATATATGTAAGGTGGTAACATATAATATGATACATTTATATATTATATGTGTGTTTTATTCATATGTATATATAGATAGATAGAGTGTAAGCTCTTTGAAGACAGAGTTTATTTCATTCTAGTCTTTGTATCCCCATGGCCTAGCAATTAGCTATTAGTAGCACATAGTAAGTACCTAATAAATGCTTGCTGATTGATTGGGGCTGAAGTCATAAGCTCTCACCAAAAGAGGAGCTTCCACCATTTTTTTAAACAATTAGCCACATCATTGGGCTAAGTAATAATAGTGACAATATTTAAATAGTGCCTATTAGATGCTAAACACTCTGTCAAGCACTTTACAAAAATTAACTCATTTGATCCTCAAAACAACCCTGAGAAGGGGGTATTATTATCTTTCTCATTTTACAGTTGAGGAAACTGAGGCAAACAGAAATTAAGTAATTTGCCCAAGTTAACGTAGTATATGGGAAATTATGTTTATATAGCCATGTTCCCGTGCTAGTATGCGTATGTTTGTTTAAAATAAAGTAGTTCCTTTATCATTATGCCTCAGGTACAACAGATCCCTCAACCTCAGAGATCCACAGCCTATGGAATCTTCTCCATCCCACCCTGTCAGGATAACCCATTTTCCTGCCTCCCCCTCCCTCCATTAGAAAAAAAGATTGCTTTTGGCAAACACAATTTTCTTAAAAACAGTTGCCCAAAAGCAAGCAAAATCTCAAAAATCTCCCTTGTCATATTGTATCGATTTTTTCACTTGAGTAGTTTAAATTTAAGGAAACAATTCTCACTCCATATCAATTTGACCTCCTCCACCAACTTCTTTTCCAGCTCAGCTAAGAAAAAGAAGTAAGGATTGATTTGTGCTTTACCAGTCCTACCTTTAACCCAACTTTGGAGCAGTGATATAATCAGTCATCACCTTTTACATGCATTCTCCAAACCAGCAATGCCATTTACTTTTCATTTTGACATTTGTGGATTCGTAGGCCTCTACAGACACAAGACCTGCCTCCTTGGTCTCTGTGCTGGTCTAGTGAAAAGAGCACTGGATGAACTAGGGCTCAGAAGATCTGACTTTTGAGTCCTTGCTCTGCCAATGAACTCTGATTGACCTTGGACAGTCATCTCACCACACAACCCCACCCTGCCTCAGTTTCTTTCTTTCTTTCTTTCTTTTTGGTAAAATGAGATTGGACTAGATCCCTAAAAACCTCTTCCAGCTCAAAATCTCATGATCACCTCTCCCCTCCATCTAGGGTACACACAGTTTTGTAGCTGAGTGGGCAGCCGATTGTTTTTTCTTCTCCTTAGTTTAATGCCCTCAATCTGTTATATCGTCATCATGATGTTAGGACTGCAGTAGTAGAGCTCAGAGGGCTTGGATCCTGATGGATGATGCCATTCTAAATGACACTCTGCAAAGCCCTGGCACAGTCAGAGATCCCACTGAAAAGCTTCCCAAGTGTGCTTCCTAGAAGATCTTCCTAATCACTGTGGGATTTGCTTATTGTTGATGAAGCCCTCAAAACCATGAGTCATTGCTGGTTCTGTTTTCAGATGTGGGGTGGGTGGCTTCGTCAAAGAAAATAAGCCAGGAGGTTCAACTCCAGATGGTCAGACCATCGTTGAGGAGCAGGGGGAATGGGGGTTGGGAGGAAGGAGCTTTTCTTTAAGGAGAGTTTGCTCCCTGGGGAGGGGGGAGGAGCCCCAGTAAAAATGAATTCAAGCTAGTTTAATAGAGTTAATGAAAGCGTAAGACGTGATCATGTAAAATCAAAGTGAGGACCTAGGTAGTCTTTATCCTCCAAGAATCGATATATATTCTGTAGTTCATAGATCTAAAACTGCAAGAGACCCTTGAGACCACCTACCCACCTATCCTAAGCCCCTTACTTTAAAGATGAGAAAACTGCCAACCAAAGAGGGGGTGAGACTTGCCCAAATTTATAGATACAAATAGGAAGTGACAGGTGGGAGTTGAGTTTGGGCCCCTGCCTGTAATCCAGTGCTCCTTAAGTTCGTGCACCACAAGCCTTTGCTTGTCACCTAATCCACCTTCCTCATCTTATGGCTGAAGAAACTGAGGCCCAGAGAGGTGACTTGCCCAAGGTCACCTAGGTAGTATCAGAGCTGAGACTCGAAAGTGAGAGTTCTCCCTGCCTACAACATTGGTCTGCTCACTTGCACTGCGTCATCTCCCCTGCCCCAGTTTACAGATTGTCCCTTGTTCCTTCCCTTCTCGCTCACTCACTATTTCCTGTGAAGCAGTTGAGGAGAAGCACCATTACAGTGTTAAAAAAGTTGCTGCTGCCTCTTCTCTGTTGGTATTCTGGGACTGTCAGATCAGTGAGTGGTGGGGGGCGGGGAGAGGGATAGCAGGGGACAGATCCGGTCTCAGGAAGGATTTGTTGACAGTCTCAAAGTATTTTGCAAATTCATTGAGGCTGGTGGAAAACAAAACAAAACAAACAAAAAAAAAGCCCTTGAGCTTCATTTTGCCAAACACATTTTGCCCTTAACTTTTAAATCCTGTGTGTATTTTAAGAGAAATTTAATCTGTAGGGTTTCCTCACATGTTTACTTAATTCCTGCAAACACTGTTTTCTTAGAGGCCTGGTATCTGCTGCCCAAGGAGATTTGAGCATTTCTTTTTAAAAAAAATTTTTTTTCCTAAAGTTTTCTTCTCTCAGAATCCAGGAAGTTGAGTGTTTCCAAGAGCAAGTAAACTCAAACTTAGGGAAAATGTGTCAGGCAGCTTGAAACTGAACCCTGGAGGTTCTAAGGCCCTGTCTGGGTGATGTCAGGCATCCGGATGAGAAGGGGAAAATTCAGTAAGAAACAGAAATGTTCTGTCCACGCGCTGCTGGACAGCTGGATGTGTAGATTATGGTAGAAAGACATCCTGAAGAGAAAGCTGGAGATTCTGGCTCTGTCCCACACTACCTGTGTAGCCTTGGACAAGTCACATCACTGGTTTAGGCCTCGGCTTCCTTCTTTATAAAATGAAGTCAGCTGGATAAGATGATCTCCAAGGCCCTTTCTAACTATGAAGTTTGGGGAGTCAGTGATTCTGTGCTGCCCAAGTTGTCGGTCCTGTAGCTAGGGCTGTACTGTCCAGCTCTAAGCTGCTATTTGATTTGCACAAACCTTAATCCAATAAGGCAGTGCTCAGCAATTTTGCTAGTCAAGAGCGCTACCGATAGGTGCTAACAGTGTCTGTGGGTGCTTTTGACTTAGGGAAGATGCAAAGAAAGGGTAGAAAGAGGAGAAGGGAAAGACAGGAGAGAGAATGTGAATGTGAAGGCTATGAGAGAGAAAGAAAAGAACTCTGTCCCAAGGGGAGGAAGAGAAAGCCACCATTGATTTCCTGGGGGGAGGGAGTCCCTCTGAGGGATCTGTCATAAGCCCCTGTGTTTTTTCCTAAAATGTCACTCCTTTCACCAGCCCTACCACTCTCCCTTTCCTGGTGGTTTCTTTTTAAGGAATAATGATAGTCAATGTCCCTCACACATCTCACCCGATTCTCCCTTTTCTCTGAAGGACATGAAAGCTATATCACTTTCTGCCAGTTGGAAAATGAAGCTGCCTTCACCTGTAGTGCTGATCACACCATCAGAAAGTGGGACGTGGTGACTGGACAATGTCTGGCTGTTTACCGAGGTCATACATCGATTGTAAACAGGTTCGTGCGGCTGATACCATTATTCCACAGCTGCTAACTCCCAGTGATTGAACGGCTACAGGTGTCCCAGAAGGCAGCTACTGCGCATATAATACTCGGCTGGGCACTAGTGGGAAATACGAATTCAATTCAACAAACATGTATTAAGTGCTGGTGCTATGCAAGGTGCAGTGTAGTAGGCAGTAGGCAAAGAAAAACATAACAGTTCCTGCCCTTAGGAAGCTTACCTTCTTTTATACAAAGAAATAGAGGACAAGGTTTCTGCCCTACAGTATGGCGTAGTGGAAAAAAACATTTGATTGAGAGTCTGAGAACCTCAGCTTTGCTTTTGAAACTTAACTTTGCTACTTACTACTTGTTTGAACTCAAAACAATCAGTTCATCTTTCTGGACCTCAGTTTCCTCATCTATAAAATGAGAGTGGAGTGAATGATTTCTAAAGGTCTTTTTCCAGCTCTAAATTGCATGAGCCTACCATCTTCAGTCTAGTTGGGGAGACAAAGCATACATATATGCAAAAATTTAATAATAATAAAGTATGGTGTGGTACAGTAGAAAAATTGCTGGACCAGAAGTCATGAGACTCAGATCTGAATAACAGTTCTGGCTCTTGACTCATTCTCTAAACTGGGGTAAGTCACAGCCACTTCTCTGAGCCTCAGTTTCCCCATCTATAAAGTGGAGATAATAATGTGTGCACTCCCCACCTCTTATAGTAGTTGTGAAGAACTTTAGAAGTCTTAAACCTGAATATGAGGCATTATTTTTAGGACTGAAGTAACATGAATGACACCACAATGGGAAAGACTAATTAAGATCACACAGCTAGGAAGTGTCTAAGATGGGACCACTTAATGGCTGAGCATTAGCCAAATCTCTGGTGCAGACGTCTATGCTGAAGCAGTTCAGAGAAGAGGAAGGTGACCGGGGGCTGCAGTGGGCAGGCTCTCAATTGGAGTCAGTCTTGTTGAATGGCTCATTTAGCTGTCCGCATGGAAGCAGATGCCTTCCTTCAGTTCCAGGCACCCCTTGATGCCTCACTTAGCTGCTTCAGGGTGAAGGATGGGAGAGGAACCAAAAGCCCAGCACTCTCCCTGGTGAGAACAGAATTCCAGAGGAAATGGCTTAATTGATAACTGATGCTTAGCTGGGGGGAGATTGAAGGAGGAGGAAGAGAGAGGCGGGAGTTGTCTGTTCTAAAGATGGAACTAAGAATTTTTAAAAAAATCCTTTCCCTGGTTAATTGTTGAAAATATCCCCCAGCCCAAGATGTTTCAAGTTTTTTTTTCCCCCCAGCTGAATTCAGACCTGCCAGCTGGTTTTCAGGGTAGTCTGCAAGGCCTTCACCATTCAGTTAAAGTCAATAAGACTTACTGGTTGCCAAGGAGCTGCCTGGCACTGTGCTAGGTGCTGTGAGGAAGGTATGGAAATTATATAAGACTGAATTTTTGCCTCCAGATATTTGTAGCATAACAGTAATAAAAACACAGGACTTAGAGTTGGGACACTTGGCTCCAAGTCCCGTCTCTGACACTTCCTAGCTGTGTGATCTTAAGCAAGTCGCTTAACCTCTCTCGGCCTCAGTTTCCTCATCTGTAAAATCTCTACAATAACTCTGAAAAGTGGTTTTCTAGCTTTTACTTTAATACCTCCTTCTATAAGAGGCAGCCCTTATTACTTTTGAACAACTCTTATTGTTAAGGCACAGACTTAACCATAGTTCCCACCTACTGTAATCTAAATAAAAATTAGTGAAGTAGATGAACATGCTCTCAAAAGACAGATGACCGGGGCAGCTAGGTGGCGAAGTGAATAGAGATAGAACTCCAGCCTCGGGGTCAGGAGGACCTGAGTTCAAATCCAGCCTCAGACACTTAACACTTACTGGCTGTGTGAGCCTGGGCAAGTCACTTAACCCGATTGCCTCACCAAAAAGCAAAAAAACCCAAAACAAAACAAAAGACAGATGAGCAACAGTGGAGGATCAGATTGTGAATTGTTCTTACCAATAATTGCCCCAGATCTTTAGCTTCTCTCTCAACTGATAGCCAGGGGTAGCATTCTACTGTCAGACACTGAGAGGTATACATGCCTGATGGAGAGGCAAGAATGAGCACCATGCCTGTGGATTAAGCATTTGTGACTCTGTGGTAGAATTTCTGCCTGCAAAGTGGGAGGTTTGGATTTTCTTTCTGCTTTCTACTGCAAGGCAGTTCTGGACAATCAAATGAGAGATAGAGTGAGCTGTAAATCAAAGATTATGGTATAGAAACTGGACTTGTGATTTCAGTAGTATAGGGAATTCTCAGGTGAGTTGCCTAGAACATTGAGAGGTTAAGTGATTTGCCCAGGGTCATACAGTCACCATGTATCATAGGCAGAACTTGAACCCAGGTCTAGAACTATACAATCAATTCCAGTTTTAACATTCTGTAGTTCTTTGGATATTCTATATGTTATTAAGAATAGGAATCGAAAAACGGACTTGACTCCAGGTCTTGCTGGCTCTCCAAAACATAAATTTAGATTAAGATATTACTTGCCCTAGCCTTCTGCCTTAAGGCAAGTAAAGTATTATTATCCCTATTTTAAAAGTGAGCCAACTTTCTAGCCTTCTTACACCATTCGTGCCCTCTTGCCGATCCTGTCCCAGGACAGTCCATCTCCCGACGTTTTCACTATCTGTCCCTTACGCCTAGAATGTTCTGCTTCCATCTCCTGGCTTCCCTGGCTTCCTTCAAGTCAGAGCTAAAACCCCTGCCTTCTACAGGAAGCCTTTCCCCCTCCTCCTTAAGGCTAGTGCCTTCCTTCTGTTGGCTATTTCCAGTTTGTCCCATGTGTATCTTGTTTGTCCACATGTTGTCTCCCTGACTAGACTGTGAGCTCCTTGAGAGCAGGGACTGCCTTTTACCTTTCTTTGTATCCCCAGCACTTAGCACAGAGCCTGGCACATAGTAGGTACTTAAAAATGTTTCTGGCCTGACTGAACGATTAAATGGCTTACAAAGAGACTAGAAGAACCCAGGTCTCCTAGTCTAGTACTTTTATTTATTTTTTTTCATTTTAAAAAAATTTTATTAATTTTAGTGCTTTTTTAAAAAAGATATCATAGGACACTGCCTCTTAAGGGATCAGCAATGAGTAAATGAACAAATAAATGGACTTCCTTTGTGGAAGAGATACAAGAAAGTGTAAGATATGTGGAAATTAGAAAAACACATTTGGACAGAATTTAAGAAGGTCACGTTCTCAGCTGACTGACCTTGACAATGTTGTCTCAAATTCTGGTTTTCATTTAATATGTCACATCATGCCAACTGTCAGCCCTCTGAAAGCAAAGCAGATAATTAGTCTCAGAAATCATCAGTTGTCATTTCTAAGTTTTTGGAAATGGAATTTTCTTCTTTTTTAAAATTGACATTATTATAGACTAATACTTCTGAGCTGACATTTCAACAACTGTATAACCAGGTCTCAAATGCCCAAGATGAGTGGTGGAACTAATAAATATATGGACCTCAGAGCTGTTTTGAGCGCTTGTGAGGCTCATGGTGTTAAGGGATCATGGTCCTATGGAACTAAGGGAAAGTCAGACATTTAGTATAATAGCTAGTATTTATATAGTACTTTAAAGTTTGCGAAGTGCTTTTACAAATATTATCTCATTCAGTCCTCACAACGACCCTAGGAAGTAGTTGTTGTTAATGTCCGCATTTTACAGATGAGGAAACTGAAGCTGAGAGTGGTGAAGTGACTTGCTCATGATCACACAGCTAGTAAATGACCGAGGCCAGGTTTGAACTCAGGACTTCCTGACTCCAAGTCCACTGCTCCTCCCATCCCTTGTTGTTGTTTGTTCTTCGTTCTCAAAGAGGACCATGACAGCAGGGAGATGATGCAAGTGAATTGGATTTAAGTGAAGGAGGTCTGTGCAAAGTCGCCGGCCTCACCTTCTCCTCTGGAGCCATCTGGGTCCAATGGCCAGAAATAGATCAGGATGACTGCAGATGGCCTCTTTTGCTGGGATAGCTAGAAAGAGGAGTGAGCTCTTTGTAATCTGCCAAGACGAATTTAAAGATGTCAAGAAGTAAGCAGAGGGTAAGTGTATGAAGGAAAGAGCAGCTGGAAGCCAGTCTTAAGTGGTGTGCACTATAGCCTTGAAGGAGAGACAGGGATCTTGGTGAAGGTATGTTTCAGATATGCCTTTAGGCTTGAGTATCTGAGAGTAAATAGAGATCCTGAGACCCCTCCGCATTAAGGGGCTTCTGGAAGAGCTTCCTCCCCCACCCCCCTTCATATGGCCATTATGGTTGGGAGTGAGGAAGTACACACAAGGGCTGCACTTGTGGCCTAATTGCTAAGGCTCCCACATACAGTGTGCCAGGATGGAATGAGCAATGAGGAGAGAGCTGGGATATCTGATTCTAGCTGTTACAGAATAGCTGGATCAGAAGGACTAAGCCCAGCTTGCCTCTGGGCACACTAGGAAGGAGCATACTGGACGGTGGTGGGAGTATTGGACAGCCAAC
Source organism: Phascolarctos cinereus (assembly GCF_003287225.1). NCBI lineage: Eukaryota > Metazoa > Chordata > Mammalia > Diprotodontia > Phascolarctidae > Phascolarctos > Phascolarctos cinereus. Next base: position 91,115,671 of record NW_027555514.1, read on the forward strand.
CACTTGAGCAGTCTTGATTCTCAGCATTCTGATCAGGCCTTTCCACCTGCCCCGCCAGTCCTCACTTCCAGTAATCGTTGTCTCCCCACTTAACTCTTCTCTGTCAATCTCAGAACACCTAGATTGATATCACAGATCATTAAAACAACCTTAATAAAGGCAGCTTCATTTGATGACTGACACCCACTACAACCTCTTTAATTCCAGTGACTTTGAAGGAAGGTCAGCTGAGTGAGAGGTCTGAATCAGAGGATAGTTTTTCAATGTCATTTTGTTATTTTCACAAGGATTTGGAACTGGTAAGGATCTCAGAGATCAGTCAGTCAAGAAACATTTATTAAGTACTTACTATGTGCTAGAAACTAGGAATAAAAATAAAAGTAGAAAGACAGTTCTTACTGTTACAAGTTTATATTCTAATTGGGAAAGACATGTAAAAGAAAGGTGGCAGGCTGGAGGATAGGAGCATAAGAGCCTGGTAGAGGAAATCTGGAGCAGCCTAGAGAGGAATGAGACACCACTGGCTTGGGCACCTTCTTTAAATGGAGGTTATGAGAGGATCCATCCAATCTGAGGGAGAGGCAGACAGGGGTGGAGGATACATCCAATGTGTGAATGCCAAGGAGTGAGGTTTCAGGATGAAGAGCTAGGGCATGATAGAGGAGGTCTGGAGTGCAGCCTCAATTCCTACATAGCACTGGTCTTACCAACTTCTGAAAGTGGCATCTCTGCCAAATGAATCCTCCTTTCAGCCTTTGCTGGCATGGGTCACTCCCAAAGGTAGTCAACAGTCAATAAATTTTATTAAGCACCTACTCTGTGCCAGGCATTGTGCTAAGTGCTAGGCTGGGGATACAAGTACAAAAAAGACAATCCTTGACCTCAAGGAGCTTACAATCTAATGAAAGCATGGAGAGAGGTACCCAGTACAGGGCATGGTGAAGAAGTCAAAGAAATCCAAAAATGAGGTAGCTGGAGAAGTCAGAGAATTCCGAAATGATTTCTGTTGGATAGGAAATGAGATGTCTCAGGAGATGTCTGTTCTGTCTCCCCTCCTTAAATGGAGCTTGGGGAGTTCATGGCTCCATCCTCCAATCAGGGGAGCAGAGGGTACTGATGAGGCATGAGTACCAAAGCTGATGGGATCTTGCAGGATACTTCCCGATAATGAATTCACTGGGGGCATGGTGCTCACCTAATCCAGAGGTGTCAAATATGGAGGCCACATATGATCTACAGCACTCCAGCCCCCAACATTCTTAAGGGCAGCTCAAACCAGATTAAGTTGTAATTGGGAAATATTTGACAAAATAAATAAAAATACAATGTAATATAGATATTACATTTTAGAACTGTCAATATGCGGCCTCCAGGGATCCTTATTACTGTTTAGGGGCTCTGGTTTCTATTTGAGTTTGACATCATGCATCTAGTCATCTAGTCAAGCTCCCTTATTTTATAGGTGAAAAACTGAGGTTCAAAGTGGTACATTCAGTAATGGGAACACCCTGTCCAGTCTGTGTTACTGACTGGATAAGAATCACTTGTAATCAGTACATGGTTTGTGCATGAAAGGGAGTGTCTGGGTAATAAAGAGTGATTAAATTTCTGGAGAGAGTCCAGCATCCCCTCCTAAACCGATTCCTGCTTTTGGTTGGATTAAAATTAATTTTCTATAACCAATCAGTCAATAAATATTTATTAAGCACTCTTTGCTGGGCACTGTGCTGGCTCTGGGGGTGCAGAAAGAGGCAAAAGACAGTTTCTGCTTACAGCTGACTAGTTAACTAGTACAAAGGCTAATTTCAGCTCACAGATTGCAAATTAATGGTGTCCCAATAAATGTGATTTTAATGGATCGAAATTGTCCTCTGTAGAAGAGTCTAGAAGATCAAAGCTCAAATCCAGCCTCAGACACTCATTATCTATGTGACCCACCCCGCCCTCCACCCCACAGCCAAGTCACTTAACTTTTTTGTTTGCTTCAGTTTCCTTAGCGGTAAAACAGGGAGAAAATATGTATATAATATAAAAATGTAAAATAGCACCTACCTCTTAGGGTTGTTGTGAATATATAATGAGATAATATTTGTAATGCATCTTGCAAACCTTAAAGCGCTATATAAATGCTAGCTATTATTATTCTTACCAAATACATATTTCTAATATTATGTTACCTGTGTGCCTTCTCCCCATACTAGACTGTAAGCTTTAATGAGTTCAGGGATCATGTTTTATTTCAACTTTTTATTTTCCACAGCACCTAGCATGGTGCTTTGCACATAGTTGCTTAATAAATTTTGCCAAGATGTAGTGAATCAATTGAGATGAATTTAAAGCACTTCATAGCTGTATCCACTACAGCTATTATTAGGGGCAAGTCATTTAACTGATCTGTGCCTCAGTTTCCTCATCTGTAAAGTTGAGGTGATAATCCTTGTATCTGCTTCATGGTTTGCCATGAGGATCAAATGATAGTATATGCAAAATGTTTGGAAAACCTTAAAACACTTTTTAAACATTAGTCATCATTGTCATCATCATTATTATTACTCCTCTAAACTCCTCGAAGGCCTGGTTTCTCTTCTGTATCACCAGCCTTGGGAAAGAATTCAGTAAGTCCGTGTTCTCCTGTTGTCCTTGTGGTAAGTTGTCTCAATAACAGCACTCTCAGGCACATATTAAATATAATAGGAAGTGTGTAACCGGATAACATAATTAACAATAATACAAAGTGACACCGAAAAATATGCAAGAGGAAGCTAACAAGTGCTGCACTCCTTGGTAACATTGTGTTCAATCTGACAAGTGTGTTTTTTTATGTACCTATTTTGGCCAAGCTCTAAGCAAGGCCCTAAAGACATAGAAATGAAAGAATATGTAACTCCTGCCCTCAGGAACCTCACAATCTAATGGTGGAATAATACATTTACATATTCAAATTTTATTCAGAGCAGATTATGGAATCTGGTGTAGTGGAAACCCGCCCCTTTCTCCCCACCTACCCCCCACTAGATTTGGCACCAGAGAATCCAGGTCTGAAACCTAGCTCTCCGCTCCTACCTGTTTGATCTTGGACGAGTTGCTTTATCTCTTTAATCCTTAACTTCCTTATCTGTAAAATGAGAAGGTTGAATTAGATGACCTCAAGGATTTCCTCCAGCTCTAAATCTCTGATCCTGTGGACAAAAGAGAGGCCTAGGTAAAAGTGTTATGAAAAATGTAAGGATTGAGAGATCACTTGATGCTCTCTTTACTTCCAAATGACCTGCTCTTGGTTCAGCTGAGCTCATTCTGTGAACTATCTCTCTCTCCTCTCTCTCTCTCTCTCTCTCTCTCTTTCTCTCTCTCTCTCTGTCTCCTTTTCTCTTCTCTCCTTCTCTCTCTTCTCTCTCTCTTCTCTCCCTCTCTCTCTCTTCTCTCTTCTTCTCTATCTCCCTCCAATTTTCTTACTTCATTGTGTCTTCATCAGGATGCCTGGCTTCCAATATAATCCATTTACTGAAACAAAATGTTCTGTCTATAAGGGTGGAGATAGAGGAAATCTTTTCCATTTACTCATTAACACTTAATTCTTGGTAATTATAAAATTACTTAACATTCATTTAGCAAGATATCTTAAACGGTCTTACCCTCCTCATATACAATGGGATTTGGGTAAGTAGGAATGGGGGGGGGCCATCAGTTTGCCAAACTCAGTGACAATCTTGAGACTCTTTATAGCCTGGCTGGGGGAACTGAACTTTGGGCTAGTGTTTGATCTCAGATTTGTTGCCAATAGGATCCTAGTTGCCAAAGACTACCTCTTCAGTGGTTCCTATGACCGAACGGCCCGCTGCTGGAGTGTGGACAAGGAACGGCAGATCCAGGAGTTTCGGGGTCACCGGAATTGTGTCCTGACCTTAGCTCACTACTCCTCCAAGGACATCCCAGATGCATCCTCAGAACAGGGGGAGAAGGTCAGCAGAGACTTCCTGGTAACAGGCAGCACAGATGGCACAGCCAAAGTTTGGTGGGTGTCCAGTGGTTGTTGCTACCAGACCTTGAGGGGCCACACTGGAGCGGTCCTGTGCCTGGCCCTGGATGAGCTCAACCAGGAGCTCTTCACAGGTAGCACTGACTCCACCATTCGCACTTGGAACCTTGTGACTGGGGAGCCACTGAAGGTGTTTAAAGAGCATCAGGGATCAGTGATCTGCCTGGAGGTAAGCATCAAGCAATTTGCTTGCGGAACATGTAGAATAATTCTGAGATAATCTAATCCCCGCTTTGGATCATTTTAGAAAGTACTTATAGTCCATTGGGACAAAATATGCTTTTTAGTAGAAAGTGTAGTGTAAGTAGAGAAAAGCATAGTGTCCTCCAGAAACTCTGCATAGTGATCTGGGTCCTCATTTCATCAGTATAACCTTGGATGAGTCACTTCTCAGAATCATCAGATCTCAGATTGGAAGGCATCTCAGAGTTCCTCTAATCAAACACATACCTAAGTAGGAAACTTGCACAATATCTCTCCCTAACCATTGGTTATATTTTTTTCATAGCAAAACTTTGAGGCAAATAATGCAAGTATTATTATCCCCATTTTATAGAAATAAAACTGAGGCTCAAAGAAGGAAAATAATTTGGCCGCAGTCACACAGCTATGAAGTATCAGAGTCTAGACTCCAACCCAATTATCTGACTCTTGAGTTCAGTGCTTTTTCCAGCTCACCAGGAGGCATCTGGTTGGGCAGTGGAGTGACCCTTTGGCTACCCATGCCACTCTAGACCACAAGGACACCCGGAGTAAATCAAAATACGAGAGAATTACTGACCTTTGCTGTTACACAGGCTTGCCTCATTTTATGCTTAAAAAAGTTGGGTGTAAAACAATTTTATTTATTTACATTTTGGAGGGGTAATTGATCCATATTTTGAACACTCTGGTGAAGACAACACTGTTGGCCATATGAAGCCTTCCCCTGTCTGGGCCTTCATTTCCTCTCAAATAGAGGGATTAGACTAGATGTTCTCTAGGTCTCTGCTAGCCCTAAATCCTAAATTCTGACTTTTGGTCTTCAATCAATGACTAAATAGCTGGGTGACTTTGGCCAAGTCACATAACTTTCAAAGTAGGTAGACTAGTTGACAGATTAGCATCAGTTTCCTTGTGGTCAAAAGGAGGATAATTTCATACAAAAGTTAAAATGTGCTACACAAACAGACCTCTATAGCGAGCCCTTTGAAAAGATTTATGACGATTCCATTTAGAAAACAAAGGCTCCCTCTATTCATTTCTCCTTTGTACCCTGGGTTTCCTCCACAAGTCCTTCACTGATGCTTTAACACAGCAGGTGGGTGACCCTAGGTTCTCAAAGGGCAGGCTTTGAGCCCAGATCCAATGGTAGACTGAGTCCACTGTCTGAGGACCAGCCCAGCAAAGCTTATCACTACTGACTTGGCCACTAAGAGGTAAATTCCTTGGCTATGGTAGCCCATGAAACAAAGAAGGCTACGAAAGAGCTCTCGGTCCTGTGTGGCCCCTCTTTCACCTTTCTAGCCATGGTCATGTTCTCAGAATAGCAGTTCGTCACTAACCCTGAGCAAGATCAAGTGAGACCTAAAACAGGCAGACATATTCTTTAACCAGGTTGTTGGAGGGTTCCGTTTCTGGAGGTTACCCAGTCCAAATAGATGGATTGAGTCACTCTAGATTGTTCCATTGTGGTGGTTGTTTAGTCATTTCAGGCATGTCCGACTCTCCATGATCCCATTTGGCAAAAATAAAGGAGTGATTTGTCATTTCCTTCCCCAGCTCATTTTACAGATGTGGAAACTGAGGCAAATAGGGTTAAGTGACTTGCCCAACTATAGATTGTAAGCTCCTCCAAGTGCCTCTGTTTGCAAGTGTCATTGTGTTGATTGAATCAAACCTCAGGATACTGTATGGTATCCTCAATGAGAGACCTAACTCCTCAAAAGAGATCCACTTGATGATCCATATAGGAAAAACATAGATAAAGAATGTCTATAAACTTGATTATTCTGTGAATTATATGGACTGCCCATCAATCTAGTCCAGCAGTACATCTATCTTGGATAGGCACTGGAGATGGATAATGGGTCCAAAGTTGAAGAGGGAAGAGGAGAGTGGACTAGATTGCCTTTGGGAAATTGCACAGCACTTTTGGGGATCCCAAGCTGATCCCTGACACAAAACCTCATCTTTTTAACACTGAGATTCTCCCAGTGAAGGCTTATGACAATCAACCATAGAACACTGCCGGTTCTGACCTGAAGGGCACTGGAGGAAAACATGGCAAACATAAGCAGGCTATTAGTTATTGTGTGTAAGAAGTGGCATAAAAGCTATCATCCAGGAAATGTATGATGAGAAGGAAAAATGGGCAAGTCAGCTAGTAAGAGGGCAGATGGACAATGCAAGGGTTCTACTGGTTGGTACCCCACCCACAAGATGTATTTGAAAAACCACACATAAACACAAAAGCACCCACTGGACGACCTACAATACATTGGGTGCATCCTGAACAAAAGATTTTTAAATTAATTTATTTATTTTTAGTTTTCAGCAATCACTTCCATAAGCTTTTGAGTTTTAAATTTTCTCTCCCTCCCTCTCCACCTCCCTCCCCAAGACGGTACACAATCTGATATAGGCTCTACATATACATCCCTATTAAACATATTTTCACATTAGTCGTGTTATAAAGAAGAATTAGAACAAATAGGAAGAACCACAAGAAAGAAGAAACAAAACAAAACAGAAGGAAAAAAAAAGAGCAAATAGTATGCTTCGATCTGCGTTCAGACTCCATAGTTCTTTCTCTGGATATGGATAGCATTTTCCATCATGAGACTTTTGAAGAAGTCTTAGCTCTTTGCATTGCTGAGAAGAGCTAAGTCTATCAAAGTTAGTCATCACACATTGTGGCGGCTGAACAGGACAAGAATCATATTGGATGAGAAGGCATGGATGATCATGAAGGAGCTCCCACATCAAGGAGGTTATGGATCCTAAGTGAAGTATTGAAGCATATGCTGGACTTGTTTCAAGAGGGTGGCCAGGTGTACAGAGGGCCCCTGGGCCCCTGGGGAATGGAGATAGGGTTTCACAGATCCTTCTCTAAGCACTGGGACTTCCTTGGTCACTTTGGGGCTTGGACTGAAATATTATAAACTTTAATTTTTAGTTGGGTAGGAATTAAGCTATTATCTGAGTAGCCTAGCTACCTGAGTTGAAGATGTAAGCCAGAGACAACCCTAGGAGGGGAAAAACAGTCTCATTTGCTGCTTCAGTCATGCTTTCTCTCTCTCCCTCCCCAGGATGTTTAGGCCTGCTCAGTAAAAGACCATCTGTCTTTACTGGAGGAGCCCCATCCTTTTGGAGGTAATTTCCTCCAGTGATGGACAAGGTGTTATCTTTATAGTACAGCTCAAAAAGTCTTTCTTCGGGGCTGGATGCTGCTTTTCCAGTGAAGGGGGTAGGGATGGGCCTAGGGTATTTTTTGACAGGGAACAGGAGAAAGTCAAGGCCAGAGCAGAGAGAGAGAAGGAGAGTGGCAGCAGAGACAGGACAAAGAAAGGCAAAAGGCAAAGAAAAAGAGACAAAAAAGACAGAGGAGACACATGAATCAGAGGTGAACAGGGAATGACCCAAAACAGGAAGGGCAGAGGCTCTGATGGTGTGGTTTGTTTTGGTTTTCATTCCTTTTGAAACTTGAAAAAACAAGCAAATGGCCCAAAGGGCACATCTTAAGGGAAGAGACATGCAAAGTGAGAAAAAATGCTTTGAAGGAAAACTAGGTGAAAGGCTTGGGAAGTGGAGATAACCAACGTATCTTGCTCACAAACCTATCTTCCTCTGCAATTCCTTGGGCAATGACCAAGTATTTCCCAGCCACCCTTTGTCAGACAGTGTTTGGGGTATGAAGGAAGGAGGTGTCAGAGCCCCTGCCTTCAGGAAGTTTGCAATATAGTTGAGGAGAGCAAGAGTTGCATATGGAAAATGGCAATTTAAAAATGCAGTAGTAAGTAGTGTAAATGTTGCATTCCCCCACAGAATCAATCAATGAATCAATTTATCAACAAGTATTTATGAAGCCCCATCTGTGTTCCAATCACTGGACTGGGCACTGGCGACGCAAAAACAGTGAATGAAACAATCCGTTTGCAAGGAGCCTCCATTCTAAGCAATTTAGAATGGACTGCGTTGGGCTTTGTTTCATCATTGCACTGCTTAGAGAAGTGCCTCGAACATTCTAGGTGCTTTATAAATGTTTGTCAAATTGAATGGAGTTGGTGTGTTCCAAGCTGTAACCACTGCTGAGGCAGAGAAGAGAGATTGGTAGGAGCTGAAGTAGTTGGTGAAAGCTTCATTTAGGAGGTGGAACATGAGGTACTGGGGCCTTGAGGAGGGATAGGATTTATATGGAGAAAATTCCAGTCTGGAGGAATAACATTAGAAGGGGAACAGAATTTGGATTGAGCCATAGTGTGTGTGTGGGGGGGTGGAGTGGGGAGCAAGGAGTCAGAGATTCAAATTAGAGGATAGGAGATCAAATGTAATTGGGGTAGAGGGCATTGAGCTAGATTGTGTATGGCCTAAAAGCTACACATGCCTACAGAGGTCCAACTTGATGCAGTAGGAAATTTGGAACCATTACAGATTTGATTGCATTTCATTTAATAAGTAAATTAAAAGTAAATTTTGCCTGTACAGGGCATGAATATGATTTGTGGAGGAGATGAATGTATGAGTGGATTGTGGTCCTTACTAATGGAGGGAATACCCACATTATAAGAGTAACTTATAATAATATAATATTATTGTATTATTACAGCTAGTATTTATATAGTGCTCTGAGGTTTGTGAAAAACTTTACAGATGTTTCTCATATTTATCCTCACAACAACCGGGGAGGCGGATGCTATTATTATTCTCATCTTACAAATGAGGAAACTGAGACAGAGGTTAAGTGACTTGCCCAAGATCACATAGCTAGCATGTGTCCATAGGTGGATTTGAACTCAGGACTTATTGACTCCCACGTTCAGTGCTCTAGCTGCTGTTCCACCTAGTTGCCCACATCATGACATCACAAATCCTTGCAAGTAGTGAAGTGTGCAGAGCAGAGTGCTAGGTGGCGGAATAGGTACAAAATTTAGATAATTCATCATCCATGTAGTTATGGAGCTTATGGTTTACGACGTGCTTGAGCAAGACGTGACATAACCCCCTAACAAAACTCCCTTCGGTGTCAGGAAAGAATGCCACTCATTAATAGAAGGAGGCACCATTAATACAATAGATTCCCATTTACCCTCAGTGTTTGGGGTGTAGAGAATGTTTGGTTAATCTAATATTGTGACTTAAAGGTTGGCTGACCGTCCGCTCAGCCAACAAGCACTCCTTAAATGCTTACCATGTGCTTGGCACTTGTGCTAAACACTGCGGACATAACAGAGCAAATCCAAGGTTCTTGCGTTCATGTCATATTTGGACTGCCAGTTTTCAAAGAGTTGGGATACTTAAAGGACATAACATTAAAACTCTTCTAAATGGAAGCAGGTCTCTGCTGACTCTGGAGACATTTCCAGCTCTTTTGCTGCCCTAAGGGCCATCATAAGGATTCTCACTCAATCCATCAGGGTTGATTGAACACCTGCTCTCCCCTTCCTAGGGTAGGTCCATCAGGGGAAAGAAGAGAGATAGATGTCTTCACAAGGGCCCCTGTCCCAGGTGCTCACAGACTAATTGAGGAGGCAAGATAAATGCCCAGGAATTAATTATAGAATGTGTACTTGGCACTAAATTGTAGTGTGGTGCTATCCAAGTGCTGTAGGAGTTTGGAGAATGGTGACATCATGAAACAGGCTCAGGGGAGTAAGGGACAGTTTCTGCCAATTGTTTTTGAGTGGTATGGCTGGGATATAAGGGACCAGGGGAGAAAAGCCAGGAAACCTTGTTCAGTTGAGCTTTGTGGATGTTTGGATTTCATAGAAATCAGATGTTTCAATTTCTTCTCCTTGGCTACAAAGTTTAACCCCTAATTTTGTTTCCTGTCTTGTTGTTGACCCATTCCATTCTTCAGCTCCCATGCCATGACTTTGAAGAGGGGTTCAGGAAAAGTCAGACCCTACTGTGAGGATGCTGTTTCTTCCCATCTCTCCTTATCTCCCTAACCCATTCTGAGGGGCCTACTGAACACTGGCTCCTGTGGGAAAAGGAATGTGATATAATGGACGGGAAGGTGGAAGTGATTTAAATTGCTACGTTAGGTTTGTTGCCTGATTTCTTTTCAAGCTGCTGATCTGAGAAGCTGGCAACCAAACTGCTGAGGGGGAGTGATTGCTCAGAAGTGTGACTTCCTCCTCTTGGTAATTTGCATGGGATTTTCATTCAAGTAGCATCTGTGCTGGCCTTAGATTATGAGAATTTCCAGGGGACTTGAAGCTCTAACTATTCTGAGAGGAAAATTAGTCCACTCCTTTCTTAGAGGAGGCAGATGCGGTCCTATTCCTACTAATAATTACAGCTAACATCCATGCAACACTTTAAGGTTTGTAAAGCACTTTTTCGTGTCTTATTTGGTCCTCACAACAGCCCTATGAGGTAGGTGCTATTACTATCCCCATTTTACACTTAAGAAACTGAGGCAGAGAGCTGTTGGATGATTTGCCCAAGACCACACAGTAAAACTAGTAGGCTTACTAGCAAGGCTAGTAATTTGAGGCAGAGTTTGAACTCTAGTCTTCATGACTCCCAAGTTCATCATTCCCGATAGATTTACCCACCAGGCCAACTAGTGGCCACTACTAGAAGTGAAGCAATTTATCTGAAGCAACCTATAGTGTCACTGAGATGAGATTCAAACACAGAGCCCTTGAATTCCTAATCTTTGGCTTAGAAATGACCAAAAATCAAGAAACAACATGAGGTAATGGAAAGAAAAGTGGGTTTGGAGTCAAGGTGTTTGAATCCTACCTATTCAGCTTGCTATATTTGTGACTTTGGGCAAGTCACTTGCCTTTCTGGGACACTTTCCTAATAACTGAAATGAAAGACTTGATCTAGATGATTTCTCAAATCCCTTCAAAATCAAAATCCATCCAATATCCCACGGATCTAGTCCTGTCTCTGTCTCAGTGGTGTGACCTTAGGCAAATCACCTAAACCCTTTGTGTATCTCAGTTCCTTTATCTATGAAATGGGGATAATAATAGCACCTACCTCATAGGTTATTGTGAGAATCCAGTGAGATAATATATGCAGAGGACTGTGAAAACTTAAAGTGCTCTATAAATACTAGCTGTTATTATTATTCATATTCAGCATTTCTTATGGTGCAGTAATAATATTCCATTAGATTCAGCTGTCACAGTTGGTTTTATTATTTCCCTTAACTGATGAGCATGTGTTTTGTTTCCTGCTCTTTATATATAACTATTTTAGTGTACATAAGGCCTTTCTTTTTATCATTTCATTTCTCTTGTAATAAACCCAGTTTTCATGTAAGTTTTACGAAGTTGTGATCACCTATTGACAGTGTATATGCACCTAACAGTAAGACTTCTGGGTCAAAGGATAAGGACATTTCAGTCTCGGTTTTCTTCTTCTTTTTTCAAATTTCTCTTTTTATTCTTAAACACACACACACACACACACACACACACACACACACACACATACACAAAGCAGCATTTCCATATACATGGCAGATCACAGTTATATATGAAAACATGAATCTCAATTTCATATCACTTTTAAATATGCATGTATATAATATATATATATATATGCACATATATATTTTAAAAATAAAATAAATTCCACAAGCTACTTCCCAAATTTCCTGCTTGTCACTGCATCCTTTGGGGCTTCCTTCTGTTCTCTGCTATACATTTTAAAAAAATGTTTTCAATAGTCCTCTTTTGTCATCACTATTATTAATTCCTTGGGCAGCTTGGTGGTACAGTGGATAGAGCACTGCGCCTGGGGCCAGGAAGACTCATCTTTCTGTGTTCATATCCAGCCTCAGATACTAACTAGCAGTGTGACCCTGGGTAAGTCACATACCCCTGTTTGCCTCAGTTTCCTCATCTGTAAAATGATCTGGAGAAGGAAATGGCAAACTACTCCAGTATCTTTGCCAAGAAAACCCAAATAGGATCACAAAGAGTTGGACACAACTGAACAACCATAACAAATTGCTACTCCCTCTGACCCCTCCTGACTTCCCCCTTAAGTGAGGAAAAGAATAGCTGGCCGGGGGGGGGGGGGAACCTTTATAATAAATAAACACAATTAAGCAAAATGAATCCACACAATGGCCATGTCCACAAATGTATTTCTCTGCACTTTGTTGCACTTTGTTTCCATTCTTTCTCTGTCAGGAAGTAACATGCTTTATCAGAAGTGTCCTCTAGAGACATGGCTGGTCATTGCTTAGATCAGAGTTTTTAAGTCCTTCAAAGTTATGTTCCTGTATAGCATTATTTTCCATTTCTAAACTGTTCTGGTCCTGTTTACTTTACTATGTGTCAATTGATACTACCCGGGTCCTTTGAAATTATCTCTTTCATAATTAATTGTCACAATAATATTAATGCCGATGAACATATTAATATAATGATGAGAGAGGGAGAGGGAGAGAGAGAATGGACATAATTGATCTGGGAAGCAGAGATGGGGAGTGAGAGGTAGGGGGGTGTCTGTGGAAGGAGACTGGAATCAGATTGTTTTAAGCAAAATAACCTTTAGGGACTTAGGACTAAGCAGGGGAAAAAAGTAATAGAGAGAAACTCAAACTTAACAACTATGAACTTAAATATTAATGGACTAAACTCAGCTATAAAACAGAAGAATGGAGAAATGGATTAGAAGACATAATCCAACAATTTTCTATGTATTAAAACACAATTTAACATAAAATTACACACAGTTAAAATGAGGGCTGGAATAAAATTTATCAGGCTTCAGGCAAATCCAGAATGCTCAGCTGCATTAGAGAGGGTAGGAGGCTGATTTCCTCCTTATACTTAATTAGCAGTTGCTGCTGCCTTCTTTCCCAACAAATCAGTTTGCCCTACCTTCTGCCTCTCCAGTCTTATTTCCCCGCTCTGCCCTTCATGAACTTGAACCTTTTGCTCCAACCAAATTGATCTACTCTGTGTCTCTAAAAAAAAAACCACTTAACTTATCCCACTTCTGTGCTTTTGCATAAACTCTTCCTCACTAGCCATGTGACCCTGGGCAAGTCATTTAACCCCAATTACTTAAAAAAACAAACAAAAAATAACTTACATGAACTCTTCCTCCCACCCCCAACTAGAATGTTCTCACCTTTCTTTCCACATGTTCAAATAATATTCCTCCAAGATCCAGTTGAGATCTTATCTTTTCTTGACCATACCACCTAGAAATGATCTCTTGGTTTTCCAGATGCTCTTCGTATTTGTAATCTATTCATTGAACACTCACATATGAATCTTTGGACTGGCCCAGGGGTGGGGAGCCTGCGGCTTCAAGGCCACATGTGACTCTCTAGGTCCTCCAAACTTCACAGAACAAATCCCCTTAATAAAAGGATTTGTTGTGTAAAACTTGGACTCAGTCAAAAGGCAACACCCAAGGACCTAGAAGGCCACATGTGGCCTCAAGGCTGTAGATTCTCCACCACTGGACTAGCCTAAAGTCTGTTCTGATCAGTGGCTTCGATAGTTTGACCAGCTCAGAACTCATGCCAACAAACCTTCAACTCCACCTACATGAACATAGCAACTATAAATCTAAAAGGAACTCTGCTCACTTGGGGACACAATCCTTGGATCTAAGTCCAAGATAATGGCTCTGAGGGAAATGCAAAGATTCATGATGCAGGAGAATGGGTGCCTAGGTTATTTCAGGAGCAGGTTGAGTGCCATTACAGAATGAATCCAAACATGAACTTCCCTGGAACTTTATTCTTCAGAGGCAAAGATTATTGAGGAGCTTTCCAGCAGGATGGAAAGCAGACAGGTCTAATGGGCAAAGAAGGGGGCTTTTGTGCTGGGCTTTATCAGCCTGAAGGTGAAGTTACAGATATGGGAAGTTGAGCTGCATGACTCGTGGATCGCCTATAAGGTAATCCTTCCAAGCTTCTGTGAAAGTGCTTCTCCTCGGTGGCAACATAGAGATCGAAAAGCAGCAGGTGTAATAGCTTCATAGGTTCATAGATTTAGCTCTGTAACAGACTTTAGAGATCATTTACTACAAACCTTTCATTTTACGTCTATGGAATATGGGACGTAGAGTAGTGATGTGACCTGCCTAGTGTCACATACTCTAAGTGTTAAGTGGCAAAGTCATGATTCAAACCTAGGTCCTCTGACTCCAAATTCAAGACCTTGTATTACACCATACTGCCTCAAGGGGCAGCTAGATGGCTTGGTGATTAGACTGCTAGGCCTGGATTCAGGAAAACCTGAGTTCAAATTTGACTTTAAAGATTTACTACATGGATGTCCCTGGGAAAGTCACTTAACCTCTGTTTGCCCCAGCTTCCACATCTGTAAGGTGGGGATAATAGCAGCACCTACCTCCCAGGGCTGTTGTGAGGCTCAAATGGGATAGTAATCATTGTGAAGTACTTAGCCCAGTGTCTGGCACATAACAAGCTCTTAATAAATGCTTGTTTTCTTCCTCCTTCTGCAATTTGTCGTCATCTCTTGCCCTTGTTTTAATGTTAAATGATGCGCCAAGAGGAAAACCTGATTTTGCTCCATTTAGATAAAGGTATTGGCTTTCTCAGGTGCCTAATGTTCCCTAAGAAGTATGGAGGAGGTGGGTCAGTAAGTAGTCAGTGTGGAACTGTTATTATTATTGTTATTCTTATTAGCATGTGCCTTAGCAAAAATTTATGCTGAAATACATAAACTGGAGACTGTTTGCTTTATGAAAGGACTGCAGTTCCCTTAGGGCATTTGAAATAAATTTAATTAGCACAAATTTTATGGGCACATCATTTTCTTTTTTTAGAAATGTATCAATGGCAAGAAGCAAGGTCTATTTGGAGTGAAGCAAAGCACATGTAAAAAACACAGCCGTTGTGTTCACTTGAGGCTGTTTTCTTTTAGCTTCTCCCATGGCACCCACTCATCCAGTTTGGAGACAAAAGAGAGTGCCTGCAGACTGGGGGCTGAAGGAGAAACAGCTGTTTGTCTGCAGTTTTCCATGCAGATCAACTGGGGGTGTTTGTTGGAATCCAAGATTGCATATTTAGATAAAGGGGACAACTATGTTGTTTTTTTTTCCTGGAGAAGTTGTATTAACACCATGTTAAGGTCATTACAGTCCAACCAGAGTTGGACAATTCTTTTTTGTTTCTTTCTGCCACCCCAAGCATATTGCATGTATAATACTGCTTCATACGTAGTCCCTTAGAGAGAGAGAAACAGAATACTCTGGTGGAAGGAACGAAGGAAAAGTCACCGTGCGGATAGGGACCAAGCCATTGCTACCCCACTGAAGTGATCTTCATTCCTCCAGAGGCTACCCAGTTATAGCAACCCACTCTGCTATTCAGGGGGATAAAGGAAGAGCCCAGACCACAGATAATCCACTAACATAGGCAGTTTAGGGAATTGAACATGAAAATTGTATAGAATGGGCCAAATCCTCCACTCAAGACCCCAAATGATAGAGGGGCTTTGCTTTGCAACTTTTGCCTCCAAGGAGGAGCAAGGGAGATAAAGCTTTAAACTTCCCAAGGACACCCCAGAAAGACCTAGTGGTGATCATCACTGCTACCTCCTTTGAACACCTGTAGTGAAGGGGAACCTCTCCAGAAGTTCTTTTGGTCAGCTCCTTTTATTAGGTAATTTGTCCTTTTACATTAAGCCAAAATCTGCCTTTGCAGCTTTTACATATGGCTACCAGTTCTTCCCTCTGCCGCCAAGCAGAACAAATCTGATCCCTCTTCTATATGGTAACCCTCTAAGTACTTAAAGTGTACAGAGGTAGATTAAAATTGAAATCCCAGCATAGGATATGCCACCCATAAGGTTGGTAAGGGTGGACCTGAAGACTGTGGGATAAAAAAAAATGTTCTGGTCTCCTTAGCTTCAGTAGCCTTGGGCTCTGTTGGACTCTAGGCATAGGGTCAAGGAGATAAGGTGTGGCCCCAAGGACAACCTAGTTCACCTCTGGGGAGAGAGTCCTGTTTATGCTTTGATTAGCATGTTCAGAAAACCAAATGTCTAGCTGAGGGTTGTTTGTGAAGAGGCTTCAGCAGAACTAGCTTTAGGTGCCCTCCCCCACACCTGGTATTCTAAATTTGACAGGCTAATTCCAAGGAGTGGAAGCATTATTAGGCTCTCCTGCCCATTTTCCAACATTAAGCAGATAAGGCTCTGTAAACGTGATAAACATTACCCCTGAGCCACTAAAAAGTGAAAGCAATACCCAGTGCACAATTTTCAAACGTTTTGGTAAGATTTATTGAAGGATGAGAGTTATTGTAGAGATGAGTTATAGCTGGCCAGATCTTGGGTAGATAATGAATACAGGGAATGTGAGAGCTAACAATAACTCTCAGGTGCTTTCAGA
The DNA here is from genome assembly GCF_003287225.1 of Phascolarctos cinereus. NCBI lineage: Eukaryota > Metazoa > Chordata > Mammalia > Diprotodontia > Phascolarctidae > Phascolarctos > Phascolarctos cinereus. Next base: position 91,132,259 of record NW_027555514.1, read on the forward strand.
GGAAAGGCAAGCTCATCTAGGCTTGCAAAGTTTCCTCGAAAGCTTCTTTCATACCACTGCAAGTTAACAGTATCTGTGTGAGGGTGTCAGGATGAGTCTTTGATGGCGATGTGATTTGAGACTGGGTTGTTGTTACAAATGTAATGAAAAAGCCTCCGCTTCTGAAATTAGTCCTTACTAACAGTGACCTGTCCCTTCAAATATTCCTGGAAACTTATCAGTACTCATTGGGCAAGCCTGAGCTTGTAGATGGTCTTTTCTGCAGGTTACTTGGCAAGGACACATGAACCTAGCTCCCAGATAGTGGTTTTCACATTTATGTTTGGTCCTAGAACCAACTTGGTTCCTGTTCAAAACTTTCAAAAGCCTTAGTTGTAGTTATCTGGAAAGATGCCTTTGGTGGATTGGTTCACATAATTACCCTCATGATGGTATATGGCCATTGGAGGGGTATGATATATAGGAGGTGGCAGTTCTTTTAGGATGGATGGTTTACCCAGCTTGAATACTAATAATATCTGGAGAACAACGTGATAAAAGGTACTGTTGTCTTAGAATAAGGTAACACTAATACCAGATTTATTTATCACTTAAGCCTCCCTTCTACAGGTTTAAAAATTCATAAATCAGCACTTCAAATTACTGGATGGGTCACAGAGTCAAATTAAGGCACTGGCTGATGGAAAAAGGCCAAGTCCAGCTTCTACCATGCCAAAAATCTCATGTCTGGATGAGCCAGCCCTCTGAGTAATCAGAAAGGGACTAGGCTAGGACTGAGCAGCCTATTTATCGGATCATTGGGTTTAAAGTTGGAAGGTATCTTAGAGATTATCTTGTTTAACTCCTTCATTTTATAGCTAAGGAAACACAGGATTCAAACCCAGATCCTTTGACTCCAAATTCAGTATTCTTTCCATCTTGCAATCCTGCCTTTTTGCAGTTTTTGAGAGTTAATATCCAGAAATTGTGAAGTCATAGGCAGAAAACTGAAAGACTGAAGGACTTACTTGGTATTTGAATTATTGCTGATGATGGACGGTAAAGGCTTTAGAACAGAAATGAGTTTGTGGGAAAATTAGCAGCTAGCTAAGAAGTTATTGTGAGAAATTGAGATTTAGTTTTCTGGGCTGCGGATTAAGATATAAGAGTGGGTCTTGGCCAGGAATAGGCTCTTTGCCAGCAATGGAGGGCAAAAAAAAGGATTTGCCTGGAGACTTATTGATCTGATTCAAAGGACTTTAAGTAAATGGAGAATGAAAAAATTCCCCAGATTTCCCTGCCAAACCAGATACTAAAGGGAGCAACAATAGAACAATGGAAGAAAAATAGCAGTTGAGGTTTCTAATAATTCTTAGGAGGATATAATGATAATTATAACAAGGAAGAGGAAGCAAAAGCAATAATCATGGTCTCAGAGATGTCTGCAAATTACAATGCACAAAACCAGAGATTTTAATATGAAGAAGAAAATATGAACTTGCAAACATAGAGACATGTTGGGCTATGACTGATAACTATAATATGCCAGTGGAAGAGTAGACCCTTTTTAAAAGGACTAAAGTAGATTGAAAGGGACTGGTGGAATAGCAGTGTATACTGAGAAATAACAGTCTGGTATCATTTTCTGATGAGAGGTAGCATGGTGCAGTGGACAGGGAACTAACTGGCCTAGGGAGCTAGGAAGACTGAGTTTCAAATCCTACTTCTTTTTTAAAAAATTATTAAATTTATTTTTTTCTTTTAAAACAGTATTTTATTTTTCCCAATTACATGTAAAGACAATTTTTAACATTCTTCTTATTTTTTTTTATTTTAAAAATGTTTTTGGAGGCAATCAAGGTTGAGTGACTTGCCCAAGTCACACAGCTAGTAAGTGTCTGATACTAGATTTAAACTCAGGTTCTTCTGACTCCAAGGGGTAGTGATCTATCCACTTCTCCACCTAGCTCCCCTTTAAAATTCTTTTTTTTTTTTTTAGGATAGGCAATGGCGTTAACTTGCCCAGGGTCACACAGCTAGTAAGTGTTATGTGTCTGAGGCTGGATTTGAACTCAGGTCCTCCTGAATCCAAGGCCAATGCTCTATCCACTGCGCCACCTAGCTGCCCCAACATTCATTTTTAAAAATAATTTTTTTGAGTTCCAAATTTACTCCTTGCTTCCCCTCCCCCCTCCCTAAGATGCTAAGCAATTTGATATAGGTTACATATATGAAATGTTGATGTAGATTATATATGGGTAATCATGCAAATTTCCCTATTAGTCATGTTGTGAAAGAAAAAACAGACCAAAAGGGGAAAACACACACACACACACACACACACACACACACACACACACACACAAATATAAAGTGAAAATAGTACGCTTTGATCTGCATTCAGACTCCATCAGTTCTTTCTCTGGATATGAATAGCATTTTCCATCAGGAGTCCTTTGGAATTGTCTTGGGTCATTGTATTGCTGAGAAGGCTAAGTCATTCATAGTTGATCATCACACGATGTTACTGTTACTGTGTACAATGTTCTCCTGGTTCTGTTCACTTCACTATGCATCAGTTCCTGTAAGTCTTTCCAGGTTTTTCAGAAATCTGCCTGCTCATCATTTCTTATGGCACAATAATCTTCCATTACATTCATATATCACAACTTGTTCAGCCACTCCCCGATTAATGGGCATCCCTTCAATTTCCAATTCTTTGCCACAAAGAATTGTGCTGCTCTAAATATTTTTATACGTGTGGGTCCTTTTCTCTTCAAATCTTGTTTCTGACACATACTGCCTATGTCATCCTGGACAAGTGATTTAATCTCTTATTGTCCTAGGCAACACTCTAACTCTCTAAGTTGAAGAGAAATTCATGACCTTTATTGATAGAGGGAGCGTCCTCTTCCAGGAATGAGTTTCTTGTACCAGTGAAAGCATAGGTCCTTCTTCTAATGCCTTATCATTGTGAAGAGATAACGTTGGCTTCTCAAAGGCTGTGCCATCATAATGAAAGCTCTGGCATGTCCTTCCAAGCTGGAAAGGCTTTGAGTATGTATGTATTGTATGTATGATAGATGTTATACTTGTTATCTAGAAACCAGTCTAATTAAGTTCATGGAAGTTTATCATTAGGTTGCCGATGCAGGTAAAGTACTGATAACTCCAACCAACAATGATATCTTCACCTCATTACCATCTATGATCCTTATTACTATATGCATTATATGTAATATAGTTCATTAAAAGTAGAATATTATGTTATTTTACATCATGTTACATTACATTGTATTATTTATGTTGTATCCACCAAAAAGTCCAACTTGGGTGCTTCATTGTGGCATAGAAGTGATCCTGAGTTCTTGAAGGTGACCCCAGTAGAGTGTAAGATCTAGTAGGTACTATCAGGCTGGAAAGACTTTGAGTATGGGTTTGATGATGGGCCATCATATAAGTACCGCCGTCACTAAGTTTGGAGAGGCTTTTCATTGGGTTGACTGAGGCTGATAAATATTCAGCCCCAGCAAATGTTAAAGACTACTTATGAGGTTGTTAAGGGCTTGTGATCTGTGTCAGTGAAAGTCTTGAAGCAGATATGGTCCTGGGTGCATATAGGCAAACCTAGAGGAAGGAGTATGATAGAGTGATACATACAGTGATATGGGTGAGGATAAAAGGAGGGGAAAACGTAAATGATATCATGGTGTGAGTCTGCTATAAACCTCCAGCAGGTCAGGACAAAGACATGGGTAGGGAATGCCTACTATTGAACCCAAAAACTGATACGGAGGCAAGATCTGGCAGTGTTGGAAAATTCAGTCATCCAGACATCTGCTAGAGGATTTTTGTTTGTTTTTGGAGAAAAAACCATGAAAACAGAACATCTGATAAGCCTCTGATTTGCCCTGCTGATCACTTCATCTTTCAGAAGGGAGAGGAAGCATCAAGGGGAGCTGCCATTTTGGATCTGACTCTGACTGGGTAGATCTGCTGGGAAGTGGAGATTGCAGGAACATTGAGGGGAAGTGATGATGCATTCTTAGCATTTATAGTAGAGAGGACAAGTTTCAAAGTCAGAGAAAATATTGGCAAAAATTTGTGGCCCAGGACCTACTTACTAAAGTAGCTAAAGAGGTCGGCTAAAGAGGGCTAAGACACTCTTGTGAGCAAAATTCTGATGATACAGTCACATTAAGCTTCCATTAAGGAAGCAAAGGGGAAGGGGCCTAAATGATGTGACTACATAGGAAGCTCATTGAAGAGCTCAGATTTAAAAAAAAAAAACTAAGTATAGGAAGTAGAATTAGGGCAGTTAATTGGGAATGATTACAAAAATTCTGTCAATATTAGGAAGACTAAATCCAAGAATGAACTGAGGCTTGTGATAAGTGCCAAGGACAAACAAAAATGGTGTTATTGCCAATGTTGGGATTAAAGGGAGGAACAAGGGGAAAAGAGACTCCTGGCTTGGAGTAAATAGGACATGATATGATTGCCAAGCTATTGTTAATGATCTTTGAGAAATCATGGAGAACAAGAGGAGTATTCTGAGACTGGCAATTGCCAAAGATCTTGGATTTGGGACTGGTTAAACAATTTGATCCAGAGAGTATTGGTTAGTATATCAGTATTAGCCAGGAGTGGATTGCCTGGTAGAGTTCCAGTAGGCTGTGTTCAAAACTCTTATCACTGACCTGGCTGAAGTCAGCAATGACATGCTTATCAAATTTGTGGATGACTCAAAGCTGGAAGGGATTGGTTGGCTTGATGATACCCTGAAGGATGGAACTGGGAATCCAAAGGACATTTCACAGATTGGAATACTGAGCTCAATCCAAGGAGATGAAATTTAATGTCTGGAAATGTAAAGTATTGAGCTTGGGTTGAAAAAAATCAACTACAAAAGTAAAGGATAAAGGAGCACTGCTAGGGAACAGTTCTTGAGAAAAAGATTTTTAGAAGATGTTTTAATGGGTTGCAAGCTCCATGTGAGTCAGTGAAGTAACATGGCAGCCAAAAAAATAATTTGTTTTCATTCTGTATTAATGGAATTATAGTGAAGTATAATTTCCTGAATGAGAGAAATGCTAGTCCTATTTTACTCTGCCCGGGCCAGATCACATCTGGATTACTATGCTTGGATCTGGGTATTATATTTTGCAAATCTTTTTTTTTTTTGGGGGGGGGCTGGGTAATGGGTTAACTGACTTGCCCAGGCTCACACAGCTAGTAAGTGTTATGTGTCTGAGGCCATATTTGAACTCAGGTCCTCCTTAATCCAAGGCTGGTGCTTTATTCACTACACCACCTAGCTGCCCCCTGGGTATCATATTTTAAGAGAAGGTAAAGCATGATTAGAGACAGTGACCAGGACGGTGAGTTGACTAACCACATCATGAGAGAAATAACTGAAGGAATTGTGTTTTAATAGAAAAAAGCACTGGATTTGGAACTGGAAGCCCTGGGTTTGAATTCTGGACCTCTTATTTAATACTTGAGTAACTTTGGACCAGTCGCTTAAACTCTGTGTGTCTGTGTGAGATGAGTTTCCTCATCTCAAAAATAAGGTGTTTGGAGTAGATGATTTCTAAGGGCCTTTTCAGCACTAAATCCTATAATCATTCTGATCTTAATTGAGGATGGTTAAGCCCAAGGGAATGGAGACTTAGGGGAAATACGATAGCTGTCTACAAATATTTGAAGGGCTGTCATGTGGAAGAAGGATTAGCCTTGTTTTCCTTGGCCTCAAAGGGCAGAAGTAGAACAAGGGAGGTGACATAACAAAGAGGCAGGTTTCAGCTCTATCCATATGAGGAAAAAACTTCCTAAGGATCCAAGCTCTCCATGAATGCAATGAGCTGCAACATCACATAGGAAGTTTGTCATCATTGGAGATGGCCTTGGAAGTCCCTTCCATCCCTAGGAATCTATTGGAAGAAAAGGGCTGGGGAGGGAGTGTCAGTGAAAGTCACAGTGTTTTTTATTCCAACTAGTGGTTCCCACCAGAGCACAAAGAAGATAGATCTTCTAGATATATTCAAAAAATTTTCCATGCCATCTGGGGAGAAAGTAAATGGTCTTTATGCACAGCTCTGGAATGTAGGTGAGGCAGATACTCATTTTACAGAGGAGGAAACTGAGACCCAGAGAAGCTGCAGTTTGCCCAAGACCACACAGATAGTTATTATTAGAGGCAGGGTAAAAAACCTGTCTCTCTTGGATTAGTCTTCAAACCCATTAAGTTCACTTTTCATTGAACCACCCTGCTTATTGACGGTGGTTGAGCTCCTACTACTCACCCCCCAAAAGGAGCCCTTTTGAAGAATTTGTACTTGAGGCTCCAGCATTTAACTTTTCAGAAGTGTTGGAGATACCTTCTACTCTCCATGATCATTCACTGCCTTGGACAACGCCGTTCTCGTTTTTCAGCTCACCAGGGACGATATCCACAGAATATAAAGTGGGGCAGGGCCTGCTGTGTATTGGAGGATTAGTAGATCTTTGTAGGAGGGTGCCACAAGATGATTGATGGATTTGCATCTGATGCATTTGATGGAAATACACTTCCTCCCCGTTCCCCTTAGTCCTGGCATCCTCTGCTGTGTGAAGGACAGGGACTGGAGTTTCTGGCTCCAAAATCTGTTGGTGTTATTACTATTTATTGATGTTTCAGCATTTCCATTTAGAGAAAATTTTCAATGCTTTCCTTGATGACTCGGTTACCTTCAAATCCAGGGGATACCTGTCACCACCTAAGGTACAAATCCTTTTTGCCATAACGTTATTTAAAGACAATCTGCTATGAAATTAATCTTCCTAAAACACTGCTGGTGTTCTATTCCATACTTGCTTTGTTCATTTCTCAGACTCCCTTGGGCCACGGTCAACTAAATAGGAAATTAGCCAAAATGAACAGAGATGAGCCTGAGTTAGCCAAGAAAAATATTTCACAGAGCCTCTCTTACTGAGCCCCCAGATCCTGGTAGATCAGAATTTGTCACTGTTACCTCCCAATCATTTTCAAACAAGAAAATTTATAGACATTGAGTAGTTGGGAAACACCATAGAGGGCTCTAGAGAGTTTTTCCTTCATTATCATCATTATCAACAAGCATTTCTTGAGTACCTGTTCTATGCAGAGCCCTGTGTTAAATGTTAAGGATACAAAGAGGGTCCATGCTCTCAATTAGAGTCTAATAGGGAAACAGGACATACTTATAAGAACAAAAAGTAGCAAATATTAGTTGGCAAATAAATAAAAGGGACCATAATGTTACCGGTTAAAGGGGGAAGAGACCTCTCAGTGATAGGTGGCCAGGGAAGGCTTTGCAGAAGAAGCTGGGCCTTGAAGGATGAAGAGACCTTATTCAAGTAGAGAGGATTAGGGAGAGTATTCTAGGTAGAAAGAATTGTATGAGTAAAGGAGTGAGAGAGACAATATGAATGACGTATTTGAGGAATGAGGAGCAGACTGCGTTAGCCCCAGAGTGGAAGATTCACGTAGAGGGATGGTAGAAGATCAAGTTGGAATGATGGGTTGGACCAAGGCTGTTGAAGGCTTTGAATGGCAAGCTCAGGAATCTGGTATTTATATTTTAGGAAACAAGGCGCTATCAGAGCTGCAGCTTGTATGGAGTGAATAGGTGTCTGCCCCCACAGCACTGTGTACTAGAGGTGCGTGGGCTTCCTTCCCATGTTTCCCCATGTGGTCTGCCCCTGTGACTCATTTCAAAGTCCTTTGATGGCATAGCACAACCACTATTGGCCTCTACTCTAAAGCTCCTATCACTATAGCAGCTCTCTTCTGGGGTCCCCTTCTTCCCAACCCTCTAGGAGTCATTAGCCACCCTCTTTGGGTAATAGGATGGTCCCACCTCAGGGGCGATCATTCTGGCAGGGGCCATCCTGTGCACCACAATGTCCTTCATCCCAAGAGATTTTGCTCCAGGTACGGTGATGGCTTGTTATGGCTCTAGAAACAATTGAAGGTTTTTGATCATAAGAGTATAGAAAGCAGTGTTTTAGGAAGATTGATCTTGTAGCAGATTAATTGTCTTTAAATAAAGTCATGGCAAAAAGGATTTGTACCTTAGGTGGTGACAGGTATCCCCTGGACTTGGGGGTAACCAAGTCATCAAGAAAAGCACTGAAATTTTCTCTAAATGGAAACCCTGGAACATCAATAGATAGTAATAACAGCAACAGATTTTGGAGTCAGAAAGTCCAAGTTCCTCTCTGGACTCTCCGCTTACCTACGTGACTTCAGCCTTCCTCTACTCAGTTTCTTCCTCAGGAAACGTGATGCAAAGATGGCTGAGAAGTACAGTGGGAAGAGGCCAGGACATTGGTCGTGAGACCTGCCTTTATGTGTCTGTAAAATGGGAGAGCTGGGCTATGTAGGTCTCAGAGATTCCTTCCAGCTCTAGATGTGTGAGCCTATGACCAAATGACCCCTAAGGTCATTGCCAGCTCTATTCCATGAGCCTATGATATATTTATGAGCACCTACTGCATGCTTAACATTGTGCGGGGCATCATGGGAGATACTGATTGAGGTACCACAGTACACACATGGTCTGTGGAATCTTGGCGTTGGAAGGGACCATAGAAGCCAATCTAATCCAGAGGAGGAAACTCAGGCCTAGAGAAGTGACTTGCCCAAAGTCATGCAGCTAAGAAGAGTCAGGATTTGAACCCAGGTCCTCCTACTCCAGAGCCTGTGCTTGCACACCAGGTTATCCTTGGCCTCAAAGATCTCATAATCCAATTGGAATGATAAAATACATTAAACAAGAGCAGAGCAGAAGAGCAATGAAAGTTAGCATGGAAAATGTGAGCTTTGGGATAGACCTAGAAAGAATGGAAAGGATTTACATGAGTCACAGGGCTGGGGAGAAGGGGAAGGACAGGGGCATAATAATTAAAGAATTCTGGGTTAGAGATAAACATGAAGGAAGGAAGAGGGAAATAACCATATTTTAAAGGACAACTGTGGCTTCCTTTTTCAGACAAGACCAATGTATGAATTTAAATATATTAAGTTATCACAAGGGGAAAGAAAGGGGCTTTCATTTCTGGAGGGAGGGGTTTGAGCAGGGAGAGCAAGGTAGTAATAGTGATGCCATTAAAAAAAAGTGTCAATGCCATATTTTTAAAATACACAGGAGACAGAGAAAAGCAGAGACAAATCGCTAATACTATGTTCAATTTCATGTAGACTTAAAACCAAACAAGATCTACATAATGGAGAATTTTCACAGGCTGCCTGTAAACACTTTGGACAAATGGTAGTCCGAATTTTCTAATGCACATGGCCCAAAAACCATATGGCTGTCTCCACTGCAAAGGTTTTGAGTGCATAACCTCCCCAAATGCTCCAGTTCTTTAAGTGGCCAACAGCAAACAATGTGTCAGTTACTTGAATCAGCTAGTGCATCCCCTGACCCTCTGCACCCGATGATGTTTCCCTCTTCCAGGGCACATCCCGAGGCCAAGGAACCAGCACTGGAGAGGGCTCTGCCCACGCTGCAGAGGCATCCAGTTACCGGTGTTCCTGGTGAATGGTTTCTTTAATTAGGGCTCCTGCTTGCCTGGAAATGTTTAGTCTAGGGATTTTTTCAAGAATTATTTTCACAGTCTCAGGATTTCTCTTCCCGGGCTCACACGGTGGTTCTTGTACAGGGCAATGAGTCTCAGGGGTCAAAAGGGCTGTGGCCAGAAAGCAGAAAAAGAGCTGGGCTTCCATGCTTTGTCCCAATCTTTTCAACTCTCTTCCCTGTATCCCAGAGTCCCTCACTGCAGGTCATCAGCAGAACAACTCTTTGTCAAGAAAAACTGTGATTCAGGCAGATTCCCTTGAGTACCTCCTCCCTCCCTCTCCAAGGGCCCTCTGCCCTCCCCCCAATCATCTCCTCATCTCACTTCTTGCTGTGGCGCCCAAGAGTCTCAGTCACAACCCCTGGCTGTCCAGATTTCCCTTGCCCCTGCTCTCCACTCTTGCCTGCCTTCCCTGACCCCATATGAACCTATTCCTTCACTCCTTCCCGCCCTCCCCTCCCCCACATAAACCCATTTCTATCCTGTGTTCCCAGTCCTTCAGTTCCCTGTCTTCTTCTAGGCACAGAGATTCTTAACCTTTTCTGTATCATGTATCCCTTTGGCAAGTTGATGAAACCTCTGGACACCTTCTCAAAATAATGTTTTTAAGTACATAAAATAAAATAAGGTTAATCAATAAATATTTATTAAGCACCTGCTGTATGCCAGGCACATAGTGCTAAGTGAGGAGGATACATATTCAAAAAAGATAGTTCCTGCCCTCAAATAGCATACAATCTAATGGGGGAAGACAATACAAGAAGGAAAGGGGGCAAGAGGGGACCACCGGAGGGTATTTGGCATAGGCATAGGGAGATATTTGTGGAATTGAAAGCAAGCAAAGCAGCCAATAGCAAATGAAGTTTCTCATGATGGAAGCCAATTATACTGAAGTATAGTTATTAAAATATGTTTAAAATAACAAGTTCACAGACCCCAGGTTAAGAACTCCTGTTTTCGGGTGAGTCTCCACACTAGTGTGATGATAACTATTAATAGGTTCATGTTACTCTCTAACATACATACATTTTTACAAAAGCCGTCCGGAAACAATGTCTGTTCCTAAAGGAAATTTTGGGGCAGCTAGGTGGTGCAGTGAATAGAGCACCAGACCTGGAGTCAGGAAGACCTGAGTTCAAATATGGCCTCAGACATTTACTAGCTGTGTGACCCTGGACAAGTCACTTCACCCTGTTTGCCTCAGTTTCCTCATCTGTAAAATGAGCTGGAGAAGGAAATGGCAAACCACTCCATTATCTTCGCCAAGAAAACCCCAAATGGGGTCATGGAGAGTTAGACCTGACTGAAGCACAGCCAAACAACCATGGAAATTTTAAGCATCATAGGATGCACTGGTGGTGGGGGGCAGAAGATGCTTCTCCAGCGAGGCCTGCTCGACCCACTTGTGTCAAGGGAGGCCCTGAGCGCCCCTTAGGGAGACAGGGATGGGATGAGCTGACTTAAGTCACAGCATCACCCTCACCTCAGTAACAGGCCATTAAGTGAATGGTTATTCTAGTGTTCTGGTGCCATGGTGGCCCAGTGGATAGAGTACTGGGCTTGGTATCAGGAAAAGCTGAGTGACTCAGACACTTACTATCTAGGTGAACCTGGGCAAGTCATTTAACCTCTGTCTGCCTCAGTTTCCTGAACTTTAAAATGGGGATAATATAGCAACTACCTCCCAAGGTTGTTGTGGGAAGCAAATGAGATAATACATATAAAGTATTTAGTACAGGTTATAACATAGAGTAGGCATTTAATAAATGCTCGTTCCCTGCCTTCCTTCTTCCTATGGTCTCCAAAGTGGGATGTGTAAGATGATGCATTGGAGTGAAGGAAGAAAATAGAAGAGCTTCTTTGTTTAAATGAGAGAGAGAGAGAGAGAGAGAGAGAGAGAGAGAGAGAGAGAGAGAGAGAGAATTTAAACTCTAATAATATTTAACATATGGTTGACAATGGCACCCCTCACTGAGTTGTCTGTCAATCACATCATGGTAAGCATGATAGCCTGAGGTCAGAATAGGAGTTCTGTAACATGGTCAGGTTAATGAGTGCTCTCACTTGGTTCACTTTTAGCATATGTTGAGACTTTGCCAGATTCTCCCCGTCCCCAGACCACTGGCCTGGCTCCAGCCCAGCCCCTCTAGTTATCACAATGGGAAGAAATACCTATGCAGGTGCTATAACTCTACATACACCCTCCTTCCCCCAACTCAGTAGCCACGAAGACCCAAAAGAGAAAGTTCTAGACAACAAAGTTCTTGGACTTGTCCAGCAGTTCAAAATCAGAAATAGATATTATTTTGTCAATGGAAACAACATTAACTCTTTGTAGCTTTGCTGCTGCATTGTAAGGACCATGGGATTTTGCTATCTGACTCAAGGCTTAAATCCCCTCACTGTGTTGTGACCCACTAGAACTTGAGCTTCTTGGGGGCACGGGTTCCACTTCTCTGTATTCCCAGGGCCTGGGTGCTTTGCACATCACAAGGACTCAGAAAATGCTTTTTCTTTCATTCATTCATTACAGTTTTCATGTGCCCAATTAAGTGGCTTTACAGATTATGTGATCTCATTTTAATTACATTGACTCTCATAAAAAGGCCAAGTGGCTTAAAAAGATTCCTGCAAAGAAATCGGAAATTAAAGACAAGTAGTTTAATGCTAGAATAGAATAGGAGCAGGCCGGACATTTCTACTCCTAGTGGGATCTTTTTGTGAGCCACATTTAAATAAATTATTTTGAAAATATTATTTGTCATCCCTCATTCCTTTTAAATGTCTGTTTTGTGTATGTTATAATGTACGTGATATACTAGTCTAGCATGTGTATAATCTATGATATACTAGTCTAGCAATATGTATATAATTTATAGACATGAATTGAGAAAAAAATAAAATAAAAATTAAATGTAAAAAATAAATATATCTATGTTGAGGGGGTTGCACCCCCAATTCCTTACTGATGGTATGACCGATCAAAAAGCATGGAAGAGGGCTGTGCTCCACTGGGGGCTGACCTCTCTCCCTCTTCCTCCTCTCTTGCAGCTGGTGAATCGGCACTTGTATTCAGGAAGTGCAGACAGGACAGTGAAGTGCTGGCTGGCAGATACGGGGGAGAGTGTGCGCACGTTCAGGGCCCACAAGCACAGCGTGAGCGCCCTCAAGTATCACGCCGGCACCCGTAAGTGGCCCTTCTTCCCAGCTCTCACCCCCTCTGAGCAGCCTGGGCTGTTCTCTCTCACAGAGGGAGGTGGTAAAATGCTTCACAATCTGAGCTCATCCCCTTTGTTAGACCTTGGAGCACATGACCTGGCTGTCAGATGCCTCTCAGGCCTTGGCCATCGGCTACTCCAGGAGTGGGGAACCTTTGGCCTCAAGGCCACATGCCACCCTCTAGGTCTTCAAGGGCCCCAGGTTCTCCACCCCCAGGCTACTCCATCACCACTTTGTAATTAGAAGAGGGAAGCATACTTAATATGATGCATAGTTTCAGAATAATTACAGTTCTTTATAATAGCATGGTGGAAGTGGAAAGAATACCTGGACATTTGAATCAGGATACAAATCCTGCCTCTGATAACTTAAGAGCTGTGGGAGTGTAGGTACTGTCATTTAACCCCTCTCAGCCTCAGTTTCTTCTGTAAAGTGATACAATAATACTTAGGCTACCTACCTCACAGGGGAGCTGTGAAGAAACCATACTGGTAAACCTTAAAGTGCTATAAAATATACGGTTTATATATTTTTGTATATTTATATAAAATTTTATATTCTGTATAATATATTTTATTATATATATATATTTATATTAAATTTATATAAATATATAAATGTATTAATTTATATATTTATATAAAATTTATATCATATATATTATTTTATATATTTGTAGAAATATATCTTAACTACTCAGTAATTTTTACATGCAATCATTGTTTCTAGTTCTTAATCAGTTACTCTTTGGGAGAGGAATATACTGGAAAGCTTGGTTGTTCACCACTACTTTCCATACAAACTTGCACCTACCTCCCGGCAAGTGGTTAGAAGTTTCTATCTTTCCCTTCCCCCTTCCATCCCTAAAGGAGTTAGGTGACAACTTGGATAGACCTCTGGATGTGCAGTCAGGAAGACCTGAGTCCAAATCCAACTTCAGATACTTACTAGCCGTGTGACCCTGGACAAGTCACTTAACCTCTATCTGCCTCAATTTCCTCATCTGTAAAAATGGGGATCATAATAGCACCTACCTCCCAGGGTTGTTGTGAGTATCGAATGAGATATTATTTGTAAAACACTTTGCAACCTTAAAGGGCTATACAAATGCTAGCTATAATTGTTATTGTTATTATTATTAAATATTTAAAGATGAAAGTAACCTTGTGGATCATCTGGCCCAACCCTCTCATTTTACATATAAGAAAACTGAGGCCTAAAGAGGTTAAGTGATTTAGCCAAGGTCCCACAGGTAGCAAATGGCAGAGCCAACATTTGAACCCAGAACCTCTGGGTTCTCCATTACCTTCTCCACTGTATGGGGCTGTCATCTCATCTTTACCACAACAGAACATAATGAGGATTTCTGCATGTTCTGAGCTCCCAAGCTGAAAAGCACTAGGCAAGGATAGAATTCGCATGACTCAGAATCAGAGAAGTGACGGTATCCACAGGGTTCTCAAAGGAAACAAACATTTATTAAGCACCAGTTACATGCCAGGCGCAGTGCTAAGTGCTTTGTCTTCACAACCACCATGGGAAGTAGGCATTATTAACATTTCCATTTCACAGATGAGGAAACTGAGGCAGATGGAGGTTAAGCAATTTGTCCAGTAGGTCTCAAAGTCTGTACTTGAAGCCAGGCCTTCTGACTTCAAGTCTGGCATGGTCCCCACCCTCCAGAATTTTTCATAGTTTGCCTCTGATAACCTGTCAAACCAACCTCCTGTTTGCGTGCACAGCACAGACCCCACACATCCCATATCTGGGAGGGGGGTCCTCAAGCCCACCTGAAATGTTTTTGCTCTGCTGTTCCCTGGTCTCCCTCCTCTCAAAAGTGAGTCCTCCATCCCTATCACTCTCATTTCTCATCCCTGTTGTCCTAACGCCTGTTCCACACCCTCTCAGGTTCCCTGCAAGATGTCTGGCTAGACAGAAAAATGATCTTTGGGGTACACCTGTGAGAGTCCCCTACCACGTCCTTCCCTGCCCCACACCACAGTTGGAGAGGCTTGGGGAGAGGAATGAGGAGGCTGCTGATGAGGTGACGGAGGAATCATAAAATCTATTTTCACAGTCGGAGGTGCAGAGGTGTCAGATGGGGATGGCACCGAGTGTCTGAGAATAGAACCCAGACTGCTCTCAAGAGGCGGGGGATCTGACACAGAAAAAAGATAAACTGTTCTTTTCTCCATCCTGTGTCACAGCCAGTGGGTGTGATTGAGACTCTGCTCCCAAACCCATTTAAAAATTAGAACGCTCAGCTCCCAGAGGCCATTTGAATAGCTTATAAGGAACTGACTTATGGCTGTAAATCAGATCCACCTTCAGCTACTTCATGTCGCCCCACTTCCCCTACAGCTTGAAGCAAACCTCACTGTCTTTATCCATGACTTTCATGGATAAAAGAACCCATGAAAATGGTTCTTTTAAATAAAGGCCCACATAAGGCTGGCCCTTTTACATCCCATGTCTGGCCCTGGTGTAGGAGGCACAGAATTCTGTGTTCACCTAACACCGATGTGGTACCAATAGATCTCAGGGCTTTGGGTCAGTTTCTGGTTTGGTTTTTCCAGGAGTAGGAAGCAGGAGGAGTGTGAAGGATGTTTGATATACACTCCCATCTCTTCTCTGCTATTAAAACACTTCTTTTCCTTCAAGGCCAAGTGCAAGTGACCAGGGATAGAAGTAAGACAAGAAGCCATGTCTTCTGATTGTTGATGTGGAACCTTTCCCATTACATCATGATGCTTTTCATGCCTGGGATAGTAAGAGCTAATGTGCCACATTCATATGGCCCTGTAGGGTTGGTAGAGGAGTATCGCCATAAGAAGTCTGTGAAGATAGCTGGGTGTAGTGGAAAGTAAGGAAGACTTGGAGTCAGAGGAACTTGGTTCAGATCCTAACTTTTCTATTACTGTTGTTCAGTTGTTTTAGTTGTGTCTGAGTCTTTGTGACTCCATTTGGGGTTTTCTAGGCAAAGATACTGGAATGCTTTGCCATTTCCTTCTCCAATTCATTTTACAGATGAGGAAACCCAGGCAAACAGGATTAAGTGACTTGTCCAGGGTTACTCAGTTAGTAAGTGTCTGAGGCCAGACTTGAACTCAGAAAGTTGAGTCTTCCTGATTCCAAACCCAGTGCTCTATCCACTGTGCCACCTAGTTGCACTTTCTATTACTACTCTTCCTATATTTATACTAGTGTGTGAGTGGAGACCTAAGATTCCTTATCTGTAAGATGAAGGTGTTAAGACTACATGGTCTCTAAGGCTTCTTCCTTCTTTAAATCTTATGATTCCAGCTAGGTGGGGACAGGAAGGAGCATGGTGAGCATGGGGAACCAAATATTATCCTCATGGTGCAGATGAATAAGATTTTTTATCTGCACTGTTTAACGAAACTTTGCAACCCATTCTCACATTTCCTTCTGGCTCTGTTGCTAGGAGGGTGGACAGTGATCGAATCCAGTCCAAACCAACAAGCATTTATCAAGCCCCTGCTTTTGCAAGGCACTGGGGACTCAGGTGCCAAGGTGGTTTTTCTAAAGCATAGGTCCAGTCATTTCACTGCCTGCTCCCCAAGTGTCAGTGGCTCTCTATTACCTCCAAGACCATGTAAAGCTCCTCATGGGGCCATCTCAGTCATCCTGATCTATATCTGGCCACTGGACCCAGATGGCTCTGAAGGAGAAAGTGAGGCTGGTGAATTGACATAGCCCTCCCTCACTTAAATCCCATTCATTTGCATGTCATGGCATCACCTTCCTGATGTCATGGTCCTCCTCAAGAGCAAAGGACAAAGAACAACAAAGCTTCTCACAACCTGGCCTCTTTTCTAATCTAAAGCCTTTCCACAAACTCAACAATCCAGTGACATTGGCCTACTTCTAATTCCTCAAACATGACAATCCATCACCAGACGTCATGTATTTCTACTTGCTGCCGCCCCCCACTGGGAATTCTCTCCCTCTCGCCTCTCCTTCTCTATTTCCCCAACTTCCTTCAAGATTCAGCTCAAATACCACCTTCTGCTGAAAGGCCTTTTCTGATCCCTTGAGCCACTAACACCTTTCTCAAATCACCTCCCGTTGACTGTATAAATACCCAGTTATTTATAGGTTCTCTCTTCCATTTGAATGGAAACTCCTCAAGGTCAGGGGTGGTGTTTGTGCCTTCATTTGTAGCCTGGCACAGGCTACAAATGTTTGGTTTTTAATTTTTAATTTGTTTTTATTTTATTTAACATTTATTTTTTATATAAAATTTTCGGTTGCAGATTTTCTCCCTTTCTACCTCCCATTCCTGCCCCCCTCTCAAAAAGGGAAAGAAAGCAAAAATAGTGTGCCTTGATCTGACTCCATCAGTTCTTTCTCTGGATATGGATAGCATTTTCCATCATGAGTCTTTTGGACTTGTCTTAAATCATTGTACTATTGAGGAGAGCTAAGTGTATCATAGTTGATCATCACACAGTGTTGTTGTTACTATGTACAATGGTCTCCTGGTTCTGCTCGCTTCGCTTTGCATTAGTTCATGTAAATCTTTCCAGGTTTTTCTGAAATCTGCTTGTCAGTTCTTATATAGTACAATAGTTTAATAAATTCTTGTTGACTGACTGAGAATACAAAGACAATACAAAAACCAGTTCCTGCCCTTAAGGAATTTGCATTTTACTAGTATAATACAGATATTGATATAATATGCACAATATATAACATATGTGGTATACGTAACATGTATACACATTATATATACATATGTGTGTATATATGATAATTTTAGGCAGGAGTGAGCACTAACAACTTGGGAGAAGTGGTTAGGAAAGCCTTCCTTAGGTGGTAACACATGAGCTGAGCCTTGAATGAAACTGAATTTTTGTCATTCTCCCCTCACAGAGGTGAGAGGAAGGAAATGGCATGGGTTGACAGCAGGCATAAAAGCATGGAACTGGGAAATGGAATCCCAAGTTTGATGAATAGAAAGTAAGTGAGCCCTTTGTCTGGACCACAAAGCGAGGGGAAGTAATATATAATAAATCTGAAAAAGAAGGCTGAAATCAGATTATGAAGGGTGAAACTGAAATTTGTACATTATCCTTGGGGCAATAGGAAACCACTGATAGATAATTGTTCCGATTTTATTTTTAAATAAATTTTAAATTTATTTTTAACATCAATTTTTAAAAAATTGTATTCCAAATTCTCTCCCTCCTGCCTGCCTCTCTCCCTCACCCATTGAGAAGGCAAGCAATGTGATATCAATTATACATGTGAAATTATGCAAAACCTATTTCCATATTAGCCATATTGCCAAAAAAACCCACAAGAAAAATAAAGAAAGCGAAAAAATCATGCTTCAATCTGCACTCATACTTCATGTTCTCTCTCTGGAGATAGCAGTTTTTATCAGAAATCCTTTGGAATTGTCTTGGATCATTGTATTGATCAGAATAGCTAAGTCTTTTGCAATTGATCATCCTTATAACATCGCCGTTACTGTGTACAATGTTCTCCTGGTT
Organism: Phascolarctos cinereus; assembly: GCF_003287225.1. Classification (NCBI taxonomy): domain Eukaryota; kingdom Metazoa; phylum Chordata; class Mammalia; order Diprotodontia; family Phascolarctidae; genus Phascolarctos; species Phascolarctos cinereus. The sequence goes on from NW_027555514.1 coordinate 91,150,579, forward strand.
CTGCTCAGTTCATTTTGCATCAATTCATGGAAGACTTCTCAGGTTTTTCCGAAACTATCCTGCTTGTCATTTCTTATAGCACAATAGCATTCCATCACAGTCTTTTATCACAACTTGTTCAGTCATTCCCCAATTGATTTCCAATTCTTTGCCACCACAAAAAGAGTTGCTATAAATATTTTTATACATATAGGTCCTTTTTCATTTTCTTTGAGTTACAGATCTCTAGTACTGGGATTTCTGGGTCAAGGGGTATGCATGGTTTTACAGCCCTTTGGGTATAGTTCCAAATTGCTCTCCAGAATAGTAGGATCAGTTCACAACTCCAACAGTACATTAATGTCCCAATTTTTTTCACATCTCCTCCAGCTTTTCTGTCATGTCATTTTGCTTTTCTGTCATGTTAGCTAATCTGATAGATGTTAAGTGGTACCCCAGAGTTGTTTTAATTTGCATTTCTTTAATCAATAGTGATTTAGAGAATTTTTTCATATGACTATCGATAGCTTTGATTTCTTGTTCTGAATACTGCCTGTTCATATCCTTTGACCCTTTGACATGGGGAATGATTCTTATTTATACATATCTATTTAATTGATGAAGAAATGAGGCTTGGAGAGAGGCAGAAGCCTTCTTGCCATCCAGGTATAGTCTGTTGTTAGCTAATGCCTACATGTGTTTATATTTGCAGTGTTTACAGGCAGCGGGGATGCCTGTGCCCGAGCATTCAATACTGAGTCTGGTGTGCTACAAAGGGTATTCCGGGGCCACACCTTCATCATTAACTGCATCCAGGTAGGTAGGGCCAAGAGATTTTCCAGGTTTGGAAGCCTATTGATATGGTTATTAAATAGTTGAGAAAAACTGAGTTTTGGATTTACTTCAGCCTTAGAAAAATTTATCATATTTCACTTTTAGGCTCATAATCTCTCACAGACCCCCTCCTTGATTATTTATTTAACCCCTTAGTATATGTACTACAGACCAAGCTCATTTCCCCCTGAAATGAGGGAGAACTCTGGCTTTGATGCATGAAGGTGTAGCTTTCTTTTAGGGATATGTTGTGAGTTTTTATTGGGAGCTTGTGGGAGTTGGAGGTGGTGAGTAGATGTGGAGATAGTGCTTAGAGATTACCATCAGTTTTTTGGTTCATTCCACCATGTACCCTGGTGTACAATTCATAACTTCCGTTTCCTTTTTTTTGGAAATACTGAAGGGCTCATTCACCCCCTAGTGCTCCTGTGGTTTTATATTTATATTTATAATTATATGATGTTACTATGTAATATTTTATTACTATTGACACATTATATTGTTAAGATAATTATAATAATATAGCATGGTATTGTATGATATGTCACTATACATAAATATAATATAATGTATTTATATCTTGTATCATTCCATGACTATAATAGGTACAGGATGGGGAGATTTGTGTTAGAGGGAACTAAACAGATGATGGGGAGGAATATGAAATGTTTACAAGTGATAGTAAACTTTAGGATCCTAGCTGTAGAGTAAGAAGGAACCTCATCTAATCCAAACCTTTCACTTTATACAAAGGGAAACTGAGGCCCAGAGAGGTTAAGGGCCTTGCACAATGTTACATAGGTAGCAAGCCACCCAAGTAGATTGTCCAGTTGAATGGAGATGAATTGGGCTAGGAACAATAATGACCCCTTTGGGATACTAATATTCTTCTCACTGTGGGGAGAGAAAGATGCTCTAATTCGTTATGTTCTACATTTACCTTTACACTGGCTGTTAGAGGACCTGGGGTTCAGATCTCATCTCTGCCCCTTACTGCATGTGTGACAATGAGCAAAGCACTCAATCTCCATGGTCCCCTGAAAAGTAAGAGGATTGCACCAAATGATCTCTGGGGTCCCTTCTAACTCCAGATCTACGGTCCTCTTTTTCCTGACTGACTACTGAGCGCCATATTGGCTGTGGTCGATGGTGGTTGGCCTTCTGGGCAAAGCAAAAGGGGGTAAATGTTTTGTTCAGGACTACCCTATTAAAATACTGAGAGGGCTTACTATCACCTAATTTCTTAGTTAATAGCTAGCATAGAATTTTAATTCTTAATGCTTTGTCAGATAACACTTTAGTTATTCACTAATTCTTAGTTATCAGTTAACTATTTCATTCCTAGCTAACAACTTGGCAAGGGTTGCTTGTCAATAAGCTGTGAATAAGCATTTGATGTTGGAGAATTAGTCAATAACCAGCATTTGTTAAATACCTACAATATGCTAGGCACTGTGTTTAGTACTAGGGATACAAAGAAAGGCAAAATAAAGCCATACAAACAAACAAAAAAACACAGGGGGCAGCTGTTCATTGTGTCCAGGTCAGAACTGCCTCTGATGGCAAGTAGGAGACCATAAAATTTGAGTTTTGTCTACTTCACAATTTTGTTAAGAGATAGCTTTTCCCAGAAGCTCAGAATCATCTGACATGGTGACCAGCGTCCTAAGCCAATCTTTCCTTATATTTAGTTTAGTTCAACAAATCTTCGGTATGTTCCCCTGTATGCCTAGGATCTTACAATCTAGTCAGGGATATAAAACTTATATATATATATATATAAATATATACACACACACACACATATACATACACACACACATATATATATACATACATACATTACATACACACACACACAAACACTTAGCAACTGTATCCAGAGCATCAGTCTGCACTGTTAGAGGGAGTACCCACTTCAATGAAATCACAGACATTGAAGTAGGATCACAGAATCATAGACTTAAAAGCATCAAAGAAGCATATTAGATTGACCAAAGTACTCTTCCTAATATATGAATCTGGCCACATCACTCTCCTTTCTCAAAAATATTGAGGTTCCCTATTGCCTGTGAGATAAAATATAAACTCCTTGGCCTGGCATTGAAGGTCCTCCACATTCTGACTCTCATCTGCTTTTCCATCTGTACTTCCTGTTGCCACCCCCACCTCCATGTATTCACACAGCCATCCGCCATGCAGGGAATGCACTGCTTCCTCACCTCCACTTGTTAGAATTCTCATCCTTCAAGGACTAGCTCAAGTGCGATGGCCTTCATGAAGTTTTCCCTGATCCCCCCAGCTGAAAGCAATCTTTCCCTCTTCATATTTTCCTACCACTCTGCGTGAAACTCTTTTGTTCTTATAAGCACTTTGCCTTATATAATACTTATGTGGTGCTGTGTCCTCCCTACCTCACCTAAGTTTTAACTAGGTCAGACCAACAGGAGCTCTTCCTAGGGCGCTAAAATTTAGAGGGTATAAATAAAGATTGTGCAATTCAAAAATTTGTTAGGTTTATGTTTTTGCACCAATCCTCATTATTTTCACATCATGAATTTCCAAGTTAATTTGAGGGCAATTTTCATTCTATTTGCTCCATTTATGACAAAGTTGCTAGATATAACTCTCTCTCCCTGGCTTATGGTCATAGCTCTTTGTTGGCAGAGACTATATCCATGTTCCATTTCTGTATCTCTAGCACCCAGAAGTCTTACATATATAATGTGCTTAATAAATGTTGGTTTACTCGATTTGAATTGAATCTATATCACTCCATTCCCTCATCATGGCATATAATTGAGAAGTTGCAGGAGAGTTCCTACCCCCTTCCCCAACAACCCCAGACCCATCCTGCCCTTGTGTGCTTCCTGGTATTCTGCCCCAGACCCAGCAGGATGAAATATGAGCATGTTATTTCAGGTTCACAATGAGGTGCTCTACACAGCCTCCCATGATGGCACACTGAGGATCTGGGACATTCACGGAGTCTGCAAGCAAAATTTGCGTAGCCGCCCCAAGAAGGAGCTGGCCCAGAACCGAAGCACCCCCAAAAGGAGCCTCTCCCAGCTTTTCAACAACAAAGTTGGCTGCACAGTGACTCCACCTCAGGGTGGGGAGTGTGAGACCATTGAGCTGCTGTGACCATGGAGTACAGAATGGACCTTAGCCATTGGTCGCCAAACCAAGCTGTGTGTTACCCAGCAGAAGGGAAGACTAGAAGGCCCCAAGCTCAGAGTACTGAAGTGAATGTTTGAAAAGCCATTTCCTTGACGAGCTCAGGAAATTGAATGCCTTGTGGTCTTACTTCATGTAGGTCATGATGGTACAGAAGTCCAATCTGCTTGATTCATGTGCCTCTGGGACTTCTGGCTGGGACTGACAAAGGAGCCCTGTAGGACTAGATGAGTTTCCTCTGTATGCCTATTATCATATAACTGTAATTTTAAACTATTTTTAAAAATTCCTCTCTGCAACCAACTGCTGCCCAGCACTAGAGCCCTGTTCTCAAGGAAACAAAAAATGAAAAGCAAGAAGATTCTGCCTTTCTTACATTGTCTGGCAAGGGATGAGGTGACACAGGCTACATTTTTGCTTTGGGAATTTTGCCTCCATTTTTCTCTTCTCCCTCCTCCTTCTTTCCCCTTTTCTTCCCCTGCCTCTTCAATTCTTCTCTCCACACATTTTCTCCAGTTCTCTCCTTTCCCCTTTTTACCCCCCATCTCATTTCCCCTGACTGTTGTCACTATCAACTTCCCACTTTGTCTTTCCCTCTTCTTTTTACTCTCTCCATCGATTTCTCCCTCTCCTCTCTCCATTCCCTCACCTTCCCCCAACATACACACATTACCACTATGGGTAACCAAGTGAAAGGTCCCCGAGAACACAAGATTAAGCCTTTCTTGTGGACAAGACTGGCTGCTACTCCTTAGACACTAACTTGGCAAACCCTAGCTTCCCTCCCTGTCACGGATGAGCAACCTGATCTCTTATTCTCCTGCTTAGGAATAAGAGATCAGACGCTAATCCCTCCACTCTCTGAATCCCCAAAAGAAGCCACAATCTTAACTCCCCAACTCAATAAGAGAGTGGGGACATTACATTTAAAAAAAGAAATATTTCAAAAGAGAACCATTGAGCCATGGATATGTACGTGATCACTGTCATTTTTCCCTTTCGGTCAGTTTTCTGTGACGAGGGAACTTTTGATAGAGAACTGAAATACATTTTGTTTGCTAGCCATGCCCTCTCAATGTGCTTTTCTTGATTTAATTCTATAGAACTCTCAGGCCAAGTTCTAGGTCTTGTGCAGAGGGGTGTAGTAGACACAGGTGAGGCTGGGTGCTATGATGGCTTTGGAGTCTCATCTCTCCCACTGACACCTCGAGGGACCTTGGACAAGTTAACTTTTCTGAGCCACAGGCTCCCAGTTTGTAAAATTAGGTGGATCAGGCTATGTGGAATCACAGGAACCTTAAAAACTCTTTAAACTAGTGGAGTCAAACTCCAATAGAAACAAGGGCCACTGAACTGTGCATGAGAATCCCTGTGGGCTACATGTTAACTTAGAAAACCACATTTTATTCTATTTTTGTCAAATATTTTCCCATTTCTTTTTAATCTAGGTTGGGCTGCAGTAGGGAGTGTTGTGGGCTAAGGGTTTGACATCTCTGCTTTGGACCAACTTTTTCATTTAATACATGGGGAAATAGAGGCTCAAAGAGGTCCAAGGTCACATCACAATTTAAATGACAGGGTTAGGATTAAAAACACCAGATTTCTCCTGACTTTCCATTGTACTTTTCTTTGGTCCCTAATATCCCTTCTGGCTGTAAAACTTCTCTTCCATGATACCTTCCTCCCAGACTCTTCAGTTTGGAGCAGTATTTGGCTTACACTGATTCTTATCCTTTAGAATGCAATGTCTCATTTCTTATACTTCAGCTACGAGATCAGGACTACTCTCAGCTTGATGCCCAACTAGGTCTCCCAAGACAGCCAATTCTGCCTGGCCTATAAGAGGGATTGTGTGTGGGTGTCTGCAGTGAGTACTTAACTCATCTGTGGACTATCCATGCAACCGTGCCCCTCTAATTCATGCAGATTACTGGAGAGTTGATTAGTTTGGGTGATGTGGACATAGAAACAGGAGTTGGAGTACCATGTGTGATGACTACTAAACCCAGAAGAAAATGAAGGTCGGTAAAAATAAAGGGTAAGCCCTATAGCTTCCTGGTTTGGGGTAGAGGGTTCCCTTTGTTTTGTGTGGGGGAGGGAGAAATGAAGCACCCTCAGGGTTTTTGACTTCTCTGCACCTGATGGGGAGACTGGCCCAGGCTCTTCTCCAGGGTCCTCAGTCAACAACTTTAACAGAACAACATTATGGCAAAGGTAGGTCATAAAACATAATCCCAACTTTCTCAAGGAATTTGAAGGTTCAATGTACACATCAGCAGATGTAAATCATGCAAGATATGAATAGATGAGCAGTTAAGTGTTAGGGTTTAGGGCAGAAAGAGCTTTGAGGATCAGAATAAATGAGGAAAGCTTCATGAAAGAATTGAGCTTTGGAGAAGTGGGAGTGAGGAGAAGGGGTGGCCAGATTGGTCCCCCTGGAGCAGGGGCTGGGTCTGGCATATTTTGAGGACTTAAGTACATAGTTCCATGCCACGAACCATGGAGGATGGGGGAGGTGGGGGTAGGAAGACTACTTTCAAAAAGTTTACAAACTTGTTGAGAAGTCTCATACCATCAACAAGATTTTATTAAGTGCCTACTCTGTGCCGGGCACCGTCTTATAAGCTTGGAGTTGGCAAGAAAAGGCAGGGCAGATCTCTGCTCCCTGGGATAGCTGACAAGATGATCATCGATGGATCACTGATGGAGGCATCAAGATGCTGTTTGCTGGACCATGGGAGGTAAGAGAGGAGTAAACTCTATGCATCCAGCTGCTCAGGATTCAGGCTAGTCAGAATGGTGTTGTCAGGGACCTTCTGAGTACAGACCAACTCCTCTCTCATCTAGAAACACAATGCTGTTTGATGCTAACAAATGACAGCAAAAACCCACGAGTTATAAGCTTGGTATAGCAGTATCACACATAAAACACAATATTTCCATCATCTGGTCTTCTCATGTGGACTTGCTGCATCTTGAATAAGGAAGTACTCCTAGGAAGGAGATTAAAACCACCACCACACTGACACAATGGAGTGGTTACTGAGTAGCTCACCAAAAGAATAAAACAGGAATTCAGGTGGTACCCTTTTGAATGACCAAGCTGACACTCTGGCATTGGTGACTTCATGCAAGGGTATAGCCAGGTCTTCTGTTATTTTCCAGGATCACACAATCATTCACGTCTTTGCTCAGATTGGTCCCTTTGCCTACTTTTTATCCAAATGGGCTATTCCTTTGGGCCCTCAATCTCTTTCTCTTTTCGATTACAGCATCGTTTGAGGGGCAGTGATTTTGTCTTATGCCTCTTGTGTAGCGTTTAACAGAGTGCCACGAATATACTGGGTGCTCATTTTTCTGGTTTTCCTGGGTTATAGCTGGAGGAACCAATGCACTTTCCCTTGTACTTTGCTAAAAGGATGAATTCATTTATTCAGCTCCCCAGCTGTTGAGCCTACTTCCACCACTGCTTATTTTCTTTGGAACAGGAACTGAAAATGCACTTCCTAATGGCTTAGAATGTCCAATTTTTCTTCCTGGCCCACTCCTGCAACTGGAATGGGTCACCCTGCTCCTTCCTCACCTTTCATCCAAGGTTCTTACAATCCACATTCCTGCACCATCCTGAAAGGCAATAACCTATTCTGTTAGGATGTTAAAATGTATAAATAAGTAAAACTGGCCCAAAAGAGAAACTCCTAAATTTTGGACTAAGTTCTTATTCAAGGAATAGGCATTTGTTTTGTTCTCTGTTAAATGCTTTTATGGGGCAATGCAGTAAAGACAGGAACAGGCTAGTACAGTATGGCAGTTCTTTTCTATTACAATTAAAACAGCATCTGTGAAGTTATCTGTATAATTTCCTAGCCTCAAGATGGTAAGTAACATTGAAGTGGCTTGTAAGCTGAAAACCTTGAAATAACTCAAAACAATACCTTTAGGGTTTATGACACTGCTGTGGAGGAAAAAAAAAAAGAGTGCAAGCATGCCCATTTTACAGATGTGTATAATACAGGTTTTCCCTCCCCCTGGGAGCTTCCTCCAGCATTCTTCCAAACCAAATGGGTACCTTGCCATTTCTCTCTGATATATATACCTTGCTACCACTGCCAGTTCTGAAGGTGTAGCACAATAAATCTGAAAAAATTCTAATTTTCCTTTTAGCTTCAGATTATATGAATTCCAAGCCTTCAATGAAATGTAAAGCTAAAAGCTTCCTCACTTCTTCTGATGAAAAGATGTGGGGTCAGGACAAAGAACATATGAGGAATACGCAAACTTAACAGTAATTTAAAGGAAGCTCTGATTCATCCAGGAGCCATAACCCTTAACAGTTTTCAAGCCAGGACTTTTCCAACCAACAGTCCTAAGAAGGGCTAAGCTAATGAGGCAGAAAGATCTTGCCCACCTTTCTTCTGCTGTTTTAAGGGAACGACAAAAAAAAAATGGCCCTCACTCACTCAAATAAAACCACAGCTCAAGCTGTTGTGGTGATTTCAGTCTCTTGATAATAACCATCAGGCTGGGAGGGCGGGGGAAGCACTTGGCAGTCAACGTTTGCCCTCAATTAGTGCAGATCCCACTGGCTTTAAAGAGGCTGAGACAAGCCCAAGGACAACACTTGCACTCAGTTTCTCCTTTTGTTACATAGGAAATCTTGGTGTTATGAAAATGATTTATTCATTCCACTAAACATATTAGCCATATAGCTTTAGAAATAAACTCTGTGAAATATAAGTATACAAAAAAATCTGTCATAAAATATTTGTTTCCACTACACAGTTTTCTCTGCTAGCAATGACATTTAAATGACAGTGCAGATTTGGAACAGATTACTCAAAAATAGAGTTGCTTTGCCTTCCATTTAATAACCAAATAAAGTTTGCAGAAAAAAATTGCTGAATGTGTAAAAATTCCTGGCCTGAATTTCAAATGCATATTTTACTATATAATCAAGGTACTGAAAAGCTCCAGTCATTTACCATTATTTTATTCTGTACCTGCAGCGTACCCATCTGGTTTTTTCGCACATGGAATAGAGATTTAAAACAATTTTAGTGACAGTAGCAGCCAAGTTGATATAGGAAGGCACAAGTGCTTCAGAGGCAAGGACAGGCACTATGTGAAGAAAAATAATCCAGAGCTCAGTCTTAAGAGGAAGGAGGGTCAAGGTCCACAGCTACAAAGCCAGATACTACATTAGGGGATTGGGGAAACGCTGTTTTTTTTTTTTCCCAAACAGCCCTCTTTCTAGCTCCCAATCTCACCTGCAAGGAAAAGAAGTGGGGCCAGGTGGGCCAAGGTGAGAAGGCCAAGCTTGAATGAAGACGGGAAAAGGCAAGTTAAGCCAGAGCAATCTCCCTTCTTTATGCCCTCCCCACCATGGCTCCAACTACTAAACATTTCAGGGATTTCCTTGGTCCTTGCCTTTATAGTCCTTTATCTTCCCTATCCTAGGAATAATCTTTCAAGTACTCAAAGCAAGCAATAGGGAAGAAGAAAAAAAATGAAGGACTGTATTAGATTTTTTTTATACAGATAGAATTTATAAGCACAAAATTAAGGTACTTATTTCAATTTGTCATCTACTTTTTCTGGCTTGTTGATTTTATATTCTCTACATAGGATAAGTACTCAGCAATAACCATTGCTTCATCTTCTAGAGTTGAGTCAAGATAATCTTCTTCATGTTCTGGAATATCACCCAAGATTTCATTGACTGCCTCTGTTTCCATATCTTCATCTGTTGAGGCACTAGAAGTACCTGAAATAAAATATTAAAATGGGAGAAAAGGGGAGAAAAAAATCAAACAAATAATGGTCTGCCAAAGTCAGTTTTAGAGCATGTCTTCTGCTAATTATATATTCTCTCAAGTAATCAATTACTATGCAAAACCAACAGGGCAGCCCTAGCCTTCCCAACTAAGGCTTCTATTTCTATTTCTGCACGGACCAAAGTCCTTTCTCAATAAGAACAGTTTCCCCCTAATCAAGAGCTTGAGTCTTACCAGCAGAATCTGAAGGGGATTTTGTTGATGAAGTTGAAGAAGAATCTTCAGATGGCATTTGTAAATCAGATGGAAGAGTTCCGCTATTATGAGCAAGTGTCTGAGCAGCCAGTTGAACATTTCCTCTAAATACTCTGAGAGCTGTCTTGGCTGTCTCAGCTTCAAAACCCATATATACCAACTAAAGCAGAAAAATGGAAAATTACAGATAACAGAAAATAGAAAATTCAGGTAGTATACAAAACCTGAGGTTTGTTTATGGTTGCTGTAAGCACTTGCATCATCCAATGAGACAGTCAATCCCCAGGCTTATTTCTTAAAATTTATCAGACCTTTTGTTCTTTATACCAGTTATTTCCTGATTTACCCCTACTCCCCCCTCAATGAACACTCTGCTGTAAGAATGAAAAAAAGTTGACTAAAACTAGCCAACAGAACAAACATAATCTGACAGATTATGTACCATTCTGTAACATAGGTCTCATCTCCTTATTCTAAGATTAAGGAACTATGTTTCATTTATGTCTTCTCTGGGACCACAACTGACTAGTCCTAGGCTTAAAGAGGATTTTTAAAAAGATGTCATCATGAACATCAAATTTTTCCCAAATCAAATGTTCTGAATTCTATGAGTCTGACTCCAAGCAATTCAAGTGGTGAGCACATTTGAGTCAAGCATCTTAATTTCCCTTGGGAACAGGAGAAGTTTTATCATTGCCTTTGGTTCTGATTCATCCAAAGAACACCTTGAGGCCTCTGTAGGAAAGGTACTATACAAATTAGTAATATCTGTACTTAACTAAGTACTCAGAATACACTAGTTGCTGCCTTAAGTAAATGTGTACAAGACAAGATAAAGTCCTAAGTTGTTCCCTTGGTTTCCTCCTGCCAGGAATACACCCTCCCCAGCTTCCCAATGCTTGGCTGCCCCCAGGACAAGGGGCCAGAACAGCTGAAGCACTGTCTCTTTCTTGGCCCCTATCTCTGCAACTCAAGAGGTCTCTGTGATGCTCTGAGGGACACAAAGGCATTAGCACTCACCTTATCAATATTTTCTTGAGAAGCATGTTCCTGGTTGTTGCTAGTCTCAGGATCTGCATCATTTAGCCACCACATCTGCGGATTACTAAGAAGAATCTAAAATACACAGGAATAACAAGCTACTGATCCATATGGAATATAAATGTCATTCCCCACTCAGGTTCTAAAGCAGAAATCAAAACCTAGAAAAAGTTTATATTAAGGCCTTGGCAGTACAGGCTTATTCATTCTAATCTGTTTTTCAAAAAACTTTATCTAGTCTGCTATTAAAATGTCAAACACTGAGGTTACCTACATTTTATAACTCTCTGCAATACATGAAGTGCTCCTGTTTCCAATAGCTTTTATGAGTTTTTTGTTTTTTAAACAAATTTTTGATTTGGAAAGTTGTTTGTCCTTCATGCTTGAAGAGGACCCAAAATGACATTGTGATGTTAAGGTCAATATACAATGTGCCTGGCTATGGCTGATCATACCACTTTGAGCTTGGAAGGCTCTACCACAGGTCAGGCACAAATAGTCTATATGAACATTTGGGAGGGAGACCTCTCTAAATCTGCATGTTTCACATTTCACTTCTTTTGAGCTACCACCATGCTGAGTGGTCCTGTGCCATTATCTCCCATGTCTTATAATTGATACCAAAGCTCTTCAAAGAGACCTTGAAAGTGTCCTTGTATTGTTTCTTCTAACCACCATGTAAGCACCTGCCTTGTGTGAGTTTTCCATAAAACAGTCCTTTAGGTAAGCCCATCAGAGTTGGGCTCTCTGCAGTACAGTTTGAGCACTTGGCAGTTCAACTCAAGAAAGGGCTTCAGCATCCAGTACCTTATCTGGCCAGGAGATTTTCAGAGTCTTCTTAAGACAATTCAAATGGAAGCAGTTCAATTTTCTGGCATGGTGCTAGCAGGCTATCTTGGTTTCACAGATGTACAACAATGAGGACAGAACAATGGCTCTGTAGACCTTCAGGTTGTTAGGCAGTCTAATTCCTCTTTTCTTCCACACTTTCTTTTAGAGCCTCTCAAATGCTGAGATAGCTCTGGCAATGTATGCATCAACCTCATCATCTATGTGAACATCCCTGGAAAGTATACTGCCCATGTAAGTGAATTTATCCATAGCATTAAACATTTCTCCACTGATGGTACTGCATATGGATGGTGTAGTACTGGTTGGTGGAGAACTTCTGTTTTCTTGGTGTTAGTTGTTCGACCAAAATTAGCACAAGCAGCAGAGATTTTAGTCATACTCTGTTGCATCTCACCCTCAAAGGCTGCAATGAGCGCACAATCATCTGCAAACAAAAAGTCACATACAAACTCTCCCTCCACTTTAATCTTGGCTTGTAGCCTTTTCAAGTTAAATATTTACCATCATTGTGGTAGCTGACCTTGATGCTGTTTTATCCTTGTTGAAGGCATCCAACAACACCACTGAAAACAACATGCTAAAAGTCACAGGAGCAAACGGATAGCCCTGCTTCACTCCACCGGTGACTGGGAAAGTGCAAGAGCACTGTCCATTATCCAGAACCTGTGCAAGCAGGCCAGCATGAAACTGGTATACAATACTGGTGGACTTCTCTAGGCAACCAAATTTTGCCATGATCTTCTACAGGCCTTATGACTTACAGTATCCATACAGTTAGACTGACAAAGGTGAACAGACCTCTGTTCTGTTAAAAAAAAATGTCATTAGTCTTTTAATTGTACAATCTTGATAAAGTTAGAGGACCTCTAATTTCTTTATCTCTGTTCTTGAGACAGGATAGATAGAAGGGGAGATGGGTTTCCTGATTGAGGATAAGGCTAGGGAAGAAAAAGAAGTGGGCACTAGAAGTTTAGGCTTTTTTTTTGGAAAGCTTATTTCCTTGCAAACACTAAATTAAACACCAAACAGGAAACAAAATTCACAGAAAATTTTAAAGCCTCAAGAGATTTTATACTGCAGTTAGTAGAACACATAGCCCTGGGTCTCCTGGGGGAGGTGGGTGATCTCCTGGCCCTGGTGGCCAAACATCCTTCAGTACAGTACATGGCATTTTAGAGAACGAGGCCTGTGAAGAAGACACAGAATGGACGAATCCTTCCACTTACCTTGAGTGCTTCATCCAGGTTTCCTCTTGCCTGGTGGAGAGCTTCTTTTGCAGCATGAGCCGAATAGCCCATTCCTTTCAAAGAATTTATGTTATCCAGTCTTCTTTTTCTTTTTTCTTTTTCCTCTTTCTTTATTTGGGCAATTTCCTTTAAGGAGACAAGTAATGAAGTTATCGTGACTGATAAATGTCCAATAACACATATGCCTAGTATGCTGGGTACTGAGCTCAACTATATCCCTATATCTGAGTCTTTCGTAATTATTGTTCTCAGCATACAACCTCAAGAAAAAAATTTAAAGAACTTTATTCTACTCCCTTTGTGTAGGAGGGACTGGGGAAAGGAAGAAGAAAGGAAGGAGAAGGGAATACAGGAAACAGAGAATGGATGCTTCAATAACATATAACAAGAACCACTATTTCAATGTTTGTCATTCAACAGATAATCCTCACCAAATCTCCCTATTCTAGACCTAGCCATAAGTACAAGTTCAAACAGTTGAAGTCATAAAGAAATTGTCCTTATCTTTTTATTTCACAAGAGCAGACTGTATAACTGGGATCTTAGGAGATTTCCTATGAAGTTTTCTAAATCCATGCTCTATAACATAAATCCATGATTTAGGCATCCCCTAGGTTGCCTGGCAATATAAAACAAACAGAAAAAAAGCAGAGCAGTGTAAACCTCTCTTTACCTAATCTCAATCCAGTCACGTTTCATGAAATACAAATGAAGTAATAGACTTATTCTGTATTGCTCCAGAGAGCAGAATCAGGACTCATTACTGGAGTAAACACAACTGTGAACATTAAACTTCTAATTAATCAAGTGATTCAATTTAAAATTTTTCATGTCCTGTTCTAACACTACATTGCAATTAATATCTACTGGAAAAGTAGAATAATTTTTCACTCTTCTGAAGTCAGGAAACTTGAGTCAAATGGGATAAACAGTTTTCTCTGACACTGATGGGTGGTATACTATTGGTTTGGTCTTAAGTCTCACTACCTGTTCAAGCACAGAGCATAGATATTTGACAAACGTAAGCAGAGAATGTTAAAGTACCTCTCTTCGGTTGGTAATATGGGTGGCAGCATGATCTACATTCCCATCACAAGCCCTCAAGCCAAGTCGAGCTTCCTGAGCAGTAAATCCCAACTGTAACAAACTGTGAACTTTTAGAGGATCTATAGACAGCTCTTCATAAAGTTGTTGTGCCTAACAACGGGGGAAAAAACAAAGCAACCATACAGGTATAAGAATGTTGATACTTAACATGAATTTAAGGCCTAAAAGAAATTAGACTGTAGAGCCAAAATCAATTTGGCCATGTGTGTGTAAGAACTGGAAATATGACCAGTCAGTGGTACATTATGAACACCTACTATGTGCAGAGCACTATAATGGGTACTATTGGGAGTTACAACAGAAACTTAATATGTTGTACCTGCCTTCATAAGCTTATGACATAAGAAAGATAAGTAGTTCTTGTCAGATATACGTAACTCACAAGATATATCTAACTTCACCAAGAAAAGGCTGAAGCCATTTGTCGAGTTTCTTCAGCTCCCATCCTTCGATTCCCTAAACCTTTTCAGCATCATCTCCCACTGTCCCATATTTCTCTCCAGTCACAGAAGAGATATCCCCACAGAACAAGCTAATCTTTCTAACTGTACCCTTAATCCCAATTTCTTCCCACTTCCTCTAGACTCTAGCACCAACTGTCATTCTTGCACTCACATATCTTCAATATCTCCTTAACTGAATAACTTCCACCTGTGTACAAACATGCTCAAGCTTCCCTAATCCTTAGGGAAAGGAAAAAAGCCTTTGCTTGAAGCCCATCCATTTCCCATCCCATCTCTCTGTTCCTCTTCAATGCTGGCATTCTTGAAAATAATTCACATGTATATACCATCTGAAGGTTTGCAAAACACTTTCCTTACCACATGTAGGTACAGTACTATTATTCCCCCACTTTCTAGATGAGAAAATGGAAGCTCTGAGAGGTTAAGTGATTTCTCTATGTTCATACAGCCAGGGTGACTAAGGCAGTATTTGAACCTAGGTCTCCTGACTAAGTCTAGCCTTTTTCCTACTTCACCTCAATGTCTGCATTCATCTGTACCTTAAGTCTCTATTTCCTCACTACCCACTTTCTCCTCAACCTCTCGTAATTAGACTTGACTCACCTGCCTAACTCTACTGAAAATGCTCTAAGTCACCAATGACTATCTCCTTGACAAATCCAGTGGATTTTCCTCAACCCTTATGGCTCCCTCAGACCCTCTGTAGCACTGTCTTTTCCCTCACCTCTTACATCACTTACTAAGTCCTTTTGATTCCATCTCTGCGTACGATATCCCTCACATCTGTCCTCTCACCACCACCACCACCACCATAATTTGGAATCCTATTACCAACCATTTAGACTGTTGATAAGGTCTAACATATCTCCCCCACCACTCTCTACTCCCTCCAATCTGTTCATCACAAGACAGCCAGAATAATCTTATAGATTTGGTCATGTCACTCCCCTACTCAAAAATCTCCAAAGACTCCACCCTGCCTAAGTCTGCCATTCATTGTCTACAATCAAAGCCTTTCCCAAAAGGTAGAACCCTCTCTTTTTAGTCTTTATGTTGTATTATTTCCCTTCAAGAGTCCTGCCTCAGGACTCTTCCTCTTCCCTTCCCCAATCCCATACCCTGCACATTCATGCCTTTGCTCAAGTTCTTCCCTCTCCTTGAAATTCCTTTCTTCCTAATCCTCTCCTATAAAACTTTAAAGCCAAAATTCAATGTCACTTTTCCCAGGAAGTCCCCCAAGATTCCAAGTTGCTAATGACCTTTCTCCTCATACCGAAATGAAACTTTGTTTTGTAACTTGTAATGCACTTATCACTTTACCATTATGTTACCACTATTCATATCTTTTCACCCTATTAGTCTTTAAGCTTCCTTAATATAGTCTAATGTTTACTGTCAAAACAAATAGTAGCTAAGTAACTACAATGTTTCTCATCTTACCTTATTGAGATATTCAGAAGCCTCCTCCCCATTACCACTATGGTAGTTTCTTATTCCTTGAAGCAAATAAAGTCTTAAAAATAGTACCTTCTCTCTCCCATAACTTCCCTAAGGAGAGGGAGAAAAAAAAATATCCAAAAGTTAAAACAACTACCTTACTTCTATTACTAGACATGTTAACACTTCCATTTAAATTCCTTTTTTCTCCTATAATAGCAAAAAACAAAGTTAATTTCAATACAGTAAACTCTGCTATCTCATATTAATCAGATCTAATCGAATAGAAAGAACACAGGACTGGCGGTCAAGAGACAAAGATTCCCACTCCAGGTCTGCCACTATCTAGCTATGTTACCTTGGGAAAATCACAATCTCCCTCTGTCTCAGTTTCCTCATAAGATATAACACAAATGAGGCTAGATTAGATTGAAGCACAGCAAATTAATGTTGCATTTGGGAGATAGCCAAAAAGTTTAGAAGCCAAATGAACTTTTTAGCTTTCAAGGGAAAAAAACGAAGAAGGCAGAGTAGGGTGAGTAAGAGAAGCTGCACATTGTTGGTGAGGCACTGTGGTTCAACTAGAAGATGGACACTACATTAAGATTACAGAAGGACTATTGAGAAGTCTGGAAGAATCCTCTAAAAAAGCTCAAACATCCAGTCTGGGCAGTTCCTTGGCTCAGAGGCAAAGTCCTTGGCTCTTCTGGGTTCAACTCTCACCTACCAAGATACACATGGTAAAGATTTAGAAGCACACAAAGCCTTTAGGTGAATCCCCATTTGTGGGGTTGTCTATGGTTGTGAACTTCAAGTTACCTTAAAGTAAAAGATTCACAGAGGAGGAAGTTTATAGTTTCTCATATGATACTAGAAAACTAGTTTCCTTAGAATACTAAGTATCATGTGAAGTCCCCAGACACTATGGCAACAAGGTACCTAAGATTGGTCAAACCCTGAATTAATGAACTCTTAAAGGTCCCTGCAAGACTAGAACCCAATTCTAATTTCTAGGCCATGGAGATATGCTACCTTCAAAGTACTCTTAGAACTTTCTGAAATATCCAAGAAAGATAAAATTATATTTAGAATACTTTTAGTGTTTAGTGTATTTTGCTGCTTCTGCTAATTCTTTAAAAATTGATCACCTGCATATTGCAGATATGGTTATTATCATTTACCATCACTCAAAACAATTATTTTTGTTTTATTGCTTTAATTGCTTTAAATATTATTTTAAAATTACCAACTGTGGCCAATGAACAAGTTTATTGAATTTTTTTTTTTTTGGTGAGGCAATTGGGGTTAAGCGACTTGCCCAGAGTCATAACACTAGTGAGTGTTATGTGTCTGAGACCGGATTTGAACTCAGGTCCTCCTCACTCCAGGACCAGTGCTCTATCCACTGTGCCACCTAGCTGCTGCCATGAATTTCATTTTTTTTAAAAACAAATTTTAAAGACTTGGTTTAAGAACAGGCTGACAGGAAGATGAACAATCCAATAAAATTCCAGTGCAAAAATGTTTACTTTCAGATTAATAAAGTGGTAGAACCACCTTTTTTTTTTTTTGGTGAGGCAATAAGGGTTAAGTGACTTGCCCGGAGTCACACAGCTAGTATGTGTTAAGTGTCTGAGGCTGGATTTGGACTCGGGTCTTCCTGACTCCAAGGCCAGAGCTCTATTCACTATGCCACCTAGCTGCCCCAGAATCACCTTACAATGTCAGTTTCACCAAATGATTCCTACTAGTAGACTCATCTAAAAGAGGTTTTTCCACCAAATGATTTTGGACCAGATCCTGTGGGGCGGCTGTTTTTCACGAGTGGCATCAACATTATCACTGTACTATTCTTGAAATTTCTCTTCAAAGCTTTCTATCCAGTGTTAGCTCATTCCACGCACAGCAATATAACATGTAATTCAGATAATTTGAGAGGTGAGGGGAAAGAACAAATCTACACCTACTTGTAATTTATAATTCATCTGAAATGGCCAGCATATATACATACATACATACACACACACACACACACACACATATATACACACCTTAATCCTCAAAGACTTTTGATCTTTATCTTTATTTTCAGCACAGGAAGATAATAACAGTACCTACCTCCCAGAGTTGTTCTGAGGATCAAATGAGTTACTATTTCTAATGGCACAGTGTCTTGCCTAAGCAGGCACTTAGTAAGTGCTTGATCCCTCTCCCTTTTCTAAGGATTTAGGCCTGGCAGGGGCTTTAAAAAATCATTTAGTTAAATCTCTAATTCCCATGCCCCAGAGAGGATGAGGCAGATTAAATGACTTGCCCACGGTTATACCAGTTTTAAGTAGCAGGGCTGGGACACAAATTCAGGTGCTCTAATCCAGAGCCGGTATTCTTCCACTACACTATGAGGTCTTTCAAGCTAGTGAAAATGTAGTGGGCTGACTGATTAGGTAACAAGTGTCCCTTCCCTGAAGCCATTCAAGTAAAAGCTAGCCAAACAATTTGTTGGAAACACCATAAAATGGCTTCACGCACTGGGCAGGGTTAGTTTAGATGACTACTAAGATTCAACTCTGAAATTCTATAATTTAAGTAAAGCCAGCAAGACATAATGGAAGGGGCACTAGATCTGCAGTAAAGAGACCTGGGTTTAAGTCCTATTTCCAATGCTTACTAGCTATGTGGCCACAGGTTTATCACTTAATTTATCTTAAAAAAGGAGAGCATAGTTCCTGGATCAGTAACTGAGTTCCATGGGTCTAATAGCTCCGCACAGGAAATAAGGACTACAGCCCCAAACCTCCACATATGTAATATATTGTTAAACTTTAAAAAATTGTTTTCAAATGTAAGTTGCTTATCTGTAAAATGGGGATAATTAAAAATCTTTCCACTACCTACCCTCACAGTACTGTTATGAGAAAAGAACTTTGCAAAAGCTAAAGTGCTATATACATATGAGCAATTATATAAACAAGAGTTATTACAATAAAATGATATTCCTTGAAGTGAAGTAGTAGAACTGGTAACAGAACTCAAATACTCTCCCTTTGCAAGTCTGTGGGAAAATAGGGAAAAGAACCAAAACTTAGGAATTGTAGAATGGGATAGAAAATCCTAAGCAATATCTTAGGAATTAAATGAATTTGTTTTGGGGATAGTGAAGCAATAATTTAGTTGATTAGTTCAAGCCAATAATACCCAGACAATAGTTCTTGAGGCATATGTGACATGTAAACCCTATGGGGTATACAGAAGTCACATGTTTCTTTTGGCTAATGGGGATTGCAAAAGTGGTCCCAGAGTCACGTAACTCTGAATACCTCGGGTCTGAATTCTGCATGGACAACAATAATAAAACCCAAACACCCCAAAGTATTTTAAAACCCTTAAAAATTATTTTCAAATATAGTCTGAAATTGCAAGAAACTGCAAACTACTATAAAGCACTTTTGAGCTAGCAGATACGATGTGAATTACACACACACACACACACACACACACACACACACACACACACACACACATTCTGTACTCAGACCTGACAACATGCAAACCATACAAACCATAGTTCAAATCAACATACTTTTATATGCACTAGTCTTTGGTGGTTTTCCCCATAGCAGTTTTTAAAGCATGTCTGGGCCACATTTAGCTTTCTTTCTGCATCATCAAGGCATTCCAGCTGTCCCAGACGGAAGTAACACCACACTATATCCAGCTGAAGAACTGCATAATTATCTACTGTGTCCAACAGGTCTCTGCAACATTCACTGTAAAAGAGAAAGTACATCTCACTAATCATCTATTCTATGAAAATTTTCATTATGTCAAGTTTTACTGAATTCTTTTTTTCTAAATTAAAGCAGAAAAAAACTGCAAAAAAACTTCAATTGTGTTTGTGAAGACTGGATGTTTTACAGTGAAACTCTCGACTATAATAATAGGGGCAAGTTCTGCTCCTTATCCAAAGCATCAAGATCAACTGGGGCTCTTCAGTGGGAGGGACAGTAGAGCTGGACTAGTAAAAGGGTGCCAAAAACCTCCTGAATAAAGGCTTCTGGCCAAGATTCCCTCTTGTACTTAGTCTACCACACTGCATGCCTTTAAAGACTTTCTCTATAAGTTAGGGACCATGGATTACAGGAATGGATTAGATGGGTGTATTGGGAGAAGATAAAAGTTAAAGATAGTTAGAGGTTTAAGATCTGGAAAGAACCTTAGAAAAAATTTAGAGTCCAACCCCCACATTCTATAGATGAGAATAGTGCATAATTAGACTATAAAGATAATTTATTAGGGGATGACGTGTTCAGACCTGCACTTTAGGAAAATCACATTGGCAGCTGTGTGAAGAATGGATTGATGGATTAGTGGTGGGATAGACTTGAGGCAGGGAGACCAATTCAGAGGCTCCTGAAAGTGAGAGATGAGGGCCTGGAATAGAGCAGTGGCTACACAAATAGACAGATGCGGATAGATAAGACAGATATTGTGAAGGCAGAAATAGCTAAATTTGGCAGCTGACTGGACATTCAGGATGAGAAAGGGGTTTACAAACCTGGGTGGAAGGAGGATAGTGCCCTTGACAGTAACAGGTACATATGCCTATTACAGCAATAAAAATGAATTTGGTCCAGACCTGTGATTTCATTTTAGGAACTATTGGTGGAGAAATTTCTTGCACTGATACAACTCAGTAGCTCATCTGTAACTTAATTTTTGTATGTCCTCACAGCTAATATGAGTCAATGGGAGAACCGAACTCAAGGCAAGCCCTCTAACCATTTTGCCTTACTGTCCCTCCCCACTTCCACACCCCTCCTACCTCTCAGGGACAGACAGTATTTGTACATTTTAACCCTGATTTTAAGCAACAAGTGGACTAGACATTTTAGCAGGTAAAGTCAGCTATGAGTCTCTATTTTGGAGGGCAGGGAAAAGAAAAGAAAGGAGCCACTACTCATGTGGTAAGCATACTCAATAAGGAGATGACTATCTACATAGGGCCAGTCCTGGGTGAAGTCACTGGATGGCAGTCCGGGGGCGAGGAGGAAAACTGGCATAGCAGAGCTTGTGGCAGCAGTGCAGAGGGAACCCTCTTCACAGTTCCAGGGCAGAGAAGAGTGCTTGTGGTCATTCACAGACTAGAGCACAGTCCAGGAAAGGAGTAAACACCTCACCCTCGATCGTACCACCTTGGAAGAACTGAGAACTGACAGGTCCCTACAAATGCCTCTGAAAACAGCTGCACAAAACCCCTGAAGCTTGGGACAGCACATGGGCTTTTAAGTCTATAAACTAATTGATTGCTATATTCATGATTTAAAGCCATTCACGCTCACAGTATTCCAGGATATTCATTCCATATACTGATGTTCTAGGTCCTCTTCTTTTCTTCCTCTATACTATTTCACTTGTCTCATCAGCTCCCATGAATTTAATTATAATCTCTGGAGATGATTCTCCAATCCACTTATCCAGCTCTAACTTCTCTCCTAACCTCTAGTCACATCTCCAACTGCCTTTTGGACACCTTGAAAAGGATGTTTTTAGATATTTTAAACTCGACATGTATTATCCTTCTTCCTAAACCCTACCCTCTCCCTAATTTCCCTGGTACCACTATCCTCCTAATCACCCAGATTCAAAAACCTAGGTATCATCCTTGACTCCTTCACTGTCAAATTGATCTTTGTAGATATGATCACATCATCACCTTATCAGATATGCTCCAGTGGCTCCCTATCGACTCCAGAAGCAAATCTAAAATACTCTGTTGGCTTTTAAAGCCTGTCATAACCTGGCCTCTTCCTGCTTTTCCACTCCTACAATTTCTTTCCTTTGAATACTTTGTGATCCAGTGACACTAATTTTGTTCCTCTCACAACCCACTTCCCTACTCCAGGCTGTCCCCAGTGCTTAGAATCCTCTCCCTCCTAACAGCCTTCGTTTCCCACTGGTTTCACTCCTTCACTCACTACACCTTGTTCACAAGATCGCCATCAATGGGAAACCTCACCACCTTGCCAGAACAAATCAGCTTTGGTACTCATACCTCATCAATACCCTTCGCCCTTCTGATTGGTGGGCAGGAGCAATAAGCTTCAAAACTAGCACTGAAGAAGGGGGCGCATCTCTTCATTTCCCACTGGCCATGCTCCTTTGATTTCTCCACCTTACCTCTATCTGTCCCAGTACTTTCCACCACCACCTCCACTTTTCAGTTTCCTTTCGTGTTATCTTTCTCCATTAGATTATAAGTTTCTTGAGGTGAGAAACTGTCTTTCTTTTTCATACTGGTATCCCCAAAGTTTAGCAGAATGCCTAGCACTTGATAAATGTTTGACTGACTCATATCCTTTCTCCTAGCCTTCCTCAGGTCCCAACTAAAATCCTGCCTTCTACAAGAAGGTTCTTCCAATCTCCCCTTAAAGCCAGTGCCTTTCCCTAAGATCATCTCAAATTTATACTGCATGTGTCTTGTTTGTACAAAGTTATTTGCCATGTTGTCTGTCTCATTGGACTGTAAATTCCTTGACAGCAAAGACTGTTTTTTGCCTTTCTTCATAACCTCAGTGCTTAATGCTTACCACAGTGCTTTGCATACAGCAGGCTTTTAACAAATGCTTCTTGATTTAATGTATTTGAGTAAGAATCAAATGCTCTTTACAAGCTTTATATCAAATACAATTTTTATGCAAAAACAACAGCAGGGTTCAGAAACCTGTTTCATGGCTATGGCCTTTAGCCACATTTGATTGTTCTTTGCAAGCAATTAGAGGTGATATTTGCTCTGGCTGCAGCCAATGCACACCACACAATACATCTGGTAGGCTGATGTGGTGCCACATCCAGAACTGACATTTTATAGAAACTGAAATTTTTTTGGTAATCAGTCTTCCAAAGGGCAATTCCAACAGGTAAACTCTACCATTTATTCTTTTTATTCTTTTTAAAATTATTTTTTAACTTATTTTTTTTAGTTTTCAACATTCACTCCCACAGGCTTTTGAGTTCCAAAATTTCTCCCCATCTCTCCCCTCCCCCTACCCCATATTTTTCTTGGAGGCTTTGGATATAGGCACTTTGACTTTGTTATCTTCTTCTCCTTGTATGTTTTGATCTTCCTTGTCACCAAAGTAAGATTCTATAGTCTGAGGTTTTTTTTTCCCACCATCTGCTCATTTTCCCAGCCAATTACTTGACTTTCTAACTCTTTGTTAAGGTAGTGCTCTGCTTTGAGTGTGGAGGATGTGCTGTCCCAAGCTTCAGGGGTTTTGTGCAGCTGTTTTCAGAGGCATTTGTAGGGACCTGTCAGTTCTCAGTTCTTCCAAGGTGGTACGATCGAGGGTGAGGTGTTTACTCCTTTCCTGGACTGTGCTCTAGTCTGTGAATGACCACAAGCACTCTTCTCTGCCCTGGAACTGTGAAGAGGGTTCCCTCTGCACTGCTGCCACAAGCTCTGCTATGCCAGTTTTCCTCCTTGCCCCTGGACTGCCATCCAGATCCACGTATAGGCAAAGCAACAGAATCCTGCCTCAGTGCCAGCGAAGAGATCCCTGTAATCTTCTTCTGATCAGTTTTTTGATCCCCTTACAGTGTGTGGGCTGAGAGCTCCAGAAGCAGCTGCTGCCACTGCCAGGCTATGCTAGGCCTGGGGCCAGACCATGCTCCTCTCTCATTCAGGTCAGACAGACCTTTCCTATTGCCTTTCTAAGTTGTCTTTGGTATCTGCGGGTTGACAAGTCCGGAAACCGCCACAGCTGCCAGTGATTTGGTTTCTTGAGACCTGCTCTAGGCCTGCTGAGGCCTTGTCTGTGCCCGCTCAGCCCGCACTGGACCGTGTTCCTCTCCCAGCCAGGCACAACAGACCTTTCCTGTAGACCATCTAGGCTGTCTTGGGCTAGAAATTTGTTTCATTGTTTTTGTGGGTTCTCTTGCTCTAGAATTTGTCTAGAGTCATTTTTTATGGTATTTGGAGGTATTTGGGGGAGACCTCAAACAGGTCTCTCCTTTTACTCCGTCATCTTGGCTCCAGCCCAAGTAAAGTCCAGTACATGATGGAAAGAGTTAAAATATAACCAAGCTCGACCTGAGAACCCTACTAAATCTGTCTCCTCTTCATCCATTCATACATGGAAATGCAGTGTGATTCAAGGAAAAGTATGCTAAATATGGAGTCAAATGACTCCTGATATCACCCATGTTCAAATTCTACCTCTAACGTGGATAAGTCCTTTGAACTCTCTGATTCTGTTTAACTAGAACATGATGGGGTTGCCCTAAATATTCTCTAAGCTCTGTCCCAGCTCTAAACCTATAATCCTATGGTCTCTATACCCCCGATCTTTCTCTCCCTCCTGTCTCTAATTTTTTCCTCTCTTTTAACTCCTGTTCTAATTTCCCCTCACTCTCTGCTTCTCTTCCCCTAAACTAGCTAATACGATGGAATTTAAATACACATTGTATTATGTGCATTACTTAACAAATAGTTTCAAGTCCTCTGTTCAGTGTTGGTTTTTAATATAAAAACTGTTTTTCTCCTTAAGTGTGGCACTTGATCCATGTTTTTATGTGAAGCAACAGACTTTTATAGAAAAAAAACTTCACTACAGTCTATAATACATTCCAAGTGTGAAATAACAGATTCCAATGACTAAAAGCTTTTAAAAACTTATGCAGGGTATCTCCTATTTACGAACAACACCTATACCATAATCACAAAAATAACACATACATATTATTGCTTTGAAATCAGGAAAAACATTTTACAATGTACATTGCCTCATGGTACAAAGTGAAGAGACTCTTGATTACATTCTTAGCTCAACTACTCTTGGAATTCAAACTAATAAGCCTAACCATTAAAACATAACCAAGGAGGTAAATCTGTTGTAAAACCACTAGTATTATCCACATCACTATTCCTTTCCACCATTGTGGATAATTGAAAATTTACTATGTATGTTATTTCTCAAGTGGTATATAACATTTTGCTGAAAAACCTCCCCAAACTAAATGATGGTGAATACTGACATGTGATGTTGTACAAAGCATATAAAGATGTAATAACAGACATGGCCTCTGTACTATAGACACTTTTAACTTAAACACACAATATTATGGGTACAAAAACACTTCCTTGCTTTTTTATCCTGCTAGACTCAAATCTCTAAGGTTTCCACCCTTATATCCTAGCACAGATGCCAATTGCTACTAACAAGCTGAATGAAAATTCCCAGCCAGCAATTTAGATCAGCTCCAGAATGTCTGAAATCACATAAGGACTTGAACTGGAGACATATAGCCATTTTTCAGAGTTAGCTCCAGGTCTAAGGTACAAATAGTTTTGTTTGAAGGTTTGAAGGCTCTCTGGGCTTCTGATATGCTCTGAGGAATCCTGTATAGAAGATGATCTTATTTGGAATTGAGCTATTCTCTTTCTGTAAGTATGTAGGGTCTCCTACATACTTAGGATAAAATGAAAAGGTTATCTGACAGAAAACCTGGGAGTTACTACAGGGGTAGGAAGATGATTTTGAAAACCCAGATACACCTTAGTGAAAGACTCCTCAACGGTGTGTGCCCAAAAACTATTCCAAATTTCAAGATGTTGAAGTGGTGCTCATCATTAATTCTTATTTCTTTTCCTCAAGCCAGGTATCCAACTAGACATTTCTATTTCTTTTCCGTAAGTCTATTCTTAAGCATTATGACCGAGTTTGTTTCAATGCTTCAGTGCCAGTCAACAAGAGTAAAGATGTTTCTGTAGAAAGTTAAGTCAGATTTAAAGAAGTAATGTTCACATAAGGGGCCCACTTCACCACTATGTAGGCTTGAAATAGGGAACATAAAAAAAGTATTTTGTCATTTCTCTTAAAATTAAGGAGTCCAAAGATTCTTACCAGAAGTATTTGTCAGCATCCAGCAGACAGGGCAATGCTATTCCATATTCTTTCCTTTTCAGAAATGCACGACCCTTTTCATGATATCCCATAGCTAACATAAGGGCCTACAGGGAAAAGTGGATTGGAAAGGCCACTTTTAATTGTAATTCATGGCAATGGAAAATTTCCATTTATATTTCTAAAAAAGGTAAAAATATATCTTTAATATCAAGGTAGATTCACAACTTAAATCTAAAAGCCAAATGAAGTAAAAGGAGAAGAAAACTGATTTCTACAAAGTTTATTTTAAATACTGAAAGATCTCAAGAGATGTATACCATAACAAGTTATCACATGAAAAAACAGCATTCTTGGTTTAATGAGCCTCATTATGGCAGTACCAAGTAGCCACAGTAAATATTCCTAATTTTATTTCATGAATTAGTGAAAGCTGTCCCTTTACTCTCATCTTTTTATTTCAGTATGATGCTATATATAGTTTAAGTTTAAGATACTACACAGGAACAGAAATAAGAAAAACCTGCCAGGAATACTATAGAATCTTTTGGGAATGAATATGTTTCTGTTCTTAATCACAAGATTCTATTTCTGGATTTCTTATTCATGTCTTCACTGGTATTTCCAATGCAACTAAAAAGTGTTTTAGAAAATGAAAAAAACCACTATCTAAACAGCAAATTTTCATGCATCTGAACCTGTTTTAGAATGCAAGCTTATGAACTTTGTCATGTGGGTAAATATGTTGATGAAAATTTATCCAAGTAAATTACTGAAGCCCTCCACTACTAAATTCCCCACAAGTATAGACAATATTAGAAGAAAGTGCCTACATTTTATGTTCCTTTATTAAAAGTCACAGAATTAGTTCCCACTGGGAACAATTCCACATTACAATTGTTACATACCCTATTTGGAAGATCATGAACAGAAATCTATTATTTGATCCAATGTATTATACACAGACCAAATGGCTAGAAAAAAATTTTTACTTAACACAAAATCTGAGAATGAACTATGAAACTCAAAGTACTTACTTTTTTTTCTGCTGTGGGTATTTTGATTGATCTGCCTGTTTGATTAGCTATTTCTAAGTATGGAGTTGTTTCAGGATCCACAGTCTCAGCTGCAACAAAACAAAAATATTCAACTTCCACTAGCTCACAGTCAACAACGGTGACACAGAACAACACACACACCAAACTGCCAAGGACAAAGGGTTCCAAACACTAAAAGGAAGGCAACAACCACGCTAATCCACGGAAACGTGCTGCTGTTTTACTGTCACCCCAATAAAAGAACTAAGTTGTATTTTTCATTAGCAGAAGGTGAAAAGCAGATGCTCGTACGCATACCTCTCTGTGCCAGTATTTCCAGGCCTCGTTTTGTCCTCTGCATCCTCTTCTCCTTTTTGTCAGCTTCATTTTGCTCTAGTTCTTCTTCCTGAAGATTTCTTCTTGCATCCTCTTCTGACTGCTTGAGTTCAAGCACCAAAGCTTTCACATTGTGCGTCACCCCTTGCTCTTCCAGGCTTTTCCCTACAGAATCGGAGTCACAGAGAAGTAGAAACATTCAGTCCAGACCTGCCATGACGCTCACCACCTGTAGGCCCTCCTTTTTGAGCCTCAGCTTCTTCACCTATTTTTCTTTTGTTGTTCAGTTGTGTCTAACTTTCTGTAAGCCCATTTGGGGTTTTCTTAGCAAAGATACTGGAACGGTTTGCCATTTCTTCCATCAGCTCATTTTACAGATGAGGAAACTAAGGAAAACAGGGTGAAATAACTCGCCCAGGTTCACACAGTCACACAGCTAGTAACTGTCTGAGGCCAGATTTGAACTCAGGGAGATGAGTCTTCCTGACATCAGGCCCAGCATTCTATACATTGTACCACTTAGTTGCCCCCTATGACGTGAAGCTAATAATGTCTACATTAAATATTTTCCAAGATTTCTCTAAGGAATGTGCTTTATAAACTTTAAAGCACCACAGAAAGGTGAATGAATGAAAAACCATCTAGGTGGCACAGTGGATAGAGCTAGGATGGAGTCAGGAAGACCTGAGCACAAATCCTGCCTCAGACATAGACTGTGTGATCCTGGGAAAGTCAAATAACTTCTGTCCAACTCAGTTTCCTTATCTTTAAAGTGGGAGTAATAACAGCACCTACTTCCCAGGGTTATTGTGAGCATAAAATGAGATTATATTGTTAAAGTACTTTGCAAATCTAAAAATGTTACGTAAATGCTAGTAGTAGTTGTTACTCAGCATTTATTATGTGTCAAATAGCCAGAGCTACAAATATAAAAGCAAAGACAGTCCCTGCCCTCAAGAGATATGCAATATTTGCAATTTGCAATACAGCACTAGAAAGAAAAAACACGTATATGGGAAAAGTGGCCAGGGAAAGTATATTTTGTTTCGGAAAGTTACAGGGATGATGAGTTGTAGCCAAAGTGAAGTGACAGTCACAGCCTTTCCAGGAAGGATCATTGAGCAGATATGATTAGGATTCCAAAACTGGAAAATAGAGGAGAGGGAAGAAGGAGAAGACAAAGAAAAGACGGCCAGGAAGTGAAGTAAAATGCGGCCCAGGCCTAAATGTAGTGGGTGACAAACACCAATCAAGAAAAAATTATTACAAATTAAATGGGCACTTTGGGAGCTATACTAACCTTCAAAAAGCCATTATAGGATCATTCTGGGATAAATACATTTGAATTTCCCTTGTGACAATGGTAACATTAAACAGATATTAACCTTAGTAAGTAAAAACATTAAGAAATACTGTATTTCCATTTGGGGGAATTTAGCTGATCTAAAATCAATTTATTCTTTCAGTAATTCTTTTCAAAAAAGTCACTGGGATTTTAAAATATCCAATAAAGTCAACCAAGCTTTACTAAGTGCCTGCAAAGTTCCAGGCACTATGCTAGACCCTATGGCAGAATATACTATGTTAGCCTTTGTGGAGTAAATGAAGTACAAGTGACTCATACTGCCCCCAAGAAACCTACAACCTAATAGGGAATATAAAACAAGCACATTAAGTTAGATTTAAACATGATAGCAGATGAGATGGTACAAGTTAGCACAAGTAAATGATACAGTCCACAAAGGCTGTAGATTCTAAGAGTATGGAAAGAGCCCTACTTTACAGAGTGATCAGAGAACGCTTTAGAGAGGAGATGGAATTTGAGCAGATCTTAAAGGCTAGGGTGGGTGCAGATAAGTAGAACACAGCAGAGCATAATGTTATTAAGGTAGAAAGCATAAGGAAGTTGGGAAGTGCATGGTATGTCTGAAAGAGAGTAACTATACCAGTCTAGTTGGAATGGTTTATGTAGAGGAGTACTGGGAGATATGACTTGTACAGCAGACTCAGACATTTTGAAGAAACCCAGATCTTACGTAAGGGAAATGGGTAAGAACTGATAAGTTTCTGAACAACAGAGTAACAAGATCAAAGTGACAGTTAAGGAAGTTTAATCTGGCAATTATGTGCAGGTTAGACTTGAATGAGAAATGCTAGTTAATTTTTGCAATAATCCAGATAATCCAGAAAGGATAAAAGTCTGAACTAGATTTCTGGGAATGAAAATGGAAGGAAGAGAACTGTGAAGAAAGAATCAACGGGAGTTGGTAACTGTCTAAGGAAGGTGAGGATAAGACAGAGTTGTGAGACTGGACCAATGGGAGATTTGTACCATTCAAAGCAATAAGGAAGCAGCAGTTTGAGCCTATCATGCAGCTAGTAGAGAGGTCAGGGCTAGAGATGAAGACCCATGGGCCATCCAAAGAAGTAATAGCTGAAACTACAGAATGAATGAGAGCACAAATGGAGGAAAAAAAGAGAAGTGCAATGATCAGGAACTGATCAGGGAAATATCAGGAAGATGTCTGGTAAACAGAAAAAAAGAACAGGATCATGGGAAATAAAGGGAGAAAAAAAGTAGAGTTTCAATAACATGTAAGTAAACAGGACCCAATATTGGTAAACCTAAAAGATCTTCAAGGAAAGGGCTGTTTTTGTGTGCTTTTGTACCCCAGCACTTAGTGCAGTGCTCTGCACACAGTAGGAGCCCCATGTTTATTGACTGGAAAACAAGACAAGAGAGAACTAAAAAAATTACACTGGCTGAGAGGGGCAAGCAATCCCCATTGAGCTCCACAAGGTCAAATTCAGTAGAGTGAAAAGACAGAAGGCAGAAAGGAGAGAGAATTCTACTTGCCATTCTTCTTCATGTCAGAGATGGTCAAGATGATTTCCATGGTGAAAAAAAAAAGACTGAACTGAAGTATTACCTCTAAGCTCACTGATTTAACACCATATAATCAATGAAGAGGAAAGGTTGGAAAATCTAAATTTCTGTGTTGTTTAGAGCTATAAATTATTTTTAAAACCCTACAGATTTAATCAATACATACCTAATTGAAGCTGCTTCTTATTTATAACTATTTTAATGTAGTTTTCTTGAAATCCAAAGGTTTCAGCTATTCTACAAAATAAAACAGATATAAGTCACTGGAAAATACAAATGTTTATATTATATTACCTATGAAACAGATTTCAATTTTCACAAATAGAAATATAGGCTACCAGAGGGGGACGTTTCAATTTTTCTGAAAGACAGAATCAGGAAGATTCTGTATTACTATTTCATGATGAAATACTAGACTTTCAACATAAGGACATAGTAATGCTAATCACGACCTTCAAGATGACAGGTTTGGGAAAATCACTTAAGTTTTCTTAAGTGAGAAAACTAAGGTTATTTTATATGAACTGTTTTGCATGGTTATGTGGTTCAAATGAAAGTATTCTATATACAAAAACACTTTGAAACTATAAATATAGTGCTATGTACCTGTGAATCGTTGTTTTCATTATGCAAACTAAAAACCAAAAACCACCAGGAAAAGCAATTAGCAAATCTATTTATTGGAATTAAGCTTTCAGTTCCCTTTTCAAATGTAACTCTGGTTAATCCTGTATCTTAATAAATCAAAATATAGGAGAAAATTCAGCCACAGTGACAAGTACATTTCAATTTAGTATTCATTTATAAGCAACATAAAAAATGTAGATACAGGATAACTCATAAATTTGCTATCATCATCTTATAATGAGAGGTTAGCAGTATTAAATACATATAAATACTTTCCATTTTCAACTGAAACCAACAAATGAGTAAAATATAGAAAACATATAAACTGCCGTCATTTATATTAAGATTTTCCTCAAAGGCTATTTTAAGAAAATAACAATCTCATGTCATTTAAAACAATTCAAATTAAAAAACAATTTAACAAATAACTTTTCAGGGTCACTTCGGCATAAAAGGTACACCTAAGATAGTTCCTGCATTTCACCATTTTGCTTTCATAAATTCAGTCGCTAACACAAATTCAACCAGTATGAATGAGTGTCACCTAGTGTCAAAAATCGGTAACTACAGAAATGTGTTATCCAAAAAAATCAAGAGCTCCATTTAAATCTTTTTTACCACAGATTTCTAGAATGCTTCTCATCATAATTCAGGGACCACCTATACAGCATTATACTTTGATAGGTCACATAACTACTATGGAAGCTGACTAAAGCAATATTTGCTCCTTCTTTTAGAAATATTAAGAAAGCATCTTTAAATTATCCTGGTCTGAGGCCTTTGGACTAACATCAGTCTTTAATTGGTGATTGTGAAACAGTGTTCTCTCCCCTTTCCAGGTGAGCCCTGGAAAGGAAGATTAGGTCTTCTGGAAAGTAATTAAAGTAGTGATCAGACCAAGGTGTGCTTGACTTACCTACCTGGAAAGCAATCTCTCTCTCCTTTCTCTTCCTGTTCCCCTCCCCTCAATGCTTAAACAGAACAGTGTAAATTAATAAAAATGATTTCTAGTAGACTTTGGTCCAAAACTCATAGTAAAGGATTTAAACAGGAAGAGACTAGCTTATCAGTAAGGAAGTTACTCCTGCCTTTTTTAGTTTTCATGGAGGAACTAGGCTATAACAGCTAACTCAATGCACCTTTCTACTGTTTTCTGGATCCTAACTATAAATGTAGGCTAAGCTATTGCAAACAATGGGGGGAAAAAACAGGAAAAATGTTAAAAATGACTGCTGGAGGGGTAGCTAGGTGGTGCAATGGATAGACCACCAGCCCTGGAGTCAGGAGGACTTGAGTTCAAATTTGGCCTCAGACACTTGAACCAGCAGTGTGACCCTACGCACTTAACCCCAACGGCCTCACCAAAAAAAAAAAAAAAAAAAAAAAGACTGCCTGAGGCAGAGGGGAATAATGGCTGGAGAAATAGAGGGCTGCCCTCCAGTATCAAGAAGACCTGGGTTCACGGCAAATCACTTGGTTCTCAGTATCCCAGGCAGCTCTCTAAGACTATAAATGGTACAGCTGATCCTGAATGGTCCTGAAATTCTTCACCTGGAGCTACTTATACAATTACACATATGGTTAAAATAACAATAACAACAACAAAATAACCCTGCCTCACTAAAAAAAATCAGCTATTGTTTCAAGTACTTAACACTCAAAAATTAAAAATAAATAAAATAACCTATTAATTAAATTTCAACATTTCCCATAAGTTAGAATCTTGTGAAGAGACCCTTAAAGATGAGAAAAATAAGACTCAGAAGTTAAATGACTTGCTGAAGGTCACAAAGGTTCTGACAGTGGCATAGTCAGGACTGGAATCCAAGGCTCTTCTTACTGAACAGACACCACTTTTTTCATATTGCAAATGGAAAGTCCAAGATGGGTAATAGTTGAAATAGCTGCCTCATATTATACAGGAAACAGCATATAATCCAATCCGGTCTACAAACTATAAAACTGTACCAAGACTTAGGAAAAGTGGAGAAAGACTTTCTGGACTTACTGTGATCTCAGTTCTTTGCCGGTGATGTGCAGTTTGGTTTCCAAGAAAGTTTTCTTATCCTAACATAAAATTTTTAAAAATTACAGTTGTGATTCCCCTGTATTTAATTTCACATTTTTCTGTTCTATTATTCTTTTCTGTTAAGAAGGCCTTATATCAAATATTATGACATTTGTGGCACTGGACATGGACTAAAATTATAGCTATACAGATTTATAAGTATTGTTGTTTCCATTATGAAAACTAAAACCCAAAACCTATCAGGAAAAGCAATTAGCAAATCTATTTATTAGAATTAAGTTTTCAGTTCTCCTTTTAAATGTAACTTTGGTTAAATCCTATATATCTTAATAAGTCAAAATATAGGAGAAAATTCAGACATAGTTACAAGTACATTTCAATTTAGTACTCATTTATAAGCAATACAAAAAATGTAGATATAGGATAACTCATAAATTTGCTAGGGTCTAGAACACAATTCTATTGCAGTGTCAGAACACAGCCCAAAAGATTTCAACCAGACAGCTAACTGAAAAGTGCAAAAATGTTGCAGAAATCACAACATATTTAACTGGTGCTTTAGTTTATCCTCTGGTACCAAGACATGATTTAGGGAAGCTAACCAATAAAATAATCAAGAGGAAGGAGAAAATATTATAATCCACCATGCTGGTACCTGTCCAAGCAAGACCAGAATAGTAAAATGTCTATGACAAGTATCAGAAACTGATGAATGGAAACATATCTCCACGGATTTTCAATTTTTCATTACTTAAAAAATCCCTACATATTTATGAACTGAAAAAATAAACATGCTCAGAATAAATGCTTTGGTTTTCTCACTAAGCTCTTTAAGGTATACTAGAAGCTTTTATAAATACTGGTTTGGTTACACATTACCAAAACTACATTATAAGTGGTGGGAATACCTGCTAACTGCTTTTATCTGTTGGTATCTGGTCCATGCAGGGTATGGGCTTCCCTTAGAACTTTCTCTTTGGAGTTTCTATGTATTGGGTAGCTATGGTAGGGAACAGAGAAGTACCTGTTTCCCTTACATTCTCTTCTGACCAGATAATGGGGGACAACTGGCATTAGCAAGATGAGAGACAATGTCCCCCAGTCAGATACTGGAATGAAGGAGTAGCATTTCTTTCTCTGTCACCATGAGGAGAGAGCACACCTATACCTACTCCCTCCAAACTTTCTTCTGGGGAGAAGGTGAGTCTCACCCATATGGACAGCCATACCTTAAGTGGCACAGGTCCTAAAATCCCTGAAGTGAAGCACCTATCCTTTCTATCACTGCTTTTTCTTTAAACACAGAAATCAGATTTATAAGTGATCTATTTCAACTCCCTCATTTTACAGATGAAAAAACTGGGGACCAGATTGGCTAGGTGACTTGCTCAGGGTTTAGTAAATGTCAGAGCCAGAATCTGAACCCAAGTCCTCTGACTCTAACTACATTCCCTTGTTCCTCCGTCTGGCTATCTTGGATTTCCTTCTTTGTATTCTTAACCCTTTCTCTCCTCTTTATTTTTTCAGTAGCTATACATTTGCAACAGTATCATTTTCTAAAGTAGAGTAGTTAAGATATAGCATGGGTTAAGAAGTTCTTTCTTTTTAGGGGCAGCTAGGTGACACAGTAGTGGATAGAGCACCACCCCAGAGTCAGAACGACCCAAGTTCAAATCTGGCCTCGGATACATAACACTCACTAGCTGTGTGACTCTGAGCAAGTCATTTAACCCCAATTGCCTCACCAAAAAAAAAAAAAAGTTCTTTCTTTGGTGGGCTAACATGAGAACTTAACCACCACTTGTAACACTACTTCTACAAGAAAACGTACTCCAAATTTCAAACAACTGACTTGGAAATATTTGGCGTACAATATGCTCGCAAATTTGGGATTTGTCGTATAGGCTATCAATGGCATAAAGATTACATCGTGACTTTTCAGTTTCTTATCCTTGAGACACTGTGGCTAATTCTATCATATTTGATAGGAAAATAAAGGGAAACCTGTCTCATTTGTTTAGTATGTCACTGTATCACGTTAAAATCTATATTATACATGCTTTTATACTATTACTCAAGTTTAAGTGACCATTACAATTAAGTCCTTTTAAGATATCTTTTAAAAAAATAAAAATGGGAAATTGCTTACCCAAAATTTAAAATACTTTAAATTTAAACAGTATAAGACTCTAATTTTAAAATCACAATTAGCTTGAGCACTGAACAAATAATGAACATCTATATTAGTAAAGATAATTACTTACTCTTCTTAGTCTTGTAGGCAAGTATAATTCAATTGTAGCAACACCTGTGGTTTTAAAGTTTTCATTTCCTGTTCCACGTTCAATTGCTTTACACCGTATTTCTTCAATAATTTTTTCTATTTCATTTTCACAGCATTCTAGCTTGTCTGAATATTTCTTTGCAAGTTCCTGTCAAAAATTTACAAAACACAGCTCAGTGCAAAGCTGCTAAATTTTAAATGAATAATGCAACAGAGGGAAAAAAGCCCCAAACAAACCAAGAAGCTAGTATTAACAGAAACAAAGCATGCAGAAACTGTGAAATAATCAACCATGTTGAGTAGCAGTCACTCCTAGTGTAAGATCCCATATGGGAGCCATATTTTGAGATACATAAAAAATTTAAGAAGGATTCAGGAATAAAAGAAAAACAACTAAAGAGCTGTGGCCTACAAGAAAAAGCCAAAACAACTGGGATCATTCAGAAAAGAAAGCTAAGAAGTGACTTAACTGTCTTCAGTAATATGAAGGATTATTTTAAGAAAGATGGTGACCAAGTGTTCTCCATCTCCACTAAGGAGAAAACAAGAGAAAATGGATTTAAATTATAGTGAAGTAGGAATAATTCAGATTATACGTAAGAAACAACTTTCTCATCACAATAGTTCTCAGATAATAGAATGAATGGCAAAATAATCACCTGAGGAGAACTTTAGAACTGGGAGAGAAAAATGACCATATGTTTTAGGTTTCTGTGAAGCCAGCTTAGAAGATAGACTTAAAAATTTCAAAGTTCTATGATTTTAATTTTGTTTATATTTTATTTTTCCTCGATTACATGTAAAAACAATTTCAACATTCATTTTAGGGGCAGTGAGGTAGCACAGTGGATAGAGCACTGGCTCTGGAATCAGGAGGACTCGAGTTCAAATCCAGCCTCAGATACATAACACTTACTAGCTGTGTGACCCTAGGCAAGTCACTTAACCCCAACTGCCTCACAAAAAAAAAAGAACGTAAACATTTTAATCTTATTGGATCTCTAACAATCTTTCCAGTTCACCTTTTCAATGCTTCTCTTGAGTCTTGCATTTGAAAGTCAAATTTTCTGTTCAGCTCTAGTCTTTTCATCAGGAATGCTTGAAAGTCCTATTTCATTGAATAGCATTTTTTCACCAAAGGACTATATTTGGATTTTGCTAGGTAGGTAATTCTTGGTTGTAATCCTAGTTCCTTTGTCCTCTAGAAGCTCATATTCCAAGCCCTCTGATGCTTTAACGTACTAGCTGTTAAATCTTGTCTTGTCCAGGGGCAGCTGGGTGGCGCAGTGGATAGAGCATTGGCTCTGAAGTCAGCAGGACTTGAGTTCAATTCCAGCCTCAGACCAAACACTTGACACTAACTGTGTGACCCTGGGCAAGTCACTTAGTCCCAAAAGCCTAAAAAACAAAACGAAACAAATCTTGTCTTGTCCTAACTGTGGCTCCATGATATGTAAATTATTTCTTTCTGGCTACTTGTAACATTTTCTCCTTGACCTAGGAGTTCTGGAATTTTGCTATAATATTCCTGGGTGTTTTCATTTGGGGATCTCTTTCAGGAGGTAATCAGTGTATTCTTTCAATTTCTATTTTACCCTCTGGTTCTAGAATATCAGGAGAGTTTTCCTTAATAATTTCTTGAAAGATGGTATCTAGGCTCTTTTTTTTTGATCATGGCTTTCAGGTAGTCAAATAATTTTTAAATTATCTCTGCTTGATGTATTTTTCAGGTCAGTTGTTTTTCCAATGAGATAATTCACTCTTTATTCCATTTTTCCATTCTTTTCATTTTGTTTTATTGCTTCTTGATGTCTCATGGAGTCATTAGCTTCCATTTGCCCACTTCTAATTTTTAAGGAATTATTTTCTTCAGTGAGCTTTTGTACCTTCTTTTCCATTTAGCAAATTCTGCTTTTTAAGGAGTTTTTCTCTTCACTGAATTTGTATATATTTTTCTCCATTTGGCCAATTCTACTTTTTCAGGCATTCTTCTCTTCAAATGGATTTTTAAATTTTTTTTATTTTTAGGCAATTGGGGTTAAGTGACTTGCCCAGGGTCACACAGCTAGTAAGCATCAAGTGTTTGGTCTGAGACCAAATTTGAACTCAGGTCCTCCTGACTTCAGGGCCAGTGTTCTATCCACTGCGCCACCTAGCTGCCCCTCTTCAATGGAGTTTTGTACTTCTTTTACCATTTGGCTTATTCTGCTTTGTAAGGAGTTATTTTCTTCAGCATTTTTTTCTGTGCCTCCATCACCAGGCTATTGATTCTTTCTTGCATCACTGTTATTTCTCCCCAATTTTTCCTCTACTTCATTCTATTTTTTTTAATCCTTTCTGAGCTCTTCTAGGAATTATTTTTGTGCCTCAGACCAATTCACATTTTTTCTTTAAGGCTTTGGATGTAGCATTTTCTTTAAGTCTTTGCTATCTTCCAAGTTTACGTTTTGATCTTCCCTGTCATCATAGTAACTTTCTACGGTCAGGATCTTTTTTCATTGTTTGCTCACTTTCTCAGCCTATTTCTTGACTTTTAACTTTATATTAAAGTTGGACTCTGCTCCCAGGGTGGAGGAGGCACTGTCCCAAGCTTCAGGTTTTTTGTGCAGCTTCTTGTGAGGGTCTGTAAGCTTTCAGTTCTTCCAAGTCATGGTCTAAGGAAAGGTGTGTTTACTACTCTCCTAACCTATGCTATGGTCTCTAAGTGACCACAAACACTCTTTTTTGCTGTGGAACCAGGGTCTCCACTCTCCCGTGGATACAAGCTCTGCTGTGCTAGTGCTCCTCCTCACCCTGGTACTACAACCCAAGACTATGACCCGGTTCTTAGTATGGGCAATGTCACAGAGTCCTGCAGCCAGTGTCAGCAAAGGGACTCCTGTAATCTCTTTCTGACTAGTTGTCTGACCCCTTACTGTCTGTGTGCTGGAAGCTCCAGAAACAGCCACTGCCACTGCTGATTCAGTCACCTCCCACCTACTCCCCACTTCCAAAGGCCTCCTCTGGTTTTGCTGGGGCACCCCCTGCACTTCACTCTTGCCTCAGTGTGACAGAGCTTTCCTGTCAACCTTCTAAGTTGTCTTGGGCTGGAAAATTGTTTCTCAGTTTTATGGCTGAAGTCTGGAGTCTGCCACTCCAGAATTTGTTTTGAGCTGTTAAAGTTGTCTATAGAGTTTAGGAGAGCTCAGGCAAGTCCCTGCCTGTTCTCTGCCATCTTGGCTCCTCCCCCTGTTGGAGCTTTTCCAAAGTAAAATTCATCCTAATATTAACCCAGGACAGCTAAGTGACGCAGTGGATAGAGCACTGGCCTTGAAGTCAGGAGAATCTGAGTTCAAATTCGGCCTCAGACAAACACTTGACACTTACTAGCTGTGTGACCCTGGGCAAGTCACTTAATCCCACTAGCCTTAAAAAAAAATTCATCCTAATATTAACCTAACAAAATAGAATTCCTTCCAAAGTACATATTGTGATAGATGCCAATTCTTGCTATGTTAGAAGCCTCAGAGATATTTATATATGCAAAAGTAAATCTCAAATTCTAGTCCTCAACAGAGAACTACTCAAAGTAATCATATTCCAAAGGATCATTCTTAGGTGCTCAGGGATACAGTACTGAGAAAGATACTCTGGTGGTCAAAAAATTGTCTTCAATTCTAATATAACAACTAATCCAGAAGTCATTTAGCCATAAATCTCAACTATTTGGAACACAGACAAGCAAACAAAAAAAGACCTTGGAGCAGAAAGATTTCACATATTTTATTCATAAGAAATTCTCTCAAGGTATCACTCTTAAATCTACTAACTCTTATTTTAAATACAATTCTAACATGGGTGATTTCCCAGAGAGATTTAGATGTCACAAATCTGAAGGGAGGGTGGGATCTCTAAAGAAAGAGATAATACAAAGAAATCACAGCTGACTAAGGAAAGCAGGAAAATGACAAAAAGCATAGCAGTCTAGTCCTATACCCTGATATACCTGAATGGCCCTGGAGTCTTCACTGCATTACAGTAGAGTGCAAAATCAGTACTCATAAGGATGGATTGGTCATAAAGTGATAGTTAAATCATGCCAGGAAGACTTTAAGATAACAAGAAATGTGTAGTATGCTTTGTAGAGATTCCATTAAAAATGTTTAACATTAAGTTCCTCTGTTTAACAAGGTAAGTTTCAGTTATTTATACGTAACAACTTATTCCAGGAAAAAGTTAAGTAAATGAAATATTACAATATTTAGAACAATTCCATAGATTTTTTAATGTCATTCATTTGGGCATTCCCTCAGTACAGAATGGCAATCCATCTGCACTGTCTCATTCAGTCCAGTTAACCACATTCTCCTTCTTGATGTCAGTCACTGCATGAATATCAATGCAGCAGTTAGAGTCAACCCCTTTTTTAAGTACTTCCCCTCACAGTGGACACATGATCTTATAGAAATGGGAATTTGCTCAAATAATACAGATCACAACCCACCAACGCTTTCTTATCCTTTATGAAATCTCATTCATCCGTGTCCTACCAAAAATCTTCAATAAAGAATCTATCCAATATGTAGGCCTCAAAGAGGCACAATGAGTTCCATACCTGGAGTCAGACAGACTCATCTTCCAGAGTTCAAATTTGGCCTCAGACACTTTCTAGCTGTGTGAACCCTGTTTGTCTCAGTTCCTCACCTATAAAATGAGCTGGAGAAGGAAATGGCAAACCATTCCAGTATATTTTCCAAGAAAACCCCAAATGGAGTCATGAAGAATCAGACATGACTGAAACAACTGAACAACAAAAAAAGTCTTTTAACATTCTATATGTACCAGGTGAGAAAAATAAGTAGGCCATCTGAAGACTAGTATACAAAAAATTTTTACAGTGTGTGACAGTAGAAGCAGCTAAGAAACATCAGTTTAAATAATTCAACAGTAACTAATCAGTACTCTACTACTGAGCTGTGATATCAATGTTAATATCTAAATTTCTTTCAATTTTAGCTCTTTAATAAATTGGGGGGAAATCTTAATTTTAATAATTTTTAAATACTATTATAATTAATCATAAAAAAAACACAAAGAAATAAAAGACTTCATTGTCATCATAGATGGGGCCTTACTGAAAAGATTCATAAAGACAAGAATGCTCTGTGGGAGAAATGATAGCATTAAGTTGCTACTTGTTTATCAGCAAAACTCTAACAGAGATTCTGCATTTTACATAGTTATGATTCTGACACTTTGGTATCTTCAATAGTCACTTCACTAGACAACAGATATGAATTACTGACCACTTTTGATGTTTTATAAGAAAAGTTAATACCTTCAACACCAAACCAGCTTCTTTGTTCTCAGTAGTATACGGAGGTTTCCAAAGTTGAATTTTGTCTTCCCTTAAGAAGTGGGTCAGTTTTGCTTGTAGATATTTCTTTTGGGCCATCCTTTAAAAAAATAGATATAAAAGAAGATTTTAGAGTGTAACTGGAACTTACACAGTATGGTGGTGGTGTCTTTTTGGCCTAGAATAATCAGTTACCCACCCCCAGTTAATATAAACTAGGTAGGTGTTATCATTTCAGTTTCTCTCCTTTACAAACCTTTTTATTGGAGATGCTAACAAGTGGTAAGATCTGTAGGTCTGAATTTTGTCTCCTTTAGATTCCCTTGCTCACCCTCTAAATTCTTCTTTAATCCATCATTAGACTTAATTATAGTAGAAAAAGAGATAAATTGCCTTAAAAAACAAAACATTTTAGACTCCTTTCTTAAAACAGAACTGAATTGTTTTAAAAAACAAAAATTATTTTCTATGTAAGGGGCCATTTCATACATACTTCATTACTTAATTATTTGTTGCTATTCTTTTCTGTCAGCATGCTTACTGATTCACAAAGTAAAGCAGTATGTTTTTGATTAATCTTTGTATCAAAGACACCAAAGACTGAATATTTTGCTGATGTGGGTGAAGTTGTAGAAGAGAGGTAAAAATGCTGATAAACAATGACTGAGTACAGAGCTCTAATAAAGTACCAGGCCCTACTAAAGGTCAATTAAAAGCAATAAGACATAATCTTGGTGTTTTGGTCAATCTGTTCTCTTATCTGTGTGGTTAACTGCTAACATCAGTGAAGATTCCCAAGCTTCTCCACATACGTGTTTTTTAATCCATGTCATTCCAAAGACCCCACCCAACACTCTAAAGAGCTTTCTTTCAACCTATTAATATCCTGGGGATATCAGTGTACCATTCAGGCTCTTTTTTCTCATTTTCACTACATGATCAAATAAGGAGATGTGGCAGATATAAAATGTGTAAAGAAAATGTAAGGATGTATGGACAAGTTATCAGCTTGTGCATAATCAAGACAAGTCTAACTAAGGCACAAAAAGCATTCAAAAAGTGAAGTGGGGATTAAGGTTATACCACTGGGGTAGGAAACTTTTTTTCTATCTAAAATTAGGTTTAAATTACGTATTAGTTTAGTTGAGGTAAAGCAAATTCAAAGAAGGAAAAGGCAATTATTAAGCCCTGACTACATTCAAGGCACCATTCTAAACAATGAAGATACAAAAACAAAAGCAAGACAGTTCATGCCCTCAAAGACCTTACTTTATAATACAGTGAGCAACACATATAGAGGAGTGGTGGCCACAAGTCACAAGTATGAAAAGATGTGGGAGAAAGAAAAGAATAGAGAATGGCTAAAAATCAAAAGGAAAGAGTCAGGAAAAAGAGAAAGTTAAAATAGGGAACTGTGGAGGGGGAACATATCTGAAAGACATTCTCAGTAAGTTCTAAATGATTAATAAGCTACTCCTCAAATTTGAAATAGCTTTATTTACATCATTATCACTATTTTGAACTGACTTTAAAAATACCAGTTAACCACTGCTCATAGCTCTTCAACTGTTTCTTATGTTTTAAGCCTTCAGAGACTAAATGAGTATTCTCAGGCAGGTATCAGTCTGGGGCAAATTTTTGCTGCTATCAAAAAAAAATTTAACTACTAAAAAGATCTTCTCAAAGTATTTTAAAACCGTCTTCCCTGCTTCATGCTGCTATTGTTATTCCCCCTTCTTCCTCACAAGTTTCCAGCTTGTCCACCTAAGTTGCAGTAAGAGAATTTACACATTTTATCAGTGACAGCACAGTCTGGGTTGAAAGAGAAGAATATTCCCTGGGCTAGTAGCTATAACTGCAACAATATTACCAAAAGTATGAAATCAAACCAACTCATCCAAAACTAACT
The DNA here is from genome assembly GCF_003287225.1 of Phascolarctos cinereus. Classification (NCBI taxonomy): domain Eukaryota; kingdom Metazoa; phylum Chordata; class Mammalia; order Diprotodontia; family Phascolarctidae; genus Phascolarctos; species Phascolarctos cinereus. Next base: position 91,193,092 of record NW_027555514.1, read on the forward strand.
CTAGCCAGAAGGTTCTATCCTCTGGTACAGACTGAACATTACCAATTAGACACATTTACTTAAAAGGTACATTTTCTACAAGTTTTTACCAGATACCTCGCTAGATCCTCTGATACTAAATCAGGGTAGGGAACCTGAGGCCTCGAGGCCACATATGGCCTCCTAGGAACTCGGGTGCAGCCTTTTGACCGAGTCCAAGTTTTATAAAACAAACCCTTTTTTAAGGGGATTTGTTCTGTGAAGTTTGGATTCATCAAAGGCTGCACTAGGGACCTAGAGGTCTGCAGGCTCCCCACCCCTGTAAATCCACACATACATGTTTCTCTAATCCTATGAAAACCTTCATCTGACCTTGTTAGGCAATCCAATTACAATCCCATCTCTTTCCTTCCCTTCACTTAATGAAAGAAAAAAAAAAAGCTGTCTATACCTCATGTCTCCGCTTCCTCATTACCCACATCTTCCCTGGTATCTGGGCTTCCAACTCCACCATTCTACAAAAACTGTTTTAAGGTCACCAATGGCTTCCCAATTACCAAATCCAGTGACATTTCTTTCAGTTATTGTCCTTTTTGACAATGTTGATAAGCCCCTCCCCTTGCACATTCTCTCTCTTCCACTGGTTGCAGAGTTGCCGCTCCTTCAGGTTGTCTCTCTTTTCCCTATTCCCAACACCGTCTAGTATATTCTACAAGTTTCAGGGTTTGGTTCTCTTCCCTCCCTTAGTAACATAATTCACTCCATGGCTTCAAAATACTTCCTTTGCAAGTGAATTCAAAACCTGTTACTAGTCCTGACCTCTGTTCTGAGGTTTGAATTTAGATCACTGGCTGCCTACAGGGCATCTCCACCTGGGTATTCTTCAAATACCTCAAACTCAACATGTCCAAAACGGAACTTAACTTTTTCCCTAAACTTGTTCCTTTTTCTGACTCCATTATTTCAGTCCCCTATTTTGGCAATCTTGCTAGCTTTGATTCTTCCCCCTCCTTTATTCCTCATATCCAATCAATCATTTACCAATTCTACTGTATGTGGTTCAGGGCTTACTACTACATGCCTAAACCATCTCCTTAGGGGTCTTCCTAATCTCCAATCTCTCTCCTTTATGCTGCTTACAGAATAATCTTTATAACACATAGATCTGGTTATACCTTGCTTCATGTCAAAAATTTTTAATAGTTCCTTATTAATTATCAAGTAAAGGTCATTCTTGGTATCATCCCAGCTTTTTCTCATATTACCCTGCCTCCATATATACTCTACACTAGGGGTGGAGAACCTGCTCTACACTCTCAGCAAATTAGATAATCATTTAATCCCCCAACACTGAATTCTCATGCTTCCACTCAAGCTGTGTGCCCAGAACATCCTCCTTTCTTTTACCTGTGAATTCCCATCCATCCTTTAAAGCCCAAGTCAAACGCCTCCTCTTGTAGGATGTTCTCTGATCTCCCTCATTGCAAACAACTTTCCTTCTCTCCCCTCCCCAACCTCACACAGCACTTTATCTTGTGATTTTACTGTGTTCAACTGAAAACAGCTGAGAAATAAATATTTTGCTAGTCTAAAACTCTTTCCAGAGTTTTTTCCTAAAAACATATAGAAAGCTAAGAATGGGCCTTTCTTAAGACAAATGCATTAAAGATGATAACCAAACTTAACTCTTATCTAACTAAAATCACTGCCTCATTTAGAGATTTGGAAACCAACTTAAGGGCGTTGTCTTTTGCCCCCAAAGTCAAGATACTTATCACAGGGTTAAAAACTCTTTTTAATCTGTTAAGAGGAGTGGCCAGGGTGAAGCAGTAGATACCGAGCTTTGCCAGAAGTCTGGGAAGATCAGTTCCAACACTTACTAGGTGGGTGACCCTGGGCAAGTCACTTAAAGCTGTTTGCCTCAGCTTCCTCATCTGTAAAATGAGCTGGAGAAGGAAATAGCAAACCACTCCAGTATCTTTGCCAAGAAAACTCAGAGTCAGGAAGAATCAGACATGGCTGAACAACAAGAAGAAGGAAGAAACTGAGTAGTGACTACTGTTTTGGAATATTAACGTGAAATTATAATTTAAGATATTATAACCTTTTCCTTGTTGAAGATTCCTATAAATGGTACTGATTCGGTATAGGACTGGTGGGAACCCCAAAATGTCAGGGTAGAGGGCAGTATCCACCTGGAATGAATTCACAAACTCAAACCTTCTTCCACTCAAATGACAAAGTTTACCATAATGCCAATAGAAAAGGGCAGATTCCCAGTGAACCTTCTACTTAATTGGGGTGAGACTGATGCTTATACACAAAAAGGACAGTGAAAGATCTGGCTGGGATTAAGGAGTGGTAAATAGTTTGGGGTGGGCCAAGAGCTACAGTGAAAGGAATATCTAGTAAGCTAATTAGGTGTGTGATCTAGGTAGGCTGGGTGGGCCAGCTGCTTTGGGCAGAGTGATCTGGGCTGCTGAAATGTATGGGAAAATTCAGGGACTGGGTTGCTTTCAAAGACATAGTCTTTTTCTTTCAAGGGTCTATGTCACATAATCCCATCAGTACCTCAAACTGTCCCGCAGTAAGAGGGCATAGGGAATGATTCCATTTTGGACATCTCTCTCTAAGTTAGGAAACTGCCTGAATATGAAATAACATTAAAATAAATAAAATTATTCCTGGCAGTCTTGTGCCTAAAAGGTAGTGTACAGTATTATTATTTTAACAGTATTATAGTTAGGGTGTTTTGGTCTTGTCTACCAAGTGGACCAGGTTCAACTTAGCAGAGCCCTGAAGAATGTGAAAGTACATTCTATGCAGAAATGACTACCTAAGCAAAGATATTGCAGCAAGAAAGGCCAAGTGACAAGTAGTGAGTTTATCTCGTCACTGAGTTACAGTAAAGCTGTAGATGGCTTTGAATAAGCTCAATTTACAATTTACTGAGGCGATAACAAGGAGACATTGAAGGATTTTTTGAATGGGAGAATGATGGTATCAGACCTGTGCACCACTTTACTTGGATCAGAGAATTTAAGAGCTGAAGGGGAACCTAGAATCATCTAATCTAACTAGATGAGGAAAATGAGGCTGAAAGAAGTGAAATGACTAACTGAACAGCACATAGGTATTAGGAGCCACATAGCCAGTATTTGGACACAGGTCCTCTGACTCTAAATCTTGCGGTTTTTTTCCATCATGCCATGCTACTCTAGCCCTATGACTGTGGTAACAACAGATTACTCTGGTCCTGATACAGAACTCTGGAGCATATCACCCTTGGCTTAGATGTATATGAGGGATTTTAAGAAGTCAGTGAGCAGACTTACTAAGGCAAGAGGTAATGAGGGAGGGTTCTGAGGGGAACAGAAAGATGATACATAGGTCTTACATTAAAACTAACAAAGCTGTACCCCACAATACAAAACCGAAAGTGAAATTTCTTTCAAGTGCCATTTTACAGCCAGGGATAAATAAAGAACACAAGTTTTATTTTCACTTTTGCATTAAGCTGACAAAACAGTTCAACCTTCCCAAATCTTCCTAACTATACATCTCCTAGAATGCTCATACTTTTACTTTTCTTATGAAATGTAACAAATTATTTGAGAGGAATGGGCAAAGGAGGGAATCTAACAGCAGAAAGTTAGGATTTTGGAAAATAACATTCACCTATCTATCCACAGAACAAATGAGGCAGTCAAAAGGCCAACAGAACCTACTGTTGACTAAACCCTAAACCACACACCTTGTACTTTTAATTAGAACTCTTTGATTTTAATTACAATCTCTCGTTGTTGTGGTTTAAATTATGCGCTCTGAGCTCATGAACAAAGGCTTGAGTAAGTACCCAACCGGTCTTATATGTCACGTCGGCGACCTCCCCCCACCCCACCGGGGTCTCGCTTCAACCACAGGCCACTCTCACCCCGCGCCACCCCCCCCCACTTCGTCCTTACCCGGGGCGGAGCAGCCTTTCCTCGGTAACCAAGAAGAAGGGGCTCGCCCCCCGCAGTGACCACCTCCTCCTCAGTGCCTGGAAATGTGGTGGGAGGGGAAGAAAGGGAGCCAGAATGAACGGAATATGGACGCAGTTTCTCGCAGCCCTGGGCTCCCCCCTCCCCCGGGTCAGGCGATGAAGGGAGGAGGAGCCGGACCCCGCCCCGCCTCCCGCGGGACCGTCAGCTTCGCCGGGAGTTACCTTTGCATCCCCAGCGCCGGTCCCAGACCCCTCACACATCCACTCCCCCGCAGCTTCCCGGGGGACGAAGCAAGCCCGGCGCCCCGCAGTTCCGAGAGGCTCCCAGGGAGCGGTGCGTGCCCACAGAGCGCGGCCGACGCCGACCCCAAAGGAGGCTGGGCTGACAGAAGGCAGAGAAGCAGGCGGGCCGACGGCCGCCCCTCAGCCCTCCTAGCTCAGCCCGGCCCAGCCCGGGCTGGGCCGAAGCCTCACTCACCTGAGCTGCGTTATGGTCAGAGCTCGCCAGCGTTCAGGAAAGTCCCCGGATGCAGCGGGTCGCTGTTTGTTTTCGTTCCGGGTGAAACCGGCTCCTCCTCTTTCTCCTCCCCCCCCTCCGCCTCCCATCCCGCCTCTCCGCACACAGCCCCGTGCTGGTGCCCAGCTGGGAGGGGGCGGGAGCGAAAGCGGGGGGGGGGGGGGGAGCCCAGACCAGGCCTAGGCCTCCGGGCCGGCGAAGGCGTCACGTGACTCCCCACGCCCGCGCGTCTTCACTTCCCCCCGTCGCCTTGCTGCCTCACGCCCACCTTTAGGAGCTAACAGACGGGCGCGAGGACTTCGCGGGGGTGGTGGTAGGAGAGCGAAGAACTTGAGGGTTCTCCTTCTGCACCCCTCTTCCTTGTTCCATGGGCCACCAGTTTTTATAGGTCCTCAGGTCACTTTTTCGAGCCTCAGTTTCCTCATCTGTAAAATGAGCTCCAGATGCCACGATTATGGCTTAGGTTCAAGTGTCGCAGCTTCGAAGGTCACCTTCTGCAAGATGCCTCTTCTTTAATGCTAATGCATACCCTTGTTGATTGTCTGCCATTTGCCGGGTAGAGGATAAGTCTGTATGTGGAGCTGCTTCATACGCAGCTTTTTTGCAAGGTGGCTCCCCCATTAGTATGTAAGCTCCTTGAGGGCGGGACCTGGGTTTGCATTTGTGAGCCCGCTGGTGGCTCAGTGTAGAGAGCGCCAGAGCTGCGTCAGGCAGTCCTGAGTTACAACCGCAATACAGCTTCTCACACAAGCCATGTTTCCCTGGGCAAGTCATTTAACCTCTGTTCGCCTCGGGTTCCTCCTCTGAAAAGTGGCGATAGCCCCTGCCTCTAGAGATGGTTATGAGGATCAAGTGAGATAATAGTTGTACTTTTTTTAAAAGTTCTTGACAGAGCAGGTACTGCAGTAATGCTTATCCTTTTCCTCTCCATCCTCAGCATGGTGCCTGGCACATAGTAGGCACTTGGTTAATGTTTTACTTGAGTGTTTTCCTTATGAAGTGGGTTCTGGCCCCTTAAAGGTAATATTTGACATCCCGGAGACTCTCTTCCCCCAGCTGAGGCCCCTCATGAGCCACCTGCAATGTGCAAAGACTGTCTCCTGGCTAAAAACTGTGGTCAAAGACCACTCTGGTTTTGTGGTTAGAAAAGTAGGAAAAAGGAAATGAATGGTGGGATAGGATCCACTTTTCCTTCACCTCCAATTCCACAAGCACTTAAAAGATGAATTTGCTACCTCTGCAGGTGTTGAGAATATGAACCATTTAGAATTTGGCTCCCTTAAAGTTCAGCTAAGTGCCATCTATGGGAGGAGGACTTTCCTGATTGCAATATTATTATTGCCAGCCATCCTCCAACAAATAACTTTGTAATTCTTTTGTGTATATACCGGTGTACATAAACTGATCTATTAACATTGTAAAAATACACCACCATGCCCAGTAGAATATAAGCTTTTTGTTTTTGTAGTATGTAGTACTAGGCCTAGTAGAATGCTTGGTACCTAGCAGTTGCTGTTCAGTGGTTTCTGTCGTGCCCAACCCTTTATCACCCCATTTGGGGTTTTCTTGGTAAAGATACTGGAGTGGTTTGCCATTTCCTTCTTCAACTCATTTTACAGATGAGAAAATTGAGGCAAACAGGGTGAAGTGACTTGCCCAGGGTCATGCAGCTAGTAAGTGAGGGTGATTTGAACTCATAAAAATAAGTCGTCCTGAGTTCAGGTCTGGCAGTCTATCTACTTAGACACCTAGCTGCCCTGGTACCTAATAAGGGTGCTTAAATGCTTTTTGGTAACAAAACAATCTCTTGCCTTCAAGGAGATTACTTCCTACTGAAGGGGGGCGGGGTGAGGAAGGCAAGGAATAATATGTACCCAAATGAGTACAAACTATATATGAAATAAGTACAAAGTACTTTTTAGGTAGAAGTGCTAGAAGAATCAATAAGAATTTCTTTCTAAAACTTTTCCCCCAATTTACATGTTAAAATAATTTTTTAACATTTTCTGGTAAAGTTTTGAGTTCCAAATTCTATCCCTCCCCTCCCCACCACCCTGAAATGGTAAGCAATCCAATATAGTTTATACATGTGCAATCATGTAAAACATTTCCATGTCAGTCATTTTGTACAAGAAGAAAAAAAAAAGGAATGAAAGTGAAAAATAGCAGGCTTCAGTCTGTCTTCAGACAATATCAGTTCTTTCTCTGGAGGTAGATAGCATGCTTCATCATGAGTCCTTTGGGATTGTCTTGGATCATTGTATTGCTGAGAATAGTTCTTGTTACTGTGCACAACTTTCTTCTATTTCTGTTTGCTTTCCTTTGCATCAGTTCCTGTAAGTCTAAGAAAGTCTTCTAATAGGAAGTGGCCCGTAAGCTGAGGTATGAAAGAGTTTTGGAGAAGTCCAGGTGAGGAGATGAGCATTCCAGGCTTGGGATGAACACCAGTTTAGCTAGAGTGTATAGTGAGTAAAGGGGTGTAATGTGGAATAAATAGGAGAAAATGGTTTGAAGCCAAATGGCTGGTTCCTTAGCTTAGTGCCTTATCAATCAGTTAATTTATGAAGGCCTCTTTTGTGCCTTCTCTGAGCCTTCTCACTACTCGCTCACAGCTCCAAACCTCCTGAGATCTCTCGATATAACATATTCTACATAAGAAGTCCTGTGCCTTCACCATTTCATGGACCAGAAGCTCGCCAGGCTGATGCCACATCCTTCAGCATTGAGGACAGGAGGAATCAAACCAAATCCTCCTGGTCATGACTTTCCAGACCCCCCTGTGCACCACCTTTCCCTTGCTGTTTACACGCTTCCCCCAGTCTCACCTGTGACTTCTACTGTACCAAGACAAATTTATCTCCACGCCAGTTTCTCTCAGTACTTTCCCCTTCCCCCAGCAGGAAGTGCTTTCTCTGCTCTAACTTCTCATGACGCTCAGTTTGGATCTCTCCTTTTTCATTTAACACAGTGTAGCCTTTATTATGCTTATCTGTACCTAAGGAGCGTGAGAGCTAGGGGGCACAGCAGATAAAGTGCTGGGCCTGGAGTCCGGAAGACTTGAGTTGAAATCCAGCCTCAGACACTTATTAGCTGGGTGACCCTGGGCAAGTCACTTCACCCTGTTTGCCTACGTTTCCTCATCTGTAAAATAAGCTGGAGAAGGAAATGGCAAACCACTGTAGTATCTTTGCCAAGGAAATGTTAAATGGGGTCATGAAGAGTCAGAGACAACTGAAAACAACTGAACAACTTAAGAATCACAGGATTTGTACTTGAAGAGACCTTAGAGATCGTTATCTAGTCCAATTCATCTTACAGAGAAAATAAGTAACAACCAAAGTCACATAGGATTTTAATAACAGGGCAGGAATTAGAACCCAGGCTTTCTGTTTCCAAGTCAACTGATCTTTCTTCTATCTGCCCACCCAACACCCGTTTGATTTTAAAGTCCTTGAAGGCAGGAACTACATCTAATTTCAGCTTTGTATCTCTAGTGTCTTTCTCACACATAGAATATGGCACTGAATGAAAGTGAATTATCTGCCTTTTCTGTGTCTGAATGGTACCATTCTGCATTACTTACAAATACTTATTGAAAGCCTACTATGTATAAGGTATCATATTAAGTGAAGTATGGAACTCAGAGAAGTGGATCTTCTAATCCACTATAGGGGGATAGCCCCTAATTTCAGGAACCCTGTCTTGGGAGATCCAGGAATTTGAATGAGGCAAGTGTTTAAGGTTTATTCTAACCTATGATCAGTTGATAGTGAGCTTTAAGGGGATTTAAGAGATTATCTAGTTAAATTTTCCTCCACCACTACCCCCCATTTTACATATGAGGAAACTGAGGCTCAAAGAAAGTAACTTGGGGACCAGTATAGGGGAAGGGTGTTAGTGTGTATTAAAATCTTGTTAAACTCTAGTACTGTTTAGGTAATGAGAAAAAATAACTACAATGGAAAGCAATAAATGTTAAGTGTGGAATGAATGCTAGAGACTGTAAGTGTTATGATCCTTTGAAGAAAGATTCAGTTCAGGCTCAGACTATCAAGGAAGGCTTCATGTAGGGAACTGGGATTTGAACTGGACTTTGAAGGATATATTATTTGACGTGTAAAGAAAGGGATGAAAAGCCAAACCCATTCTCTCTACTTTTTCAGATTCATTGTCTGATCCAAATACTTCTAAAAAGCGTTTCTCACCAGAGAGCTTGACTTTACCAATCCTCTTATTGCCATGAGTGTCTCAGGGGGTTCAGGTCTAAGAATGTTCAGCATTCCCCTTATAGCTACCTTCTGGAGAGAATCTAATGAGTCTACTGGGCTGTTGAGTGTTTTATACTTTTGTATTTGTTCATGGGCACCTGTGAGATCTTTGGATCTTATGCACTTTCTGTGCTGAGTGAAATAGAGTCTGTCACATAAACAATGGCAATATTGTACCAGGATCAGGGAACCTACACATGGGGAAAGACATGAGCCATGCTGAATCTTTCTTTAGAAGAGCTATCCAGAGTAAAACTTCTAGGGTGGGGACAAAGAGACAGAGAGAAACTAACCACTTTAGGGGGTCCAGTACATAGGATTGGACCCCGTTCTGTGATAGTGCAGTCTTTGAGAGAACTCTCTTTAATCTGGCATGGTCAAGGAATGGGGCTGATAAACTGAAAGTTACATGAGTGAGTTACTAATTTTCAAAGAATTAGAATATACTAGTATGTAAAATGACCAAACTGTACTAAACTTACTTTAATTTACTTTAGTAATTCAAAGAACACCAGAATTTTTCAGTGTCTTGGAGTCTAGATTTGTTTGTTTTTTCAATTATTTTGCTTTGGTTTTAGTATGCTGTGTTCTATTTTCTAGGCTAGCCTTAGACTTATTGTTTCTAAAGGGAAAAAAAATCTCTTGCTTCAAATATAGTTGACTTAGAAATAAATCTTTGAACTACAAGCTATTTGTAAAATGAAGTACTTTCTCTTAGATCATTATCAATGAGAATGGACTTTCCATTCTCATTGTATTCTATCATTAAGTTCTGCTCTTCCTCTGTAATAGCTTTGATTTGTCCTTTCTTTTCTAGCCTCTCTTACTGTCCTACTCCAGGCCCTCCTAGATTATTGTAGTTCTCTTCTAGCTGGTCTGTGTGCCAACAGTCTTTCCACGACCTCTCCCGCAGTCCGATACTTTTGGCACACCATCACCAAATTAATGTTCTTATAAGTGATTCTTAGGAGCTAAACAAGTAAAAGAAAAGTCCACACCACTTTACTTTTGAAAGCATCAGGACCTGGACCCATGACCTCATCAGTAAAGGGAGTTCTTAGAAAGGAATTCCCCCTACCAATGCAAACCAAAAACTTCTCTACAACTTGTCTTAAAGAATGCCCTGGAGCATGAAGAGGTTGTCAGTCAGTCGATTTTGTACAAACAAGGTATATACAAGATAAATTGTAAATATTAATTGTAAATAAATATTAAGGGAGATCAGGAAAAATTTCTAGTAAAAGGTTGGGTTTTAGTTGGGACTTGAAGGAAGTCCCATAACTTGAAGGGAAACCAGGAAATGGAGAGGAGAAAGAAGGCGTGGGGAACAGGCAGTGGAAATCCCCAGAGTTTGGAGATGAAGTATTTCTTGAGAACCAGGACTAGCAAAGAAGTCAGTGTCATTGGATTGCAGAGTATGGGTGGGGTAGTAAATTTTAAGAAGACTAGAAAAGGTAGGAAGGGGCCTGATTGTGAAGGGCTTTGAATGTCAGAAGATTTTATGTTTGATCCTGGAGCACAGGGAACCCCTGGAGTTTACTGAAAAGGGGGTGGGTGTTGGGTTTAACATGGTCAGATCTGTGTTTAAGGAAGGTTATTTGACAGCTGAGTGGAGGATAGCCTGGAATGGGGAGATTCTAGAGGCAAGAAGACCAACCAGCAGGTTACTGGAGTAGTCCAAGTATGAGGGGATAAGGGCATGTCTCAGAGTGGGGGCAGTGTCAGAGAAGAGAAGAGGTAGGTATGAGATGTTAAAAAATTAAAATCTGCAGGCTTTGGCAACAGATTGGATATGAGGGATAGTATGAAAGAGAATAAAGAATTGACAATGACATCTAGGTTGTGAGCCTGGGTAGACTTGGAGGTACTATCACCTTTATAACATCTCTCCAATATACCCCCTTTTCTCCTCCCTTATTGGCACTACCCTAGTGCAGACACTCATCACCTTACCCCTGGACTATTAAAATAGCCTGTTGGTGGGTCTGCCTGCCACAAGTCTCTCCCTACTCCAGTCCATCCTAAATTTAACTGCTAAAGTGATTTTCCTAAACAAAGATCCAACCTGTCATCCCCATCCTCAATAAACTTCAGTGGCTCCCTATCACCTCGAAGATCAATACACAATCTTCTAGTTGGTGTTCAAAGCCCTTCATAACCTAGTTCCCCCACCATAACCTTTCCCATCTTTATATCTTACACCCCTCTTTATACTTTTCCTTCCAGTGACACTGGCCTTCTCGTTGATCCATGAACAAAACATTCCATCTCCCAACTGGGCATCTTCTCTGGTTGTCCCTCCGCCAGGAATGCTCTCTCTCCTCTTTTCAGCTCCTAGTTTCCCTGGCTTTCCAAGTCCTAACTAAAATTCTGCCATCTACAGGAAGCCTTTCCCAACTCCTCTTAATTCTAGTGCCTTCCCTCTGTATTTTGTGTAATTCAAATATGATGTTGCATAATATGTACAGCTTATATAGTTCATATATATATATATATATGTTATATAATGCTTTTTACTATGTGCTTGAATGTTATCTCTGTGTTTGCTACACTGTATGATCTAATTCGTGTACTAGGTACCTACCTGCAAATAGCTAAGTATCTGGGGTACTGTATATGTTACCATACTATATGAAAATTAATGGATATTTAATGTATATTTGCAGATTGTACTTGTGCACTTGATGATATATACAGGAACTATAAATTTTCATTAGAAGGAGATTGTAAGGGACACAAAGCTCTTTGCCCTAATGAGCAGTAACTCAGAACAAGGACTGCCAGCCAGACTTTTACTAAGTGTCTTTTTGAGGCTTATCGAAACTTCAAGGCCATTTGTTTGGTCTAGATATTAACTGCTAGAGGCATAAGGAGAAATGAAATTCATTCACTGCTAACTCAGCCAGTAAGAGGATTTGAAAAGTTCTGGGGTAGGGGAAGGAGAAGACAACACAGTGAGTAAAGTGGGAAAAACTTTTTAGCCATCTTAGTAAGTTGCCTTGAATCTCACTTAAAACTTTTATGGTTATTTATCTTTTCACATAGTTATAGCAAGTCTCCCTACCTAGACTGAAAACTGAACTTCTTTGTATAGACCCTTCCCAATCCCCATCTTAAACAATGCCTAGCATAGTGCCTTGTTTATAAGAGCTCAATACATACTTATTGATTTGATGCCAGACACCCAGGCCTTCTGGAGCTCAAGAAAAGAGTGGGCAGGATGGCAGGAATTCTAGGAATTTTAAAATAGACAACTACAAAAACTCTTGCACTGGAAACACAGCCACAATTCCCTGAATCAGCTCTCTATAATTATAGCACCTAATCACAGGCCAAAGCATGGCAACACTCTTCTATGTAAAAAGATTGTTCAGACTTGATGGGAGTATAAATTATTACTCAAGGGGAGATTTCCAGTATTCAGTGCCCTGATTATTAAGAAAAGGCACAATCTCAGCCTAGGTCTTGGTTACTTGCACAGAATACAGAGATCACAAGAGAGTTATAACCTGAACTATTTTTATTTGATTAATATAACCCCAAATGCAATAACCAATTGCTGTTGAGCAGGAGAGAAGGGGAAGTATTAACCTCCCTCTTCTGATTGTTGTGCTGACTGCCGTCTCTCTCTCTGTCTTCTCAATCTCTTGTCAATGTCCAATTTTAAATTTTTCTTCAGAGGTTTACATTGGTCAGTATTCTCATGTTTAGTACCTTGATTAATCTTATTTCAAGCTAAAGTTTGCTGTTCAATTTGCATTTTCTACCCCACATTCCCCTATGCCATCCCTCTGACCCAGCCTGGCTGGTTTAGTCACTGTCAGGAACTGGAATCCTCTCCTGCTTGCTTCTGATCTAAGACTTTTCTTTCCATCAAAGCACAGTTCAAATCTTACCTCCTCCACCAATACTCCTTGTACCACCTAAAGTAAACCACCAAACACCAGTAGGCTCTCCCTCCACTTAATTCTTGTTTTTGTTTTGTTTGTGTTTGTTTTTTCAAGACAATTGGGGTTAAGTAACTTGCCCAAAGTCACACAGCTAGTGAGTATCATGTGTCTGAGGTCAAATTTGACCATTCTGTCTAAATCCAGCAGATAAAAGCAAGTTAAAAGCAAGACTTCTTGGCTGGTATTACAGTATGGTCTATTATACTGTTGGTTACAGAGCTGGTTGTCTTTGAAGGAAGTGTGAGCCAAGTGAGTGAAATCTGGCAAGGCAGTGAGGTAGGGAAGTCTAGTGTCCCTGGTTGACTTTTCCTGTGTTTGTTCTCTTGTGTTGTATGTATGTGTCCCCAGGGAAACAATACTCCCTGTGTGCTTTATCATACTGTAAGATCTAGAACTGGAAGTGTGCAGGGCTACAGTGCAAACTTTCCAAGATAATAGATACAAAAAACACTGAAAAGGTTGGGGGGACATGTCACAAGGTCAGCCACAGTTGTGGCTTCCACATTTTCTGAGCCTTTCTTTAATCTCTCAGGCATGTCTAGGTCAAGGTTCATGGGACCCTGTTGTAAAAGTAAATTTAATGAAGCTCAGACATGCACACCTCCCCTGATGAAGCCCCGAAGGTGTCTGACTAGGGAGATCTGAGGCCTGTGTTTGAGGAAAGCCAGTCCCCTCATGAAATCTGCACAACAGAGTCAGCTGTCAAAACGCTGAGACAGAAGGAGAGAGAAGTCACTCTCATCTGGGAAGGGGAACTTGCTGTAGTGACACAGCTGCAGCAGGTGGGGAATCAGCTGATGCGCCTCAACCCTTTGTGAATAGGTGGAAGCCGATAGGTTTAGTGGCTGGCAGGCAAGAAGCAACGTTGACCCGGATTGCCTGGCAGCTTACTATTATATTAAATACAGTGCACTGCAGTCTTGAAGAATGCAAGATTATAGGGACTGTAACATTAGGAGAATGCCCCCTATTGTACTACATTTATATGAATCACTGTGTTTGCTTTAGCACTTACTCAGTTGGTTTTAGATCTAGGAAAATGAGTTGTGTGTCCCAAGAAGAACAGAAATCCCACGGAAAGATACCTAAAATTCCATGTCTGTTTATGGGCAGCAGAAGGAACCTGAGGCAAACTCATACACACTGATTCCCCAAACTCTAGGACAGGTATTTTTAACCTGGGGACAGATTTCAGCAAGTCTGGGAATTTGAATAGGAAAAAAAAATTTACATCTTTATTACAATATAACTACTTTCCTTTGCTATCCTATATATTGTATTTTATACATTTTAGGGCCTCATCTGTAGATTTCACCAGACTGCCAAAGAGTTCCATCATATAATAAAAGTTAAGAACCTCTGCTCTCAGGCCATTTAAATCTATCTTCCCAGCTTTTCTCTTCTTTTCATTCCTCCTTGTCTTCCTACAATCTCTTTTCCTGTGTGGCAAATAGAGAGCAACCTGGGACCTAGAACACAGTCCAATCTCTTCCCTACTCCCCAAAACAAACATTCTCATTCCAAGTTGCCCTGTAACTGTTGGGGCTGAAATTCTAGCCTTAGCTCACACTGAATCTTCTCAGCCTCACCCAACTTATGGTCTGTCAATCTTATGAAAATCAGTTGTGAGAACACTTTGCAGCTCCTTCTCCAACATGCCTGAGAGTTGTCAGCTGCAACAATCTTTGTGGCTCTGCTACCTCCCACACACAGCTGTTTCTTTACCTCTTTTCCATTGTGCTTAGACTCTTCCAGGTATCACTTTTGAAAAACATGCTTTCACTCTTGTCCACTGGGTCTGAGATAATGTCTCTGAAGTACGCCTTATGTATGAGGTATTACTTCTATATGACAACCTTGGAAAAAGTAAAAACCCTCTCATAAACAAAACACTCTTAAATCTAATAAGTACAAGTATGTGGGCTTTAAAACCTTGGTTCCAGTCAGTGCTCTGTTACCAAACTAGTACTCTGTGTCCTTGGGCAAATAAATCATTTTACTTTACTTTTTACATTTTACTTTAGTTCTCAGTTATCTCATCTTCAAATGAGGAGGTTGAATACCTTTTTAAATTTAAAATTAATTTAAAATCTTTTTAAAATTAAATATTTTTTAAAAATGAAATTCTGTCCCTCACACATTTTCTCCCCTCTCTTTTCCCCTATTGAGAAAGCAAGAAAAAAAACCCTATTACAAAGACGTATAGTTAAGTAAAACTAATTTCTGCATTAGCCATTTCCAAAAGAAAAAAAACCAGACTGCATTCAGAGCCCTGTCAGGAGATGAGTAGCGCATTTCATCCTGTAATTCTAGTTGGTCATTGCATTGGTCAGAATTCTTGAGTGGTCTAGTGGTCTTTACAGTGTGGTTATTATTGTGTAAATTGTTCTTCTGCTTCTGCTCACTTCATCTTGCATCATAAAATATACAGCTTTCATGGGGACAGTGTTCCTAGAAAACAGCCCCAAAGTAAAAAGACTTGCGTGTTGATACATTGAACCTATGGGAAATTAAGGGTTAGGTCCCCTAGACCACCCCAAACCGTAATCATTCGCTAGAAATTGCTGAAAATACACTTTTCTGCATACAATTCTTTATAACAAAACATTAATTCTGATGATATGCATTTCTCCTAACATAGTAACCATGAAATCACCCATAAAATTCGAGGGAGAGGAGAGGCCATGCTGGATTGGATGAGGAAGGGCAGGAGTACATCATCAGAAGAACACCAAGGTAAAAAAGGGAAAAGGGCAACCTGCCATCTCTAATCTCCCTTTTGGCCCTGTGATTAAACTGTTCCCAGATGAAGAGCATGTGCTTCAGGGTTAGTCCGACTCTGTCTGAACTCCCAACTCCCCTGCTGAGTGGCTAAGCCAGGGGCAGTGGCAGGGGGTGAGGGGTGTGGGTGTAGGCCAGACAATTGCTAGGCTGGCTGGTCCAGAGGGTAGAGGTGACCACCATCTCATTTACCTTCAATTTCCTCATCATGAACTTGAGAGGTTACTTCTGGAGTAGATTCACCAACACTTTTATGAATACTTTCCTCCTATTTTGGATATAAACTTGCTTGCATCCTTCCTCTGGTGTTTTTTTTCCCTCTACTGTGCATAGCTAGGAATGTGGGTTGTCAATTCGAAAGTGAAAGTGAGGTTACTAATAAAATCACTTTAATGCTTGAAGTCCTAAAAGTCAAAGGGCAAGGCTGAGGATTCACTGTATTTCTTAACTATATTTAGGTGGTGCCGTGGATAGAACAGCAAGGCAGATTGTGACTAGGGTAGAGGGGAATTACAACAAGGCTTTGATAGTATTGTAGAGGGAGGCATCAAGCAAGAAATTCTGACTAGAGAAATCAGGGAAAGCTTCATAGAGGAGGTGCCATTTGATCTTGGTCTTGAAAGATGGATGGGATTTTGAAAACATAGAAGGCAAAAAGGAGGGAACTGTTTGAGGAGAGGAGAAAGTGTTCACAAGATGATAAGCTGACCAGTTTGTCTGGAATGTAAAATGGGTAAAGGGACATAGACTGGAAAGTTTGGTTGAAGACAGGAAGTAGATAACACCGAATGCCCGATTAATAAATTTGAACTTTATTCTGTAGGGAACTAGGTAGTGCAGTGTATAGAATGCTGGGCTTGGAGTCAGGAAAATCTGAATTCAAATCCAGCCTCAGAAACTTACTGTGTGACTATAAACAAGCCATGTAACCTCGATTGTCTCAATTTCCTCATCTATAAAATGGGGATAATAATCACACCTATCTCCCAAGCTGATTGTGAGGATCAAGTGAAATCATAATTGTAAAGCACATAGCAAAGTACCTGGCATATAGTGAGCACTATTAGTTATTATTATTACTTAAGGTCCTTTTAAAGTCTAACACTTTAAGTTCTATAACCTAGTCTCTTCAGTTGCCCAATCTTTTTTCTGATCAGAACATCAGGGACTATTCTAATCACATATCTTGTAATGTAATTGAAAATGCATTTTCTGTACTTTCCAAGAACATTGGCTTTTCTAATGTGCATGTCTTTTTAAGTTAGCTTAAAAAATGTCAAACTAGAGTAAAGTTTCTTAAACTGGATCTGAGGGAGTCAGAACCCTTGTTCCTTTTTTTTTCTTTTCAGAGCTATACACTCTGGTGTTTCTGAGATGGAGACCCAAGTGAGTCTTGGGTAAATCTGGGGTTTGTGGCTGTGGGGTGATATATAGTGTATGATGTGTGTACAAATGAAAAAGTGAATTCACATCAGTAAGTGTCTGCATCTATAAGTGACTAGTGCCTGATCAGCACTGAGCTAGATGTTTCCTACGAGATACAAGAGAATTACAAGTGGTCCTAGCCTCTCACTGCTTCTCTTTTACCAGGCTGTAACAACTTGGTCCATGCTGCTGCTGATGGGTAGGGCAGATTTAGAACCCCAAACTCTAGCCTTTGCTGTTAATCCAGGGCCCCAGCTGCAAGTCAATGGACTGAGATAGGGGTTAGAATGAATTGTTGACTAGTGATAGAAAATCTTGGTAGCTGTAAAGAAAAATTGGGAGGGATCTGGGGAGAATAATAGACTAAGAGATAATTCATTAGCTAGGTAGAGGAAAAGAGGCATAGCTATCAACAATGAGTAACAGAATTCTGAGAGGCTAGTGAGTAAACCCTATAATTTGTTGAACTCTTACAGTATTCTGTGGGCTGATATCTTTTCAAGGCAGTTCTTATGAATCAGCCGACATTCATTCAACACTCCCCAGTTCAGACTAAAACCTCTCACTTCTCTGCGTCTTTCCACTTTTCTCTAGGTTGTTTCTTCACAAGGTAACAAGAAATATGCAGGACAGGCAGTCTGCTTTTTGCCAATTCTATTTAATTCAACAATCAAGTTGAATGTGCGAGACACCATACTAGTCACTAGGAATGCAAAGATAAAATGACAGTCTTTGCCTTGAAGGAGTTTACATTCTCAGGATGGGGATAGGACAGGCAAAGGAGAAAAGTCCATTCAAAGATATTGAGGAAAAGAGAGAGCCCTTTAACCGGTGGGGGAATGGGGTGGGGTACAAATCAGGAAAGGTTTCAAATAGGAAGTGACATATAAGCTGTGACTTCAGTAAAAATAAGGATTTTGAGAGGAAGATAAGAGATGAAATGTAGAATCTGGGAAACAGATAGTAGCCCAGTTTGGCAAGAACACAGAGTGCATTGAAAAGAATGATATGAAATGCTTTGAGAAGGCCGGTTAGAGCTATATTATGAAGGGTTTTAAATAGCAAACTAAAGGAATTTGTGTTTTATTCTGGGGTCCATGTGAAGTCAGTGAAAATTTTTCAAGAGGGGAATGACATGGTCAGATGTGTGCTTTAAGAAGGTTATTTTGACAGTGTGCAGATGGGTTGGGGAGGAGGAAAGAATGGAAGCAGGAAAAGCCAGACCAGAAGGCTTGTGGTAAGAACCCACACTAGGGTGATAATGATGTGACTAGAGGAAAAGACTGATGTGAGAACTGTTGTGGAGGCAGACCTGACAGCACTCTACCACTTCAGATTTTACTGAACCACTCATCTGGTAATATGTAAAAAATAGCTTCAGTGCTCCCTTTTTCTATGAAGGGCACCATCACATTTCCAGTTCCCGTTGCAATGACTCTTCTTTCTCCTTCAGTTGCCAGTTGTCTTAGATTCCAACCATGACAATAAGTGGGGCCTGTGAGAAGTGACTGACCCCTATTGAGAGTTGAGGTGAATTCCTGGAGTTCATCTCACTTCTCAACAGGAGTCAGGCACTGTTCCTAGGAGGCGGAAAGCAAAGAGCAACAAGGAACATCAAACCTGAGTCTCTGCCACCTTGCTAAAACCACATCCAGGTCAGTATTCGAAGTCACAGAGACTATACAGGACTGTGGAAAAGGTTATTTTCAGGGGTTCTTTTGACTCTCTAAGACCTGGGATATGAATCCTTTTTTTTGTGCCCACCAATTTATAAAGTAAACTGTTTTGTATTTTGAGCTTTGCAAGCCATTTTATAAAGGGAATTGATGTCTAGCCTTGTGAGAGTGTCAGATAGTAACAGTCTCGGGGCCCTCATTCGTGGGGACAATGAGCCAGAAAAATAAAATGTCCCTGAAGGAGAGAATAATTGAATAACACTTCTCTTTTCTGTTGTTTTTGCCTAATATTGAGCAGTCATGCTTGTAGCTTTGAATAAACTGAGGAGAGAAATGGCGAAAGGGACAAATGTTAGATTTTAAAATTGTTTTTCAGTAGAAGAAAAAACTGTCATCACAACCACCATCAAACATTTAAACATCAGCTACTTTCAATTTCACTTGAAGGTCAGTGAAATGATTTTGAAACCTCCTTATTGCTATAGGGAGATATATTGGAAAATTTTTCAAGCACCATTTGTACAAACATTTATTAAGCACCTATTGCATAGGGAGCATTATGTTAGGAGGAGGATAAAAGGAGAGAAAGGTTTCCCCAGTAGCCAGAATATATCACCAAATGAAGGGCTCTGCTGCTGACAGAGTGTGCTTAATAAAGGCATTAGTGAGGAGTACATAGGAAGAGAATAATGACCTGGCCTTTTGCTTACCTTTGTTCTGGTTCTGGTTTATTTGTATGTTAAAGCCAGAGAGGAGTTTGGGAATGCCTAACCCTAAGTGACAAAGATATCTGGAAGAGAGAGGTCGGGGCTCTCTGCTGAAGGACAAAAGTAAAAAGGCTTCATCTTAGCATGGGGGCTCTCTGCCTGACTTTTTTACTGGGCTGAGCAGCTATGCCTTAGTAAGTCCTTATTAAAAGTGCTAGCTGTTATCTCCCTGATGTGGTCAGGCTGATAGCTCTTCCAGACAGCTTTGTCACTTAAAGTTAGACATTCCCAGCATCTTTTCTAGTTTAACATACACATGAATTTAAACCAAAGAGAAAATAAGCAAAGGAGGTAAGATCATTTTTGTCTTCCCATATTCCTGCCGTTATTGTGGATACCTACCAGGAACAAAACCTGTAGCTTTGGGACTATGTTTTAGCCTCAGAAAAGCCTTGCTATTTCTCCATAGGAATATAAGGCACTGGAAAACAATTCTAGGGAAGCAGGTGTTATGGCTTATCTTTGACACCAGACAAACCTCAGCTCTCTGTTATTTTCAATGGAGTGGTGGAGGAGGGACTCTCAGAAACTCGTTTCTCCCTGTGGCTTCTAGCTCAAATCATCTACCAGGACATATTGTGTGTTGCCAGTAGATCCCTCAGTGTCTGCAAGAGGAGGAAACATGTCCAGCAGAAACCTTATCCACTAGCTATTAACTCCCCTCTGCTTTCTCTTTCCCTTTGACCTTGGCTTCCTAACTTAACCTTGCAGCCACAGGTTCCCCCACAATATCCTTGGGGTTGACATATCCTGATTCTAGATTATATGGGGAGATTTAAGTCCTACTTCCAGACATGTGTGATAAGGGCTGAAGGCTTTGTACTTTGAAATGGTGAAGAGTCCCTTTATTATAAGTGGAATTGGAAGTGCTGATTTAACTCTGTGGGTATATGAAAAGCAGTAACTGCTTGCTCAGTCTCTCTTCACTTCCAGTTGCAAATCCTGTCAGGATCATTTCAAGTAGCTTCCCAAGAGGGAGCTGTGAAAAGGGGCAATTTGCCTTAATCCCCACTCTATCCCTGACGCAGCCATAAATATATAGCATTTAAGGCTTAGATCCTACCTAGGTAAGGCTGAGCCTGGGTTTAGGCTACCTCTTTTGTGTTTGTTCTTTCCATATCTTAGGTGAATGAGTACCTACCCTGAGATGGCTATGTCCAGTCTTGCAGATGACCTTGTGAGTTTGAGAGGTACAGAGGACCCAAGTCCCATTAGGCTGGAACTAAATAGCAGCAAGAGAGAATTCCCTGGCAACTCCTCCAGGGCTCTTGGAGAGAATTGGTACCAATAATAAGATTGTCTCAGGCCTGGCCATTTTACCAGTAGAATTGTTTGGACAGTGCAGAGCTGAGGTAGAATTTAAAATGCCTAATTAGTAGTCCTGCAAGCTGCATTATATTCCTGGAGAAGTTTAAATATCAGCCTCCCAGTAGAGTGTAACAGTAGTTATAAATCAGACTACTCATTCCTGTTTTAAATTATTCTGTTAGTGTACACTATGAGTTTAGCCAGTCCTCAAGTCAGTTGTCAGTCACCTACATGGTAAGCAGAAGGTCTCAGCCATTTAAATTCAAGGGCAGTTAAATTCAAGGTGACTCATGCTAAGCCCCATGTAGCCTCAATCTCCTGCAATGTGAGCAGGAAGTCCCAATCTCCAGAAGGGAAGGGGTCCCCCAGACCTATATGCCAATGGACAAGTCCCATATCCTTCTAACTTATTCCCTCTTATACCTTCAAGTTTCCTGTTTCAGAGAAATAGGGATCATCAGAAACTACCAGATTTTCTCTCTCTGAATCATCACTATTTTTGGAGGGGGGGTATTTGATTTTATTTCTTAATATATTTTGTTTTCCCCTCAATTAAATGTTAAAACAATTTTTAATATGTGGTTTTTTTAAAGTTTTGAGTTCCAAATTCTATCCTTCCCCTCTCCGCTCCCTAAGACAGTAAGCAATCAGATATAGGTTACACATGTGCAATCTTGTAAAACATTTGCTTATTAGTCATTTTGTACAAGAAGACTCGAATAGTAATCATAATCTCAGACAAAATTAAGGCTAAAATAGATTTAATCAAAAGAGAAAAATAGGGAAACTACACCATGTGTCAACCATATTCATCAATGTTGTTTTGGACTATTTAAAACAACTAGACAGTATAAGGTTGGAATATTGTTATGATATAGGAAATGATAAATTGATGTATTTGGAAAAATATGGAGGGCAGCTAGGTGGCGCAGTGCACACAGCACCGGCCCTGAAGTCAGGAGTACCTGAATTCAAATCCGGCCTCAGACCAAACACTTAACAAGTTACTAGCTGTGTGACCCTGGGCAAGTCACTTAACCCCAATTGCCTAAAAGTAAAAAAAAAAAATATGGAAAGACTTGGACATATGAAGGAAGAGGTTATCCTCTCTCAGAGAACCAGAGGACAAATAAGTATAGTACAGTCTTACATAGATGCATATGAATGTATATGTCTATATATGAGTATGATTATAGATATCTAAGTATATGTATGTAATATGGGTATATGTATGAATATGTATATATGTATATTTTAGTGTGTATGTGTCTAGATGTATGCATATTGATATGTGTATATATCTATATATAAAAATATCCATGGTTAGTTGTACTCTTCTGGGAAAAAAGAACAAAGTAAAAAGTGCATAGCAGAGAACAAAAGAAAACTTACAAGGAAGCAAAGGAAAGATGGACAGCTCTTAACACAGTGCATAGTTTTTATTATATTGGTTTTCTTGAAATGGAAAGTTGTATATTTTGAATCCCTCTCTCACATTCTTCTGTGCATGTGGCAATGCTTTTTTGCTTTTTTGCTTTTGTATTATTTTTGTTTTGGTATTTAAGTTTGTTCCTTTTTTCTTTTCTTATTTTGTATTCAAGTTTAAAATTTTTTTAAACTTACCAAAAAAAAAAGACTCAAATAAAAGAAAAAGAATGAAAGAAAGTAAAAAATAGCATGTGTCAGTCTGTATTCAAACAATATCAGTTCTTTCTCTGGAGGTGGATAGTATGCTTTATCATTAGTCCTTTGGGATTGTCTTGGATCATTGTGTTGCTGAGAATAGCTAAGTCATTCACAGTTCTTCATCAAACAATATTGCTGTTACTGTGTACAATGTTCTCCTGGTTCTGTTCACTTCACTATGCATCAGTTCATGTAAGTCTTTCTGGGTTTTTCTGAGATCACCTTGTTTGTCACTTCTTATAGCACAATAATTGAATCATCACTGTCTTGATCCCAAGCTCAGGGGAAAACAATAATAATTGAAATAGATAAGAGCACTGGGTGGGCACAGGTTACATGTAAAGTGAGCAAATTGGATTAAGGTCCCTTCCAGCACTAAATCACATAACCTCGTGTAACAGAGGTGGTAGAGGTACTTTTGCTGCTTGGCCATTCTGGTGGTTAACAAGCTAGATCACAGTTTAAAGAGTTATCCTTCTCTGGGTTTGCATTTAAGCAGAAGTTAAAGCTTTAAGCTAAAATAATACAGTTCTAAGGTATTAACCACTTGGAGGCTCAAGGAAAGTGTTTGTGGAGCAGTAGGACTGTTCTTGAAATCAAATGAATTCCCATGGCCAGCCAGGGTTCTAGAAACTGAAAGAGGCAGTGGTGAAGAGATATTTAGACTGGGTAAAGCTGGCAGTAAGTGAAGAGTTCATATGTTCATACACTTAGCTAACTGCAGAAGCCTACACCCTGGAGATAAGGATGAATGGGAAAGTCAACGCTGGCCAGATAAAATCAACTATGAGTCATTTTCTAAAATTATCCTCAAAATCCAGTTCATAACTGCTCCTCAGAAAATCCCAGATATTTCACCCACACCCAGTCATTCACAGGAAAATCAAAATAATTGATTTTTTTTTTTGGTTATTGAAATACTAGCTTCAACTGTAATAATAGAGCTTATCACTTACACTTAGTCCTGTAGCTTATTACCATGCTTTTACAGTTGCTGTTAGCTATAGTGTGTGTCAAGAGAGCTAAAAATATAGTTGAACCATAAAAACCACCTGTTAGTTTTCACTTCTCTAGAAAGCATTAATAAAATGCAGTCTCACACCCTACGTATATAAGGATTTGGGGGAGTGGAGGTTTTAGGTTTTTGGTTTTTTTGTTCTTTGGAGAGAGAAAAGGAAGGAGAAAAGGGAGTGGAGGAAAAAGGAGAAAGGGAGGGGGAAGGGAAGGAGTAAAGAAAGAGAAAGGAGACATCTAGACTTGTTAGGTTCATAGTCATACTGTACAGTCCAGGGGACCCTCTACATACAGGCCCACAGAAAGCTATTTAAGCCCACATTTAAGGCATTTTGTGGATCAGCAGCCACTCTTAACCACAGTTTATGAGGCCCCATTGCTATGTTTCTTTTACTAACTAGACCAACTAGAGGTCTATTAGTTTAAAGCAAAGACATTTACTCAAACAGCATAGCAAAACTGTTGAAAGATTCAAACACGAATTCAGAAAGTCATCCACAGGCATCCCACCAGGGAGGTTGGGTACACCTACAAGAACCTCGTGTGAAGGGGCACTCATATAGGAAACTTGGGTGACCAGGGAAAACATACGTCTGATATTAGCATAGTGCTTGGCACATAGTAGGTGCTTAATAAGTGTTTAGTGGATTGGAGATTGCCCAACTGCCGATTACCCTTGTTACTGAGCTGCTTTCTGCTACCATCTACTGGTTGTCAGCTATAAAGCAGCCTCTTTGCTGAGCACAATTGTTCCCCTTTCTAAGATCTCAGTTCAGTCTCTAACTGTCTCTTTTTGAGATAAAGACCCAAGATGGCATCCACATCTGCCTTTTTGAATTGTCTTTTCTTTGATGCTTTCTAGACTTTTTCAGTCCAACTCTTATCTGAATAATTTTAAAAATTTGGTCTGAAACTGATTTTATTAGCATTTGAAACTCTTAGCAAGGAAAATTCCTTCCACAATACAGATTAGCAACTATTCTACAATTTATAATCTTAAAGATTTGCCCGGGGCACTCAGAGGTAAAGTGACTTGCCCAGGTCTCATAGTCAGTATGTGTCAGAGACAGGACTTAAACCTGGAGCTTTCTAACTCAGACTGGTTTTTCACCTTTTACACCATGCTGCCTTTCTTATCCGAGGGCATGATCAGAAAATTTCCTTTAATGTATAAAAGATGGAAGCAAAGTCGGGTAAGAGAAAATTAATATGAGAACATGGCAAAATACTGTCAAAATAGTGTCAGCAATGCAAAAAAGTTCAGAATAAACTGAGGCTAATGAGGGAAGCTAAGGACAAAAAAAAGGGGGGGATTTTTCTCTTTTGGGGAGAAAAAAAAGAGGATTTAGGAAGGGATAGGAATTTTGCTTGAGATAGATAGGAAAATTTTATTGTATTTTCTGCAGAGAAGAAATTACTTTTACACCAAAAATGACAGAACAAATATGCCTCATGGAAATCTGATACCCAGGATAAGTAAAGAGATAGTTAAGAGAACACCTAGCTGACCTTGATAAACCCAAGCCACTTGGCTCAGATGAACTACATCCTCTGATCCTAAAAGAACTGGTAGGTGTGAATGGACCAATTGCCAAACTACTGTCAGAGATACTGAAAAGATCATGGAAAATGAGAGAGGTACCACAATATTGGTGAAGGGCAAATGTCCTAAATTTTTAAAAAGGGAAGAGACAAACTAGTCCAACGAGCTTGACTTCAATTCCTAGGAAAATTCTAGAACTGGTCATTAAAGAAGTGGTTGGTGAACTTCTAGAAATCAAAGCAATAATTACAAAGAGCCAGCAGGGCTTCATTGAGAACAGGTCATTCCAGACTAATCTCATTTCCTTTTTTGACAAAGATTACTAAACTAGTAGATGGTGGGGTTGCTTTGGATATAGTTTATCTAAATTTTTAGCAAAGTTTTTGACAAAGTTCCTCAAACTGAGAGGTATAGATTAGGGAAGAGAAAGGAATATGCATTTATATAGCACCTACTATGTGCTGAGTGATTTTTTTTTTACAAATATCTCATTTGATCCTCAAAATAGCCCAGTGAAGTAGGTGCTATTATTATCCCCATTTCACAGTTGAGGAAACTGAGTCAGAGGCTAGCTAAGTGACTTGCCCAGAGTTGCACAGATAGTGTCTGAGGCTACATTTGAACTCAATGTCTTGCTAGATGAAGCCGTGGAAACAAACATGAAATATATAAACCTTGACATACTTGTGTATGTATATACCTGTTTAGAAAGCTACATGTGTACACATAAGTTTGTTCAGTCATTTTCAGTCATGTTTGACTCTTCTTGACCCCATTCGGGGTTTTCTTGGCAGGGATACTGAGTAGTTTGCCATTTCCTTTTCTAGCTCATTTTACAGATGAAGAAACTGAGGCAAAGCAAGGTGAAATGACTTGCCTAGGGTCACACAGCTTATAAGTATCTAAGGCCAGGGTTGAACTTAGGAAGATGAGTCTTCCTGACTCTAGGTGCAGCACTCTATGCACTGAGCAATCTAGCTGCCCTAGTACACATGAATATCTATACACACATTCATATATGGGATAGCCTTGTTTTTTGTTTGTTTTTAAGAAACTATTCTAAACCACAGATTACAGTGAATAAGTGTCACGGTGTGCTTTTCTTTTCTTTTCTACCCCAGGGCCCTCCCCCTTGGTAGGAGCTTTCCTAAAGCAGAGTGAACTAAAGAGTAGTTATTTTGTTTTGCCTTGTTTAATGCAGTTGGCTTGTCCACGACAAGTTGTATTAATCAAATCATATTTTAAATACACCATAGAAGTTTAAAGGACTCTTGTAGTACATCATTTCATAAAGCAAAGCCTCCTTTTATGCATTTGTTGCGGTGTAAGAGGTTGAGAGGTTGTGACCCCTTAAAGACCGGAGTACAGTACGGGTTGTCTGGAATGAATTCACAGACTCAAGCATTCTTTAATTCAAGGTGGCAAAGATTTATTGTTACGCTTTTCAGCGGGCAAGGGTTCTTAAGGATCCTGCCAGAGACTGAGAATGCAGCTAGGGTTTATATGGAAAAGAGCATGGGAAAGAAATGCCAGGAACACTGATGAGGTAATCCAAAAGTGCAGGTGTCTTTGGGGGCTATGAATGGGAAAGTACAGGGAGTATACCAGACAGGGAGGGAGATGACAGAGGTATGGATCTTTGGAGTCTGGCAGGAGGCAGAGTCCTTGGGCTGGCCAAGGACAGAACTCCTTGGGCTGGGCAAGGCACCCCTCTCCCTCTGTCTTGATGAGAGAATGTTCTGCAACAAGGGAAAGCTTTCTTACAAGACAGGAACTACTAAGGAATTGGGAGGCTTCCAGAGACATGATCTGAGGGCAGAGGCCTGAGCAGCCCAGCTCTGTGTAGCTGTACCTGGGAGAGAGATAAGGGTTGTGCTGAGGCCCATGCATGAATAACTGCTAGGCACAGTGTCCTTGGGCTGGGGAATGGTTGTTAGAGACAGTGTTTCTGAGACTAGGGAGAAATTGGGGTACAAGTACAAGCACAAGCACCCCATCACATTCATATAATAGATCAATCATTTTGTTAATAAAAATAATTATTCCCTTATTGATTAGTTGGGTGTTTTTGGTTTTAAATGAGCATTTTTTATATTTGGTTTGGTAAATCCGGGCACTGTGTAGTTCAAATAATGAGACATTTTTGTCATTTTCTTATCATTTGGTACATTGTTTTGAGACTTCATACACAGACTCGTAATCAAAACTGTCACATTGGCTTCGTGCACATTGGATCCCTAAACAAAGTCATTCAGCTGCTTTTAATAGCAATATGCAACCCACTTATGATGAGGAGAAAAACTTGTCCTCCAAAGTCCTGAAATTAGACTTCCATTAGTGCCTCAGGCCAGAAATGTAGCTTACATTGATCCTTCCTAGGTCCCATCTTATTAGATTCAATCCATTCTTCCAACTTCTTGAAGTCTTCTTGGATCCTTGTTCTTTCATCCAACCTGGATGAAAGGGGTTGAATCACTGGCTCACCAGGATCTAAAGTCACCAGCATAGAGTATGAAGAATCAGTGCTCTTCTTTACCTTTGTGAAGAATTTTCCAAATGTTTGTTGCCAAAAAAGACCACTGGCCAAAGAATGGCCCCCCTTTTTTTTTTTTTGGCTAGGCAATGGGGTTAAGTGACTTGCCCAGGGTCACACAGCTAGTACGTGTTATGTGTCTGAGGTCAGATTTGAACTCAGGTCCTCCTGAATCCAGGGCCAGTGCTCTATCCACTGAACCACCTAGCTGCCCCTTAAGAATGGCCCTTTTTTTAAAGCATATCTGTGTAAGAAAGCTTATGAAGGGAGACTGAATGTACATAGCAATTGAAGCAATTATAGTTACTTCTCCAATCAAAGCCATAGCCCCTGAGCTACCTGGCTGTTTTAGCTTGTGGGTAATCCAGAAGAGACATGATGTCAGCCTACTGTTATGCTGGCAGCTATGTTGGAAGACCTCTTGTGGCTGGAGAGCAGGCTTCCTGAAAACGTTTGAAGGGCACAAAGGTGATTGGAATACAGACTGGATCATCTGTGCAAGGAATGAGTGGTAGTGAGCAATTAGAAAAGTTTCTTTCATTTTTTCTATAAGCCTTTGTGCTATTTCACCACAGACATTTCAAGACAGAGTTCTTTTCCTTTACCCTCCAAAATTTAATCCTCTTTTATAACAAAGAAGTAGTGGCACAAAAATACCGGTGATAATGACTTTTATCTGATAGTTCATAAAACATTCTCCTTTAATGGTCTCCATCTTCTCTACTATCAGAAGTGGTAATGTTTTTAAATTTTATTTTTAATTTATGGAATAAAACAAGCATTTCCCTCACACAGTATAGTGAAAAAGATTTATTGTACTTAAAACCGCAAATCTACTATGTACAACTTGCTGTTTCTTTCAAATATACAATAAAATTATAATGTAAATTTCTTTTTCTTCCCATCTCTCTTACACCCTAGAGATGGTTACCTTTAGACACAAATAAATGTGTGTATGTGTGTGTTCGTATAATATATATGCATATATGTAAAATTATTCTATACATACCTCAGTTTATCAGTTCTTTCTCTGGATGCAGATAGCATCTTTCTTCATATGTCCTTTATGTTTAATTTGGGTATTTGTAATAGATAAAATAATTTATTCGCTCAAAGTTGTTCTTAAAACAATATTGTTGTTACTGTGTACATGTTCTCTTGTTTCTACTCATTTTTTCGCTTTCATTATTTCAAGCAAATCTTTCCATGTTTTTCTAAAATCTTATAGCTCAACATTTCTCATAGCACAGTGGTATTCCATCACATTCATGTACCACAACTTGTTCAGCCATTCCCCAATTGGTGGGCATCCTTGCAATATCCACTTCTTTCCCACCAGAAAGAGAGCTGCTATGAACATTTTAGAACATTTGGTTCTTTTCCTTTTCCCCTAATCATCTTTGGAGATAGATCATGTGGTGGTATTGCTGGGTCAAAGGGTCTAGGTAGTTTAATAACTCTGGGCATGATTCCAGATTGCTCTCCAAAATGGTTGGATTATAGTATTAGACCAACTATGAATTAGTGTCTCTGTTTTTCCTCATCCCCTCCAACATTTGTCACTTTCCCTTTCTATCATTTTAACCTATCTGTTAGGTGTAAAGTGATGTCTCTAGTTTGTTTTCATTGACATTTCTCCAATCAGTAATGATTTAGATTATTTTCATATGACTATAAATTGTTTTGATTTCTTCATTGGAAAACTGCCTGTTCATATCCTTTGACCATTTACTAATTGTGGAATGATTCCTATTCTTATAGGTTTGACAAAGTTCTTTATATATTTTAGATATGAGACCTTTAATACACTACCTGTAAAAATTTTCCCCCAATTTTCTGCTGTTTTTGTTTTATTTATATAGAATCTCTTTAATTTAATGTAATCAATATTATCTATTTTATACCTGACTTTGCTGTCTGTCTCTTGTTTATTTATAAATTGTTCACCTATCCATAAGTCTGATAAATGTAGTCACCTTTTTTTCAGTTACTTATAATTCAGCATATTTTGGTGGGTTTTTTAAAAATTATATGTTTGTAATTTTGTGTACTATGTTCTGTTGGGTCTGCTCATTTTACACTGTGTCAGTGAATGTACATCCTCTACTGCTTCTCAGAATTCCTCATCTTTCTTATTTTCAAGTATATAAATGACAGGAAATCCATATGCCATTTTTTCTAGATGTTCCTTACTGGTGAGAATTCAGTTTGTTTCCAGATCTTTGCTGCCTAAAAGAGTGCTCTTATGAATGTTTAGTGTAAAAACTCAGTTGATCTGGTTATACAGAAAGGGAATGGCAACATGGTACAGTGAGAATAGCCCTGGATTTGCAGCTGAGAGGACCTGGTCTCAAAGTGCACATCTACCATTCATTCCCTTTTTGACCTTAAGCAAGTCACTTTTCTTCTCTAATGAGCAAATTAGACTTGAAAGTCTCTTCCAGCTGTAAATATATGAATTGAAAAGTTGTGGTCCTTTATCACCCTTTTCAGCAGTAAAAAAAATTGTTCACATGCTGTTACAGACAGGAGATTGTAGTCCCCCATGTTTGCCTTTGCTCTTCTGGTTCCAGGAGCATTGAACACAATGGTTGGTGTTCATTTCAGAGCACCACATTTTAAGGAGCACAGCAACTGGATGAAAAGAAGAAGGTAACTGCCTTAGTGGTGAAGTGGTCAGGCCAATTGGTCAAAGGAACTGGCTGTATTAGGATTGGAAGAGAAGACTTATAGCCACATGATAGTTCTGTTTTTTGTTGTTGTTTTTTGTTTTTTTAAGGCAATTGAGGTTAAGTGACTTGCCAAGAGTCACACAGCTAGTAAGTGTCAAGTGTCTGAGGTCAGATTTGAATTCAGGTCCTCCTGACTCCAGGGCTGGTGCTCTACCCACTGCACCACCTACCTGCCTCTCATGTGATAGCTCTGTCTTGAGCTACTTCATTTTCATTGTTTATTTCAGTAAGTAGAAATGGAATTAGCCATAATACTGCTTCAACTTAGAGGGCAGAAGTAGGAGCTATGGGTGCACATTGTAAAATAAGAATACACATGCAAAAACCACACATTTAAAACTGATGTCATTGGAACCTTTTACCATGATAAGAATATATTGAGCACCTACAAAGTGCCAGGCATCATACTGAATGTGGAGGATACAAAGTATGACAGTAATGGCGCATGTCCTCCAGGAGCTTACCAAACAATTGGGAGGAGTTCTGTTTTCAGAATGTTTATTCATTTAGTTTTTAATTCATAGAACAAAACAAGCATTTCCAAAACATACTACGATAAAAGAAAAAAGATGATTGCATGTGAAACTCCGAGTCTGTTATGTACAGCTTGCCATTTCTTTTAAATATATACAAAGTTATCATGTAAATTTCTTTTCTTTCCCTTCTCTCACCCCCAATCCTAGAGATGGCTGCTACTATGAGATAGGGGTGTGTGTGTGTGTGTGTGTGTGTGTGTGTGTCTGTAATAGTTATTTCTGATTATGGACTTCTTAAGTCCCTGCTGTGTACCAGACACTATACTGGGCTGCAAATAAATAAATGAACCCATCTCTTATAGCAAGGGAAAGATGAAATGACTGAGGAAATGAACATTCAATCTTTTGGGCATATCAATTTTATATTAAGACATGACAATTGCAGAGCAAACTGGGACCAGGCCCCTTCCTCAACTTTTGGCTAGACCCCCGAATATAGGGGAAGATGTACTTATATACATTAAAAGCAAACAAAGCCAATTAATTAGAAGCAAATAGCACAATATTACATAATCTGATTTCTAATTGGAGGAACGATTATTGGCTTTGTATGTGAAGGGGTGAGTGGGGCAATAGGTTCAATTTCCTGAATTCAGAAAAAGGTGTACCTGTCCCGTCAACTGTCTGTATACAATCAAAGGAACTTAGAAAGAATAACTAATTGTTCACTGTGGGGCCAGTTTGCAGATAAGACATATGGGTGGCTTGAAATGTAGAATTGTGAGAACTCCTTATATCAGTCTTTTTGGATCTGACTGGGTTTCTGGTCAGCATAACCTAGGTCCTTAGTTAAGGGTCTCCAAACAGCAAGGAAAGAGAGGTGTTCTGATTTCCCAGCCAGGAAGGACTAGGTTCAAACAATGCAAAAATTTTTTCTCCCAATTCCCTCAATTGAATAAATTTTTTTCACAAGACAAGTTGGACTAGACCTATAATTGAACAGAAGAAGAACTGAGCTACCTCCAGAATTGAGTCAGTCCACAAAATGGAGTCAGTGTGGTTGACTCAAATTGCATGTACCACTTGCTGTCCTAATGCCCTGCATTCCATCACCCTGCTGGCAAGCAGTTTACATTTGAACTTTATAGGAGAGCTATAGCTGGGTAAGCACAATTGTTTTTGTTATTTCAGGAATCAGTGACATTCAAGGATGTGGCTGTGGAATTCACCCAGGAAGAATGGGTACAATTGAACCCATCTCAGAAAAAGTTGTACAGGGATGTGATGCTGGAGAACTATAGAAACTTGGTCTCTTCAGGTAAGAACAGCTACCCCTTTGGAGTCTTGATATATACTATGACAACTTTCAAGATTTTAAAAGGTATTCTTTGGTGTACAAGAGGAAAATATTCCTAATCCTTTTGTAACCAAGAGACAAATTAATTGTGCTATCTGTTTCCAGGAAAAAGGTCTTTGCTTGGAGTTTCACTTCCGGGAGCCAAGATGGCAGTGAAAAGGTAGTCGCTCTCACTCTCCCTATCAACCTCTGAAAACCCAGAAAATATCACCCCAGAAAAAAAACCCTGGAACACCTGAACTACAAGAAAGACGAGGAGCAGCCCAGCAAATGGGTCTCCCAGTGCCTCAGCAAAAATAAGAGAGGCAGAACTACAAGGGGCCCCAGGCAGACAAGTACCCTGCGGCATTCATCTGAAAGGAGGTGAAGAAAACAACCTAAAGGCTTCCTAAAGCCCTGGCCTTGCTGATTCCAAC
This sequence comes from Phascolarctos cinereus, assembly GCF_003287225.1. Lineage (NCBI taxonomy): Eukaryota > Metazoa > Chordata > Mammalia > Diprotodontia > Phascolarctidae > Phascolarctos > Phascolarctos cinereus. The sequence goes on from NW_027555514.1 coordinate 91,225,505, forward strand.
CCAACACCAGGTGAGCTGTAGGAGCCCTGAAGCCTCCAATTGTGAAGAAATCCTGAAGCCCAGGTGGTAGAGCAGGCAAACACCAACACCTGGACTTCCAAGTGCCTTAGTGAGGGCAGGGGGGAACCAATGGAAATCAGCTCAGAAAACTACCAGGAGCCTTGGCTCTCCACCACAAAGGAATCTCCCATGCATTAGCAGAAACAGGGAGACAACACTGCAGGGGCCCCAGGCAGATAAACACCCTGCAGCACCCATCTAAAAGGAGCTGAAGAAAGCTAAAGGAAAGGAAAAGCAGGCAACCTAGAATTGCCTGAAAGTTCCAGCCTTGCTGATTCCAGCCCAACATGAGGTAAGCTGCCAGAAACCTACAGCCTCCAATTGCCAGCATAAGAGGCCCCAGCACCCAAAGCCAGTGACCAAGACCTAGGCTCCCAACACAAGAAGCTTGGGTCAGTACCCTCTGTTCCCCAGCAGGAGAGCTCAATCTCTTTAAAGGCCAGGGAATAAAGAAACACCATGAGTAAAAAGAAATACCATAGATTCATATTATGAGAAGAGTGAAGATCAAGACAGAAATTCTGAAGAGGACAACATTGTCAACAAACCCACATCTGCAACAACAAAAGGGAATATGAACTGGTCTGAAGCCCAAAAAGCTTTCTTAGAAGAGCTCAAGAAGGATTTTAATAGTCAAATGAGAGAGGTAAAGAGTCCTTCAAAAATACAATTGGCCAATTGGAAAAAAAATACACTGAAGAAAACAAGTCCCTAAAATACACAATTGGCCAGTTGAAGAAGGAAGTATAAAAACTAACAGAAGAAAACAATCTGTTAAAAACTAGAATTGGACAAATGGAAACTAATGTCTCTATGAGAGAGCAAGAATCAGTCAAACAGAAACAAAAAAATGAAAAAATAGATGAAAATGTAAAATACCTCATCAGTAAAACAACCGACCTGGAAAATCGACTCAGGAGAGACAATTTAAAAATTATTGGACTACCTGAAAATCATGATGAAAAAAAGAGCCTGGACAGTATCTTTCAGGAAATCATAAAGGAAAACTGCCCAGAAGTCCTAGAACCAGAAGGGAAAATAACCATAGAAAGAATCCACGATCACCACCTGAAAGAGATCCCAAATTGACAACACCAAGAATATAATAGCAAAATTCCAAAATTACCAGATGAAAGAGAAGGTGCTGCAAGCAGCCAGAAAGAAACAATTTAAATATCATGGAACCACAGTCAGGATTACACAGGACCTTGCAGCTTCTACATTAAAAGACCACAGGGCATGGAACATGATATTCCGTAAGGCAAAGGAGCTTGGAATGCAGCCAAGGATCAATTACCCAGCAAAAATGAGCATCATTTTTCAAGGGAGGAGGTGGATATTCAAAATAGGAGACTTCCAAACTTTCCTGATAAAAAGACCAGAGCTCAACAAAAAATTTGATCTTCAAGTACAGGACTCAAGAAGGACTTAAAAAGGTAAATGGGACAGAAGATACAATATGTTGTTAATGGGGGGGCTGTTTAAACCCCTACAAGGGAATATGAGACTTGCAACCCTTGAGAACTGTATTGTTATTACACCTTGTTAAAGGAGTATACATAAAGAGGGTGGATATTAGTTGACTTTGATGTAATGATAAAAAAAAATCTAATCAAGTGGGTTAAATGGATCCAAATAAGTGGATCAATCTGATCTTAGAAAATGTACTGAGAAAGGAGGAGGCAGACAAGGGTAAATTACATTACAGGAAAAGACACAAAATCCTATTACAGCAGAGGGAAAGAAGGGGGGGAGCATTGTTTGAACCTTACTCTCATCAGATTTGGCTCAAGAAGGGCATAATATAATCAGTTAGGTATAGAAATCTAACTTGCCCTATAGGCAGTAGGAGGGAAAAGGGAAAGAAAAGGGAGGGGGGGAAAAGAAAAGGGGGGGAAGAAGGGAGGGAAGCAGCAGTAAGAGTAAAGGGGAAGAAAAGGGAAAGGGATAATAAAAGGGAGAAGGGACTGAAGAAGGCGGTGGTCAAAAGCAAAACACTAGTGAAGGGGAGAAAGGAAAAAGGAGAAAGAAAAGCATAAATGGGGGAAAGGATGGAGAAAAAGACACAGATAGTAATCATAACTGTGAATGTGAATGGGATGAACTCTCCCATAAAATGGAAACGGATTGCAGAATGGATTAAAAACCATAATCCTACAATATGTTGTTTACAGGAAACACATTTGAAAAAGAGTGACACATACAGGGTAAAGGTAAAAGGCTGGAGCAGAATATATTATATGTCAGCTGAAGTGAAAAAAGCAGGGGTAGCAATCCTGATCTCAGACAAAGCAAAAGCAAAAATAGATCTAATCAAAAGAGATAAGGAAGGAAACTACATCCTGCTAAAAGGCACCATAGACAATGAAGTAATATCATTACTAAACATATATGCACCAAATGGTATAGCATCCAAAAGGTCTTTGCTTACTATGCCTGGAAATTGATTTCTTGATTTGTTGTTATTCTTGAGAATGTGTCTTCCCCTCTCTGTTGCTTCAAATACAAGATTTTCTTTTTAATCCCAGTGTAGGTTTCATCATACAAAATGTTCCACTATCTAAGCAGGGAGTGAGTCAAATGAACAATTTTTGCCCCAAGCCTTACTCAGTAATCCATTCTACCATAATATAGTGGTCTTTTGTATGTCCTTGAGGTCTTCCTAGCATAGGGCTTAAACTAGTTTTGAATTCTTTTATTAAGTTTTGTGGGTGCTTGTTAAAAAGATGTAATTTCTCCTTCCCCTGACACCTTAAAAAAAGAAAAAAAAAAGAAAAACTTCTCCCTCCACTCAGCCCATTGAACCCCATATGTTTGAAAAACAAAAATCTCAAGAGAAAATCAGCTAACATCATGCCCTTGGTGGTATAAGATATGTTCAGTGCCCTTATTCCCCCACCTTTCTATTAAGGGTTGGAAGGAGTATTTCATCTATCTCTTCTATGATGGAACTCTGAAATAACTCCCTGATACTTTTTCATTTTCAATGAACAGGATTTGCAGTTTCCAAACCAGCTGTGATCTACCAGTTGGAAAGAAGGGAAGCATCTTGTATGTCAAAGACAGATATTCCAAGAAGCAGCTTGTCCAGGTGACTGCATAAAAGCCAAGCAGATGGATCATTGCAAAATACTATTCTGTTGGTCATTTTAGGTCAATGCTCTTGTAAAATGTTGCACATAGTGGCCTGTCAAAGCTTCTGAGGCCTGTTGACAGAAGCTGAGATTTTCAAACTTCTTTTTTTATCTCAAAAAGTTACTTTTTTTTATGTATCTCTTTACTGAAATGTACCTCCGCTCTCAAAGAAAGTTGTTGCCTTAGCACTGGGCAGTTGTTTCTCTTCTGCTCATTTAAGATTCTTTTTTCTTAAGCAGGCATTCTCCTGCCTCACTTGCATGAATTCATTCTCCCTTTTAACATAAGTACATTCCTGAAGATATTAAATAATGTGCTCCTTTTGCTTCTTAGTTCTCTTCTGATATTTTCTTATTTTTTGCTTTAATGATTGTCTTGTTTTGCTGCTGTTAAACATTTAAAATATTTAATCCTAACCTCATTCCCTTTTCTTCATTGTATCATGTTATGTGCCATCCTGATTTTCTTTACACTTTGACATTATGTTTGTAAAGGAACATTATTCTGTTCATATGACAGGACTTATGTAGCCATAACCCCATCATTGGACCTATACATTTTCAGTATTTTGCTATTTCACAGAAAGCTCTTGTGGAAATTTTACTGAGAACTCTTTGTTTGCTTTCAGTTACATATTGAGGATGCTGACCTAGTCCTGGGACCATTGGGTCAAAGGATATGAACACTTTTGTAGCTCTAGCTGAAATTGCTGTTCTTTTTCAGAAAAAAAAATGGCAGTAGCATCTTTATGTGCAGCTATTTTGACCTAATTGTGAAAATTTATCATTTTAAAGTATCTTTGCTAATCTGATGGCTATTTATTGCTTGTTTTACGACTTTCAATATTGGAGTTTGAGTAATGTTTAAGATAATTATTAATAATTTCTCTTCTCAAAAACAACTATGTCTTAGCTTACAGATTTCAATCAATTCCTTACAAAATAGATATGTTGGATTTTTAGATGACATTTATGACAGTGATTGTCACATTTTCCCTCTCATATTTCTTCTTTATTCTGTTTACTTCATATATCTATTTCTCTTCCTCCCTCTGAACTCAATTCTCCATTTTTTCTTCTGTTCAGGCTTTTGTCTTCCTATTTTCACCTCAAATGATAAGGGTACATTTGCAAGTTCTCAAAGTCATCTGTTTGTTTTTTTTCTGAATACAGTTATTCCATTCAAATACCAGGCACTGAAAGTAGAGTAAGAATCCTTCCAGGTGATTTCATCATCAGATTATTTACGTATGGTACCTTTGAGTCTTCATATTTTCAAAAAAGATAAATTGATTCTTAGTGAAAGACTAGTAAGACTACCCTTCTCAAATGAGAAGGCAAGAGAATACCTCTAAAACCTAGTTAAAAAAAAAAAAAAGAGAGAGTTAATCAGGTTTTTATTCTTCCTTTCAGAAATCAGAGAATTTACTGGAGATAAACCTTTCTCATATAGTGAATATGAGAAGGCCTTCAGGGATAAGACACAACTTACTCTGCATCACAGAGTTCATACTGGAGAGAAACATTATGAATGTAATGACTGTGGCAAGGCCTGCAGGTATAAAGAACAACTTACAGTGCATCAGAGAATTCATACTGGAGAGAAACCTTATGAATGTAGTGAATGTGAGAAGGCCTTCAGATATAAAACACAACTTACAGAGCATCACAGAACTCATACTGGAGAGAAACCTTATGAATGTAGTGAATGTGGAAAGACATTCAGGAGAAGGTCAAATCTCACAAGTCATCAGAGACTTCATACTGGAGATATGTGTTGTGAATATAAGGAGTGTGGGAAGGGTTTCCTGTATAACTCAGATCTTATTCTACATCAAAAAATTCATGCTATAAAGAAACCTTATAAATGTAGTGAATGTGGGAAGGTCTACAGAGATAAGACAAAACTTAAAGTGCATCACAGAATTCATACTAGAGAGAAACCTTATAGAGGTAGTGAATGTGGAAAGGCCTTATTGAGAAAGAAAGAGCCTACTATGCATCAGAGAATTCATACTGGAGAGAAACTTTATCAATGTAGTGAATGTGGGAAAGCCTTCAGAGATAAGACACAGCTTACAGTGCATCACAGAATTCATACTATAATAATTCATACTATACATATAAATGTAGTGAATGTGGAAAGGCCTTCAGGAGGAAGATACAACTTACAAAGCATCAGAGAATTCATACTGGAGAGAAACTTTATCAATGTAGTGAATGTGGGAAGGCCTTCAGAGATAAGGCACAGCTTACAGTGCATCACAGAATTCATACTAGAGAGAAACCTTATGAATGTAGTGAATGTGGAAAGGCCTTCTTGAGAAAGACAGAGCTTACTATGCATCAGAGAATTCATACTGGATAGAAACCTTATGAATGTAGTATAAGTGGAAAGGACTTCTTGAGAAAGACAGAGCTCACTGTGCATCAGAGTATTCATACTAAATAGAAACCTTATGAATGTAGTGTAAGTGGAAAGGCCTTCAGAAGTCATATCTTACTGTACATCAGAGACTTAATACTGGAGATATGTGTTATGAATATAAGGAGTGTGTGAAAGGTTTCCTCTACAACTTAGAGCTTACTCTACATCAAAAAAAATCACGCTGGAAAGAAACCTTATTAAGTGTAGTGATTATGGAAAAGCCTTCCGAGATAAGACCCAACTTACAGTGCATCACTGAATTCATAGTGTAGAGAAACTTTATAAATGTAGTGAATGTGGAAAGGCCTTCAGCAGGAAGACACGACTTACAGTGCATCACAGAATTCATACTGGAGAGAAACCTTATGAATGTAGTAAATGTGGAAAGGCCTTCCTGAGGAAGTCATATCTAACTATACATCAGAGGCTTCATACTGGATATATGTGTGACGAATACAAGGAGTGGGAAGGATTTCCTCTACAACTCAGATCTTATTCTATATCAAAAAATTCATGCTGGAAAGAAACCTTATAAATGTAGTGAATGTGGAAAAGCCTTCCTAGATAAGACACAACTTACAGTGCACCATAGAATTCGTCCTGGAGAGAAATCTCATCATTGTAGTGAATGTGGAAAGGCTTTCATGACTAAGACAAAACTTACAGTGTACCACAGAACTCATACGGTAGAGAAACCATATGAATGTAATGAATGTGAAAAGGCCTTCGGGAGGAAAGGATACCTTACTGTACATCAGAAAACTCATACTATTGACATCCATAACAAATTTAATGAGTGTACAACTTGGATCTTATTTGACATCAAGATATTCATTCTGAAGAGAAACTTCATGAATATATTGAATATGAGAAGTCTTTCAGAGTGAGAATACGACTTACTCAACACCAAAGAATTCATTCAGGAAAGAAACCTTAAGAATGTAATGCATATAGAATGGCCTTTAGGTAGAGAGTACTACTTTATGTCCATCAGATAATTCATCAAGGTCTTCCATTCCAATGCAGATTTTACACAACTTACAGTGCATCACAGAATTCATACTGGAGAGAAACCTTATGAATGTAGTGAATGTGGGAAGGTCCTTTCCAGTAAGACACAATTGAGAGACTTGCTCAACATCAAAGAATTAATTCTGGAGAGAAATCTTTTGAGTTTAGGGAGGCCTTTAGACTTAGCACATTACTTTATGTTCATCAGAGAATTGTTACTAGAGTAATTCTTCCCCTCTGCAGAGGCCTGTAAAGAGACAAAGATTTAGTATTATCCTCCTATGGACCTTCATAGAAGGAGAGGTTATACTGGCTGAGGCAGAGGTTACTGAGTGGATAGTGGTATTGGGAGATCCTTAGTATAAACTTTGATCCCTGGGCATATGGCCTGCAAGATACATGGGGATGACTTCTTGGTCATGAGATGAGCCTGAGTCTAATGTGTGATGAATAATTGTTGACAGCTTGAGGAATATATCATAATCTGAGCTGTATTCCTGATGTTACTGGTGCTACTTCTGCTTCTATTCATTTCAGTAGCCACTGTGGGCCTTACAGATTTGAAATCACCTCAATTAAAACAAAACATTACAAGGGTGTGTGGCAGGTGTTAATGAAATGCAATTTCTGCCCAATGACCTGAATGTCCAAGGAAAGAAGTTCATTGAAGTACAGGTAAACAGCAGGATTAACTATTACCTTCTCATTGTAGCCAAATGCCTTGTCATCTAATTAGTGACACATTTGAAAAGATGAATAAAATTCCCATTACGGTTGAGGAATAGAAACAGTTTTCAATGAAGTTATCAGAGCAGTCAATAATAATGAAAATGATTTAAATCACTATTAATTAGGGAAATGCAAATGAAAACAACTTTGAAATATGTCACATTAGCTCAGATTGGCCAACGTGGCAGAAAAAGAAAGTGATATTCTGGAGGGGTTGTGGAAAAATATAGACACTAATGCACAATGCAGAACTGGTCCAACCATTCTAGAAGAAAATTTGGACCTGTGCCCAAAGGACTTATAAAACTGTGCATACCCTTTGACACAGCAGTACCACTACTTAGGTCTATATCCCAAAGACATCAATGGAAAAGGACTTATATGTACAAAAATATGTATAGCAAGTCTTTTTGTGGTAATAAAAAATTGGAAATTTGAGGGGATAACCATCAGTTGCTGAATGAAGTGGTTGTATATGATAGTGATGGAATATTATTGTGCTCCAAGAAAGGAGGGGGACAGTTTTGGCAAAACCTAGGAAGACCTATATCAATAGCTGTAGAGTTAAGTAAGCAAAACCAGGAGGTCTTTGTACACATTAATAGCAATATTTTTAATGATGATCTCATGATCAACTGTGAATCACCTAGCTACTCATATCAAGAAAATGATCTAAGACAATTCCAGAGGACTAATGTTGAAAAATGCTGTTCACTTCCAGAGAGATCTGACAAACTTAGTATAAATAGAAGTATAATTTTTTTCACTTTTTAAAATTTTCCTGCTTTTTTATGACATAGCTAATAAATATGTTTTACATGATTTCACATATATAAATGATATATTTTTGTCTTCTCAGTGGCTCATGGAGAGAACTCAATTGTAACTCAAATGTAACTCAATTTATGTTTTTTTTGTTTTGTTTTGTGAGGCAATCAGGGTTAAGTGCCTTGCCCAGGGTCACACAGCTAGTAAGTGTCTGAGGGCCAGATTTGAACTCAGGTCCTCCTGGCTCCAAGGCTGGAGCTGTATGCACTGCACCACCTAGCTGCCCTGTAACTAACTTTAAAAAGAATGTTTAAATAATATCTTTTTAAAATGATGCCCTAAAAGTATTTGAAATCACTCATGACATGTATCATATCGTACTCTTAAAACTTGAATCTTTCTGTAGCAGAGAAGAAAAGCCTAAGATTTTTGCCTGTCTCCCTGAACCTCAGTAATGTGTTGCCAGTTCTAGCCAGGTGGGTGCAAAGTCCAAAGTGAGCCAATTTTTGGAGGTCCCAGGTTGGGCTCTAGGTTTAGTGAGTGACTCATATACACAGCAGCCAGAAGTTGGCTCAGCAGCCACTGAACTAATCCTAGAGCATAGTCAGTTGGTCTTTTCTGCCTCAAAGATTTGGGAATGATCCTCAAATGATCACTTACAAACCCGTTGTTCCAGTGTGCCCATCCCCTCAACCACACATGTCCCATCAAGCTCAGTGCCGAGAGCTGTTACTCACTTCCAGCTCCTCTTCAACAATTTTGAGGCATCTTGTCACCTCCTGGCAGGCAGGTAATACGTTATCAACTTGTAAAGCCAGACTGAAAGCAGTGTTTTATCCTAGAGTCAGTCAGAAGGCTTTTTGTTTTGCAGTCATTTTTTGAGTTGTGTCTGATTGTGACCCCATTTGGGGTTTTCATGGCAAAGATACTGGAGTTGTTTGCAGTTTCCTTCTCTAGCTCATTTTACAGATGAGGTAACTGAAGCAAACTGGGTTAAGTGACTTGCCCAGGATCACACAGTATCTGAGGCTAGATTTGGAACTAAGGAAGATGAGTTTTCCTGACTCAGGCATGGCACTCCACTGCACCACCTAGCTGCCCAATCAGAAAGCTACTGATGCCCTAGAATGGAATGATACAGTTTGACCTATGATTTTTGAATATGAATTTGCTAATTGTGTAGAGAATGTGTTTGAAAGACAGAAAGAATGCCCATGTGTCTGTTTTGTTCTGGACCTATGATTTCATCCTTATGGGGAAGTCAGTGTGGAGGTTACCTACACTCATTAAGATGGACAACTACTCTGTAAATGATTATCCTAGACCTCGACAAACCATGATTCCAGGGGACTGAAGATAAGCATGCTGCTCTGCTCATCTCTTTCTGGAGAGGTGATCGATTTAAAGTACAAAGTGAAACTTACATTTTGAGGTGTGACCAAAATGTGTTTGTGTGTATATATATTATGAAGGTTATACTTTTCTTTTTTGTTCCATGAAGGAGTGTTGCCAGCAATCAGATAGTGCACCAAACGGGAAGGTGTGAAATAAATGTGAGATGTGGGCCAGGCAGACCAGTAGTGACTGACTCAGTTTATTCATCTGAGGGTACAGGTTATATAGAGAACATTTAGCCTAGCTACAAAAGAGTCCTTCCCACGAGACACTCCCGGAGCATCTGCTGATAAGTGACAATACCTATTTTCTCATAATCAGAGTTCCTAGATTGGGATGTAAAACTCCAAGACTTTTCCCTGGTGCCTAGGCGTCACCTGCACAGAGGGGTGATGTGTAAATCTAAGGTTCAGAGAATGAGACTGAATGTCTCCGGAACCTCCCTTGCAGGGGGAGATTTGGAGAGCCCTGCCTTGAGCCCTGTGGGTTAAGCCTGGGCAAAGGTCAAGCTTTGTCCTGGATCTTAAACCCAGATAGGACACTTAAAACCGGCCCTCTACAAATTCCTCCCTTTTTGAATTTGCAAGCAGCTTGAGGAGATGAACATCTACTCCTAACTCTGTGATTCTTGATTTAATTAAGGTGACAATGCAGGAAATAATGAAACATAATATGATGAATAACACTGCCCAAGAAAATGCATGAAGTAACAAGGCAGGTCAATTTTTAAATATTTTGATAGCACTTGATTTGTTTAAAAGCTCTACAGCCAGATTTTTTGGGTTGGCCCCCGGGGAATGACTGTCTACAGTCTCCTGGGTGATATTAGAATTGTGCCAGGCCCCCAGTACAGGCACTTGTCTTGTCTCATGAGATATTAGGATCTGAAGTATCATAGGGTAGCAGGGTAATGTAAATATATTAGAAATCATTTCATAAAGTTGCAGCTTCTCAGCAAGCTAAATTAATTGTTTAGGAACTGTATAATCCTAACAAGTTTTTTCTTTCTTTTTTTTCCCTCAAGGCAGATGAGCTTGCCCACAACAGATAGTTTCCAGGAGCCCTAGCAAATTTACAAAGTAGAGGGAATTGCCTTGTGCCCCTCCTTTTCACTCATAAGTAATTAAAAATTCTAGGTTTTAACATCAAAACAGTAACTTCAAATAACTTAATTAACAATCTGGTAATTTTCATAAGTGATAGTCAAATTGTTTTAACTATAAGCTGTTCTTTAATTACAGGTAAAGATGGAAATACCTGACTTTCTAATTGACAGTTATAAAACATTACAAAGCAAGATTAACCAGACTTGATAAAATAATTCAATTGGTTTTTACACAGCTTTCCCACTGTCTTTCAGTCTTTTTTAATTCACATTTTAATAACATCTAAATTATTAAAAATTGTTTGACATAACACAAAACAATACAAAAGTTTACCAATTTGTAACAATACTAGATTTTAAAACTTGAAACAAACATACTACTAATTTGAATGAGCTAAATTATCTTTTGATTGCATTCCAAATACATAAAAAACTTTTCTTTACGATCTGAGGGGGTGCACCCTCCTTTTCACTATTCTCATTCTATTTCTCACACCCCAACCTGGCCAAGGCTGGAATAGAGAGAAAGGAAGAGAATATTTTCCAACAACTTATCTTTGATAATCTTTCAATTTTACACCCAAAGCTTTGGCCAGGGCTTTAGAATGCAAAAAGAAAGAGAATTTTTTCCTAACAATTCTCAAAAAGTTTCAAAGCCTTTTTACTTTCAAAACCTCTAATCACACTGTGCAAATAAATTATACCTTCCTGAAGCTTGTTACACATACTTCTCTCTCCTACATGCTTAAACTTACTTGCCTTTTACCAATTATATAACGTAAGTAATAAATTTTTTTTTCTCTCCTTCTCCCCCTCATCCACCCGCTCCCAGGAGGCAGCTGGTATTAGGGAGGGGGGAAAGGGGAGAAAGCTAGCCAGCTGCAAACAGTTTCAGATTACACACATACACACAGATACTCACATAGAACAGATAACATAATGACAGAGAGACTCTCGGTTCGGAGAGTTCAGAGAGGCTAGTCATAAATCCCCTACACAAGTCAGACAACTGGTTTGGAGAATGAATTTTCTCCAGTTCTGTTGTTTAAGAGAAAGGGAACACACATCTTTCACCTCATCCTCTTCTGCAATTCCAAGCTTCTCATCAAATAGTCTATTCCTCTCTTCTTCTTCCTGTGTTCCTGTCCCTGCATTTACCCTGGGCACTTTTGTTGCTAATGGCACATTCTCTGGAGGAGTGAAACATATTTTTAGCATGTTCCAAAATTCCTGTAGCTGACTATTTGTAATAAATAAACCCCTTTCTGTCACTATTTCTTTGAAAAGTTTTAGACAGCATCCTTTGTCTTTGATTCTGCCTTGTGTTTGACCCATACTTTTCGATCCTAAGGGCGCCCCTTAAGACCAAAAGTATATATGCAGGCCGTTCCAAAGCGACACTATTTCTTATGCTCGAGCTCCCTTTCCTTATTTTTCTTATGCTATAATTACTGAGCCTGTTTCTAAACTTTTCTTCTAATCTTTTTCTTCTAATTTTTTTTTCTAATCTCCCACTTAAGCCTGGTGGTTCCCCCTTTTAGCCCTAAAACTGCTAAAGGATAATTTGTAATGACCGTCACTCCCTTTACCTTGAATCCACAGCTTCCAGCTGCCAAGGACCTTGTTCCACAGAGTAATAGCCGCCAAGGGTTTTATTTTCTCCGGAGCACAAGGGAGCCACCTTCCTCAGACTTCCAATGTGGTCACTGTTCAGGGCTCCAAATATTGCCAGCAATCAGATAGTGCACCAAACGGGAAGGTGTGAAATAAATGTGAGATGTGGGCCAGACAGACCAGTAGTGACTGACTCAGTTTATTCATCTGAGGGTACAGGTTACATACAGAAAATGTAGCCTAGCTACAAAAGAGTCCTCCCCACGAGACACTCCCGGAGCATCTGCTGATAAGTGACAATACCTATTTTCTCATAATCAGAGTTCCTAGATTGGGATGTAAAACTCCAAGACTTTCCCCTGGTGCCTAGGCATCACCTGCATAGAGGGGTGATGTGTAAATCTAAGGTTCAGAGAATGAGACTGAATGTCTCCGGAACCTCCCTTGTAGGAGGAGATTTGGAGAGCCCTGCCTTGAGCCCTGTGGGTTAAGCCTGGGCAAAGGTCAAGCTTTGTTCTGGATCTTAAACACAGATAGGACACTTAAAGCTGGCCCTCTACAAAGGAGAAGAAAAAGTAATTGCTAAAAATAAAAGTGAATTTTTTAATTAAAAAAAAAACCCTCCTGTAATGAGAGTCTATAGTATGTCTAGACTTCCTGAGATTAATATATGTAGACCACCATTACATAAGGGTCAGCTAGGTGATATAATGGATAGAGTGCCAGGCATGGAGTCAGGAAGACTTATCTTTCTGAGTTCAAATGTGGCCTCAGACACTTAGTGGCTGTGTGATTCTGGCAAGTCACTTAACCCAGTTTGTTTCAGTTTCCTCATTTGTAAAATCAGGAGAAAGAAATGGCAAACCACTCCAGTATCTTTGTCAAGAAAACCACAAATTGGGTAATGGTCAGAGATAACTGAAATGACAGAACAGCAATAACAATATCTATTTACATGTAGACAGATGTGCATACAAACACATGTCTATGTAAGCTTTTTGGAAATTTGTTTGAGTCGTTGTCCTTGTCACCTTTGTTGAGCTCAATGCCTGGCACGTAGTAGATGCTCAATACCTTTTTGATCATTTGATTGGTCTGAAGGGCTACCCCAGGCAAGAAGGATTAGAATTCTTATTTTGGCTCCAGAAGGTAGGATTAGCAATAATTGCTAAAAATTGCAATGAGGCAAATTTAGGTTTGAGTTAAGAAAACTTGCCAGTAAGATCTATCTGAATGTAGAATTGGGTTTCCTGAAGAGGCAGCTGGGACCCTAGGGAGCATTCAGTTGGCCTCCTTGGAACATCTGGAAACTGGTCCCTATACCCAGGGCTTACTTAAACACAGCAGTACAAGGTGAGAAACAAGAACAGCATCCTTATACGTCAGAACATGTCCAGTAACCATGAGTCACACCGTCTATCCTGAGTGGGGAGTCATACCTCCTTCCCTCCCTCAGTCCTTCTTTCATGCCCTGCTAGATAGGAGAACAGATTGTACAGGGTATCAGCAAGAGGAGTTAGGAACATGTATGAGGCCTTGTTCCCCGTAGACAGATGGGCAGAGAATGAATGTGGCACAAGTGATTTATCATGAAGATGATGGGAGATGATGCTAATGCAACATGTTAAGGGAACTGGAGATAGTGGGAGAAGTGTTTGTCCAATACATCTCCTGTGACATAGACCTGCATTGGTGTGCCACTCCCAATGTTCATATGGACTTTGTGCCTGACCTGTGGTGGAGCCTTCTGAGCTCATATTGGTCTGATCAGCCACTGTTGGGCACATACTTTTTTTTTTCTAAGATTCCTCAATTTATTTATTTTTGGTTTTCATCATTCAGTTCACAAACTTTTGAGTTCCAAATTTTCTCCCCATCTTGTCCCTCCCCCTACCCCAACACAGCATTCATTCTGAATACACTTTACCCTAATCTCCCTCCCCTCTATCTCTTCCCCCTCTCCCCCCACCCTTCTCTTATTCTTTTCCCCTTCTGTTTTCCTATAGGGCAGGATAGATTCCTATACCCCATTGCCTGTATATCTTATTTCCCTGTTGTATGTGAAAACAATTTTAAAATATTTGCTTTTAAAACTTTGGGTTCCAAATTTTCTCCCTTCCTCCCTCCCCACTCGCCCCTCACTGAGAAGTCAAGCAATTTGATACAGGTTATACATGTGTAGTCATGCAAAACACTTCCATGGTAGTCACAGTAGTAGTCATGTTGTGAAAAACTAAGTTTATTTCCCTTCAGCCTATCCCACCCTGCCTCTGTTTATTCTATTCTCCCTGTCCCTCCTTAGAAGTGTTTGCTTCTGATTACCCCTCTCCCAATCTGCTGTCCCCTCTATCATCCCCCTCCTCTCTGATCCCCTTCTTTCCTATCTTCCTATAGGGCAAGGTAGATTACCATACCCAATTGAGTGTGTATGTTATTCCCTCCTTAAGCCAAAACTGATAAGAATAAGATTCACTCATTTCCTCTCACCTTCCCCCATTTCCCCTCCACTGTAAAAGCCTTTTCTTGTCTGTTTTATGTGAGATCATTTACCCCATTTTACCTCTCCCTTTCTCCTCCCATATAATCCTCTCATCCCTTAATTTCATTCTCCAGATATCACCCCTTCATCTTCAATTCACCCTGTGCATCTATCTATCTATCTATCTATCTATCCATATATACATATAATTTTTTCCCTCTAACTACCCTGATACTGACAAAGGTCTCATGAGCTACAAATATCATCGCTCCATGCTGTAATGTAAACAGTTCAACCTTAAAGAGTCACTTATGATTTCTCTTTCCTGTTTACCTCTTCATCCTTCTCTTGATTGTATTTTAAAGTCAAATCTTCTATTCAGCTCTGGTCTTTTCATCAAGAATGCTTGAAATTCCTCTATTTCACCGAATGTCCATTTTTTCCCTGGAAGGACTGTATTCAATTTTGCTAGGTAGGTGATACTTGACTGTAATCCTATCTTCTTTGCCCTCCGGAATATTATATTCCAAGCCCTCTGGTCCCTTAATGTGGAAGCTGCTAAATCTTGTGTTATACTGATTGTGTTTCCACAATACTTGAATGGTTTCTTTCTGGCTGCTTCAATTTTCTCCTTGACCTAGGAACTCTGGAATTCAGCTACAATATTCCTAGGACTTTTCCTTTGGGGATCTCTTTCAAGAGGTGATCAGTGGATTCTTTCCATTCCTATTTTCCCTCTGGTTCTAAAATATCAGGGCAGTTATCCTTGACAATTTCTTGAAAGATGATGTCTAGGCTCTTTTTTTTGATCATGGCTTTCAGATAGTCTAATAATTTTAAAATTATCTCTCCTGGATCTATTTTCCAGGTCAGTTGTTTTTCCAATGAGATATTTCACATTGTTTTCTATTTTTTCATTCTTTTGAATTTGTTTTACAGTGTCTTGATTTCTCATAAAGTCACTAGCTTCCAATTGCACCATTCTAATTTTTAAGGAAGTATTTTCTTCAATAGGCTTTTGGACTTCTTTTTCCATTTGGCCAATTCTGCTTTTTAAGGCATTCTTCTCCTCATTGGCTTTTTGGACCTCTTTTGCCATTTGGGTTAGAACTATTTTTTAAGGTGTTATTTTCTTCAGTATTTTTTTGGGTCTCCTTTAGCAAGCTGTTGACTTGTTTTTCGTGATTTTCTTGCATCACTCTCATTTCTCTTCCCAGTTTTTCCTCTACTTCTCTTACTTGCTTCTCAAAATCCTTTTTGAGTTCTTCTGTGGCCTGGAACCAATTCATATTTTTCTTGGAGGCTTTGGATGTAGGAGCTTTGAGTTTGTTGTCTTCTTCTGATTGTATGTTTTGATCTTCTTTGTCACCATAGACAGATTCTATGGTCTGACTTTTTTTGTGCAGTTTGCTCATGATCCCAGCCAATTACTTGAGTTATAAACTCTTTATTAAGCTAGCAGTCTGCTTCCAGTGTGGAGAATGTACTGTCCCAAGCTTTGGAGGTTCTGCGCAGCTGTTTTCAGAGATACTTCTAGGGACCTGTGAATTTTCAGTTCTTCCAAGGTGGTATGATAAGGGGTGAGGTGTTTACTCCTTTCCTGGCCTGTGCTCTGGTCTATGAGTGACCATAAGCACTCTTTTCTGTCTTGGAACTGTGAGAAGGATTTTCTCTTTACTGCCACTACATGCTCCACCATACCAGTGCTCCTCCTCGTCTCAGGACTGCCATCCAGAACTGTGACCCAGATCCAAGCACAGGCAAAGCAAGAGAATCCTGCCTCAGTACCAGAAAAGAGATCTCTGCAATCCCCCTCTGATTAGCCACTCAATTCACTCTCAGTCTGTGGGCCAGAAGCTTTGGAAGCCTGAGGGCTGCTCCAGGACTGGGGCTGGGACCCAGCTTGTCTCTCACCGGTCCAACAGACCTTTCCTACTGACCTTCTAAGTAGTCTTTGGTGTTTGTGGGTCGAGAAGTCTAGAAACTGCCATAGCTGCCACAGTTGACTGATTTAGTCCTCCGAGGCCTACTCCAGGTTTGCTGAGGCCTGTTTTGCCTGCTCGCCCATGCTGAACTGCGTTTCTGTCCCACCCCAGCACAATAGACCTTTCCAGTTAACCATCCAGGTCGTCTGGGGCTGGAAATTTGTTTCACTCCGTCTTTTTGTGGGTTCTGCTGCTTTAGAATTTGTTTAGAGCCATTTTTTACAGGTATTTGGAGGGGTTTGGGGGAGAGCTCTAGCAAGTCACTGCTTTTACTCTGCCATCTTGGTTCTGCCCCCCCTCACAAACAAGGTTAAGTGATTTGCCCAGGGTCACACAGCTAGTGTTTGAGGCTGGATTTGGACTCAGATCTTGCTGACTCCATACCTGGTGCTCTATCCACTGCCCCACCTAGCTGCCCTCTGATCTAATAGAAGACAAAACAGAACAAAGCTGAAAAGCAGGAGTTTGTGGGAAAGGTACTCTATGCAAGGACTTCATAGAGAACTCAGGGAATTTCCAAGGTAGTACAGGGGAGAAATGAAGCAATATCTGAGCCTGGTTCTCTCCTTAAGTGGAGAACTGGAGTTCAGGCCCCTATTCTCTAATCAGAGATGTCAGGCTAGTTATTCAGTGGAGTCCTAAAATTGCTGAGATCTTGTGGGATGATGAGATTATCCAAATAAATGAGTTTCCTAAGGCATAGTGGGATGAGGGCTTCTATCTGAGCTTAGTACAAAACACAGAACAGTGGCTTCTCTTCCCTGGGAGACCCTGGAGGAAGTAGCTTTGACAATTATTCCATGGACCATACCTCTGCACCTTTTCTCTGAAACACTTCAAATTTACTTTCTCAAAATCTAGGGTACAGTTACATTTTGTTTGGGTTTTTGTGGGGGGGTTTTTGGTAGTTTGATTTTAAAGTAAAAGATTTTATAACATCAAAGTGTACATTTTCCTTTTTATTGGATATTAAAAAATATTTTCAAATATTAGCAAAGGTTCTGATCAATTTAGCATGAATATATATTATGATATCAAATTTTTAGCTTAGTCACTTTTCTTCCATAACATTTAAAATCATTCTAAGGCCCATGTGCTACTCTGCACTCTGACAAAAATATTTTGAAATATAATTTTTTATACCTAAATGAAAAATCACACTGCCTATATCTTGACAGCATAGGATACAATGAAACATACCTCCAGCAACTGATGAGGTGCTTGGGTGCCTGTGCTTGGACCTCAAATTTCTCCCTGGCCTCAGAAAAACTATCCCTAAAAGTTTCACTCCTGCCTAAGGACCCTATCTCTAGCAATAACTCATGAGTGGGTCCAGTGAGGCAAACCATCTCTTCCTGTTACAAGAACAAGCTGACCTCTGTAGAACTTCCCTTGTATGAAGAGGACTATCTTGCACCAGCAGAACTATCAAGTACTGAAGCCCACAGCTACTGTGTACAATCCAGAGGTCAAGCTATAGATGTGAACTCCTGAAACTATATTGTTACAGACATTACAGACCAAAAACACAGCCCTTAGGAAAGCCCTCTTCCCGGTTTCCAGTAGGGAATGACTCCTGTAACTAAGGCTGTGTGTTATCACCTAATTAGCATACTTGGCACATAATCCACTACTTTTCCTGTATAAGTTGTAGCATCATTCCTGTCAGGGCGCAAGTTCCCTAAGAAGCTCTGCCCACCATGGCAGTTTCCTTGAGAATCCTTGCCCACTGTGTAGCATAAAAATAAATTTCTGCCACCTTGACTTAAAGAATGCTTGAGTCTGTGAAATCATTCCAGACAACCCCATTCTACGCTCTGTTCTTTGAGGGGGTCTCAACCTCTCAGACCACAAAACAATTGAACATATCTGAATTACATTAGGAAAAGTTTATGGGAGGGGGGGAAAACCATATAAATTATTTTTTCCCCGACAAATGAAGGAGTTTTATTTCTAAGAATCACTTAATGTAGTAAAGTTTATGTAGCTTTTTCCTTTTTTTTTTTTGGATAAATCATTTAACATATTAAAAAGCACCCCACAATTTTTAGAAAAATACATTCTCTGACCTAGGGAAACAATAAAGAAATAAGTACATGTGTATCACTTAAGAAGTAAACTTTTGTATTTTATAATTTATGCTTGAGTGATAGTCATGCATCAGAAAAGAATGTCACCAACTTCAGTCACTTGACAGTTACTAGCTATGTTTCCGTGGGCAAGTCACTTGACCCCAACTGCCTCACCAAAAAGGAAAAAGGAAAATTTTTTTAAAAAAAGGATGTCGGAAGTGAGAAGACATGTTTAATTATTTCCTCCTATCTTGTTGAAAATAAAAATCCATCGTAAGATTATGAGGTTGTGATATAAAACACATTTAGTAGAATACATTTTGTAAATCTGACTATCTTTTAATTTGCTTGGGGCCATTTTCTCTTCAGGGAATAGGCATTATCACATGCAAGAAATGTTGCCTCTTTGATTTTCAAAGTTAACAATATCTCAGAAGAGCAAGGGAAGAGAGATACCCCCCTCCCCTATTTCAGAATTCTTCCTCTTTCACTGCAGATGTAGTGGGTTATATTTGTAGAATATGACTTATACTGTCGAGGCAATAAAGGTGTTACTTAGATTTCTTCAGTTGCTTTCTCTCTCTTTTTATTCCTTGTTATAAGCGATGATTCTTGTATAGGGAAGGGGAAAAATATATTTGGGCAGGGGAATGCAATGTAAAAACAAACATCCTAATAACATTTGAAAATACAACCTAGAATTTTGGGTGATAATAAAAGCACTCACTCAGCCTACGAGAACAGTTAGATGGCGCAGTCCACAGAGTGGAGTCAGGAGGACTGAGTTCAAATTTGGCCTTAAACCTTTATCAGCTCTGTGACTCAGGGCAAGTCATTTAACCTTGTTTAAAGCTCAGTTTCCTCACCTCTAAATGGAGCCAGAGAAGGCGATGGCAAACAACTCCAGCATCTTTGCCAAGAAAACCCCAAATGGGGTCAGGAAGCACTGAACAGGACTGAACAGCATGGCACCTACAATTTCCTGATCCTGTTCTCTGCTGTTTTTTTGAAAAATTGGACATTCCTGCTTCTCCTGTTGTTCCTCTCCCATTATTCATGTTCTTGCAATATCACAGTCACAGGCTCAGCAACCACATCTGTCAGTTCTTTCAGGAGTAAGGAAGAAAGGAGGGGCAGCCACGTGGTGCAGTGGGCCAACGGCATCCGAGGGTGATGTCTTGACTTGTGGGTGAATTGGCTTTAGGTGAGGCCAAGCTGTGCAAAGTCACCAGCCTCATTCTCACCTCCACATTCACCAGAGTCCAGTGGCAGCTGGTGATGGCTACTGATGCAGTGGGAGACCTTGGCCTTTCCCGGGGTCTCAGTTCATCTGAAGCAACACCCATTCAGTAATTAAAGGCTAGGCTAGTAATTGAGGCAAAAGATGGACTAGTTTGTCTTCACAAAAGAATCAGTCTGGGAGGAAAAGACTCTCAGAGTGTCATAGAGTTCTGGGTATGGCAGACGGAAGACCTGAGTTCAAATCCAAGTTCAGTCACTTGCTAGCTGTGTGACCCCGGACAAGTCACTTTACCCTAGTTTCCACATCTATAAAATGGTGTCTATAACAGCACTTGCTTTCCAGGGTTGGTGTGAAGACCAGGTGAGATAGTCATTGTAAAGTACTTAGCCTTGCCTGGAACACAGTGAGCTCCACTTAAACGTTAGCTCTTAGTTTTATTTAGTCCGTCTACCAAAGGACTGGCATTCATGAGGTAAGGGGAGGAGCAGAGGGGGCGGGGCTCCTGGCAGGAAGGGCGGGGGAGGCAGGACCGCATTCCAGGCCGGGGGAGGGGCGGAGCCCCAGGCATGCGCAGGAGGTGCCTAGCCTCCGGACCACGATTCCCAGAAGGCCATGCTCGCCTCAGGGGTATTTTTCCAAGCTCAAGGGCCGGAGGATTAGACTGCCATTTTACCATGACGCTTCCGCTTCCTTTTCTCTCGACTTCTTCCACGCTTGGTGGTTCCCGCTTCCCCTTCCCTGTCCTGAGCTGAAGTGTGACGGGGTGAGCGGGGGCCGAAAGCGGGGCCGGGGCCGGGGCCAGGCCCAGGCGGAGCCGGCTGTGGGGGTGCGGGGGGGTCGGAGCACTGGGGGCTGGCTGGGGAGGTCACGGAGAATGGGAGGAGCGTCCGCCAGAGGAGGAAGGAAGCCCCCTGAGCGTCTCCCACACGTCCGGGGGCGGCCCGTGCGGGAGTGGGGTGGGGGGCGGGGGTTGGAGGCCCATCAGGCGGAGGCGGAACCTGGAGGCGGGTTCCAACCCTCTTTCAGTCACGCCCGCATCCCGTGACCACGGTCTGGACCTGCCCCTCCAGGCCTCAGCCCTTGCCCTGTTCCCAGAGTCCCAGGGAATGTGCTTCTGGTGTGTGTCTGTTTGGTCCTCGGTGCGGGCTTCCCGTGGCCTCATCTCCTCCTCCCAGCATCCTCCTGGGTAGCGCCTCCTCCGGGAAGCCTTCCCTGATGCTGCCAGGGACCAGTGCCCTCCCCTTGCCGAAAGGGTCACCTGTCTGTTCTCTAGTTTGTCTCTAAAGAGATGCTGGCACCAAGACAGCCCCCCCCCAAGGAGAGAAATTGTCGAGGTTCAGGTTTTCTGGGACCCCTAAATATCGAGAGCAAGAGTGAATGTCCAAATAAATTCGACCCAAACCTTTCAGTCAAAGACAAGGTTCTGCCGTATTGGCCAGACTCTTAAGGAATCTAAACATTTGTGACAGAATATTGACCAGCGGGCTAGAGTACCTCTCAGCCATTGCCTAGATTTTAAGAATCGGAGCACTTTAATGGAGACAGGATGGATCTTATATACAGAAAGACTGTGGGAGGGATCTAGGAGTGGGCAAGTAGTTTGTGGAGGAGAGGTTTGGGAGCAGGGGTCTGGCAAGGATCTTGATGGGGGTGACTGGGAGGTAGAATGGGGTCCAGATAGGATCAAGAGTGGGAAATGTCTGAGGGTGATTGGGAAGTAACAGACAATGAAAGTTGGGCTTGGTTAAGGGTAACAGAATTGGGAGATTGGGCATAGGCTATAATGAAAGGCCATAAGATTATAGCCTTCAGGGAAATGTTCCCGACAATCAATCAAGTGGGAGAGTTCGAGGAGGGTCCAAGTTCAGGTTTTCTAGGGCCTGAAGACAAGTGGGGCCCAAATTCTTTTTGGGGTAATGAGCAAAGATCTCCACTTGGGCCCATATCCCGTCATTTCCCCCTCAAACAAATGGAACCCAAATTCTTTTGGGGTGAAGGGCAAAGGTCTTGGCTTGGGTCCATACCCCATCAAAATGACTGTTTCCTTCTGGCCCTTTCCTACCCCCACCTCCCAGTACTATGCCTCCCTCCCTGATCTACCCTGCAGTGGAGAAATAGGAATTTCTAGTCTCTGAGCAAGGGAGACCCGACAGCATGACCCCTAATTCTCCTGGTTCTCCTTTCCTCCCCAGCTCTATCTTGTGTGGCCTCTGCTCTGCCCCAGTAGGTGGGAACCTTGAGGAAGAGGGAATGGCTTCTGTACTGACAGCCAGGTCAGGAAAGGTGAGTGCCACTTGCTTCTTTCCTGAAACAGCATCTCAGGCCAGAGACTGTGGGATAGGTTTCTTTGTCCTGTGCTGTTAATGCTAGAAATTGTGGGCATCAGAGAATCATATAACCACAGACACCAATTTATCCTCTCCACACATAAAAAACCAAACATACATTTACTTTATTGTTGGGTTTTTTTTAATTTTGAGTTCCAAATTCTTTCCCTCCCTCCAATCCTCCCCCCACCCATTGAGAAGGCAAACAATAGGGTATCCATTATAGATGTGAAATAATATAAAACATTTCTGATGCAGTTTGGGTTGCTGTGAACCCCAAAATGTCAGGTTACAGGGCAGCTTCTGCCTGGAATTAATTCAAGCACTGAAACCTCCTTCCAGTGAAAAGACAAGGTTTATTGTAAGGCCAATATAGTGCGCAAGATTCTTAGGGATCCTGCAACTTAATGGGGATCAGACTGATTCTTATATACAGTGAAAAGATTTGGATGGGATTAAGGAGTGGTAAGTATTCTGGGGTGGACCAGATATGACAGTGAAAGGAATGTCAAGAAAGCTCTTTAAGTGATCTAGGTGGGCTGGATTTGGCCAGTGATCTGAAATGTATGGGAAAATTCAGGGACTGGTTTGCTTTCAAAGACATGGCCTTTACCTTTTAGGGGTTCCAGTTCCCATTGTCCCAGGGATCCAGGGGCAAGATATAGATTAGGAAGAACGGAGAAGTCCCAGGATGCAGTGAGAGACCTTGGTGTTTTGAAGCTAAAGTCTTTAGGAGTTCTCACTTTGACGGAGGCAAAGCCCCATTCAGTGATTAAGGCTGATTTAGAAATGAGGGAAGAAATGGCCTCTCTTATCTAACAAAAAATTAATAAATAAAATCCATCTGGGAGGGCAAGACCCTCAGGGTTTCTCACTATTTACTTAGTAGATGGGGTACTGGAGCCCAAACACTGACCACCAGCTGGTGCTTGAGCTGGGATCTATTGTTGGCCAATCCAGGAGAACTAGAGTGAATTGGGTTTAAGGCATGGTCTTTAAGAAAGAAATCTAGCCTGTAAACCCCAAGGGCATGATAGCTCATGTACTGAGAGGGAGAGATAGGAGGGAAGACAGAATAGAGGAAGGAGCTGAGTTGCCCAACTGGAACTGACCAATTGGGTCCCCAGTGAGGCAGCTCAAACTACTCATAAGTTATTGTTTGTCCTTCATTCTGAAGAGGACCATGTCATAAGGAAGATGATGCCATGACTTGCAAATGAATTGGATTTAAGTGAGGGTGGACTGTACAAGGTCACTACCCTCACTTTCTTCTCTGAAGCCATTTGAGTCCAGTGGCAAGATATAGATGAGCAAGACTTGAGATGGCCACTTCTGTTGATGGATCTACAACTTGGACGAGCCATTCTTTTTTTTTTTTAAGGCAGTTGGGGTTAAGTGATTTGCCCAGGGTCGCACAGCTAGTAAGTGTCAAGTGTTTGGTCTGAGGCTGGACTTGAACTCAGGTCCTCCTGACTTCAGGGCCAATGGACCAGCCATTCTTGAAAGCACTTTGGAATAATGCTGAGAAAATTACTAAACTGTGCGCATACTCTTTTGCCCAGTAGTACTACTACTAAGTGCAAAGGGATCAAAGAAAGAGAAAATGACCCATATGTACAAAAATATTGATAGCAGCTCCTTTTGTAGTGGCAAAGAGTTGGAAACTGAGGAGATTCCAATCATTTGTGGAATGGCGGAGCATGTTTTGATATATAAAAGTGATAGAAAAATAATTGTAACATAAGAAATCACACAAGGAACTTTTTCATAGAATCCTAGGAAGACTTGTCTGAATCAGTGCAGAATGAAGTAAGCAGAGCAGTAGAAAAATTTATCCAGTGGCAATATTGTGAGTACAAAAAACTCTGAAAGATTTAAAAACTGATTAACACAGTGACCACCTATTGTTTTCAAGAGGATTCCTGATGAAATATGCTGCCCAACTTCTGACATTTATGTGATTGACCTTTATTCTTGACATTCCAGTGAATAATCTGAATTAATTTCTCTTTAAGTGTTGACAGATTTGACCTCTTTGCTTTCCAAGGGACTCTTAAAAGTATTCACCAGCACCACAATTCAAAAGCATCCATTCTGTGGCACTCAGCTTTCCTCATAATTTGGACATGGCCAGTGTGGGAATTTATTTTGCTTGCCTATGAGTTGTTATTAGAAGGATTTTGCCTATCTTTTTTCCCCCTAATGTGGAGGGGGAAGTGGTAGTACTATAGAAAACAGATTTTTGTTAAGGGTGGCCCTTCTTCCTTAGACTGGAGGAGGAAAGATGAGAAGAATCCCTTCTGGTTTAGGTGTTCCTTCCTTCTAGTACCCTAGTACATCATACATTTTTATCTCATGTATAATAAGGGTTTAAGACTCAAGTTCTTGATTCATATCTGCTTTTTGGGTAAGTGCTGTGTTAAAGTGAATTAAACTAGAGAGTTTCAACAGGAAGCATAGTACAAAGAAGACCAGATTTTGTATCAGAAGGCTTGCATTTGAGAGTTAGCCATTATTTTTAATAGCCATTTGACTTGAAGCATAACTAATCATGAGAATAAAGATGTTTTTAATTACCATTAATTGAATATGAATAAAAAAAGAAATAGATCAATATAAAAAAATAATGGAGAGACAACTAACCCTGAAAGAAATTATTCTAGTGACAAATGTTAGAAAAAGATTTTTAAAACCTAGTTTGGAGGCAAGATCAGAGAATAGTGAAGTTCTTGTTTCAGGGTTGATGGGATGGTGGTAATAAGGGATACCTGTGAGAAAGCTATACAACTTATATCTTCTTTGGCTTTTGTTTTTTCATTGTAGAATGATTAATCTGGAGAGGATAAGTCTATGATCAGTCCAGCAATACGCACCATGCATTGCCTTCATCACCTCACATCCTCTCAGTCTCTTCTCCTTACAATCACATGGTCTGTTAAATGGCAGTGTTTGCTGTGGAGGGTGCATCTAGGATGTTTTATTGTGTTTAGTAAATGGAAGATAGTGTTGGTGATAAGAAGGTCATGAGATACACAATTTTTCAGTAGTAAGTGACCACTGCTGTTTTTCCAACTGCATACCTCCCAAGGACTCCTTGTCATGTCTGGTAGTCTGAGCCTATTCTAGCATTAATGCTTTAAAGTCACTCAGAATTAGAAATTTGTCCCCTTTTGGCACATTGATGATTAAAGTCTCCAGGTGTTCATAACATTTTTCTTTGACCTCATCAGGGTTCATCATGGTGGAAGCATAGGCATTGATGATGGTGGTATGGCGTTGTCCTGCAAGTGGCAGTCGCCTTGTCATGGGTCTGTTCACTCATTTTGGTAGGCATACAAGCCCTCACAACAGAAGTACTAGTCTTCCCTGAACCCCTCCTGCCCTTACATAATGGTAGTTAGGTTTGAATGTAGACTGTGTCATCATGTGGATCATCATGGATCATCATCATCATGGATGAGATCTGATCCATTTCAAATATATTTTCCTGCCTCTCCAGCTGGGTTCATAGGACATATCCTAAGCTCTCTTACCTTCTTTTTCCCACCTCCCAAACGCAGTGATTTTTTTTTTTGCTATTTTGTTACAATCTTCCCATGGTTTGAAAATGAACTTGTACTCTAAACTATTGTTAGGTTTCTCCACTTGCTAGATGAAGCCCTGGAAACAAACATGAAATATATCCCCAATTATCTGCTTTCCTTCTGATCTTGGCTATATTTGTTTTATTTATACAAATCCTTTTAAATTTAATGTAATCAATATTTATACCTGGCTGTGCTATCTCTTGTTTATTTATAATTGTTCACCTGTCCATAAGTCTGAGAAGTAATATGTTTAGCTTCTTTCTTCAGTTACCTGAAGTTCAACATCTTTTTCATTGTTTTTAAGAAAATTATATTTTTGTAATTTTGTGCATTATGTTCTGTTGGGTCTGCCTATTTTACAGTGTCAGTTAATGTATATCTTCCAATGCTTCTCAGAATTCTCCATGTTTGTCCTTTTTACCTATATAAGTGACAGTGTGATTCATATGCCATTTTTTTCTAGCTGTCCTTTACTGGTGAGAATTCAGTTTGTTTCCAGTTCTTTGCTGCCCCAAAGAGTGCTCTCATGAATGTTTTTATGCAGTCTCTGCTGTGGCCTTGGTCTGGTTATACAGAAAGTGAATGGCTACATGGTTCAGTGAGAATCGCCAGAAGGACCTGGGCTTAAAGTGCTCATCTACTATTTACTCCCCTTTTGACCTTATGCAAGTCACTTTCTCTCTCTGGTCCTTACTTCCCTAATGTTTAAAATGAGCAAATTGGAGTCTAAAGTCTTACAGCTCTAAATATATGAATTGGAAAGTTATGGTTCTTTAACACCCTTTTCAGCAGTAAAAAATTGTTCACACGCTGTTACAGACAGGAGATTGTGATCCCCTATGCTTGCCTTTACTCTTATGGTTCCAGGAGCATTGAACACAATCATGTTCATTTCAGAGCACCACATTTCAAGAAGCACAATGATTGGATGAAAAGAGGAAAGTAATTGCCTTAGTTGTGAAGAGATCAGGCTGATTGGTCAAAGGAAATGGGCATGTTTAGATTGGAAGAGAAGCCTTAGGACCACATGATAGCTATCTTCAATTATTCCATTTTCATTGCTTATTTTAGCAAGTAGAAAAGGATTTAGCCATGTTACTGCTTAATCTCAGAGGGCAGAAGTAAAAAAAAACCCACACATTTAAAATTTATCTTGTTGGAATAATTTACAGCAATAAGCATTAGTTAAGCACTTACAAATTGCCAGGCGTTGTGCTAAAAGTTGAAGATACAAAGGATGGCAATAATGACTCCTGCCCTTAAGGACCTTACAAACTAATAAGAGAGGAATTCTTTTCTAACATTTTTTATTCATTTAATTTTTAATTTATGGAATAAAACAAGCATTCTAGAAACATAGTATGATTTAAAAAAATGATTGCACGTGAAACTACAAGTCTATTATGTACAACTTCCTACTTCTTTTAAATATGTAAATAAAATTATCATATAAATTTCTTTCCCTTCTCTCCTCCAACCCTATAGATAGCTACTATTAGACAGAAATGTGTGTATGTGTGTGCTGGTGTGTGGTGTGTATGTAAAATCATTCTATACCTACTTGTATTTATCACTTCTATCTGAGGAATTCGTAAGTGCCTGCCATATACCAGACACTGTACTGAGCTATAAATAAACAAATAAATAAATGAGTCAATCCCTTTTGGCAAGTGAAAGGTGAAATGACCGGGGAAACAAAGGTTCAGTCTTTTGGGTATATCAGTTTTATATTAAGCAAGGCATGACACTTGTAGAACAAACTGAGACATCAATATCCTGTACCACTTGCTGTCCTAAAACCCTCAATTCCCCTTATCCTACTGGCAAGCAATTTACATTTGAACTTCATAACAGAGCTGTGGCTGGGTAAGCACAAATATTTTTGTTATTTCAGGAATTAGTCACATTCAAGGATGTGGCTGTGGAATTCACTCCAGAGGAGTGGGTACAATTGAACCCATCTCAGAAAAAGTTGTATAGAGATGTGATGCTGGAGAACTATAGGAACTTGGTCTCTTTGGGTAAGAACAGCTACTCCTTTGAAGTCCTGATGTATACTATGACAACTTTCAAGATTTTAACAGTTATTCTTTGGTGTACAAGAGAAAAGTTTTCTTAATCCTTTGGTAGCCAAGAGACAGATTACTTGTGCTGTTTCCAGGAAAAAAAGATCTTTGCATAGTATTCCTGGAAATTGATTTCTTGAATTGTCATCCTTGAGAATATATTATCCCCTCTCTGTTGTTTCAAATCCAAGATTTTCTTTTTAATCCCAATGTAAGTTTCATCATATAAAATATTACCACTGTCTAAACAGGGAATGAGTCAAATGAACTATTTTTTCCAAACTCCTACTCAGTAATCCATTCTACTATAATATATCCTTTGTACTGTCCTTGAGGTCTTCCTAGCGTACCTTCTTTTTTCCCAAAGAGGGCTGAAACTAGTTTTGAATTCTTTTATTAAGTTTTATGGATGCTTTTTAAAAAAAATGTAATTTTTCCTCCCCCTGAAACAAAAAACCCCCGAGAAAACCATACTTTTCTCTCCACCTAGCACATTAAGCCCCACATGTTTGAAAGACAAAAATCTCAGACAAAATCAGCTAACATAGTGCTCTTGGTAGTGTAAGATACATTCAGTGCCCTTATTCCTCCACCTTTCTACTAAGATTGGGATGGAATATTTCATCTATATATGATAGAACTCTGAGGTCACTCCCTAGCACTTTTTCTTTTCAATGAACAGGATTTGCAGTTTCCAAACCAGATGTGATCTACCAATTGGAAAGAAAGGAAGCATCTTGGATGCCAAAGGCAGATATTCCAAGAAGCAGCTGTCCAGGTGACTACATAAAAACCCAACACATGGGTCATTGCAGAATAGTGATTTGTTGGTTATTTTAGGTCAGAGCTCTTGTAAATGTTGAACAAAGTGGCCTATCAAAGCCTCTTAGGCCTATTGAGAGGAGCTGAGACTTTCCAACCCCCTTTTGTTTTATCTTAAGAAGTTACTTTTTTTATGTATCTCTTTACTGAAATGTTACTCTCTAAGCATGTTGTTGCCTTAGTATAGGTCAGTTATTTCTCTTGTGTTCATTGAAGAGTATTTTCTCTTATGCAGGCATTCTCCTGCCTCACTTACATGAATCATTCTCCCTTTTAACATAAGTATATTACTTAAGATATTAATAATGTGCACTTTTTGCTTCTTAGTTCTCTTCTGATATTTTCTTTTGTTTTTTGATTATGTTACTTTGGTGTTGTTTTTAAAATATTTAATCCGAACCTAATTCCCCTTGCTTCAGTCTGTCTTGTTATGTGTCATCCTGTTTTTCTTTATGCTTTGAAATTATGTTTATAAAGGCTCATTATTATGTTCATGTGACAGGACTTAATGTAGCCATAACTCCATCATTGTACCCGTAAGTTTTCAATATTTTGCTATTTCATAAAAACCTTTTGTGAAAAGTTTATGTCGAGTTGTTTGCTTTCAGTAACATTTTGAGAATGCACACCTAGTACTGGGACCATTGGATCAAATATGAACAATTTTGTAGCTCTAGCTGAAAAAATTCAGAAAAATGGCAGTAGCAGCTTAATAAGTAGCTATTTCAACATGATTGCCAAAATTGCTCATTTTAAAGTATCTTTGCTAATCTGATGACTTTTTGTTGCTACTTCCAAATTATTTTCATTTTTATTTCTTTGATTACAAGAGTTTTGAGTAATGTTTCAGGTAATTATTAATAATTTCTGTGTCAAAAACACCTGTATGTCTTACTCTTACAAATTTCAGTCAGTTCCTTACAAAGTAGATATGTTGGATTTTTAGAGAAAATTTATGGCAACAATTGTCATTTTTCCTCTCATATGTCTTTATTTTGTTCCCTTCATGTATGTATTTCTCTTCCTCCTCCAAACTGAATTCTCTATTTTCTTCCTTTTCAGTCTTTTCTCTTCCTATTTTCACCTCAGATAGTAAGGATACATTTACCATTTCTCAAACTTATCTGTTTTTTCCTCAGTAGTTTTATTCCATTCAAATGTCAGCCAATTGAAATAGAGTAAGGGCTCATTCACTCATCCAGGTAATTTCATCCTCAATCAAATCATGTATATATCTTACCTTTGAGTCATCATACTTTCAAATAAGATAAATTGATTCTTAGTAAAAGAGTAGTAAGACTAGCCCTCTCTAATGAGCAGGCAAGTGAATAGCTCTAAAACTTTTGAGCAACCAAGCACTTTGGGAAAGGGCAAAAAAGGCAGGGTTAATCAGCTCTTTATTCTTCCTTTCAGAGAGCAGAGAATTTTCTCAAGATAAACCTCTTGAATGTAATGAACATGAATTTCAGAAGGCCTTTAGGAGCAAGAAGCATTTTGCTGTATATCAGAAACTTCATACTGGAGATAAACCTTATGAATGTAGTGAATGTGGAAAGGCCTTCAGGGATAAGACACAATTTATAGTGCATCACAGAATTCATACTGGAGAGAAACCTTATGAATGTAGTGAATGTGGGAAGGCCTTCAGGAGTAAGACACAATTTATAGTGCATCACAGAATTCATACTGGAGAGAAACCTTACAAATGTAGTGAATGTGGGAAGATTTTCAATAGGAAGTCAAATCTTACTGTGCATCAGAGAATTCATACTGGAGAGAAACCTTATGAATGTAGTGAATGTGGGATGGCATTCAGGGATAAGACGCAACTTACAATCCATCGCAGAATTCATACTGGAGAGAAACCTTATGAATGTAGTGAATGTGGGAAGGCCTTCAGGATAAGGCACAACTTACTGTGCATCAGAGAATTCATACTGGAGAGAAACCTTATGAATGTAGTGAATGTGGGAAGGCCTTCAGGAGTAACTCACAACTTAGAGTGCATCAGAGAATTCATACTGGATACATACCCTATGAATGTAGTGAATGTGGGAAAGCCTTCAGGAAGAAGATACAACTTACAGTGCATTACAGAATTCATACTGGAGAGAAACCTTATGAATGTAGTGAATGTGGGATGGCATTCAGGGATAAGACACAACTTACAGAGCATCTGAGAATTCATACTGGAGAGAAACCTTATGAATGTAGTGAATGTGGGAAGGCCTTCAGATATAAAACACAACTTACAGTGCATCACAGAATTCATACTGGAGAGAAACCTTATGAATGTAGTGAATGTGGGAAGGCCTTCAGATATAAAACACAACTTACAGTGCATCACACAGTTCATACTGAAGAGAATCTTCATGAATGTAGTGAATGTGGGAAGGGCTTCAGGAGTAAGGCACAACTTGCTGTGCATCAGAGAATTCATACTGGAGAGAAACCTTATGAATGTAGTGAATGTGGGAAAGCCTTCAGGAGGAAGATACAGCTTACAGTGCATTACAGAATTCATACTGGAGAGAAACCTTATGAATGTAGTGAATGTATGGAGGCCTTCAGGAGCAAGAAGCACCTTACTGTGCATCAGAGAATTCATTCTGGAGAGAAACCTTATGAATGTAGTGAATGTGGGAAGATTTTCAACAGGAAGTCAAATCTTACTGTGCATCAGAAAATTCATACTGGAGAGAAACCTTATGAATGTAGTGAATGTGGGAAGGCCTTCAGGTGTAAGACACAACTTATAGTGCATCACAGAATTCATACTGGAGAGAAACCTTATGAATGTAATGAATGTATGGATGCCTTTAGGAGCAAGCAGCATCTTACTGTGCATCAGAGAATTCATTCTGGAGACAAACCTTATGAATGTAGTGAATGTGGGAAGATTTTCAATAGGAAGTCAAATCTTACCGTGCATCAGAAAATTCATACTGGAGAGAAACCTTATGAATGTAGTGAATGTGGAAAGGCCTTCAGGTGTAAGACACAACTTATAGTGCATCACAGAATTCATACTGGAGAGAAACCTTATGAATGTAGTGAATGTATGGAGGCCTTCAGGAGCAAGAAGTACCTTACTGTGCATCAGAAAATTCATACTAGAGAGAAACCTTATGAATGTAGTGAATGTGGGATGGCATTCAGGGATAAGACACAACTTACAATCCATCGCAGAATTCATACTGGAGAGAAACCTTATGAATGTAGTGAATGTGGGAAGGCCTTCAGATATAAAACATTACTTATAGCACATCACAGAATTCATACTGAAGAGAATCCTCATGATTGTAGTGAATGTGGGAAGGCCTTCAGGAGTAACTCACAACTTAAAGAGCATCAGAAAATTCATACTGGAGACATTCTTTATGAATGTAAGGAGTGTGGAAAGGCTTTCCCTTTCAACTCAAAGCTTATTGAACATCAAAGAATTCATACTAGAGAGAAAGCTTATGAATGTATTGAATGTGGAAAGGCCTTCTTTAGAAAGCTAGAGCTTACTGTGCATCACAGAACTCATACTGGAGAGAATCCTTATGGATGTAGTGAATGTGGGAAGGCCTTCAGGGATAACTCACAACTTAGCGTGCATCAGAGAATTCATACTGGAGAGAAACCTTATGAGTGTAGTGAATGTGGGAAGGTCTTCAGGAGTCAGACACTCCTTACTGTACATCAGAGAATTCATACCGGTAAGAAACCTTATGAATGTGGTGAATGTAGAAAGACCTTCAGGAGGAAGACACAACTTACTGATCATCAAAGAATTCATACTGGAGAGAAACCCTATGAATGCAGTAAATGTGGAAAGGCCTTCAGGAGGAAAGACCATCTTACTAATCATCAGAGAATTCACGCTGGAGGGATGTGATGAATATGGAAAGACCTTCCTGGATAAGACAGAATTTGTACTGCATCAGAGAATTCATAATGGAGAGAAACCTTACAAATGTAGTAAATGTAGAAAGGCTTTCAAGAATAAGTCATATTTTACTGATGATCAGAGAATTCATACTGGAGAGATGCGTTATGAATGTAAGGAATGTCGGATGGGTTTCCTCTACTACTCAAATCTTACTCTGCATCAAAGAATTCATAATGGAAGGAAATCTTATGGGTGTAGTGAATGTGGGAAGGCCTGCAGGGATAAGGCAGAACTTACAGTGCATCACAGAATTCATACTGGAGAGAAATCATATCAATGTAATGAATGTGGAAAGGCATTCAGGAGGAAGGACCATGTTAGTAGTCATCAGAGAATTCATACTGGAGACATCTTTAATAAATGTAAGGAGTATAGGAAGGCTTTCCCCTACAACTCACATCTTATTGGACATCAAAAAATTCATATTGAAGAGAGGCCTTCTGTATGTAATCAATGTGGGAATATGTTCAGAGTGAGGACACAACTTATTCAACATCAAAGAATTCATTTAGGAAAGAAACCTTAAGAGTGTAATGCATGGAGGATGGCTTTTAGATTGAGGACACTACTTTATGTCCATCAGAGAATCATCCTGGTGAGATTAGTCATGAATGTAAAGATTGTAGGAAGGCCTTCCATTGCAATTCAGATCTTAATTAGACATCAAAAATTCATGTTGAAGAAAAACCTTATGTGTAGAGTGAATGTGGGAAGGCCTTCAGGAAGAAGCCTCATGTTACTGTGTATCAGAGAATTCATACTGAAGAAATTCTTTATGAATGTTAGTAGTGTGGGAAGGCCTATCATGTCAGAGCTTTCTCAACTTCAAATAATTCGTAGCTTCTGAATATAACGTAAAGGGGAAGGCCTTCCACCTGAATGTATGCTTTAGTCAACCTATAAGCATTCATTCTGGAGAGAGAATTTATGAATGCGTTGAATGTGGGAAGGCCTTCAGCCTGAAGACACAACTTGCTAAACATCAATTCTGGAGAGAAACCTTTTGAGTTTGATAAGTCCTTTAGGCTAAGGACACTACTTTATGTCCATCAGGGAATTCATACTAGAGTGGTTCTTCAAGACTGTAAGGAGTGTGGCAAGATTCCCCAGCTGACTAGATTGATGCTGAGTCCCTAGATGCAGTTCAGAGATTCCTTATTTAGGCACTATGGGAGAAGGTTTCCCTTCTCCTTTGCAGAGGCCTCTAAAGGGGCAAATATTTATTGTATCCTCCCATGGACCTTCAGAGAGGGAGAGGTTACTGAACGGATGGTGGTATTGGGAGATCCTTTGTATTAACTGTATCCCTGGGCGTATGGCATACAAGACACTTGGGGATGACCTCTGGCCATGAGATGAGCTTGAGGCTAATGTGTGAAGAACAATTGTTGATGGTGCTTGAGGAATAATACATCATAATCTGAGCTGTGTTCCTGATGTTGCTAGTAGTGCTTCTGCTTCTATTCATTTGGGTTGCTACTGTGGGTTGTAAAGATTTGGAATCACGTTACTTAACACAGAGCATCCCTAGGGCCCGTGGCAGATGTTAACGCAATGTGATTTCTGCCCAGTGCTCTGAATATCAAAGGAAAGAAGTACGTTGAAGTGCAAGTAAAGGGCAGGATTAACTATGACCTTCTTATGGTAGTCAAATACTCTGTCATCTAATTGGTGACCCACGTGAAAAGAATAAGATTCCCATCGTGGTTAAAGAATAATAAACAGACTTTTCAGTGAAGAAAATCAAAGTGATCAATAATAATGAAAATGCTCTAAATCACTATGATTAGAGAAATGTAAATGAAAACAATTTGAAGTAACGTGTCACTACCTCAGATTGGCTATAGAAATAAGGAAAAAAAAATAAACAATGGTAAAGAAGAAACAAAATTATCACTTTTTGCAGATGATAAGATGGTGTATTTAACAACTCTGGAGAGACAGCTAAAAATTAATCAAAATAATTATTAATTTTAGCAATATTACACATATTCACAGAAAGCATGAACATCTCTATATCACACCAATAAAACCCAGCAAAAAAAGATAGAAAAAGAAATTACTTTTGCTAAAACTACAGAATACATAAAATACTTGAGACCATACCTACCAAGATACACATAAGAACTTTGTGAATAAAGCTATAAAACAATGTTCAAAGAAATAAAAGCAAGGGGGCAGCTAGGTGGTACAGTGGATAGAGTACTGGCCTTGAAGTCAGGAGGACCTGAGTTCAAATCCGGCCTTGGGGCAAACACTTGACACTTATTAGCTGTGTGACCCTGGGCAAATCACTTAACCCCAACTGCCTAAAAAAAAAAAAGCAAACATAAATAATTGGAAAACTATGAACCTTTTTTCTCAAAATGATAACACTATTTTAATTAATTTTCTTTTTCAGTTCACACCATTCAAACTACCAAAGGGTTAATTTATAAAATGAGAGAAAATAATAAGAAAATTCTGATGGGGGAAGAACGGTCAGGAATCTCAGAGGAAATAAAGGGAGGGAAGTGGACACAAAGTAGATTTAGCAGTGACAAATCTCAAACTATACTACTGTTTTCAAAATAATTTGGTCCTAGACAAAAAAAAAACCCAGTTTTAAGGGGGGCAGCTAAGTGGCACAGTGGATAGAGTCCTGGCCCTGGAGTCAGGAAGACCTGAGTTCAAATCTGGCCTCAGACACTTGACACTAGCTGTGTGACCCCGGGAAAGTCACAACCCCATTGCCTAGCAAAACAAAACAAGACCAAAAAAAATAATTTGGTCTTGGTTTAAAAATAGATCATTCAGGAGAACATTAGGAATACCACCTGGAGAGCGGAAACTAGTAGCCTAGAACTCAGTGAGCACAAAGACCCAAATTAGTGGGATAAAAAATATTTGATAAACATTGCTAGCAAAATTGTATGGCAATATGGAAGAAATGAGCTTTAGACCAAAACCTCCCACCTTGTACAAAGATAAGCCCCAGATGGGTGTGTGATCTAGGTATAAAAGATCACATATAAACACATTAGAGCAACATGGAAAAATTAGTATAAAATACACAGCATAAACTCATGACCAAACAAGAATCATAGAAGACAAATTGGATAATTTTGATTAAAATTTAAATGTTTTGTACAAACATTTAATAAAGCTTAGATTGAAAGGGAAACATTTGGTGGTGAGGCACGTATCTTTGTAGCCAGTTCAATAAAAATTTAACCTCCAACATATATAAGGCACTGATTTATAGGGATAAGAGCCATTCCCCAATTTGTAAGTGGCCTAAGGATAATGAACATCAGTTTCACAACGGAAAAACAGTATATATAACCATGTGAAACAATGAATTATTACTAGTTGAAGAATGCAAATTCAAGCAATTTTAAGGCTCCATCGCACAAGCATCAGATTAACAATGGTGACAAAAAACAAGGAACAGGAAAAAATAGGAGAGGTTATAGGGGAAAAGGCATATACATGAACTATTAGAGAAGTTATGAATGGGTCCAACCATTCTTAAAAGAAAATTTTGAAAATATCTCCCCAAAGTTATTAAATAGTACATGTCTTCTGGCTTAGATATCCCACTACTAGGCCTGTATCCTAGGGAGATTACAAAAGGATGAAAAAGTACTATATATACAAAAATGTTTATTGCAGTGCTTTCTGTGACAGCAAAAAAAAAAATCAGGAATGACTGAACAAATTGCAGGATATGTCTTTAATAGAATACTTTTGTGCTGTTAAGAAATAAGGAAATAGGTGATTTTTTAAAAGAGACATAGAAAAATTTGTATGAACTGATGCTGACTAAAGTAAACAAAGCCAGAAGAACAATTATAAACTAACAATAATACTATAAAAAGAAACAACTTTTAAAGCTGTAAGAGTTCTAATCAACCGAATGGCCATCCATAACCCCAGAGAACTGATGATGAGACACTGAATTTTGGAGGAAAAAAAATAAAAATTTTGGTTCATTTTTTTAAAAATCCCTTTGAGACCAAAGCCCTCATTTTGTAGATGAGGAAACTAAAGCAAAGAGAGACAAAATGATTTGCCCAGAATCACCCAGCTATTAAGTATCTGAGGTGAGATTTGAAAATAAGCCTTCTTTATGCCAAGTCCAGGACTATATGAATTATACTATGCTGACTCTCAGATGCAGTACCAAATATTCCCAGGCAATCTCCCCTCCACATTACCTAAGCCTGATTTTGCTTAGCTTCTGAGATGAGGTCAGGTTAGACACTTTCAAGGAGGTATAGCCACATGTTTAGGACACATCCAGGATGATGGAAATATAGATGAAAGACATCCACAAGCAAGTGATTTGAACCCAGGAGTGCAGAGCACAATGGATCACTATCCATCACCTTAACCTCTCTTCCATCTTGTCCCAGTCTTCTTTGTCATCTAGAACATGTAAGAGGGCATAGTTTGTTTCTCCAAGTATTCACTCAAGATCAGAGGATTTAGAATGGTGCCCTCCAAGCATTTGTTTTTAGGAATGAGGAAACTGGAGTAAGAGTTATGTATTGACAGAGCCAAGCTCATATACTCAATCCCTTTTATGGTTTATAGGTTTCTGTTTATATTCAAAAGAAGGTCCTTTTTGCATGAATGCTCCCTGTGACCGAACAGGTTGTAGGCCAGGATTCTGTGACCCAGACCTAATGCAGCTGGAGTGAATTCCACCACCATTCACCAAATTACCTGGAACTCACAAAGGGAGGGGTGGGTAGTTGTGGTCCTTGGGGGAAAAGTGGCCATATCTACTAAGCGTGTTGGTATAGTGAATAAAGGATCACAAAAAGAGTCAGGAAGACCTGAGTTTAAATCTATCCAGCCTTAGAAAGTTGCACTAGCTGTGTGACCAAAGGCAAACTTGCCTCTGCCCCAGCTTCCCCATCTGTAAAATAGAAATCATAATAACACATATCTCCCAGGGTTGGTGTGAGGATAAAATGAGATATTCATTGTAGAGTGCTTAGGACAGTGCCTGGTACATACTAGGTGCTATATCCATGTTAGCTATTATTTTTGCTTGTTTGTTTGTTAGCTTGTGTTCTATTCAGAACATTCCTGTGCATACTTCTTTTACCTAAACGGGGGTATATTGGTAGTAAAAAGAAAAGGGAATCTGGCCTTTCTAATGGCACAATAACTTTTCAGTGGACCAGTGATTTCACCATCTGACTGGTTTGATTTGGTTTTTAATCTACAAAATGGGCATAACAGAAACACCTTCCACTCAGGGTTGTTGTGAAGGTCAAATGGGACAGTATATTCAAGCTTTTAGCACCGTTCCTGGCACATAATAGGAGCTATATAAATGCTTATTTCCTCCCTCCCCTATATTGATTTCCAGAAATACTGAATATTTGAAATGGGTTTGTTTTGTTTAGTTTTGTTTTTTGACTGCTTGAAGTATTTTCTTCTTGACCTGGTTGCTCTGGAATTTGGCTCTTATATTCCTGGGAGTTTTCATTTTGGGATCTCTTTCAGGAGGTAATTGGAGGATTCTTTTAATTTCTATTTTACTCTCTGGTTCTAGAATATTAGGGCAATTTTCCTGGATATTTTTTGAAAGAGGTTGTGTAAGCTCTTTTTTTTATCATCATTTTCAGGTAGTCCCGTAATTCTTTAATTACTCTCCTGTTTTCCAGGTCAGTTGTTTTTCCAATGAGATATTTTACATTGTCTTCATTTTTTTCATTCTTTTGATTTCATTTTATTGTTTCTTGAAGTGTCACAAAGTTATTACCTTCCACTTGCCCAATTCTAATTTTTAAGGAATTATTTTCTTCAGTGAGGTTTTGTACCTTCTTTTCCATTTGGCCAATTCTACTTTTTAGGGATTTCTTTTCTTAAGTAGATGCTTGTAACTCTTCTTCCGTTTGGCCACTTCTGCTTTTTAAGAAGTTATTCTCTTTGGTGAATTTTTATGCCTCTTTAACATTTGGCCTATTTTTTTTTTTTTGGCTAGGCAGTGGGGTTAAGTGACACAGTAAGTGTTATGTGTCTGAGCCCAGATTTGAACTCAGGTTCTCCTGACTCTAGGGCTGCTGTTTTATCCACTGCATCACCTAGCTGCCCCCCTAAAAGTGTTGTTTTCTTCAGTATCTTTTTTGTGCCTCCTTTACCAAGCTTTTGCCTTTTTTTTCATGATTTCCCCACATCATTCTCATTTTTCTTCCCAATTGCCTCTCTTTCTTAGTTTTTAAAATTCTTTTTGAGCTCTTCCATGGCCTGGCACCAATTCCTATTTTCCTTTGAGCCTTTGGATGTAGGAGTTTTAACTTTGTTTTCTTCTTCTGAGTTTGTGTTTTGATCTTCCCTGCCACCATAGTAACTTACTGTATTAGGATCTTTTTCTGCTGTTTGTTCATTTTCCAGTCTATTTCTTGACTTTTACCTCTATGCTCAAATGGGGCTCTGCTTCTAGAATGGAAGGGACACTGTCCTGAGTTCAAGGTTTTTTTGTGCAGCTATTTGTAGAGGCAATTCTGGGGACCTGTTTCATTTCTTCCAATTTGGCATGATCTAGGGAGGGGTGTGTTTACTACTCTCCTACACTATGGTTTCTGAGCAACCACAAGCACTCTTTTCCACGCTGGAGCTGTGTCTGTTTTAGCTGCTTTCTTACCTTGCTTCTTTTGTCTGTACTTTTCTTTTTTTCAGTCAAACCTGATTGGTGAGTTTGCCATGGATACACTTTAGTCTGTCCAGCCAAAATTCATTTTTCTACTTGATTGGAATTTTTTCTTTCTCTCTTCAGCATTTCATCATTGAGCTTCCCCCATCCCTTTTTGGTTGACTTCCCCCTAAGCATTTTATTCCATGGGACCATACCTCTGCACCTTTCCTATGACACACTTTAAATTTACTTTCTCAAACTCTAGAGTATAGTTGGATTATATTGGGGGGTTTTTTGTAATTTGATTTTAATGTAAAAGGTTTTGTAATATCAAAATTCATTCTTCTGTCCTGTTATTGGATATTAAAATATATTTTTTTAAATATTAGCTAACTTGTGATCAATTTAACATGAAAACACATATCTGATATATATCATATAACATGATATCAAAAATTTAGTTTAAGCACTTTTTTTCATAACATTTAAAATCATTCTAAGGCCCATGTGCAACTTTACATTCCAACAAAAAAAATTTTTTAAAAAATAATTTTTTACATCTAAAGGAAAAATTGCACTGCCTATATCTTGACACTATAGGATACAATCCAACCTACCTCCAGCAACCAAACATCTGAATTACATTAGGAAACTATAAATCATTCTCTTAAACAAATGAAGAGTGAAAGAGTTTTATCTGTAAGAATTACTAAATGCACCAAAGGAAGCATATGTTTTCTCTTCTTTGGGATAAATCTTTTTTTTTAAATAAATAATTTACTTTTAATTTTCAACATTCACTTCCATAAGATTTTCAATTTTTAATCTAAGGCCTTTACCAGGTCTGTTTATCTGGGGCAACACCCATTTATTAAAGCCTAAGCAAGAATTGAGGCAAAAGATGGTCTACTTTGCATTCACAAAAGAATCAGTCTGGGAGGGGAAGAACCTAAGAGTTTCTCTAGCTGAAGAAGAGAGTTCTGGGCATGGAATCAAGAAGACCTGAGTTCAAATCCAAGCTCAGGCACCTGCTAGTTGTGTGAACCTGACCAAGTCACTTCGCCCTAGTTTCCACAACTATAAAATAGGGTCTATAATAGCTTCCCAACGCTGGCCTGAGGACCAGAGGGGATAGTGCTTCTAAAGTACTTAGCCGTGCCTGGAACACAGTAAGCTCCACATAAACATTAGCTCTTAGTTTTATTGAGCCCATCTACCAGATGACTGGCATTCCCCAGGCACAGCTAAACGCTCTCCACGTCTCCTGGTTCCCCTCGGGTCAATCTCCTTGGCACAGTTAACAGGGACAAAGCGAGCGCGGCCCGGCTCTGCATTCTCCCCGTGTCCATGATCCTCGTCCCACGGACCCCACAAAGGGCCCGGCCCTT
The DNA here is from genome assembly GCF_003287225.1 of Phascolarctos cinereus. NCBI lineage: Eukaryota > Metazoa > Chordata > Mammalia > Diprotodontia > Phascolarctidae > Phascolarctos > Phascolarctos cinereus. The sequence continues at coordinate 91,266,289 of NW_027555514.1, forward strand.
CTTGGATCCTCAGCTTTTCCCCGACATCGCTTTCCCAAAACACAGCCCAGGATAAAGCAAAGCCCTCCGTCGTCCCCGCGGTCCCACCTGGTGGCCGGCGCCCACTTGACCTCACCTGCTGCCCCGGGCCCACTCGTGTCCTGCTCCTCCTAGAAGCCCCTGAGGACTGAGCGAGCGCTCCAGGAATCCAGCCCCCTGCCCGTGGTTTCCCTTCTCAGAGCCGAGGCTTCCCGGCGTGTTTGCGTCACTTCCTGCGGGAAGATGCCGACGCACAAGAAGCATTTCATTAGAGCCGCGGCCTGTTGTGACTGGTTGCCGGAATGGGAGAGACTGCGGGCTGGACCAGCCTTGGAGGAGCCCCAGGACCCCCTCAAGGTCTGGAACCCCATGCCTGGTGACTCCCCGTGGGCTCTGGGGCTGTGAAGACCACGCACGAGGTAAGGGGACGAACGGAGGGGGCGGGGCTCCTGACGAGAGGGGCGGGGCGGGGCAGGGAGGCAGGACCGGGGGAGGGGCCGATACCCAGACATGCGCAGAAGGCGCCTCAGCCTCCAGACTACGATTCCCAGAAGGCCGTGCTCGCCTCAGGGGCATTTTCCAAGCTCACGGGCGGGAGGGGTTTCCGTCTTATGAAGACATTTTCTCCTCTTCTCTCTGCCTCTTCCACGCTTGCTGGTTCCCACTTCCCCTTCCCTGTCCTGAGCTGAAGTGTGACGGGGTGAGCGGGGACCGAGAGCGGGGCCAGGCCAAGGCAGAGCCTCCTGCGGGGCTGCGGCGGGGTCGGAGCACACGGAGAATAGGAGGAGCGTCCGCCAGAGGAGGCAGGAAGCCCCCGAGGGCCTCCCAGCGGTCTGGGGGCGGCCCATGCGGGGAGGGAGGGCGGAGGTTGGAGGCCGAGCAGACGGAGGCGGAGCCTGGGGGGTGGATTCTAATCCTCCTTCAGTCACGCCCCCTGCCCCCCTCCCTGATCTCCCCGCGGTGGAGAAGTGGGAATGTCTGGTCTCTGAGCAGGGCAGACCCCCAGCGTGACCCCTCATTCTCTTGCTTATCTTTTCCTCCCTAGCACTACCTTCTGTGGCCTCTGCTCTGCCCCAGGAGGACAGCCTGGAGGAAGAGGGAATGGCTCCAGCCCTGACAGCCAGGCCCGGGAAGATGAGTACCACTTGCTGCTTTCCTGAAATAGCATCTCAGGCCAGAGACCGTGGGATAGGTTTTTTTGTCCTATGCTATAACACTAGGAATTGTGGGCATCAGACAATCATATTTAGAGCTGAAAGATACCATAGACACCAAGTTATCCTCTCCACATGCAAAAAAAGACCTAATTACATTTACTTTTTGTTTTTTTAAATTTTGTGTTCTAAATTCTTTAGCTCCTTCCACTTCTCCCCCCACCCATTGATAAGGCAGACAATAGGAAATCCGTTTTGCATGTGAAGTAATGCAAAACATTTTCATATTGACCCCATCTAAAAAAAAGTGCAAGAAAAATGAAAGTGAAAAAGAATATTCATCAGTCTGCACTCCCAAGTTCATCAGTTCTCTTGTCATATTTTATAATTAGTCCTTTGGAATTTTCATGGATCATTTTAATATTACATAAACTGTTTGAAAATACAGAAAGAGAAAGATTCCTACCAAATTGCTTTTACAAAGATGATGTTACCTAAAATGGAGAGATGACAGTACTATTCCATCAAGGTTATATATTATGAGATTGGACATATATAAGGCATTCATATTTGGTTCAAAATTAAGAGCACTATTGACATAATAAACTATATAAGGTGAACAATAAAAAGCATATGGTTATATCAGTAGATGCGCACGAGGCTTTTGACAAGATATGACACCTATTCCTCTTAAAAATGTAAATGATAGGAATAAAGGAAAATTAAGGTTCACTGAGGTTCCCCCTCACACTTATCAGATTGGCAGAATTGACAAAAAAGTAAAATGAGAAATTCTAGATGGCCTGTGGGAAAACAAATACCTTAATATGTTGTTGATAGTTGTTGTGGTAGTGGTGGATCCTTTTCCAGAACCATGACATCAGGAAGATGGGAACATGAGTTGCAAATGAATTGGGTTTAAGGGAAGAAAGGCTGTGCAAGGTCACCAAGCCTCACTTTCTCATCCCATCTGCGTCCAGTGGCAAGATAGAGATCAGGAACAGTGGAGATGGTTCTGCATGCTGTGAGAGACCTTGGCCTTTTGAAGCTAAGGTCTTTAGGAGTTCTCACTTTGACTGAGGCAAAGCCCCATTAAGTGATTAAGGCTGGTTTAGAAATGTGGGAAGGAATGTCCCTTTTTGTATCACAAAAAATAAATAAATCTATCTGAGAGGGCAGAACCTCAGGGTTTCTGTCCAAAACAGAAACAATTACTGGAGCCCAAACCATGACCACTAAGTGGTGCTTGGGCTGGGATCTAGTGTTGGCTGTTCTGTGAGAGCCAGTGAATTGGGTTTAAGGCTTGATCTTTAAGAAAGAAATAAGCCAGTAAACTCCAAGAGCATGATAGCTCCTGTGGACAGAGGGAGAAGTAGGAGTAAAGGGAGAGGAAGGAGCTGATTTGCTCCACTGGCCAGTTGGGTCCCCAGTGGGGCAGTTCAAACTACTCACAGGTTATTGTTTGTCCTTCATTCTGAAGAGGACCATGTCATCAGGAGGATGATTCCATGACTTGCAAATGAATTGGTTTTAAGTGAGGGTGGGCTGTACAAGGTCACAAGCCTCACTTTTCTCCTCTGAAGCCATTTGAGTCCAGTGGCAAGATATAGATCAGCAAGACTTGAGATGGCCCCTCCTATTGGTGGATCTACAACTTGGACCAGCCATTTTTGAAAGCACTTTGGAATAATGCTGAGAAAATTACTAAACTGTGCACATACTCTTTGGCCCAGCAGTACTACTACTAGGTGCAAAGGGATCAGAAAAAGAGAAAATGACCCATATGTACAAAAACATTCATAGCAGCTTTTTGTGGTAACAGAATTGGAAACTGAGAAGATTCCCATCATTTGTGGAATGGCTAAACATTATTATGGCATGCAGAGGTGATAGAAAAATATTGTACTATAAGAAATCACACAAGGAGCTTTTTCATAGAACCCAAGGAAGACTTGCATGAATCACTGCAGAATGAAGTAAACAGAGCAGGAGAAAAATGTATCCAATGACAACATTGTAAAGACAGACCACTTTGAAAAATTTAAAAACTCTGATCAGCACAGTGACCAACCATTTTTTTCTCAAGAGGACTCCTGATGAAATATGCTACCCAACTTCTGACATTTATGTGATTGATTTCTCTACTTGCCGTTCCAGTGAATAATCTGAATTAATTTGACCTCTTTCCTTTCCAAGGGACTTTTAAAAGTATTCACCATCACCACAGTTCAAAAGCATGCATTCTGTGGCACTCAGCTTTCCTCCTGTTTTGGACATGGCCAAATTGGGGATTTGTTTTGCTTGCCTTTGAATTACTGTTACAAGGATTTTGCCTATCTTTAGGGGGAAGTGGGGGTACTAGAAAATAGATTTTTGTTAAGGGTGGCCCTCCTTCCTTAGACTGGAGGAGGAAGCATGAGAAGAATCCCTTTTGGTCTTCCTCCCTTCTGGTACCCTGATATGTCATACATTTCTGATAATGTATAATAATGGTTTAAGACTCAAGTTCTTGATTCCTATCTGCTTTTTGGGTAAATGCTGTGTTAAAGTGAATTAAACTAGAGAGTGAAGAGGCAGCACAAAGAAAAGACTAGGTTGTGTGTCAGAAGGCTTGAATTTGAGATTTAGATGTAATTTTTAATAGCCAATTGACTTGAAGCATAACTAATCATGAGAATAAAAATGTTTATAATTACCTTTAATTGAGGATGGATGGAAGTAGCTTCCCCTAAGCTTCCATGCAGTAGACTGGAATGAGGCAGGGAATACACATGTTCTAAGAAATAACTGTCTTTATAAGCCATTTATTCATTTTACAATTGAATATGACTTTTATTTTGTTGTTTATAAACTGTATAGACTTTATTGATTAGTTTAGAAGTATTGATTTGCTAAATATAAATTTTATATTGTCACTATTTTTAAGCACATATTAATGTTTAATAAGTAATGGTTTTTGGCCTAGAAATTCACAGGCCTTATGATTTTAAGAGTGGACCTAGAGAAATAAGGACATTCTAAGAATATTAAAGAGAAAGGTCAAAGAATTAGAAGGTAAATTCATAGCAAGGGTTGAATCGGGGGAACCTACTTAGCTTGGTGGCACAATGGATAAAGCAATACACACAGAATCAGGAAGACCCCAGTTCACATCCTGTCTCAGACACTGTGACCCTGGCAAGTCATTTAAACTCTGTCTCACTTTTCTCATCTGCAAGATGGGTATAATAATAGTACCCTGATTGTTACAAGGAGAAAATGAAATAATATTTGTAAGGTGCTTTGCAAACTGTTAGCTATTGTTATTTTTACTCTGTGAATTCCCTGATCATTCAAAACTATCAGATACCTTAACAATAGGGAATAGTACCTGGGAACTGATTTACATATCCCCTTTGGAGGAGGAGGAGGAGAAAGAAGAGGAGGAGAGGAAGTGGAAGGGGAAAGAGGAGGAGTTAGTTAAGAATATAAAGTTTTAATAAGACAAGAGCGTCCAACAGCAAGGAGGTTGAAAAAATTCAAGTCTGAAAGAGACAGCTTACCTGTGAGTGGGAGAAAAGCTAGGTCTCTTACACTAGAAATCGATAGTACACTAGAAATTAATAGCCCTCCTTTGGGCAAGGCCAAAGCTAGATCCCCTGTGCCAAAATACCATGACATGTTGTAGTGAAGGAAACGTTGCTAGCTTAAATTAAGAATCTGCACTGGAGAAGATCCATGTCTTCCTAGGAGTCTACCATAGGGAGACTTGATTATTTATCTTCCACTAGTATGGATAATTCAGCAAAAAGAGTCAAGCAAAAACATTTTCGCCATCTTTGAACATATGCATTTCGTTTTGCACTTGTAGGCCAGGCCTTCTTTGCAACAAGGTGGGAAGTATCAATCAACCAATCAATAAATAAGTATTTTAAGTGCCTGTTAAATGCACTATGCCAAGAACTGTGAATATAAAGGGGAAAATAAAGTCTCTGCCCTCCAGGAACTTACAGTCTAATGGTGGAGTTTACAATGTAAGCTTCAACATGAGCCTTCTGGAGTTGTGGCTGGTTGATACATTTATTATGATCTTTAAATCTTTTAAAGTTGCTTTATAATATTGTAATCATTGGGTTTTTTTTCCTGGTTCTATTCATAACCCTCTGTGTCTGTTCATATATAATTCTTCGTGGTTTCTCTGGCCCTCATTACCTCACAATTGTATTATTGCAATAGCCTGAATCAAGTCTCTCCGCACTCTAATCCATCCTCAATTTAGCCACTAAAGTGATTTTCTCAAAACAAAGGTCTGATCATGTCACCCCCCTCCCCCAACTCAATAAACTCCAATGGCTTCTTATGACCTCTGGAATCGAATATAAAATGTTCTCTTTAGCTTTCAAGCCTTTCGTATGTAACCCCTCCTACCTTTCTAGTCTTCTTACACCTCGCTCCCTACCCTTTGATCCAGTGACACCAGCCTCCTGGATGTTCCACAGACAAGATACTCCAAGTCCTCTGTCTAACTGTCCCCCATGCCTGGAATGCTCTCTGTCCTCTACTCGGACTGCTAACCTCTCTGACTTTCTTTAAGACTCAGTAAAATCCCACCTTCTAGGGGAAGGCTTCCCCAACCCTTCTTAATTCCAATGCCTTCCCTTTTTTATTTATTTCCTGTTTATTTTGTACATAGCTAGCTTTCTGTATTTGTTTGCATGTTGTCTCCTCCATTAGATTGTAAGTGCCTTGAGGGCAGAGACTCTCTTTTCTCTTTTTGTGCCCCTGGTGCTTGGCGCATAGTAGGCACTTAATAAATGTTGATTAATTGATTGAAATCCATCCTTTTGTCATTTCTTACAGCACAATAATATATTATATTCAAATACCATCATTTCTAATATAACTTTAAAAAAAAGAAATAAACATAAAAAAGAAAACTCTTAATGGTTTATTGTCCTTAGCATTTATTTCAAGATTTATATGGTATAGTGGAATGAAAGCTGTCTTGAGAAGCACAAGATTTGGGTTCAAATCGAGCCTCTAATATTTACTACTTTCATGGTGAGCAAGTCACTTAACCTCTGTAGGCCTCAGTTTCTTCATCTGTAAAATGAAGGCACCAGACTAGATTGCCTTTGAGGTCTCTTCCAGTTTCATATCTGTGACTATAAGTTTATACTTTACTATTTTTATAGGACTTGACCACTCTTTTATCTTCATCTTGTGATTTACCTCACTTGTACGTTTCCTTTTAAACCTGAATTTGTTCATCAACTCACTGGGTAGCTACATGTCTCTTTATACACCTCCTTTTTTTTCACCTTAGAATCAATTGCAGCTCTCTCACCAGAATTTCACTGTCAAGTTTCCTGACTCCCTGCCAGAGACAGCCTTAGGTCATAGGATCCTATCCATCCTATTTGTGAACTCTAAAATCCTGGAGTCTAGAGTATTCTCCTTGGACTAATATGAATTTATTCAGGCTCTTATTAGAGTCAGGATCCTCTGAGACTATGTTCCTAAGTGTCTCTGGGCTTGCCATGGCTCTGTGTTAAAAGGGCCCTGCAGCTGAGCCCTGAAATAGCTACTTGCCCAGATCAGAGTAAAGACATCAGTTTGCTCCATTAATTCTGCTAATAACCTCTGGGATGTTGCAGCAACCTCTTGTTTCCCACACAGTCAGGGTAGAAGAGCCACCATGCTTGAAGCAGAGATAGGGAGGCTGTAGTGTAGGGAAAAGACAAGCCTTAACAGATTATGGATCTGCAGAGTTAGAGGAAAAAAAGAAAGAAAGCAATTAGTCTAGAGTCCCATGGTCAAAAGACATGTTTATATTGCCCACCCCACTTCCCAAGTGAGTTGAATGACTGGCTATATTGCTGCTGTTTCTGCCTCTGAGCTGGTAACGTGTAAAGTTAACACATGTAAAATGCTTTGCAAACCTTAAAGCACTACATAAATGCTGGTTATCATGGTTATTCAGATTGAGTACTTTAGAGGGCAGAACCCAATGGGAAGCTCAGGGGTGTGGCCAAGTAGAGGCAGAGTAGGCAGCACCCTATGGGATAGGATTTGAGGGATGGGGAGAAGGCTGCCTGCCTGCGCCACAGATATCTCCTGCACCAGCCTCTTACTGCACTTGAGATTCCACCATCAGAAATTCATTTCTTAGCCTGAAAGCATTGGGTTTCTGGAAGCTCTTGCTAACAAAGCAAATACTCTTTGGAGGGGTAACACAGGAAGCTGCTCTCAGCTTGGTATGAATTAGTTGAGCACATTGGAAGAAGAACAAGGCCTTCCTGGAAAGGGACATTGGACAGATGAGACAGATTTTTAAATTAAATTAATTTTTTTTTAAGGAGAGAGAAGACAGAGAAAGAGGTCCAGAGTATGAGCCTGGGAAGGACAAGCCTGGGTGAAGTTCCACGTAAAGGTCTCTGAAAAGCAGACAGAGAAGCTTTGTTACAGAAGTGGGAACTATTGAATGCTCATGAGCAGAGGAATTATTTGAGACAGTGTGAGCAAGTGGAAGAACTCTGGGGATCCTGTTCTCTGTTCGTGTCTTGACTCTGTTAGTTGCTTACTTGTCACATGGTCTTGGGCAAGCCACTTACCCAATACTCAATTTCATCCTTTATAGTAAGAAGGTTGAATTCTACATGATCCTCATAGACACCTTACAGCTCCATTTATAATTCTGTGATAGAAGCGATATTTAAGTAATACTAAATCTGATGGTGATGTGCAAGCTAGATTAGAAGGGGGAAACTGTATGGAGTTAAAGAGGAATTCAGGCACGTGAGGATAATGAGTTGGAATGAGATGACAAGGGCCTAGTCTAGGGCTGGGAATTAAGAGATAGTTATGGGCACCAGAGATTTGTTTGGGGGAAAAAGCAATGGAACAAGGGATGAAAGAAAGAGACAACCTTCAGCTGCTTCATAATAGTGCCTCAGGTCAGGACTCCATGTACCCTGCATAGCTGAATCAATGGGAACAGACCATTTCTCATTGCATGGTTTGGGCCCTTAAAAGACAATTCTCCCCAAGCTTGGAGTCTAAAGGTAGTGTGAGTTTAGGGCTCTTTCTGGTGAGATTCAGGTTTGTGTTGGATTATACTGACCTAGAAATAGCCCCAAAACAAATCTTCTTTGAAGATACAGAGTTAGGGGTTCCCCTACACATTTTCCAAAAATAACTTGATGTAGGGATAGGGAAAAAAATTGTGTATATCTGTGTTATTGTTGTTGTTTCTTGAAGAAGACCAATGACATTACAAGGGTGACGTCTTGACTTGTATATGTTTTATGTGAGGCAGAGCTGTACAAAGTTGTCAGCCTAGTCAGCCCTATGTATAGTGATTAGGTGGATACAGGGCTGGATAAACTTGGGAAAACTCATTTCCCCTATCGGCCTCAGTTTCCTCATCTATATAATGAGGGGTTTGGACTAGATAATCTCTAAGAACCCTTGAAGAACATAAGCTTCGTGAGGACAGGGACTGTCTCATTTTTGTATTTGTATCCCCAATACTGAGCAGAGTGTCTGAACATAGTAGGCACTTAATAAATGCTTGCTACTTGACAAATACATTCCACTTCTAAATCCTCTAAGTCTGTGCTCCTGTGTATAATCCACTTTTGGACTCTGCCCATAGTGTTTTAGCCTCAGAGCAAGGAAAACCAGATAGCTGGCTACTGATGGATGTTTTATTTACTCAGAGTTCCCTAAACTCTAGTGGCCTCGGACTTAATACGGACGTAGAGTGAACAGCGTACTACTAGCCTTGACCTTGCAAGAGGTTTGTGGTATAGCAGGTCTTTCTCCTCCCCAAGACTTTGATCATGTCCAGACATTTTCTGCTTATTTCCACAGGGAGCCTACTCCCCCTGGGGGAGTGATTCATTACTTGGGCCTTTAGGGATGACAAACTTCCTGGCTGCTCCTACCCATGATGTGATAGACCTTGAATGTTTCTTTCGTCATCCCCTGTCTCTGACAGCAGCAGAGGGTCAGGTGCTACTAAAAGAACAGACAGTTATCAGCTAGCATCCTCTTGTCAGTAGCCCTTGAAATGAAAAGGAAAAAAAAACCTCCAATGAAGGGTAGATTATCCAGCCTTTGGGACCTAGAGATCCCAGCTATGTGGCAACTAGCATATGGGGTCCTCCACCAGGGGAGCTTGCCCTGGGACTCAGGCCACTTTTGCACCCCTCTTTTGTTTCCTTCCCTTTAGTAAGCAACTTGAGAACGTCAGAGGGTCCCAGAAGGCCAGTGGGTACTGGTGGCTGCAGTGGCCCGGAATGGCAGTGATTGGTGACTGAGAGAGCTTTGGAGAAAGAGGAGCTACAGAAAAGCTTGTCATTTGATTGGACTCAGAAATGAAATACAAAATGGCCAATTAGCAGCCTTGCAGCTAAAAAACTGCTTTATGTTAAGAAAACTAGCCTAACTATTGGCCTCCCAGTCAACTTCATCTGCAGTGATGGGTTAAGTTACTGAATTCTGTTTGCATTATGATAATGTGTTCTCTGGTTCTCTTATGTTCTTCGTTGCTTTTATTTAGTAGTAATAAATCACCTGTCCTATACCAAATTCATGTTTGTACATAAAGCACCTTTTTTATTTCCTTCCTTTTTGAGAAAATCCCTTATATTTTTGAATCCACAATTGTTTCTATAATCAGCAACTTTCCTTGGGGCAGGGGAAATGAGCCAATAAATAAGAGAAATGGGGAACTCACTTCCCTGTTAGAGCAGCTCGGTGGCTCAGTGGATAGAGTTTCAGGCCAGAAGTCAGGAAGACTCATCTTCCTGAGTTCAATTCAGCCTTAGATGTTTATTAGCTGTGTGACCTTGGGCAAGTCACTTAACCCTATTTTCCTCAGTTTTCTCATCTGTAAAATGAGCTGGAGAAGGAAATGGCAAAGCACTCTAGTATCCTGCCAGGAAAAACCTCAAGTGGGGTCACAAAGCATTGGACATGATTGAAAACAACTTGAACACTTCCCTGTTGAGGTCAGGCTCCCCCAGCAATGAATCTGGTTCAATCACATGGCTGGATTATAGAAGCAAAGGGACCGTGGGGCCTACATAGACATTCTATAATTGGTTCCAGTTGACTAACCTCCTGGTGAGGAGGAATCTTTTTTTTTTGACTATTTGGCTTCTCCAAAAAAAATTCTGAGCTTTGACAATCTCTTTTTGCTTTATTTGAATCTAGTGGACTTTGATGACTAGTGAGAGACCATGTGACAAGGGGAAGGGCCTTAGGGACTTCTCCCTCTGAGGCCATATGGCCCCCAAGAAATGAGGCCTCTTTGGCTTTTTCATTCATTTTTTTTCATTCTAGGTGGCAGGGTCTTTAAGCACAGAATGGCAAACCACAGGAATCTGGGAGTTGAAATCCAAGCCAAGTATTAGAGCAAGCCTAGCATCTATGCCTTGAGGAGCACAGAGCAATCTTAGGGAGTGACCTTTGGGACACCAGCCCTGTAGAAGGAATCATCTGACAATCAAGTTATATTTGAATATACATTTGGTAGGATCAGTGTTATAGAGAAACTGAGCTAGGTTTTGGGCATACTCCCTTAGAGACCAAGGTAGGATAGCAGAGAATATGCCCTTAAGATATTGAATGGAAACATTTGCTCTTGCTGTATCTTTGAAGTAACTATCCCTTTGTACAAGATATTCACTGTTAAATGATTAACTGGGTGCTAGTTATTGGCCTATAACAAATTCAGAGAAACACAGCTGGAATTGGCTTAAGGTAATGACAGAGAAAAGAGGGAGCTCACAAACTCCTCTGAAGACCTTGGAACCTTAAGGAGAGGCATAGGCAGCTTAGCTCTGGGAAACCCAGTGTGTGTGTGGGGGGGGGGTCCCCAGAGGATTGGTTGACTATTCTCTTGGATTTCTAGGGGATAATCCTGAGGGACTGAGTTTCTAATACTGTTGATCTTAAGCCCCCACCAGTGTGCTCTCCATTAGCAACAAGTCAATTAGAATGAATATTCTTTTTAGACAAGATATTTACTGAGAAAGTATAGCAAGAATAGTTGATATAAGCATACTTATCCCTACCCCCACATCCGAGGTACACTATTCCACAAATGTACATGATGTACAAGGAAAAGGTGGGCTCAGTCTTAAAGTGAAATGGTAGTGAAGTACATATGTGGAAAACACATGTGACAAAGGGGCACTTTCCCACTTCTGACCCGGAAGTCCCTTTCTCTTCATGAAGTTTTCCTTAGTTCTAGCTCTCTACTGAGTGGGTCTCTCAACTGGCTCCCAGAATCTGTGCTTTTTTTAAGACTTCAGAGCAATCACTTTTTTCTCACTATGAGGTCTTCCTCAAGCAGTCAGTATCCTTTGGTACTGTTTTGCAGGTACTTCCACTGCCATCAGATGGACACTAGCTCTGGTTGCTACTGCCACTGTCTAGTTCTAATTATTAATGAGACCTGCTAAGGAACCCCTGGATTTTCTGAACTCACAAGGTGACTGTCTTGAGAATGCTATGCAGTCACTAACTCAGGGAAGCAAATACAAAAAGAGATAGAGGCAGCCATGTGCTTACAACTGCTACTGGTCAGGTGGATGACAGGGCTGTTTCCCTTCCCCTTTCTGCTTCTCCAGAATGCAGTTCATAGCAACCTTCACATTTCGTAGACAAGAGGCAGAGAAAGAAAGAAATATGGGCAGGCCACTTCTTTTGTAAACACACTGAGTTATAGCACAGCAATCCTGAGTCAAGCCTCTGCAGCCATTAGGAGATATTTCATCATTGCGAAGTACCAGCCTCTCAGTGAAACATTTCCAAAAACAGCATCTTACCACATTTCCATGCGGTCGCTTGAACTAGAACCAGGAAAGAAATATCTGCACATATTCAAGGCCTAGTCCCCATTATAAGTCCATATTAGTTCTCCCCATATAAGCCCTTTTAGGATTATTTCATTTCTGTCTTTGCATCCTCAGCACCTAACACAGTGCCTGGCACATAGTAGGCACTTAATAAATGCTAGTTCACCGATTAAGAGAGGTCATTAATGTCCAAATTATAGGAGATCATAGCCTTACTGTATGTATCTGCCCTGGTCAAAGCTCTGCTGAGTTATTGTGTTCAGTTCTGGACATCATGTTTTAGGAAGGATATTGACAAACTAGAAGCCTTCCAGAGGAGGATGACCGGGATGCTGAGGCAACTAGGAGCTATGCCATACAAGACTTGATTGAACTGGGTTATTTACCTTGAAGAAGAGAGTATGAAGACACAATGCAATAACTTCCTTAAAATATTCTGCATTGATGCATGGAAGAGGGTTTAGACTTGGTCCACCTTCACCTTCCAGGGCAAAACGAGGGACAATGGCATCTACTAGAGAAAGACTAAACAAAATGTGGTATATGAACATAATGGAACATTACTGTGCTGTAAGGAATGACAGACGTGATTAGTACAGAGAAGCTTGGAAAGACTTATATGAACTGATGCAAGGTGAAGCAAGCAGAGCCAAGAAATCAATACACATATTGTTTACAACAATGTAAATGAAAAGAACAACCACAAAAGGACTTTGCAAAATTCCAAAGAACAAGCTTGGCCTCAAAGAAGAAACATGAAAAAATGTGTCCCCTAACTCTTTTATGGAGGTAGGGGAAGCCCGTGAACGTGGAATATTGCAGGATTTTCCTCCAGTATATTATTTTTTCTTCTTCCTCTTTTTTTTGAGGCAATCAGGGTTAAGTGACTTGCACACGGTTACATTAACTAGTGTCTGAAGCTGTATTTGAACTCAGGTCCTCCTAACTCCAGGACCTCTGTGCATTGTACATATATACATATATACATATATATATATATATGTATATATATGTATATATATATATATATATATATGTATATATATGTATATATATATGTATATATATGTATATATGTATATATGTGTATGTATGTATGTATGTATTTGTAAAATTTGTTTTAAAGAACTAGGGGCAATTTATTGAAGAAGCAAATTTAGGCTTGGTGTTAGGAAAAACTTCCTAACAAGATTAGAGGTATCCTGAGGTGTCCTAGGCTGCTTCAGGAGATAGTGGGTTACCTCCCATTGGAAATTTTCATGTGAGAGCTGAGTGGTCATTTGCTGGTTATATCTTCAAGGGAACTCTTATTAACTTTGGTTTGGTCAAGGCCATTTCTAGTGTTCAGATTTTCAGATTCTGTTCTGTGAAGTTGCCGGGGCTTGCTTAGACAATCTTTAAGTGTTATGCTAAATAATGGCAAGCGATAAGAAGAGTAAAAACAAAGACAGCTATAAAAACCTTGTGTGGCCCATTTCAGGGCAGCTGGTAGCTAAATGAGTCTTGTGTGTTCAACTCTTTCATCCTTTCTCATACTTAAGTGTATAGAATAGAGAGAAGGAGGTGTCATGCATGTGAAAGCCCACCAGGTGGCACTAGAAAGTCACACAGGTCTGACCTACTGTTCAGTCAATTTAGCGAATGTTTAATGAATACTTACTAGGTTTGTAAAATTCTAGGCTCAAATTCATTTGGATGAGACTGTCCTCATTGGTGAAGAGTGATCACTTGATGCTCCATGCCTGCATGAGGGGTAGAGCTGGGGCAAGAGCTTGGGAAAAGAGACATCTTGGTCTTCTGGCTTCTAGGGGGCAGGGATAGGGAACCTGTAGCCTAGAGGCCCTTTGACTAAGAGCTGCACTTGAGGACCTAGAGGGCCACCCCTGGCTAAGCTTACATATGCAAGGCAGTGAGGGGGGACACAAAACTGAACAAGATGGGAGATTTTCCTTGTTGAAATGGTTGGGTGAGGCTATAAGACATGCGGACAGACAACTTACAAGGCAGAATATGACTAGAGTAGAAGGGAATTACAACAAGGCTTTGGGAGCACAGGAGAGGGAGGCATAAGGGAATGAATTCTGACTAAGGAGATCAGGGAAAGCTTCATGGAGGAGGTGACATTTGATCTTGGTCTTGAACGTTGGGTGGGCTTTTGAAAACATAGATGGCAAAGGAGGGAAGTGTTTGCAAGATGGCAAAACTGGTCAGTTTGGCTGGAATGTAAAATGGGTAAAGGGACATAAACTGGAATGTTTGGCTGAACCAGATCATAGACGGTCTTGAATGCCAGGTTAACAAATTAGGACTTTGTTCTGTGGGTAGCTAGGTAGTGTAGTGCTTAGAATACTGGGCCTGGAGTCAGGAAAACCTGATTTCAAATCTAGCCTCAGATACTTACTAACTGCAATCCTCGACAAGTCACTTAACCTCTGTTTGCCTCAGTTTCCTCAACTGTAAAATGGGGATAATAATAGCACCTACATCCTGGGGTTGTTGTGAGGATCTAATGAGATAATAACTGTAAAGTGCTTAGTAGAGTGCCTGCCTCATACTAAGTACTATATAAGTGTTAGCTATTATTATTAGGCAACAGAGAAACACTGAAGACTTTGGATAGAGGAATGACATGATCAGAGTCACTAACGTACAGATGGCAAGAAGAAAGGGAGGGAGGAAGGGGGGAGGGAGAGAGAGAGAGAGGGAGGGAGGGAGAGAGAGAGGGAGGGAGAGGGAGGGAGGAAGAGAGAGAGAGAGAAAGAGAGAGAGGGGAGGAGGGAGGGAGAGAGAGAGAGGGAGGGAGAGAGAGAGAGGGAGGGAGAGAGAGAGAGGGAGGGAGAGAGAAAGAGGGAGGGAGAGAGAAAGAGGGAGGCGGGAGAGAGAGAGAGAGAGAGAGAGAGAGAGAGAGAGAGAGAGAGAGAGAGAGAGAGAGTGTTAGTTAAGACCAGAACCCTAAAGTCCTGACTATCACCTTTGAATTCTCGTCTTGGTTTGAAGGACATCTGGAATTCTGAGACAAAAGGATGAAGAGTAGTGAGGACTCTCAATCACCGGCCTTCCTCCATCTCTTTTGATTTCTGTTCTCTCTTCCTCCAGCCATTGTCATTGCTAGATTCTTAAAGTGCAAGAAACATCCTAAACTCCCGGGAGAAGGAACTCATACGTGGACACTGATACCTGTTGGCATAAACAAGAATTTCCACTGAGATCCAGTTTCTGGTTCCAGATCCCTCCCACACTCTACTTCTGGGTTCTACTAAGGTACTCCTCCCACTCTCCTGGACGTAAGCTTTCTGACACACAATAGGTAAAGGGAGATAGAAGAGGTACAGAGACTGGACCATAGGAGCTAGCACTGCCTTGCTATCTAAGGAACTAGAACTCAGGAAAATTAGTGTTCTTGGTATACCATAGTGGTTCCAGTCTAACTGATAGCTTCCTTCTAGTCAAATAACCACCATGTGTGTGTGTATGTGTATGTGTGTACACAGGTAAGTATATATTCCCTCCAGAAACAGAGAAATGTGTGAATGAATGGATGATTTGGAAGTTCCTTTCTGAAAGTTTTCCAGTTGTTGCATTTCAAGAGCACACCTGCTTCCTACTATTCCTCTGATACATGCTTCCCCCCCAGTGTTGTGCATAGTAAATAGTCAATAAGAGCATGTTGGCTATTTTAATCTTGTCTGGTTCCCCCAAGCCTCTTTCAGAATCAGTAAAACGGCAAAGCCAAACATGCTATTATAGTATCTTATCAGATTTTCACCCCAAATCACAAAGCTGAGAAGGGAGCAGGCATTCAATAAGCCCTGGATGGATAGACAGATGAGAAAGCGCCACATTTTTAGGAAGGAGGACATCCAGAGATGGATGAGCAGGATGGGAGGGGGCTGGAGGTCGTGCCATATGAGAGGTCAGATGAAGAAACTGGGCATGTTTAGCCTGAAGAAGTCTTAGGAAGGAGCCATAACAGGTGTCTTCAAATGCCTAAAGGGCTTTCACATGGAAGAGTGATTATCTCTTTGGCCTCAGAGGGAAGAAATAGAAGTTGAAGAAGCAGGTTTAAGCTCGAAGGAAAAACTTCCTAAACAATTCAAGTTATACAGAAGTGGGATGGGCTATCTTGGGAGGCAGTAAGTTCCACCTGGCTCACTGGAGGCTGTATCTATCTGCCTGTGCCTCCTCTTTCTCTTCAGATCAGAGTGGAGGATTGAGTACCTAGTCAGTTTCCACTGAAGACTTCCTGCATTGGCCATTCTAAGTGCTATAAGAGTTGCCAGATGAGAACAGATTCAACATAGAGAGGGACTGAAAATGCTTCAAGCACCTGGATCGTAGATTTACAGCTGGAACACACCTTCGAGGTCATCAAATGCGGCAGAAGCAGGTGGATGCCACAGTGGGTAGAGCGCTGAGCTGCAGTCATTGAAGACCTGAGTTTAAGTCTAGCCTCAGGTATTTACTAGCCATGTGATCCTCGGCACGTCACTTAGCCTCCATCTGCCTCAGTTTCCTCAGGTGTCAAATGGAGATAATACTAGCACCTACCTCCCAGGGCTGTTGTGAGGGTCAGTGAGACATCTGTAGAGTGCTTAGTGTGCTGCCTGGCACAGAGCAGAACCTTCATAAGTGCTTGTTTCCTTCCAGCACCCTCATTTTGCAGATAAAGAAACTGAGGTCTGGGGAAATGAAGTGACGCACCCAGGCCCAGAACTCCTGGCCCCAGGGTGGTAAAAGCAAGCTTGAACCCAGGTCCTCTGACTTCCACTTAAATCTGTTGTTCTTTCCTCTGCTCTAAGGTGGGGTGACCCCTGCCCTTTCCCTTTCTTACCTCAAGAGAAAGAGGATATAGACTTAGGTGGACCCAAATGTAAAAGAAAAACAAAACAAAAAATATACATATTACCTGTGCA
This sequence comes from Phascolarctos cinereus, assembly GCF_003287225.1. Classification (NCBI taxonomy): domain Eukaryota; kingdom Metazoa; phylum Chordata; class Mammalia; order Diprotodontia; family Phascolarctidae; genus Phascolarctos; species Phascolarctos cinereus. Next base: position 91,283,224 of record NW_027555514.1, read on the forward strand.
GACTGGGGACAAAGAGCTAGATACATCTGCCTTAATTCTAGCTCTGCCGGGAGCCATCAACTGTAACCTATCCAACAGGAACTGGGATCTCTTTCTTCTGTCTCAGTCCATTTGACCCCTGCATATAATGGATGTTCAGTCACTGTTTTCTGGCCGAGTCATTGAACTTGACCCTTGATCCTGCTGTTGAAGGTAGCCCTTAACCCTGGCTATCATCTGTGCCCTGTGCTCTCGTAGTTTCCTTACCCCAATCTAAGGTTAAGCCCAACTTCTGAGGTCCAGCCTGTACTAAACTGGGAGGGGTCTGAAGGGCTTGTCTATATTCTTTCTGACCAGATTACTGAGTATTTCTAGGACTTCTCCTCACTGCTAACTCCAGCCCAACTTATCTCTATCTTTCTGTTTGAAGGATTCAGATCCAGGAATAGAAATACAAAATGAAAAGATGGTCTTTCATCTAGGAGGTGTCAGTCAGTTGGCAAGATTAATATTTGCTAGGGACCTAGTAATGATCTAGACCAAGTAATGGAGGTTTCCCTAGAGCTCTAAAGTGCCTCCTAGATCTAATTTGTATGAACCTATGACTGTAGATGTTTGAGGGGGTGGAGGTTGAGGTTGTGGAGAAGCAGGATGGAGAAAGTATATATATAAAATCCCAGAAAGCAGGACCAAAGAGCAATGAAGACTTTTAACTGTGCTAAGGTAGTGGAAGCCAGACTTCCCTCTTCCCAGGGGCTCCTCATTTCCTTCTTTTTCTCCTGTTCCTCCTCCCCTTCTGGCTTGAAGGCCTAGCGTGGACTGAACTGGGAGGGGTCAAAAGAACTGGTTCTTTGCCCTTTTGACCTGATTGTTCAGGCTTCCTTCTGTCTCCTGGAATTCTCCACCAGACCTCCAGTATCCTGGTGTTACCCCTATTGAACTTCCCTTTCCCCTCTACCTCACCACCTGCCTACCTTCCCCTCTTTTGAAACTTACCTCAATAAAAGAATATAAGTAAATATAAGAAGTAATGAGCTCAATGATTTTAGAAAAACATGGAAAGACTTACATGAGATAATGAAGAGGAAATGAGTAAAACCAAGAGAACATTGTATATAGTAACAGCAATATTGTTTTAAGAACAACTTTGAGCAAATGAGTTATTTTGTCTATCATAAGTACCCAAAATAACTATAAAGGACATATGAAGAAAGATGCTATCTACATCCAGAGAAAGCGATAATAAATAGAAGTATGCATAGAATAATTTTACATATATGTGTATATATACATATACACACACACACCTGTTTGTGTCTAATGGTAGCCATCTCTAAGGTGGGGGAGAGGGAAGGAAAAAAGAAATTTACATAATAATTATGTTGTATATTTGAAAGGAATAGCAAATTGTGCATGGTAGATTTGCAGTTTCATGTACAAGTATCTTTTTCATTGTACTATGTTACAGAAATACTTGTTTTATTCCATAAAATAAAATTTTTAAAAAATTACCTGACTTGTGTTCTGTTCCTTCAAAGTTCTAAGAAAGCTATCCCATTAGAAAGAATCAGATAAGGATCCATGTATACAAAAATATTTGTAGTAGCTCTTTTTGTGGTGGCAAAGAAGTGGAAAATTAGGGAGTATCCATCAACTAGAGAATGGCTTAAACAAAGTATAGTATATGAATGTAGTAGAATGCAATTTGCCATAGAAAATGATAAAAGGGTCATTTTCAGAGAAGCTTTGGAAGATGTGAATGAACTGATACAGAATAAAGTGAGCTGAACCAGGGCAAGGTACACAATAAGAATAACATAATAGGGGCAGCTAGGTGGCACAGTGGATAAAGCACCGGCGCTGGATTCGGGAGGACCTGAGTTCAAATCCAACCTCAGACACATAACACTTACTAGCTGTGTGACCCTGGGCAAGTCACTTAACCCCATTGCCTCACCTAAAAAATAAAAGAATAACGTTATAAACATAAACAATTTTGAAAGATTCTAATCAATGCAGTGACCAACCCAATTCCAAAGGAATGATGATGAAACAAGTTACCCACCTACTTTCGGAGGGGTGATGGACTCAGAATGAAGCATTTGTATTTGGCCAATGTGGGAATTTGTTTTGACTATGCATTTTTGTTACAAGAGGGTTTTTTTCCCTTTTTTTCCAACGTGTGTGTGTGGGAAAATAAAAGGGAAAATAGATTCCTATTAATTTTAAAAATTACTTTTAAAAGAACGAAGACTTAACCTAAGGTAAATTGTTGACTTACTGCATTGATTGTTGGGAGGTGAGAGTGGGGGAGGACACTAAATCTGTAGGGAACTTTTAAAGACCCTTAGCTCAAATAACTAAAAGAATAATGGTGTGAGTATAAACACTGGCAAAGATTGCTATGGTAAATGTATTTGGAGGGTAGAAAAACCCTAGCACGTTTCAAATCACACTATATAGGTACACATAGCATCCTTTAGCAGGGGTTTCCTCTGGCCAAAGAACTTTCCCTCAGTGGCCTACAGTGCTCTTTCAAATGCCATTATTAGATGTTCATTCATTTGAGTTTCTAGAAATCCTCTGCTAAAATGCAAACGCTCTAAGGAGTAAGCAACACATTAAGCCATTATCTGCTATTATGTACTGCAGGCAAAGTGTAGTTTATCATTTAAGCTTTAGTGATCTAGAAGGGCCCTAAGAGAATAGGACATAGGATGGGTAAATTTTGAAAGGAAGAAAGAGAGAGGGGACATGTAAAGGCAATGCACACTGTCTAGGTAGGGCAGACGTTGGTGGGGCACCTCAGTAGGAGTCAGAGGGAGAAATACAGCAAAGCATGAAGGCAGCATGGGATGGAGGTAGGGGGAGAGGTGCCAGAGTGGGGGTGGGTGGGGCTCCCCACTTAGAGGAAAGACTGGGGCAACAAAAAAAAAACATTTTTCTGACTTTTCGATTTTGACCAGCATGAGGAAAAGCTAGAAATGTTTGTTATTTTTATCATATAGAATTTAACTGTTTAAAGGTATTAGAGAACCCCAATTCCCTGTTCTGCCTCTGCCCACTTGAGGTTTACGCTCTAAAACTGGCAATACTTACCTTTGTAATAGCTAAAGGATCCTGGATCTTCCAACTAGACTATGGGGTGTAGTGGAAAATAAATTCTGCTATGGAGATCTGGGTTCTAACTTGAGCTCTACCTACTATCTGACCTTGGGTAAGTCAACCAAATCCTTGGAACACTTGGATTGTAGATTTATGACCAGAAGGAACCTGAAAGGATGTTTGAGTCCAGCATCCTCATTTTACAGATTAGGAAATTGAGGCATGAAACAGTTAAGTGACTTGCCCATAATAAGTGTTGGAGGCAATATTTGGACCCAGATCTTCATCACTGTGAATCTACTGCCCTAATGACTATACCAGTGGTTCTTTAATGTTTAGGAACCCATTATATTCTTAAAAATTATTGAGGACATACAAGTCATTCCCAATCGATAAATGGTCAAAGGATATGAACAGGCAGTTTTCAGATGAAGGAATTAAAGTTATCTATAGTTATATGAAAAAGTGCTCTAGACAAAACAGGAAAATGATAAATGTTGGAGAAGATGTGGGAAAATTAGAACACTAATGTATTGTTGGTGGAGTTGTGAAATGATCCAACCATTTTGGAGAGCAATTTGGAACTGTGCCCAAAGGGCTATAAAACTGCACACCCTTTGACCCAGCAATAGCACTTCTAGGGCTGTATCCCAAAGAGATCATACCAATGGGAAAAGGACTCACATGTACAAAAATATTTTTGGCAGCCCTTTTTGTGGTGGCAAAGAATTGGAAATTGAGGAGATGCCCATCAGTTTGGGCATGGCTGAACAAGTTGTGGTATATGAATGTACTGTGCTATAAGAAATGATGAGCATGCAGGCTTCAGAAAAACCTGGAAAGACTTGTATGGACTGATGCTGAGTGAAATGAGCAGAACCAGGAGAACATTATACACAGTAACAGCTACATTATTCGATGACTGACTTTGATAGACTTAGCTCTTCTCAGCAATGCAAGATTCTTTAACAATTCCAAAAGATTCATGATGGAAAATGCTATCCACATCCAGAGAAAGAATTATGGAGTCTGAACGCATATGGAAGCATACTTTTTGCTCTTCTTTTCTTTAGTTGTTTTGTTTTATTGCTTCATTCTCGTGGTTCCATCACCAGCTTAACACTCATTAGTGAACTTCTTGAGGACCCTTTATAGAAAGGAAATAGATCAAAGTCTTACAAAATTGTGAGTTGTCTTGGTCATGTGTGTTTCTTACATACATGCCTCACTACTACTGCATTTTAAGTTTTCAGCCATTATTTTCTCCCCACTCTGTCATAGACTCTGTGTATATCTGTAGGAGAATAGGCCCCATGTTTCTCAGGAAAAATGCTTAATGACTTCTGTTGTTGCTATACCATTTGAGTAGATGCCTTTGCTGAGGACTGAGTCTTATGGCTTATTAAAGGGCAGCATACTGGTGTGGGCTTGAGAGTTATGGTATAAAAAAAGTCACCCACAACATTACCCCTAGAACTATGAGAATAGTAGCAGCCACTTTTTGGGGACCTAACCTGCCAGTATCTGTGTGCATTGGAGGAATGAGCCCAGAATGGGACATTATGTCATTTAGAAAAATCCTCTTTAGAAAATATACCCAAAGCGTTAAAAGCATTCCTCTGTTGCTTTTAATATTTCCTGCATACAAGTGTAGCAATGAAGCTGGTCATTTGTTATCTCTTGCTTTCACTCCATAACTAGCCCTTTTTTGGTCATATATGTCTTTGATTATATTATTTTATACATCTCTCCTGTGCAAGCCACCATTGCTAATGTGCCAAGCTTCAGTTCCCAATATTTAGATATTCAAAATGTAGCTGTGTTATTTATTCCTACATCTTCTTTCTTGTGTGGCTTAACACACCCTTGGAGAATTTCTGGCAAATGAAGATGTAGCATTTCTGGGCCTTAGTTTCCTCACCTGTGAAATGAGAGGTTGAACTAGCTCTAACCCTATGATCAATTTGAAAGGAATTTTTTTTAACATGGTCATGGTAAGGAGATAAAATGCTTTTTACTTATCAATCTAATAAGAGCTATAGATGAAGAAAGGCAGATTTCATCTCTATATGAGGAGGAATTTCCTAATTAGAGCTGTTTGAAAGTAGAATGGCCACTGTGTGATGTAATGAGCTCCCTGTCACTGAAAGTGTTCAAGGAGAGGCAGAAGGACCTTCTGTTAGAAATGTTGTAGAGAGGAGTCACACCTTGGGTGGAAAGTTGGACTAAGTGAACTCTAAGGTCATTAGTATGCCGTTAGTATATCTAATCCAAGTCATTGGACAAACATGTGCCAGGAGAGGTGCTGAGTAGTGATCCAAGGGAAACAGGATCATTCCTGTGTGAAATAAGAGAGATTCTGTATCAGGAATGAGGCGGTTTGGACTAGATGATCTCTGACATGCACTCTAACTCTTAGATGCTATGATACTATGTGCTGAAAATATCTCATTCTAATAATGCAATGAAAGGACCTTGAAGAAAACCCTTACAAATACCTAGTTGGATAAGGTCATCGTGGCACAGCTAGGAAATTGGGCCAATCTGTTAACCTGAGCTGGGTAGGCTAGGCTAAGGGGAGCCCAGCCTGTGAATGAAAATGAGCTTAACGCCCAGGCCAAGGAGACGGGTAGGCTTTGGTAACAGGAACAGGAAACGGTAGGGTCAAACCCTGTTCCAGAGAAGGAAAGACTAGGGTGAGAACATCAGAACCAGGCAGGTTTGGATCAGAATGGAGAGTCATTTTCCTTCAGGCACCTGATGAAATGAAAATGATGCAGGAAAATTAAAAGGCAGCCTATAGGATGGACAAGAACTCAAGGCAAGAAGTCAGCCAAAGAGACTCTGGGAGTTCTCTAGTGTGAATTGAACCAAGCTCTTCTAGAGTTTAGAAAAATAATTTTAATTCCATGCATCTGCCTAGTTTTTTTTTAACAGTTTACAAAGCACTTTCACATGCATTCTTCTCTGATCTTCATAACAACTTTGTGAGGAATTACAGTTTCAGAGAATGTTCAAAGGGGACTTAGAATGTGCCTACCTCTACTGCTAATTATTCTTATCCCCATTTTCCAGATGAGGCAACCATGGCTTAAAGAGATCCAGTGATTTGCCCAAGATCCTATGGCCAAGAGCTGAGGACTCCAAGCCCAGTCATTTGCTTTTTCTGTTCATAGAGGGAGAAAAGTAGGGCAAAGACTTACAAACAATTTTGTAGCTAGGGAAGAGATAAAGCTATTCCATTCTAATTGCAGTAGGTTCCCCTCCTCCCCCTTTGTTTCTTTTAATAAGCGCCTTTAAAAATCATCACTGTTTGTGGGTGGTCTGTGTGTGGTCTCCCAAGGAAACTGGAAAAGTCTGTAGGCATGGCAGCTCTAGGAGAGGAGAAAATGAGACAGCCCAGCTTCAGAAAAGGAGAACGGTGCCCTTCCCAGGGCAGAAGGGGCAGTGGTCATAAAAATTCTCACTGTACTCCCGCTGAAGGTAGGAGGCCAGGCAATTCTGGATCAGAGAGCCAGAAGCCACCTTGCAACTAGAAGCGAGAGAGAGAAGATGGAGCTGATAGCAGATGTTGGTGCAATTTACAATTGTGCCACATGCTGCCTAAGTGGGATCCTGACCAGCACTGGCTACCAAATTTACATAGAACTCTCCCTGCAGCTACCCTAGGAGATGGGTACCTAGCACCAGAACTATTTCCGCTATTGTGTAGGGGAGGAAACAAGCTTGGAGAGGTGATTGACTTGCACGGAATCAAGTAGTTTGTAAATCTCAGGGCTCTCACTTCACAGAAAATTAGGACTGGAAGTTACTTTAGAGATCATCTGGGCAACCTCTCCTCTGTATAAATTGAAGAGTAGCCATTCCATAGAGCATCACGTGTGTTACCAGCAGTGGCCAGGGCCCAGGCTTACCCCCATGCATGCTCTGTAGGACAGCTACTGTCACATACATAAGGAAACCGAGGCACAGAAAAAAGAAATGAATTTCTTAATACAGTTCCCCATGAGGAGCTCCGTTACTGTGGGGTGCCACCTACTTCTCTTGCTCATAAGGTCAGCCCTACTCCCGGCCGTCTGGGGCCCTGTCTTCTTATCAGTCCATGGGTTCCTGGGATGGCAGAATCCACTACCTAACTTCAGAATCCCCAGATCACAATTAGAGCGTACCTGTACCTGACACAACAGAGACCTGGCTTCTTTTGGTTAAGTCATCAAGTCACTGACAAGCCTCCTGATATCTGGGCCCAGGAGGTGGAAGGGGGTGACTAGACCCTGGCCAGAATCCCAACCCTGAGGTCCTGCCCCAAAGGTAGACTTTGCTTCCTCCAAATATATTTCTGAACGACTGATTGGGAGTGACCTGGTGGCTGCAAGTCCGCCAATGTGGGCGCCTGTGTGAGAGTGCCTCTGTGTCCAGGTGGGTGTTTGTCTGGGGGCTGGCCTCTGAGGTCCTGGTTGTGTGCCTATCTGTGTGAATGTCTGTGTTGTTACACTGCTGCCTGCAATTGGGCATGTGTGAATCGATGCGAGTGTGCATCAAAATGGATCTGGGCAGGGGCTCCCGGTAGATTGCAGCGCCTCTTGCAGGAAAATGATGCATTGTGAGGAAGGAGATGGGGGGCTCCCCTTCACTGCTCCCCGCTCTCTGCTCTGATCCCTAACTCGCCGCACGCTCCACGCTCTTTTCAGACGCTCCCTGCGCCTCCCCCGCTCCGGGGCTGCAGCGGCGCAGGCGCCCGGGCTGGCCGAGCCTGAGCCCAAGCACCAAGCCGGGGAGAGGGGCCGGGGCCAGAGCGCGGGGCTGGGAGTCCCGGGGCCAGAACCGGAGCAGCTCCGGGAGCAGGTGAGCCACCTGGGCGGCCCCGGCCCCTGCAGCCCCCTGCTTGGCATCCCCCACTCCCAACTGGCGTCTTCCCTCCCTCCCCTCTCTGCTTGGCAACCTCCCTCCCCTCCCCCCGGCGTTTCCCCCGCCTTTCCCGACCTGGCATCTCCTCATCTCCCCCTTCCCTCCCGGACTGGCATCGCCTTCCCTTCTGGCATCACCCCCTCCCCTTCCTGCCTGCATCTACCCCTCCCCTCCTGGACGGGCATCTCCCTTCTGGCATAGCCCCTCCCCTCCTTGCCTGGCATCTTCTCATCTCCCTGTCTCCTTCCAGACTGGTATCTCCCTCCTGGCACTTACGCAGCCCTGGCATCTCCTCCTCCATTCTTCCACCCCTGTATCATTCTTCCCCAATTGGCATCACTTTAGCCCCTCTTCATGGCATATTTCTTGTCCTGAATGGGGCACCCTCTTCCTCCTGCCTGGCACACCCCTCCCCCACTTGACATCTCCCTCCCCCATTCTCCTCCACCCCCTCAGTCTTGAAAAGCCTCCTTTCCCTACTGAAAATGCCTCTCTTTTCCCTTTTACAGCTTGGGTACCCTCCCAACATTCTCTTTCTCCTGGCATGCCCCGTCCTTGACCTCTTAAGCCCTTTCTCACCTTTCCCATTTTCCCATTTTCTTCACTCCCCACCTAATACACCCCCTCTCAGCATCCTAGCTTCTTAACATACCTAGCCTATTCATTCTCTCTCTCTCTCTCTCTCTCTCTCTCTCTCTCTCTCTCTCTCTCTCTCTCTCTCTCTCACACACACACACACACACACACACACACACACACACACACACACCCCCGCACATACATATACACCTTTCCTATCCACAGGTATTCTTCCCCTGGTAACACCCCTCTGCTTGCCTTCCCCACCTGTCATAGTACTCCATGATGATCTAGAATGCTCACATATACACACCTCTGGTATTCACTTCTGTGCTTGACCAGCCTCTATAGAGCATCCTCTCCTCTTACACTTAGCCATGAAGATTAGGCTGGGACCCCAGGACTGAGCCTGTTAGGCTAATGAGAATTTCAGTTACAAAATAGATAGATAGATTCTTAGAATTTAGAAGCTAGAAGGTATCTTAGAAATCATTTCATTCAACCCTTCATATTAGAGATGAGAAACTGAAGCCAGATTACTTATCCAACGTCACACAGGTCTAAACTGTTAAAATTGAGCCCCACTACACCATATTGTTTATCTTCCACCAGGGCAAGGCTATCTCCTTGAGACTCCGGCATTTCTTGTCACCAGATGTGAATGTGAACCTGAGATGCAAGGTGGGGGAGGGAGGGTAAGGCTGAGAAGTAGCATTTAACCTGTCCAGGTGTGACCAGGAAGATTGTGGAGATCTCTCTCAAAGGAGACAAGCTGGAAACTATGACCAACTTTCACTGTGGTTATATGGGCAGTGGGCTTAATAGGGGACTTCAAGATTGAGAAACTGGCCTCTTATAAACCTGGCTTCTTTCAGTGGGCTTGTCCCTGGTATCTGCGTCTAACCTACCCCTTCTCCTCTGCTCCATTGCCACTGAGCTACCTGGACAGATGCAGGCTTAGTTTTGCAGATTCCCCCCTGACCTGGCCCCATCAGTTTCCCCTGCACTGGCTCTGCCCCGCCCCCACTTTGCACTGCCTCTGTCTCCATCCTTCCTGCACTGGCCCTGCCTCTGTCTCTTGCTCCCTCCCCGCCCCCCCACATCCCGCTCTGTGTCTCAGTCCCTCCTGTACCGCTTCTGTTCCCATCCTCCCTGCATTGGCTCTTTCCCCCCCTTCCACTTCCTCTGCTTCTGTTCTCCCTTTACTGGTTCTTCTCCCCCCCTTCCCCCCTCCCCCTTCCACACTGCCTCTGCCTTTGTCCACCTCTTGTACTGCCTCTGTCTCTAGTTCTGCACCTCCCCCCCAACCCTGCACTGCCTTTGGCCCTGCCTCTCTTCATCGTGCCCCTCACTAGCTCTGCCTCACTCTCCTCCCTGGAATTGGCTCCATTTTTGCCACAGGCTTTCCTACAGTGGCCTGGCCTCTCTCCCTTGTACAGTGTCTGACCCTGTCCCTTTCTGCACTGTCCCCTTTACCTTGGCTCTGCCCCTGACTCTCCATCCTCCCTGCACAGGGCCCCTTCTGTATCCCTTCCCCCTGTACTCACAACTCCTCTTGCCCCATTCCCCTTCACACCCCCTACTCCAGACTTTGCTATGCCTCTCTCCCCCTGACCCTGTACTGGCTCTGCCTCCTTGCTCTCCCCGCCACTCCTCACCTTCCTCCACTGCTCCTGACCCTCCTGAATTGTCCTTTTCTCTGCCTCAGTCTCTCCTGCTCTGACTCTGCCTCTGTCCCCCCTGAATTGGCTCAGCTTCTGCCTCCATCCCCCTTACACTGGCTCCTTCTTCCTTGCGATGCTTCTGTCTCTGTCCTCCCCTTTAATGACCCTTCTCTTACCTATTGTGTGGGCACAACCTCCAAAATACTTGCAGTATCTACTTCATGGGGTTTCAGTGATGCTTAAATGAGGTAATGCATGTAATGCATTTTGCAGATTTAAAATCTTCATGCCTGTAGATTTGTGTGAGATTAGTTATTATTAACATGATCACTATTGTCATTATCATTCCAATACTGCCTGTCTCTGACAATGGAGCCTCACATGACTCTTAAGCATGTGAATGCCCAGTGCCCAATTCACCCCCTGTGTTTGCCCTGCCAGGACTTGAGCTAATATCAGTTTTGGAACCTTGTGCTTCCTGGATATTGTTCCAACTAGTGACCTTTTGTTGTGATGGCCACCCCCTGGGCATTTCCAGTCTGCCTGCTGCCTCAGACTTTGACACCAGCCATTCCCTATGGCTGGCCCTATCCCCTGATTCCTTTTCTTATTCTATCCTTTCTTCTTTCTATGACCTGCTTCCTTCCCTCCCCATATCCTACTTCTTACTCATCTTCCCACCTTCCCATTTCCATTCATTGACCTTAGCTATGTTTCAGCCTACAATAAGGGAAACAACTGTGGTTTGGTGAAAAGAGCACTGGATTTGGAGTCCAGAACAGAAGGCCTAGATTCAAATCCCAGTTTTCTCACTTACTTGTTGTGTGACCTTAAGCAAGATGTCTAATCTCTCCAAGTCTCAGCTTCCTCTTCTGTTAAGTTGGGACAAAAATACCTGGACTATCTACCTCATAGAGTTGTTATGACTAGTGTATATATATATGTCATATATATGTCTACATATGTCTACATATATAGATGTCATATATATATATACACATATGTATATGTATTTACCTATTCTGTATCTCCAATATATATCTAAAGTACTTTGTAAATGTCAGCTGATATTATCTCACTCAGATCTCTTCATTCTTCTCTGTTGGCCATCATCAGGGGCACAGGCCAATGACCTTACTCCAGCTCCTACCTTTTTCCCCTCTGGTTCCCTCCTGGTGATCCGAGGTATATGGTGATGAGCTTGGGGGAAGGGAGTCTTAGCCCTTCCCACCTTCCCATCCTATTCTTTCAGATTCTCCTCAGAATGGCCCCTGGTGCTGGAGGAGTGGAGCCCTCAGGAACAGGGCGCCAAGGGGGCACTGGATGACTCCCCCACCAAGGGACTCAGCCATCTATGACTCCAGGCCTTCAGCACCCGCCCACCGTGGTACAGGTAGGTTCTTCTGCCTGCCTGCCCTCTTACACCTAGCCCTTGGTCATGGTCCTCAGCCTCATCAGGGTCTTGCTCTAATTACTCTCTGGGCTCAGGGATAACCACTGGCTTGCCTTCTTTAGCTGAACCAATATTGTTGCTCACTGGATACAGACCATTTTCTGTTTGAAGTGTGTGCTTCCTCCCATCTCTTCTGTTCCTTCTAATGAGGCAGTGCCACCCCACCCCTGCTCTCCACAACTGACTTCTTCTATGATTGGCATCAACTGGGTTCCTTCTTCTCCCCTCCTACTCTGAGCCAAGGGGAGAACTGGAGTTTGGGGGCCAGGTTTTCCACTATGTTAATGTTTAAATATGTGGGAATCTAACATGTTTTAGTGCAGGTCCTGTGTGCACAAACACATTTTCTCCATGCCTGTTCTCCTTTCTACATGCACTCCCTCTCCTTTCCCACCCCCAAGACACATACAAATTTGTTTATACCAAGACACATTCTCTCTATACGCAGAGACCCATATGCATATCCCCTCACCTGCAGAGAAATCTAATCCACATACACTTATGCATGCAATCTCCTCGGACACATATAGCCCTCCACATAACTCCTTAGTCTACAAGCAAACACACCCATGATCTTCCCACACAAGTGCTCTCCCTTCACATACATCTGCCCTTCACATATGTGTTTACTCTATGTATATGTGTGCAGACCTTTTCTCTGAACCTAGAGATTGTACTCTCTCTCTATACAAAACCACCCAGACCTCCTTCTATCACCAACAGACACACATACACATTCCTTATGCCTACAAACACTTTTGTGTGACCCAGGGAGGGGGAGGGCTTTTGGGGAGGGGGGTAGATTTGAAGAGGGAGGATGAAAGGAGGTAATTTTGAAACTTAGTATATCTAAGGGAGCCTCCTGCAGTACTTTCTTCCTCAATAAGGTAAATTCTCCCATGGAAGCCTCTAAGCAGGTTGCTGTGGTAACCAAAAAATATACTCTGAGCCCATAAGGACTGGATCTTCATAGGTGCTCGGAGCCCATCCTGGCCGCTGGCTCAATCATCACTGTACTCAAGGAAAGGAGTGGATATTCCTAGTTTGCTCCCCAATTGTACAGAAGGCAGTACCAAGGTATAGAATGGTGAATGGAACTCCTTGTCCAGAGTCATACACAGCAAGGTGGAGGCAGGGGATGTCTTCCCTCTCTACCCCCCACCTATTGGACCAAGATTGATCCCAGGTGTCCTAGATCACTGTTGGTTTTGCCAGACCAGATGTGCCACTTCCCCAGGCTCTGACCCAACGTATTGACCAGACCTTATGGTTTATCTCTCAGGATCAATCAACAAATATATATTTGAACCCCACTGTGTACATGGCATTGTGCTGGAAGATATCAGAAATACAAGACAAAACATAAAGCATGGCCCCTGCCAGAGCTCAAAGTATTTCCATGCCCTAGGCAAGGTTTGAAAATTATCAACCCTTTCACCCTTGCAGAGGTATTTGGAAATAGTCACCCTCTACCAGAGGTGTTAAGCCTTAATTTATCACAAGATAAGTGCCCGTGTGCCCCAAAGAGTGGAATTTTCTGGCATTAAAAATATATGCATTTCTAAAAATTGGCCCACCTTGTCAACTCTGGGTTTTAACTCTGGTACTTTCCCTTCAGAAGTTTATGGTCTGGATCTAGCTGGGGGCATCAAAGGTGTGTGCTTGAAAAGGTAACTGACAATACTAGGCCACACGTGAGTCATGGCAAACCATGGTACAGGGCAGTAGGTGCTGCCTGAAATCCAAGGAAAGAGATACCATTTCCCTGGGGCTAGTCTTCTCCAAAGAGGTGGGATTTAAGCTGGGTTTTTTGGTACCTATGGCTATACAGAAATGTACATGGAAGGGGGTTATACACACCCCTTCCCCTTGGGCAACTTCTTCCTTCCAGTTGAGGGAGAGGGAGGTGAGGCAGTAATAGAGATGTGTTTCAGAGAGCTTCCCACCCCAAGCTGTTACACCTTGCCAAGTGAGTGGGCAATCTACAAATGCCTGCTTCCAGGCCTAGTGCAGGATTCTGGGGATTAGACCAGCATGGAGTAGTGACCAGGCTTACCTGTCACCATGGAAACACAATGAGACACAGGCTGGGCCCAGCCCCAGTGACTTACTGGTGGGACAAAGTCAGACTGCCCTCCAGGCATGTATTAGGGAGAAGGGCAAGGCCACCTTATTGTAGCAGTCCATATGGGATTCATGATTTGAGGGGCACTAGGAAGGGCCCCTTCCCTATAACATCTCTTTCCACTGGCCTGTATCTGAGAGCCCAGATTCTACCATTAGGGATTCATTCCTTTGGATTAAAAATTTGCTTCTCACTGGGGCACCCCCCTTTTGTCCTTTTTTTTAATGCAGGAAATTTTGGGGAAGGGGTAACACTTTTGTTAAATTTAAATTAGTTTATCAGTTGCTGTCCTCCCTGATGAGAGGCAGGGGCCCACTACCAGGCAGGCAGTATGAGAGCTGTGGCTCTGGTGCTTGAGGTGGGGAATTATTGGAAAAAGAGACAAGTGCACAAAACAGAGTTGCTGGGGTCACTGAAGGCAAATTTTGAGAGTGTCACATTTCTGTTGCACATTGGTACCCTTTTCAGTTAGTACTTTCCTGGGAGTGAAGAGGGAGTAGGAAAGATGAGAGTCCCAGAAAGGATCCCTAGTGATGCCGTGGGTATTTGTCAGGCCTTCTTGGAAGAGCCTGTCCAGCTTGGGGGCAGGAGGAGGTGGCCTGGAAACCCTACTGGTAATCTGCTGTCTTCATATAGCACCTGGGTTACAATAGGCTTTTAAAAATGTCCTCCAGTCCTTCTAGGATTCTTGAGGCAATAGTAGGCCACTTTTAATTCAAGGAACATCAAAGCCGGAGATCATGGCAGAAGGGGCGATGTGCTGCATGATGTCTTGAGTGTTTTATTTTGGGGTTACATTAGCATAAAATTGGCTTCCATTTAACACAAGTGGGCTAGGGGGATGGGGTGGGTTTTTTTTTAAACATTGTTTTGGCAGAAAGAGAACATGCTCAGTCAGGATGCTGACAAGCCTCCCCCCTCCTCGCCCCCCTCTACAGTGTCTAGACTGCACTTTGGGTCGGTGAAGTGAAGGATGGCACTTGGCATCTGGCACCCATCTCTCCACAGAGTGTGCGGGTGTGATTGTAAGTGAGTGCTCATTAGCCAGCGCTAAGTGGCAGAGTTAATGAATTTGGAGGTGTCACCAGAAGGAAGCTGAGCTCTGGCAGCTCAGAGGTTGGGACAGGCAGGCGGCTGCCCTGAGTGGTTAATGATGATTGCCGGCATCCCCGGAATATCGGGTCACCTGCTGGGGTCAGCCCTGGTTGTCAGCCCCACGGGACCTTTCAGCTCAGAGGTCTGTTTTTTTTTTTTTCCTGATGAACCTGAGGGGACTTTTGTGGGAAGCATTGTTCATACCTCCCTGACATCACCCTTAAATATTTAGGGAGGTGCTCCAAACTTCCCTGCCTTCCCTTAATAACCCACCAAGTATCTGGCAGTGACAGATTTATCTACCTCAGCCTTTTTGGAAGCTATTTAGAATCTTACTTGGATTACTTTGTGGGGACTTCCTGCAAATGTGCTGTTTTCTGTGAAACACTTGAAACTTTAACCAATCAACAAAGCATTTATTACGCACTTATTGTGTGCCAGGCATCTGATCGTGAAGAAAGGCAAAACCAGTATCTGCCATCAGGGAGCTTACATTCTAGTGACTACTTTTTGTTTATCCTAAATAAATCTTTAAATTTCAAAAGAAGGGAGATTCCTCTTCTGAGATTTGGAGAACAGGGCCTGCTTCTCCTTGTCCCTTTCCCTTTCCTTCTCACCTCCCCACTCAGCTTCTTCTTTCTAGACTGAAGAGACTGGCTCTCTTTGGTGGGTCTGTGGGTGGTGTCTTTCCCCCTCCTTCCTCCCAGTGCCAGGCTATCGTTCTAGTTGCCCTTCTCCAGTCTGTCTCCAGCTCCCTTCCATCTTTCCTGAAGGGCAGCAGCCAGAGGTGCATATGGCATTGTAGTTGTGAACCTGCTGTGGCTTTCATCAGGGGAAAGGAGAAGGTTTTAGCTAGGTTACTAACCTCCTTTCTGAAGATGCTCTGAGTTTGTTGGCCAGAGCAACACATTAGGCTGATGACCCGAGGGAGCAATCATCGGTGAGTGCCAAGACTCTTTCCTGGGCTTGGAGCTGATGGCCCAGAGCCCACCATCCTATTAGAGCCTGCCCCCTCCTGCTGCAGCTATCGCTGGTGTCAGTCTGGGTGTACGCAGGGCTGAAGAGGGGGAAGGGGGGAAGGCCACGTATGGCTAAAGACCAGTGGACTCTTGGGTGGGTCAGTAACGAATGGTACATCAAATTGGGAATCCAGACACCTCGGTTCTCATCCCACCCCTGCCATTAACTTGCTATGTGACCTTGAACAAATCATTTCACTTTCCTGACCCTTTCTTTAACTCCTCTCAAATGGGGTTAATGGTACCTACCCCAGCTTCACAAGAAACCACTCACCCACCACCTAGTGTGATTTCCCCAAAATCTAACAATTCCCCTAGAGGTGTCCCCAATCTGGGAGGCAGAAGGGGCCTTCAAGATTATTTAGCAGGAACCTCTCCTGAGCAGTGATCGTGCCAGTTCTGCTAGGGTTAAAAAGTAAGCTTGCTTTCACAAAGCAGCCCCTTCTGTTGGACAGCTCTTATTTCTTCATTTGAATCAAACCTTGTGTCCCTGTAGCATCCACCCATTAGCCCTAATTCTGTCCCCTAGGGCCAGGCCAAATAAATCTAATCCCACTTCCCATATGACAATCCTTCAACTACCTGAAGATATTATTATCATGTACCCCATCAGTCTTCTTTTCTCCAAGTTTAATGTGCCTGGTTCTTTCAACTGATTATCACATGGTGTGGTCTTTAAGTCTCCTCATCTTTATGATTGCTATCCTCTGACTGTGTTTGTCAGTGTCCTTCCAAGATAGAAATTCCTAAGTTTTTATTTTTACTTGACTTGTCATTAAACCAAGTCTTTCCCCATTTATACAATTGGTTTTTGAACCTCGACTCATCATTTTAGATTTATCCCTGTAAAATTTAATCTTGTTAGGTTGATCCAATTTTCCCATGCAGTCAAGATTCCTCGTTCCTAGTGCTGGGAAGACAAGTACTCCCAGCTTGGTGTCACTGGCAAATTTTATAAATATGTGTATGTTTTTCTCTGGGTCACTAATAAAAATGTTGAGCAGAAAGGGGCTGGGGAGAGTCCTCTGGAACTCCCTTAGATACCTCGCTCTATTAGGAGGAAGAGCTTGTACTGGTTTTCCTCTGCAGCTGAAACTCAACCTCCCTCTTACCACCCCTCTACTCCCCAACAACAAAAAAAAAAATAGTGATATTCTGAATAGAAGCCTGACCTTGCCTAGAGCAGAGGTCTCTGGTCAAAAGTCATTGCCTAGTCCCTACTTGTTGTTGTTCAGTTGTTTCAGTCCTGTCCAACTCTTCATGAGCCCATTTGGGGTTTCCTTGGCAAAGGTACTGGAATGGTTTGCCATTTCCTTCTCTAGCTCATTTTACAGATGAGGAAACTGAGGTAAACAGGGTTAAGTGACTTGCCCAGAATCATACAGCTACTAAGTGTCTGAGGCTAGATGTGAACTCAGGTCTTCTTGACTCCAGGCCCGGTGCTACCTAGATGGCCATAAGCCTCCTAAACTATCCTAAAGTCCTCCCTTGCCTGGCTTGCTATCCTGAGTCTCTATGGGTGGAGGAGCAATATTCCATTAGCTTCCTTTATAACCTCACAAGAATACCTTCTCTTTAGAATGCACCTAACCAGACAGGTGGGCCATTTAAACTCAGCACATTGGCCCATTCTTCTAATCCCAGTATCTCTTTAGCCAATCTCGAAGGCTCCTTATGACAAGGCCAACTGTTGGTGCTTCGTACAGAGTACTACTAGGGGGGCAGCTAGGTGGCGCAATGGATAGAGCACTGGCCCTGGAGACCTGAGTTCAAATCCAGCCTCAGACACTTGACACTTAACTAGCTGTGTGACCCTGGGCAAGTCACTTAACCCCATTGCCTAGCCCAAAACAAACAACAACAACAACAACAAAAAGAATTTTATAGTACTATCAGATTCTAACTTAACTAACTGAAAGACAAACTTTGGTTTGTCTGCATCCACCTCGGCAAGAAAAGGAAAAAAAAAGAGGAAATACAAATAAATAGAACAATTCTCTCCCATCTCCAAAACTCAGAATATTTTCATTTGACATAAAATTTATCCTCAAAATTCTTCTTTCATAGGCTATAGGTGACATTTGCCTTTTATATACCAGCTTACACTTTTTTCTTGTCGTCTGTCCCCAGATGCTCAGGGTCCCACCTTGACCTCTACCCCCAGCAGAAGTTCGTGTTTCAAGCCTTCCTTCCTTCCTCCCACCCCCATCAAAATGTATTTGACCTGTGTCCTATCCCTTCGGAGCTCAGATCTATTTCTTGAGACTGAAGCAGCTACATGTGGATAGAACACCAAACCTGGAGTCAGGAATATCTGAGTTTACATCAAGCTCCAGACACTTACTAGCTCTGTAACCCTAACCAAGTCACTTAACTTCTTTGCCTCAGTTTCCTCAACTACAAAATGGGGACAAAAAAAGCACCTACCTGACAGGGTCGTTGTGAGGATCAAATGAGATATTTGTAAAAAGCACTTGGCACAGTGCCTGGTACTAGTAAGTGCTAGATAAATGCTTATTCTCTTCCCCCCTTCCCTTGAGTTAATCTGATCAATCTATCTCTGTTGCTAATTGCGTTGATAGCATCTCTTTCACTGCAGGTGTCCTGTTTATATTTTAGTAATACCTACTAAGGAAGAGGTCAGGGGAGCCTTCTGACCCTTCAGCCCTGTAGGTGGTCACCTGCTCTCTCTGTAGAGAGAGCCATCCTGAACGTCCCATCTCTAGTTTTTCCACTTTCTTCCTTAGAAATATACCCAGTTGAGAGGCTTTTCATAACTGGTTCACAACTGACTCATGCTTGGGGAGGAAGGTAATGGGATTGGCTTGGAGTTCGATTTCCTGATTTCACCTAACCCAGATCTTGGCTCTGTATTTACATGGTCTGGTTTGTGGTCTTTTGTCCCAGAATGAAGCTCATACTCCAAACCTCTCCTTAGCCTCAGTGGCCCAAGGGTAAGCCATTACTCCTTCTTTGCATGTCAAGGCTGGGAAAATACCTACTATATGCAAATTTAGGCACCACATAAAGAAAGAATTCCTAGCAATTAGAGTTGTCCAGAAGTGGGATGGCAGCCTCTAGAAGGGTGCTTTTCACCTCACCAAAAGGCTCCAGTGAAAGGCTGGATGACTGAGATGGTACTGGTGTGGTTCAGTGCAGAGCTCACTGGCACTGATGATACCTGTGTGACTGAAGTGTGACCTTGACAGGTCACTTAACTTTCTAGGGGAGGTGGGGGAAGTCATGGGCCTCAGTTTCCTCACCTGTAAAATGGGAAGGGAGAGGGATTTTTAACTATGTGGCCTCTGTGTTCCCTGACAGCTCTAGATCTGTGACACAATGGGTATGTTTTACTGAGGGAGGGGTTCCTGTACAGGTATGGGTTGGACTAGATAGATGATCTCTGAGATTCTGTAATGTTTGTAACTAGAGGAGAGCTGAGAAATGTGAGATAATGACAGCCCTGACGCAGGGGATCTGGGAGAACCCTACACCTAGTCCATTGAGCAGAAGAGCAAACAACACTGTTTTGTTTTGGTTTTTTGAAATCCCAAGTCACTGTGAGAGGGAAGGGAAGCCTTCCAGAGTTTCGACAGAACAATCAGAGTTCATGCCTCTCCCCATACCCCAGAAGCCTTGCTCGTCTTAGGGTCCCCGCATTCTACCAGCTCACCACCACACAGACAGAGCTTTCACTTTCCACAGTTTCATTCTCCTTTCTTCTGCCAGTCTCAGACCATAGATTTGTGCCTCCATCAAATTGTTCAATAAAGTATTTATTGAGCACCTACTGTATACAAGACAGTGTTAGACACTGTGGGGGAAAGGGAGTGTAGAACAGTGGAAACAGTGCCTGATTTGGAATCAGAGGAAACTGGGTTCTGATAAAAGCTCTTGATGCTTGTGAGCTCTTGGGCAGATCCTCATTTTCTTTATCTATAAAAAGATCTTTACAAGTAAAGAAATTTAGATGATCTCTAAGTCCATTCCTGCTCGGAATCCTATAATCCTAGGTAAAAGTCATAGCCTCTGCTGTAAATGAGCTTCAAAACCAGATTGGGAGATTCCCTCCTCCCTCTCCCCTTCTTCCCCCTTTCCTTCTCCCCTCTTTTCCTCCCCTTCTCCCTCTCTTCCCTTGCTCCCTCTTTCCCTCTCTCCTTCTCTCTCTCCCTCCCCCTTTCCTGCTCTTCTCTTTCCCTTCTTCCTTCTTTTTCCTCACTCCCTCTGTCTCTCCCTCCTCCTTTCCTTCTCCCCTCTTTTCCTCTGTCTCTTTCCTGTCTCGCCATCTCTCATTCTCCCCCTCTCTCACCCAATCCTATGTCAAAAGTAAGACAGTAAGTGCTGCTCTAGGCATTCAGAGGGGAGGTATAGTCACCAAAGACTCTCTGGAGGAGGTGAGACTTGAGTTGGTTTTGAAGGATAGGTCAGAGCTGGAAAATGAAATGGTGTTTCTAGCAGTGGGGATGGTGTGAGCAAGTAGGAGGCAGAAATAGTCATGCCTTGCTTGGGGAATAGTGAGGAGCCAGCCTGGCTGGAGTAGACGGTGTGGGCTTGGGCCCATGGCTGCCCCCTCACCCTTGTCATGACTACCTCTCAGTTTCAGAATTGCATTTGTAACCTCATCCCTGATTTACAGCCCTCATGGGTCCCTCGGGTCCATTGCTGTTGTATTAGCTGGTAGTTCCCATGTTCCCACCCCAATTCCCCCAGGGGCCCAGCCGGATGTCTCTGGGACAGTCTCATTTCATGACTTCCTGTCCGTCCGTAGCTTTAGCTTCTTCATCTATCGGTGAAGTCTGCCCCCCCCACCTCCCTGCCATTCCCAGGGCCACCAGCTGAAGTGAGGAGGGAACCTCCCTCTGAACCCCTCAGAATCCCTGGGAGGCATTGTCAGCAAGTCTTTTACCCTATTTGTTGTGTGGAACACGACAGGAAGATCACGAGAGAGGCCCTTTAAGCCAGGGGTGGGATGGACTGGGCACTTCCTGGGAGAGTGGGAAGCCACCGTCCACCCTTTTTCTGCTGCTTGTCATTCCCCAAACCCTCAGCTTTTCCTGCCCTGATGCTGCTCCATTTACAGCCCTCAAGTTTTGTCTGTCTAAAGGTAGCATGGTGTGAGGCAGGGATGGGGAACCCTGTAGGTCCTCAAGTGCGGCCCTTTGACTGAGTCCAAGTTTTACAGAATGAATCCTTTTATTAAGGGGCCTTGAGGCCGCAGATTCCCTGCCCCTGGTAAGGGAATAGAAAGCTGGCCTCAGCCTCAGGAAAATCCGGGTTCAAGTCCCTCTCTCCTGACACATACTGGCAGCGTGATTCTGGCTAAGTCATAACCTCTCAATGCTCCAGGCTACTTTCTAAGACTATAAATTGCCAGTCTTCATTTGTAGAAGGCGTTTCTCACCAATACTACCGATGAAATCATAGTTTCTGGTTAAAAAAAAATCTTCATATAAACAATAGAAAGCAACTACAGGCAGTGAGAATGATGCAGATTCAATACCTGCAGGTGAGGCGATCGTAGATGAGTAGGAGAGTGATTTAGAGCTGGAAGGAGACTTTAGATATTAATTAGTCCAACCCCCGAATTTTAGAGGAGGAAAGTGAGGCCCACAGTGACTTGCCCAAGGTCACACAGCTACAAAACATCTTGCAGCTAGGTGGCATAAGGGGGAAGAGTACTGGAGTTGGACCTCAGACATTCACTAGCTCTGACTCAGGGCAAGTCACTTCATCTTTCTTAGCATCAGTTTCCTCATCTGGAAAATGGGTATAATAGCACAGGCATAATAGTTGTGAGAATCAAATGAGAAAACACATAGACAGACAGAGCTTTGCAAAACCTTCAAGTGCTCTATAAATACTAGCTGTTCTTCTATGACTTTCTTGTTTAAAGACATATACCTAATAAGGGAATTGTATAAGGTCACCCAGATAGAAAATGGCAGAACCAGTACTTCAAACCCAGGTCCACTGCTCTTTCTACCATAGACATAGATAGAGCATCTGTAACATCTATCACTCTGTGTGCATGTGTCTTTGTGTGTGTGTGTGTGTGTGTGTGTGTGTGTGTGTGTGTGTGTGTGTATAAAATCTATACTGTTTATGCTGGATATAGCATCTATCAATGACTTAGGAGTGAATGCTGTTTTTACTGATTTTCTTCAATCTAATCACCAGTATCTCCAGTCCCCAGAATCCAGGCCATTCTCATTTAGGACCTTTTTTCACCTAACTCCCTGAGAAATTGGTATTCTTTCCTCTTTCAGACTGAGCTGAACTTGACCACTCTTCCTCAGTGGTTCAGACTCCTTTTTTTTTTCTTTTGGCAAGACAGTTGGGGTTAAGTGACTTGCCCAGGGTCACACAGCTATTATTAGGTCTGAGGCCAGATTTGAACTCAGGTCCTCCTGACTCCAGGGCCGGTGCTCTTTCTGCTGTGCCACCTTGCTGCCCCTATCCTCGCTTCTTTTCAAACCCACCTCCTGGCTCCTACCAGTCTGTTTTTATTCTTCTAAACCCAGGCCTGTAACTGTCCTTGAGGAGACAGGGAAGGACCCCCTTGCTCCCTCAGAAGCAGTGATTCCTCTCTGTAGTCTGTAGCACCACTTAACACACAGGCTCAGAAGCCAGTCGTGCATTCACTGGAGGGAGGGGGCTGCCTAGCTGCCTATTCATCCAACACCTGGAAATAATTCCCTGCCTAAAGACTGGAGCAAACGGTGGCTCTTGGCTGGTCCCAAAGCCTGCCTGGGCCTGTCTGTGGTCAGAAGCCCAGTTGGAGCCTCGAAGTCATCCAATAGTTTCCTGCCCTGATTACAAGGGAAAGGGGGGGAAATTCCAGTTTGATCTCTGGTTTGGTCCAGAAGGTCGATTTGGAACTTCAGAAGATTCCTTCAGATAATAGCAGCTGACATTTAAATAACACTTTGAAGGTCCAAAGCGCTTTCTATACGTTGTTTCCTGGGAATCTCATGACAAATCTGTAAAGTAGGTGCTCTTTTTTTCCCCCCATATTCCCCCTTCTTGAGGAAACTGAAGAAGAAATGTTAAGTGACTCGCCTGAGGTCACTTTCCCACGACAGATTTTAGGATTATGGCAGGGAGCCAATATGAATTTTACTCTGCGTATACCTAGTGGGTGGTTACTCCTCGAGCTGGGGGTGTCTGGGGTTTCCCATTACCACACGTGCTTGTCATATGGGACCATCATTTGGCCTTTGGAAGCACGCTAGAGATTCTGTCTTAAAAGTCTATGCAATATCACTCTCCACTTGCTTGTACTGCTGCCAACCTCTTGTGCACGTATGTGTGTATGCGTGCTTGTCCACGCACAAGCTTCTGTATTCTGCCTCCAACCTCCTTTGAATACCTTACCCTCAAAACTTTGAGTTGTTAACACAGGATTTCTTTTCCACCGCATAATTTCCCGGCCAAGGTGAAATGGATAGAGAGTCAGCTTCTGAGTCAGGAAGACCTAGGTTCAAGTTCCGCTACCCATGTCTCAGTGCTCAGGGCAACTCTAAGACTGTAACTCACAAAGCAGGATCTCATTGATCCAATTGAAAAAAAAAAATCCCACATCACTGACTCTTTGCCCTAAACAAGTTCTGGGTGGGAAATGGAGGGGAAAAGAAATCAGTTATTTCCTGTTTGGGGATAATAACTGATCACCTGCCGGGGAAGTCAGGAGAGAGAACAACAGTTAGGGAAGAAAAAACAGGCAAACAAACAAAACCTTCTAGGTAAAAACTTATTTATTGGCCCACTGTTGATTTTTTTTTAATCACTCAATAGCTGAATGTGGAGGCATATGCCTGTAATTATAGCACAGTGATCTGGAGTTAGAAAGACCAGAGTTCAAATCCCACTTTTGACGTTTACTAGCTTTGTAATCCTGGGCAAGTAACTTAACCCCTGCTTGCCTCAGTTTCCTCTTCTGTAAATTGGGAATAATAACAGCAGCCACCTACCTCCCAGGATTGTTGTGAGGATAAAATGAGATATTTGTAAAGTAATAAATAAACAAACAAATAAATAAATGCTAGTCTGAGGCTTGTGAATGCCTTGAGCTTCGAAGGTCTGAGTTGCAGTGAGATAAGCTGATCTAGTGTCTACATTAAATCCAAAACCAAGATGGTGAGCTCTGGGAAATGGGGAGATACCAGGCTGCCTAAGGAGGAGTGAACTGGCCTAAGTGAGAAACACAGCAGGTCAAAGCTTCCATGCTAATCGTCTAGGGGACTGAGTCTTTTAATGGTGAATTCTAGTCTGGGTGATATAGGGAAATCCAGAAACCTCCCCCATCTAAATTAATCAATAAACATATAAATTTAGTGCCTAAGAGACACTGTAGTTAGAACTATTAGGTATACAAAAGTAATGAAATAGGAATGATGGGGCTGAGCATTCACCCTGGCCCTTTCAGGTGTACACCATCCTTTGGTCCCTTATACATGCAAGATTACAGCTGACTAGAGCTGCCCATCCTGTGGGCTATGAGGGTCAAGAAAGGACAACAAAGAGGCCAATAGCCCTTACTACCAATAGTTCACAGAGTACATGGCTCTTCCTGGCTCGGTCACCAGCCCTCTCTAACATAGCCTCCCAGTTACAGAGCCAACCAGAATCTGCTGTTCACAAGTGTGTTAGCCAGGGGCCAGACCACATGGACCACTGAAAGGAGCCAGGGTTCAGACTTAGCCCCACCACACTTCTTACACTAGTATAGAGCTAGGGACCTTCCTTCTAGGAGGGTATAATTTGGGAGGAAAATTAAATTCATGCATAGAGAGCATTGAGATCATAACTTTTTTATCTTTACATTTTCCAGTTACATGTAAAAACAATTTAAACATAATTTTTAAAATTTTTAAGTGAAAATGTTTCTTTTTTCCAATTATATGTAACAATAATTTATAACATTTTTAAAAAATTTGTGTTCCAAATTCTCTCCCTCTCTATATCCCCTCCCTCTTCATTGAGAAGGCAAGCAAATTGATATAGATTATTTATGTGTAGTCACGCAAAACATTTCCGTATTAGCCATTCTGAAAGCAATCACAGACCAAAAATAAAAAAACCTCAAGAAAAATGAAGAAAGTAAAACAAAAAAGTATGCTTCAATCTGCATTCAGACTCCATCTGTTCTTTCTTTTTCCTATATATATAACATGACATGACATGACATAATATAATATATTTATAAATTAATTTATTCTATTAGCTTGGCCTACCCATGAGCAATTAATATTTCTCAAGTTGTTTAGATCTGACTTTATTGATGTGAAAAGTGTTTTGTAATTGTGTTAATATAGTTTCTGAGTTTGTTTTGGAAGGTAGATTCCCAAGTATTTTATGTTGTCTGCAGTTATTTTAAATGGAATTTCTTTTTCTATCTCTTGCTGCTGGATTTTGTTGGTAACATATAAAATTGGTGATGATTTATGTGGGTTTATTGTATATCCTACAACTTTGCTAAAGTTGTTCATTATTTCAACTAGTTTTTTAGTTGATTCTCTAGGATCTTCTAAGTATACTGTCATATCCTCTACAAAGAGTGATAGTTTTGTTTCCTCATTGCCCATTCTAATTCCTTCAATTTCTTTTTCTTCTCTTATTGCTATAGCTAGCATTTCTGGTACAGTATTGAATAATAGTGGTGATAATGGATACTATTGCTTCACCCCTGATCTTATTGGGAAGGCTTTTAGCTTATCCTTATTACACATAATGCCTGCTGATAATTTTAGATAGATGCTACCTATCATTTTCAGGAAAGCTCCATTTATTCCTAAGCTTTCTAGTGTTTTTAATAGGAACAAATATTATAATTTGTCAAAACCTTTTTCTGCATCTATTGAGATAATCATATGATTTTGTTGTTATTGTTGTTATTGCTATGGTCAATTATGCTAATAGTTCTCCTAATATTGAACCAGCCTTGCATTGCTGGCATAAATCCTGCTGGGAGGGGCAGCTAGGTGGCGCAGTGGATAGAGCTCCAGCCTTGGTGTCAAGAGGACCCTTATTCAAATCTTACCTCAGACATTTGACACTTACTGGCTGTGTGACCCTGGGTAAGTCACTTAACCCTGATTGCCTCACCAAAAAGCAAAAAAAAAAAACCTGCTCTGATTTTTGTGACATATTGCTGTAATCTTCTTGCTAGTATTTTATTTGAAATTTTTGCATCAATATTCATTAGGGAAATTAGTCTATAGTTTTCTTTCTCTGTTTTTTGTCTTCCTGGTTTAGGTATCAGCACTACATTTATATCATAAGAGGAATTTTGTAGGACTCCTTCTTTGCCTACTTTTCCAAATAGTTTATACAGTATTGGAATTAATTATTCTTTAAATGTTTGGTAGAATTCACTTGTGATTCTTTCAAGTCCTAGGGATTTTTTTCTTAGGGAGCTCATTTATGGCTTGTTCAATTTCTTTTTCTAAGATTAGGCCATTTAAGTTATCTATTTCCTCTTCTGTTAATCTAGGCAAATTATATTTTAAAAATATTCATCCATTTAATTTAGATTGTTAGATTTGTTGGCATGGAGTTAAGCAAAATAGTTTCTAGTAATTGCTTTAATTTCCTTTTCATTGGTGGTGAATTCACCATTTTCATTTTTGATACTGGTAATTTGGTTTTCTTCCTTTTTTAAAAATCAGATTAACTAATGGTTTATCTATTTTTCCCATAAAATCAGCTTCTTGTTTTATTTATTAGTTCAATGGTTTTCTTGCTTTCAATTTTATTAATCTCTCTTTTGATTTTCAGGATTTCTAATGTGATGTTTAATTAGGGATTTTTAATTTGTTCTTTTTCTAAGTTTTTTTGTTGCATGCCCAATTCATTAATCTACTCTTTCTCTATTTTATTGATATAAATGTTTAGAGATATAAATTTTCCATCAAGTATTGTTTTGGCTGCATCCCATAAATTTTGGTATGTTGTTTCATTTTGGTATATTGTCTCATTTTGATATATTGTCATTCTCTTTAATTAAATTATGTATTGCTTCTATGATTTGTTTTTGACCTACCCATTCTTTAGGATTAGATTATTTAGTTTCCAATTAATTTGAATCTATTTTTCTACAGTCATTTATTAAATATAGTTTTAATTGCAGTATGATCTGAAAATGATGCACTTAATACTTCTGCTTTTCTGTGTTTGGTTACAAGGTTTTTATGCCCTGACACAGGATCAGTTTTTGTGTAGGTGCCATGTATTGCTGAAAAAAAGGTATATTCCTTTCTATTCCTATTCAGTTTTCTGCAGAGACCTATCATATCTAACTTTTCTAAAATTCTGTTCTTCTCCTTAACTTATTTCTTGCTTATTTTTTGGTTAGATTTATCTAGTTCTGAGAGGGGAAAGTTGAGGTCCCCCACTAGTAAAGTTTTACTATCTATTTCCTCCTATAACTCATTTAACTTTTCCTTTAAGAATTTGGATTCTATACCACTTGTTGCATATATATTTAGTATTGATATTACCTTATCATATATGGTACTTCTGAGCAAAATGTAGTTTCCCTGCTTATTCCTTTTAATTAGATCTATTTTTGCTTTTGTTGTCTGAGATCATGATCACTATCTCTGCTTTTTTTTTTTACTTCAGCTGAAACATAATAGATTCTGCTCCAGCCCCTTACTTTATTCTCTGTGTGTCTCATTCTTCTTCAAGTGTGTTTCTTGTAAAAAGTCTGTGGTTGGATTCTGTTTTTTAATCCACTCTGCTATCTGCTTTCTTTTTATGGGTGAGTTCATCCCATTCACACTCAAAGTTATGATTACTAACTGTGTATTTCCTTCCATCCTATTTTTTCCTGTTTATCCCTGTCTCTCTCTCTCTCTCTCTCTCTCTCTCTCTCTCTCTCTCTCTCTCTCTCTCTCTCTCTCTCTCTCTCTCTCTCTCTCTCTCTCTCCCCTTCCTTTCATCCTGTCCCTCCTCAGAAGTCTGTTTTGCTTCTGACTACTGCTTCCCCCATCCAAACTCTCTTCTCTCAGCTCCCCCACTTTCTTTTGTCCCCATCCTTTCCTACTTCCCTATAGGGCAAGATAGATTTCTATACCCAACTAAGTGTGCATGTTATTCCCTCTTTGAGTTAATTCTGATGAGAGTAAGGTTCAAGCATTGCCCACCACCATCCCCCTCCATCTTCCCCTCCATGGTTAAAGGCTCTTCCTTTTGCTCCTCTTCTGTTTGGGATAATTTACCCCATTCTACCTCTCCCTTCCCCTTTCTCCCAGTGCATCCCTCTTTCTTACCCTTTAATTTTATTTTTTTAAGTCATCCCATCATAGCCAACTCACACCCATGCTTTCTGTCTGTGTATAGTTCTAACTGTCCTAATAATGGTAAAGTTCTTAGTAGTTACAAGTATCATCTTCTCATGTAGGAATGTAAACGGTTTAACATTATTAAATCCCTTAAAATTCATAATTCTAAGCCATGTGATGGTCTTGGTAAGTTCTGTCTGAGGAAAAATGAGAGTTGAGCTACCACTGAGCTACCAGTTTAGGGCTAGGAGTCTTCCAGTCTCAAACCTCCATTTTATAGAGGAGGAAACAATCCTGGAGAGATGACATCATTTACCTAAGATCGGAGCAGGTAGTAAGTAGCCTAGCTGATCCCTAAAGTCCCTTTGACCTTCAAATACAGTGGTCCTGCCCCTGTGAGGGGCTTAGATTCTAGCTAAGAAGACAAAAATCCTCCATACTCACAGTCTGAAAAAAGCGATTTCAAGGTAACATTTGAAAAATAGTGCTGTGATATGCATTAAATGGGTAATGGGCTCATTCTAGAAAGTCCTTACCTCTCTTTTCCACCTGTTCAAACTCTAACCATCTTTCAAGGCTTTTTCCTGATCAACCCAGCCTGAAATGATTTCTTTCTTTCTAAACTCGAGCACTTGTTTGTGCAACTCCCTGGGCACTTTGTATTATGTCACCTTACCTCATTGGTGATTTTTTTTGTGTGTTTATTTCTTGTCTCCTTTGAGGACCTATAGCATATCTCACGTGTCTTCCAAAACCCCCATGGCACCTAGCAGAATACTGCCTTGATGAGCAGGCACTCAATAAATACTTGCCTGATCTCACAGAAATGGAGGTGCTAATCGGGCAATGCTTCCTGGAGAAGATGAGCCTCTAACCATGTCTTAAGGGAAGTGATAGATACATAATGACAGAGAGGGCGCCTTACTGCCTCCTCCCCAACAAGGATTGGTTGGGTTTTTTTTAACCAATACATCCCTTCCTTGTCACAGTTGTGAAGATGGAGCATCTGACCTAAATGATCATCCATAGGAGTCCCATTTAGTGTTTCCCATTTCTATAAAATGAACCTGGGACATAGCTTAAGTTTCTTTTAGGTCCCAGGTCCATAGGCTTGTGCTAATGTGCATGGCTAGCTCTCTTAATTGGGAATCTTTTTTTTAAAACTTCTGTTTATTTGTTTTTAACTTTATTTATTTATTTTTAGCTTTCAGAGTTCACTTTTATAAGATTTTGAGTTCTAAATATTTTCCCCCTCCCTGTGCCCCCCTCCTCCCCAAGATGGCATGCAATCTGGTATAGAATTGGTAATCTTTAAAGCACTAAGATCTCTGTTTTTCTTTTCAAATTTTTTAAACATTTATTTTTTTTATTCGAGTTCCAAATTCCCTCCCTCCCCCATCCACTGAGAAGGCAAGTAATATGATACCCATTGTATATGTGAAGTCATGCAAAGCATATTTCCATATTAGCCATGTTTTAAAGAAAAAAAGAAAGTGAAAAAAGTATGCTTCATTCTGCAGTCAGAGTTCATCTGTTGTCTCTGGAGGTGGATGGCATTTTTTTCATCATGAGTCCTCTGGAACTGTGAAAGCATCAAGACCTTAATGACCTTTTCCTTCTCTGCCCCTCCTCTATCAGTGATTAGTATATGTGAATGGCCTGTTTGATTAAATTGTAAACTCCTGTAGGACAATTTGGTTCAATTGAATCGACATTTATTAAACTGTGCATGGGAAACATGTATTGTAATTAGAAATGATAATAAATTCACATTTATACAATAATAATTAATAAAAAATAAAATAAAAATAAATTCACAGTTATATAGCACTTTTCAGTTTATCAAATCCTAATTTAACAAGTGTTTTCTCGACAGCAACTCTGAGATAGATAGTGTAAGCATTATTATCTCTGTTTTATAGACAAGAAAACTGAGTCTGGAGAGGTTAAGTGATTTGCCAGAAGTCACTCCACTAAGCAGGAAAATCAGGTGTTCTGATTCTAATCCTTACAAATTTATTGTCCAGCTTTCTTTGACAACATTCCTTATATTTTATTCCTTATAAATACATATATATATATATATGTATGTATGTATATGTGCATGTGTGTGTGTGTATATGTATGTATACACACACACACACACACACAGAGCTCTAGGAATGATAGACTCCATTAACCTATGCCCTAATGTGTAAAGGAAAAAAGTTTCTTTTTTAATTGGTATGAAACTGCCTCCATCAAATTTCAAAACTTGTTACTACCTTTTTTGCAGTCCCTCAGTGTTCCAAGACTTGGTCAACTAGTCAGTTTTCCTCTGTCTATCTTCTTTGTGATTTTAGACTTCAGACATATCCCTTCTAGGCTTCCTTTTTCTCTAGTGAAGAGGGCTCCATCATCTGTCTTCTTAGGTGGCCTTTCTTTCTCTCCTTCCCCCGACCCTTCCCTCCCTCCCAGCACAAATATAACAGTGGTATCTTGGAATGGGGAGGGACCTTAGAGATCGTCTGTTCCCCAAGCTCCCACACCATCCAAGAATCCCCTGAAGAGCATTTCTGACAGGTGGTCATCTGGCCCCCACTCAAGCACTTCCAAGGAGATGTTCAGATAGGTCCAAAGAAGACTGAGACACATTTATGAACAATAGCACTACAATGAGATATTGAAGGAATCTGGAGTGTTGGAGGCACATCCTTAATCTTCTGAATTTGACATGTAAGAGAATAATTACTCTTTCCCATAATCCATCCCTTGCTGCCCCTGTCAGACACAGCATAATGATGATTATAATTATTCAGAGTGCTTCTACATACATTATCTCATTTGATCCTTATAGTTGCCCTATGAAGTAGAATAGGCATTGTTATCCCCGTTTTATAGAAAGGAAATTGAGACCTAGAAAGGTTAAAAAACTTGCCCCAAATCATACATCAGAAGCCAAGCCATGATTAGAATCCAGTCTATGTTTACTTCCAAACCAGTGCTCAGCATGGACTGTTGAACTGACCCAGTGTAGCACGTTCATATAATTTTATGTCCAGGAGAAAATGATTCCCAGATCCCACCATTTTTCCTAGAGATGAACTATAGCAGAGGTGACTTGCCCTCGTAGACTCTTGGAGTAATCATTCATTCCACCTGTTTGGGCTTCAGGTTTTACAGTGTTGAATCACCAAACTGCTCCTTGGTTGGTACCACCTTATATATACCTGTGCTAGGAGGTAATTATCTTTTTCTCATTCTTTTAATCAAAGCCTAAAATACCACTTAAAGATCAGGGTGGAATATACTAGTGTTAGAAGTGAGAAAAAAATAAGAGGCCAGAGCTCATCCTGATTCTGGCTCCTGCCTAAACTGGCTGTGTCATCATCACCCTCCTTAGAGAGAGGAGGAGAAAGCAACATTGAAACGCACAGAAGAAGAGATTGGATGCACCAGAAAGGACTTCTTTCCTATCGGTGTCCCCTCCCCTTCAAGAGTTTTAAGACCTGAAGGAAGCCAATTAGCCATCTAGTTCTCAGCTTCTAGGTCAGCTCCTCTGAAGGAAGAAGGAGATAAGGACCTTAACAAGACCACCTATGAGAACAGGGATAAGTGTCAAGAGTTCATCAAAGATCATCAACAGGGCATCCCACAATCTGGCCATATGATTTTTTTTTTTGTAGTGGAAATAGCACTGGACCTTGAGTTAGATGATCCAAGTTCAAATCCTATCTTTGCCACTGACTGACTGCTCATCTTTCATTTCCCTGAATCTCCATTTACAGATTTATAAAATGGGAATAGTAATACTTGCAATGGCCACCTCACAGAGTTGTTTTGGAGATCAACTGAGATGACATATGTACAGTGCTTGGTAAACTTTCAAGATGATTATAAATATAAGCTGTTATTCTTTTTGTCATCTTAATTGATGCTCAATAGATTTATGAAGTAGACAGGACAAATATTGATGCAGTCATCTCTCAGATAAGGAAACAAGCACAGAGGATGAGTAATTTGCCCAGGACCACCCACCTAGTTAATGGTCAAGCCAAGAGCCAACTGTAGAGCTCTGGTCATAGAATCATAGATTTATAGCTGGGAGGGACCTCAGAGGCCAAATCTAACTTTCTCACTTTACAACAAGGAAAGTAACGCACAAGGAGGTTAAGTTTTGCCCAAGTTCACACAGCTAGGAAGTAACTGAGACCAGATTTGCACCAGACTATACTCCCAACTAACTCCATTAGCCAATATATAGTTTTGAGATCCTGAGGGACATTGGACTAGAGGCCCATCCCATCAGCTGGAGATAACAACTTGTAGTCCACTTCCCACTCATGTTGGGTTGCTGTATTGTCACTTCATAGATAGGGCCTATTTCTCAGTCTGAACATACAAGACCCCCATAGATATACAGCATCTGCTTTTCGGTCTGATTGTACAAAGACCACAACACCAAATCATCGTCGTCATCATTATCATAGCCAGCATTGTTATAGTGCTTCAAGGTGAGCAAAGCAGTTTACAGACATTATCTCATTTTTATCCTCATAGCAACACTAGGAAGTATGTGCTTTTAAGTATCTCCATTTTATAGATGAGGAAGCTGAGGCAGATAGGCTAAGTGATTTGCTTAGGACGACACAACTAATGAATATTTTGAGGCAGAATTTGAATTCATCTTCCTGACTCTAGTTCCAGCACTCTATCCATTATACCACCTAGCTGCCTGGATACTTTGATCTAGAGCTAATCTTTTTCCTGAACTCAAGTTCCATATTACCACATGCCTGCTGGACATCTCCATCTGGGTGGATATGCTGTTAACATCTTAAACTCTACGGATCTGAAACCAGATTTATTCTTTTCCCCAACCCCAGTCCTCCTACCCCTTCTTCAAACTTCCTTCTTTTTATGGAGGACACTGCTCTTGTTCTGGTCACCCAGGTTTATGACTTTGAAGTCATCCTAAACTTTTTCCCTGCCTCACAGTCCATATCCAGTCAATGACCTACCTTTTCCTTTGTGTATTTTATTTCATCTCTCCCTTTGTCCCCTTCTCTCCACTCATAGCCATCATCACCTCTCACAGGAGCTAGTTTAATAGCTTCCTAACTGGTGTTCCAACTTCTAGTCTCTTTCTTTTAAAATCCAACCACCAAAAAAACATCCCTAGGCACTGATCTCTCCATGTTACTCCCCTGCTCAAAAGTCTTCAATGGCTTTCTATGGCCTCTAGTATAAAATAGCATAAAAATGACCTGCCTTTCTAGAGAGATTTCATATTAATCAACAAGAATTTTTCAAACACCTGCTATGTACCAGACACTGTGCTAAGTGCTTAGGGATACAAAGAAAGGCAAAAGTGCCCTTCACACATTTTGTGTTCCAACTAAACTGGATTAATAGCTCTACCTTGAATTGAACCTTCCATCTCCATTCATGCCTTTGCACACATTTTTTTCTGCATACCTCAAATACATTCCCTCCTTATCCCCACCTTACCTTCATTTAAGGTTCTGTTCAGGTACAGCAACAACAACAACAGTAAAACCACTTTTGACTCTCAGTTGTTAGCAGTCTCTCCCTCCTTTAAAATTTTTTTTTATTTTTTAATTTTTTTTCTCCTTCCTTCAATTACCTTGTGTTCCCTTGTTTATGTATATTTTGTATCCCTCAGTAAAATGTAAACTCTTCAAGAGTAGGAATTGCTTTGTCTCAGTGCCTTGTGCATGACTCCAGTAGGTGCCTAATAAATGTTGATTGAATCAAGTTGGATTCTATAGCATCTATACTTTAGTCTGATTGTATAGGTTTCAAAGTTATTACTATCTATCTTAGCACTGGGACAAGATTCACAAACCAGGTCCTCAAATTACCTTTTAAAAATAAATGCATTTGA
Organism: Phascolarctos cinereus; assembly: GCF_003287225.1. Lineage (NCBI taxonomy): Eukaryota > Metazoa > Chordata > Mammalia > Diprotodontia > Phascolarctidae > Phascolarctos > Phascolarctos cinereus. The sequence goes on from NW_027555514.1 coordinate 91,317,322, forward strand.
GGAAAAAAGATCCCAGGATATTGCCCAGGAGTGAGGAGATGGAGCTGTGACCCAGCACATGGCTGCTGTTGTGGAGACTGTCTGCTAGAGGGTGAGGATTGTGGGTGAGAAGGATCTTACTTGAAATATGGCCATGTGATAGCTTCTAATTTCAATGAATTGGTTTTGATAACTTAATAACTAAATGTTAATATTATTTGTTTCTATATTGAAAGTGCATTGTAAGTACTATGAGTGATCTCTAAATTTCCATATCCTGGACAAATCCCTAGTTGCCTCACCCTAGGTATAGTTCTGATAATACCCATTGCTGAGTAATGATGATGATAATAATAATAGCATTTATATAGTGCTTTAAAGTTTGCAGAGTGCTTTACAAACATCACATGATTTTTTCTTCACAACAAGTATCATTATTATCTTCATTTTACATATAAGGAAACTGAGGCAGATAGCCATTAAGTGACTTGCCCAGGTCACACAGCCAATACGTGTGTCTGAGGCTGGATTTGAACATGGATCTTCCTGATGGCAGGTCCAGCACTCTAGCCATGGCACCACCTGGCTCCCTGTGCAAAGGACCATGTTATCTATAGCATGCACTTCTTAGCGTACTGTATAAGAATGCCTCTCCACTATATTCCCATCCCTCAGTCAAATTTGCAGAGTTGCACATAGTCTACAGCTCCATCCCTCCATGTGACCATATATCGTACTTCATCTAATCCCTTTCCTCAGGGTGATTGTATAGGCAGCATCCAACCCTCAGTACAGCTTGCAAGACCCTGCCTCATATACAACATAATCATCTTTCCACTTAATTTTTTTTAGGCAATTGGGATTAAGTGACTTGCCCAGGGTCACACGGATAGTAAGTGTCAGGTATCTGAGGTCACATTTGAACTCAGGTCCTCCTGACTTCAGGGTTGGTGCCCTATCCACTTCGCCACCTAGCTGTCCCTCCTTCTACTTAATTATACATCAATACATATTGTCTACAAAATCTACTCTTTAGTTGGGCCATACAGGACTAAATGTTATCTAAGTACCTGCAGGCTGACTCTTTGGTTATGGAATTCAGGGGATGGGCCAATGGGACTCACTTGTATAGTCACAAACAGGCAAGTTCATTTGATGATGTGTCTATTTGGTGATAATAGCAAAGGGTAATAATGACAGCATCAGACTGCTGATATCAAGTGAAGACATATTGGTTGGAAACCCATTGTCCAGTAGTGTGCTAGGATTGTTTCCTAGGCTCTGACCTCCTCATTACCAACTATTCAGATGTTTTCTGATCAGAACATCAAAAATTTGGAGTAAGTGCATGTGTACATATGATACATCTAATGTAGCAGTTAACTGTGGGGTGGTTGTTCTCTTTACGTTGAGGAAGCTGGGATTGAGAAGGCCAAGAGAGAAGCAGTGGCCAATTCAGGGACATACACATAATGAATACAAAGTGGACAACAGGATCTTAGGTCATCCAACAGCCCAGATTGTCCTCAGCATCTGGATGGCCTGTGGACTCACTAACCCATTCTTTAGATTTCTCTCTCATTTTTTTTTTATCCCATTGATGTTCTCTTTTCTTTCTTTTTTTTTTTTGGCAGTTGGGGTTAAGTGACTTGCCCAGGGTCACACAGCTAGTAAGTGTGAAGTGTTTGGTCTGAGGCCAGATTTAAACTCAGGTCCTCCTGACTTCAGGGCGGGTGCTCTATCCACTGCGCTACCTAGCTGCCACCTTGCTGCCCCCAGTGTTCTCTTTATTATAGACAATAACAATACTAGAGTTGTAAGGAACTTTAACAATCACCTAGTATTCACCTTGTCTTACGTGAAGAAACTGAGGTTCAGACAGGTAGAGAAACTTGTTATCTCAGTCTCCCTTTCTGAATCTGTCTTTTTTTTTCCTCCCTCACCTAGACATAGACATAGACACAGCACTATAGTGACATAGATAGACATGCATACTTCTATCACATACAAAGAAATGTTGAGACTGATCTCCCTCTTCAAAAAATAACCCCAGCAGTGCATATATTCACTCCCCAAACCCTAATAACTAATCATCCAGAAAGACACCTAGGAAGAATCAGAATATGCTATGAAATCTGTTTTGATCCCTCAGATTCCCAGCGTGAAAAGGTTTCTAAGGAGTCAGGTAGGGTTAGAGTCAGAATTTCTTAGATATGGGGATCAGGAGACTGCCACCTGCAAGGTCAAAAAGGTCCTCCCCAAGGGGAATGTCTGGTCAGTTCTAGAACCAGGCCATGGCGGTGCAGAATAGAATAGTCAAGATCTCTCTGCCCTACCCCCTTCCAAAGAGTAATGCTTGAAGCTTATGCATTTTGGTAGCTCCAAGGGCTTCACTTTCTTCTGTTTCTCCTTCACTGTCTCAATTTACCTTCGAGCCTACCTGTCAGTCATTTTGTTTTCCAAGAAAGCCTCATTCCTAGGGAATTAGGGTGGAGGGGCATGGAAAGAGAAAGAAATCTCCTATTTGGTTCTTCCCCTTTTCCTCTTTTCTTCCTTTCCTCCCATTTTCCTTCCCCCTTCCTTTTTTCTTTCCCTTCTTGCGACCTTGTATCTGCCTTCCCACCATCTTTCTCGTCTATTACCTTTCTGCTATTCCTTCCCTCCCCAATGACATAAGCTAACAGCCCCTGTAATGGGAAAGGATCAGAAGGAATTTAGGGAGTGAGCCACCAGACTCCACCCCAAACGAAGCATCCTCCCCAGAAGGGTAAGAGTTAAGCTTTCCTCCCTGCATCCCTCCTCTTCTTCTTCTTCTTCTTCTTCCTCCTCATCCTCCTCTCTCTCTTTCTCCCTCCCTCTACTGCCTTTGAGTCCTGCAGCTAGGCCCTAGGCTGACCTTCACTGGCTGGGAGGACATACTGCGCATGCCTAGCCCTGCTCCCGGCTCTCAGCTGCCCGGGGACCCTAGAGCCGAGGGAGGGAGGGAGGGAGGAGGCGGCGGCTGCTGCCCTGGAGAGCTGTGTCCCCCCACACGCACACATACTGCACACCCTGTCTCCCCTGTCCATGATGCCAGGGGAGGGGGAGGGAAGGCGCGCCTTCCGCGGGCTGGAGCATCCAGGGACTCTAGCCTCTGCTTCACGGCTGGGGCTGCATCTCTCTCCCCTGCTTGGGGAGAGAGAGAGAAGCTTTGCCATTTGGTGCTTGAGTGAGTGAAGGAGAGATGGGGGGACGGCAGGGGGGACTTCGGCTTCGCTTCGGGCCGCCGCCGCTGCCGTCCGCTGCTGCAGCGCAGCCAGGGCGGGGGGCCGGGGGGCGGGGGGCCTGGATCTGGGCCTCTCGCTAAGCAGGGGTGCAGGCACAGCACCCCACCCAACCTCCATTCCTGGGTTCCCCGGCCTCACTCAGCCCCAGCGGGGTCACTACATGGGGGTGATGTCCCCGCGAGATTGAGAGGGAGCCCCCGAAGTGATGCTCAGCTTTCTCCCGTGCCCCCTCTCTCCATCCCACAGGGCTGAACCTGGAGAACATAGCAGGGCAGGGTATCAAGGCAGGGGGCGCTGTGTAACCTGCCTCTGAGACTCAGACCAAGTCAGGTTTTCCTGGGAGCCTGTCTGAAGAAGGTGTGGGGGAGGGGGGCAAAATGGCCACGTGTGCCCATATATATGCCCCAGTGACTGGCTCTATTCTAAGAGTGTGTACTTCCTTGTGTGTGCATGCCTGTGTATTCCACTGGGATTCACCTATGAATACATACGTAATTCCTAACCACATACATATTTACATTCAAAACTATTAGTCTATAGTCATGTGCTTTGTATTGAGTTATGTCAGGACTGAGGGCATCTCTGAGAAGTCTCTGTTATATACTCATGTTATTTATGATGTCTGCTTGTGAATGTATGTGTTAGTGTGGTCCAGGGGATGGACAGGGAGGGCTCTGGAATATTAGAAGGAGCATCCTATAGTGTTAGTGGTTCTAGGAGAATAGTCTGGGACCTTGAAGCAGGAGTGATGAAGGGCCTTTGACCTCTACCCAGCTTCATCTTCCTGTCCATTCCTGTTTCTTGCTCATTAGGAAGGTGGCACTACCATGTCAAGGCTAGTCAGGGCTTCAGTTCCTTTAGCAACTGAATATACCTCTTCCCAACAAATAATCAGTGCTCCTTCCCTACAAAAGCCTGGATGTCTCTCTGCCCCTTAACTTCCCCTGGATCCTATGCTAGGGTTGGCTGGCCTTCCTGATTTTTGTTCCTCCCCTCTTCTCCCTCTCCCCCCTCTCCCCCCCAAGTCAGAGGCAGGAATTGTTTCTTTTTTTCTCTTCTTATTCCCCTCACTTAGCACCATTTTGCACATAGCAGGCGCTTTGTGGAATTGAACTTTATTTTGCCTAGTACCTGGACACATCCCCTGGTCTGATACTCCCTATCCCAGAAGCCATCCCAGAGCTCACATACCCCTGAGGATGAAAAGTTCTCAAAACAGACTGGATCTTAGTGCTGGGAAATGGAGAGCTGGCTCTGGTGTTAACCCTCCTACCATATGCCTGGGATGAGCTCCTTTCTCATCTCTACCTCTCAGAATCCTTGTCTTCCTTCAAGGCTCCTTCAGGCATCACTTCCTCCAAGGAGCCTTCTCTCATTCAGTGATTGGTGCTCTGTCTCTGTATTATAATACAGATGCCTTGTATTATAATGATTCCTGTACATGGTGTATCTCACTGATAGAATGTAAGCTCCCCGTGAGCAGGGGCTGGTTCATTGTTGTCTTCACATTCCTACTTGCATTGGACAGAGTTTATACATTGAGGGGGGTAGTGAAATATGGTAGAAGACAAGGGGACCCCTTTGTCCTGAAGGAGATTGCAGTCTGGGTTTTTGAGACAAGATATACAACCAAAACAATGAAAAAACAAACATTTTAATTTTTCAGTTAAGTGTTAAATCATGTGGTACAAACAGTGAATGTAAAATGAGACAGAGAGAGGAGACCACTTTACGCTCAAGGGGTGGGTAGAACTTGAACTGGGCCTCAGATGGTAGACAGAGAGGAGACAAGACCATCACCAAGCAGGAGAACAGCATGAATTTCTCATGTGAAGGTAGGAATGGGGATGGTATGTTGGGGGGGGGCCAGTGGGAAGACTGGTCTCGATAGTACATAGGGTTTTTGTTGGGGAAGAGAAAGAAACAAGATGTAGGGGAGAGGAGGGAGACCCTTTCTCAGAAAAAATGTTTTTAAATATTGAAGAAAATGCCAAATTTCAGTTAGAGGTTAGTGAAAATGATGATGTGTTTTTTTTTCCCCATCCAAGTTCACAGACCCCTGAAATCTGTACAAAAGAACCCTTGGACCTCCTGTTCCTGTCCAATCCCTATGTTTTATACACAGCCATTGTGGCTTTCGATGGCTGAAAAGTATTCCTTTCCAGGAATTATTCTATTCTGATTTGAGGGGGGGCATCTAAATGAACAAAGAAAAAACCCTTTGGGAGAATCTCAGATTCTAAGTGTCCAAGTGTCTTGCTTCTTCCTTTTGGGATTGGCATGGCTTCACACAGAAGGGACTGTGGCGACTGTGTAAATCAGTGTCTGCACTCGAAGACACTGGGGATGGACAAGAAACCAGGCAATGGCAGAAAGAAAGCCAGGCAGTAGGCAAAACAGACTGACTAAGCTCTCCTTTTCTCCTCCTCTTTATGTGCTGTTCTTTCAGTGGAATCTGGAACTGTAAGGTTGAGTTGGAGCACCTGGTCTTGGAAGTCAAAGGGAAGTAGGATGGTGGCTTGATTTAGCCATGCTAACTGCCCCTGTCCTCAGGTTGATTTTGGAGGTTAGAGAGCCTCTACAGGACTACCCTTTGTCCTTGGTGGCTCTGGCAGAGTGTTCCACCCCTTAGCACCACTGATGGGGGAGAAAAGCTGGTGGAAACAGAGGGTGGGGAGTCAGGGGACAGAGTCAGAGGCTCCCCTGCAGAGGCTGGAACTCACAGATTGGGTTCTCTTGTTTCCTGCCCTTCCTCCACTCCCTGGCCTCTCCCTCCCACACAAACCTTTTCTCAGGCTCCCTAAGACCAAACCCCACCTCCCCAGACAGCTCTTCTATGCTTTTGGAACCTACAGCTGTCCCAGTGGGACTTGGGTGCCTGGGATGGCAGCTGCAGTGTCTTCTCCACCACTCTCTCCATTCTCAGGCCCCCAAGGCCAGAGACAGGACCTCTGAAGGCCAAGGCCCTCCTACTGCATGGCACTCTCATCCTTCCTGCCCACTGTGCCTTCTTTCCCATTCTCTTCTTCCTTCACATTCTCCCTGTTCTCAGGCCCTCTCTTTTTCCTAAGTATTTCCCTTAAGCCCTCTCTTTCTCACATAGAGACACCAGCAGAGACTTACATATCCAGAAATAGATGCATACACTTACAAACAGGCCGAAACACACAGCACATGGTCAGTCTCATACATGGACATCTGAACGCTGATCCAGACAGACCACAGGCTCACATACATAGTTCTAAGCACAAAGATAAACACAAAAAAGCACGTAGACGCATGAACAAGTCTTCACGCATGCACAAAGGCATCGACACACACACATACACAAAGGGGACACGTTCTCAAAGATCTGTGCACACGCAAGGATACACACACATTCATCCAGGCTTTCTCCCACACAGCCCTCCACACCACCCCCTGCTGCCTCCCTGCCCCGGTGCGGAAGGGGCTCTTCCATTCTTGGTCTCATGCTGGAATCTTTGCCAGTGAATGTTTCCCTGCTTTGGCCTGCCAGGTCTCTGGGGGAAAGAGCCTTAGAAATGCAGCAGGAACAACTTGGGGAGGGAAGGGGGGGGAAAGTTGGAAATGATTGTTCTTCGCCTGGCTCTCTTGGCGAATTCTCTAACCCAGAAACTATTTGCGGAGACGGCCCCCGGGTGGCTGAGCCCCGGTCCCCAACCTCCACTCCCCCATCCTCGCAGCCCTCCCCTCCCCTCCCCTCTCTCCCCTCGCCCCCTCCAGCCAGGCCTCGGGGCTGCAGGGCGGGCTGGCGGGCGGGCAGGCAGGCCAAGCCGAGCCAAGCAACAGACGGTATTTTGAGCTCGCCTCCCCGCTTATCTGCGCTGTTTGGACAGCGAGGTTTAAAAAGGCAGGATTTTCTGTCCCCACCGAGTAAACAGCCAGACCCCGGGCAGCCCGGACTATTTCTGTCTTATCAGTGCAGGAATGCGGCAGCGGCAGCGGCGGCGGCGGCGGCGGCGGCAGCAGCAGCGGCAGTGGTGGCAGCAGCTGAGCAGGAGCGGCGTGGGCCGTGGGCCGTCAGGGCAGCCCTGAAGGGGCCCCCCTCCCCACTCCGCTCTAGTAGAAGTGTGAGAGAGCCCAGCAGGACTCAGAGGGGAGAGTTGGAGGAAAAAAAAAAAAGGCAGAAAAGGGAAAGAAAGAGGAAGAGAGAGAGAGAGTGTGTGTGTGAGGGAGAGGAGCGGCTGAGCCCACCCCGATGGCCGCGGACGAAGTTACTGGAGGGGCGCGCAAAGCCACGAAAAGCAAACTTTTTGAGTTTCTGGTCCATGGGGTGGTGAGTGGGGGAAAGTTAGCGGGGGAGGGTGAGTGAGCTGGCTCCGGCTGAATGGAGGGATGGCCGGGAGGGGCCAGGCGGGCTCTCCCCTCACAGCTCCCCTCGGCTCTGGGGGTGGGGGGCATGCTGGACCCGCGCCCCAGCCCCAAGGCAAGGTGTGCCAGGAAAGCCTCAGAGCCTGGACCATGGGAATGGGGATGGGCAGGGAGGGGGCGAGGCGCCCACTCATTGGAGACTTGGGGGATACGTGGGGAGAAGACTAGGGGAAGATCTGAGGGACAGCCTCAGGTAGGGGCATCCTCTCTGTGACCCCAAACTTAGTCTGTGACTCAGGCCGCTCTCTCCCTCCTGGCCAGGGAGAAAACAGGGTTGTCGGAGCTGGGACATCAGCATTGGGTCTTACTCGCTCCCGGGACTCGGGAGTGGAGTAGCAGGTGACTTTAAGGGAGCTGTGATCGGGAGAAATTCCCAGCACCCAAAGAGGTGTCCAGGCTAGGCCTAGGCAACCTCAGCATCGTGGCAAGAGGGAGGTGGTGGGAGAGCTCCTGGAGCCCCCTGTCCCTAGAGACAGGGAGAGCCCTCACGCAGTGGATGCCTTCCTTTGGAGAGCTGAGGCTGTTTGAGGTTTGAGAGTTCTCTTAGCACACTGGAAGATGTTCCCAGGTCGTCAAAGGTGTGAAGAGGTGGGGCCCCATGGGGTGTGAGACTTGGGACCTGGAGAGAGAGAGCAGAGTCACCATCCAGAGGGGAGATTGTGATGGCAGAAGCAGGGAAGATGGAATGTCAGAAAGGCCAGGGTATACCTCTGAAGGAATGAGGCTCCAAAGAGAACTCGATGGTCTGGGGGATGTGGGCTGTGGCACTGAGTCAGTAGAGGATGTGTGTGTGTGAGGGGAGTAGAGCAAGATGGGAACTGATGGAAGTGACTGGGGGGGGCAGGCATGACATCACCTGGTGGGGAATAGGTGATGATGATAAGAGATGGAGGTATATTCAGGTCCCCTCATTTTTTAGAGGAAATTGATTTAAAAGACCAAATTTGGGATTTGCCCCCATTGGAAGTCCTCTTTTAGGTTATGGCAAATTCTCCAGAATGTAAGTGGTTCTTTTTGGCTCCTTGGGGAGGAGATCTAGAGCTCCCCAATTCTCTTGGAGGCAAAGGAGGTCCCCTGATAAAGAAAGAATAGGAATGACTAGCTTTGCTAAGTGGTGAAGGGCCTGTGGTGGCCCTTGGACTTGACTTCTGTGCTGTCTACTTCTGGAGTTGCTCACCCCCAGGGAAGGGCATTTGGAGGAAACTCACCCCAAGAATACTAAGCCTCAAGCCCATTTCCAAATGAAGCCCCTTTGAGAAAATGGGCATGGGATGTGGAATTAATATGCCTAACCAAGGAATGATGTGACCAACTTAGAGCATTAGATCTTATGCTGTGAGCTTTGCAGGGTGTTGCCCTGTGCTCCCTCCACAGAGATCAGGCAATCCTCTGTGAGTCTGCTCTGTGGGTGGGGAAGGGGAATCGAAGGCTCCAAGAAGGACTTGCTCTGAATATCCATGACCAAGCAACCCACCTCAGAAGTGTGAGTGACAGGACCAGCGGGGCTTCCTGGGAGACTGAGGGAGGGGGGAAAGGGAGAGTCAGCACAGGAGGAAGGGGGTCTGTTGTGGGGAAGTGACTACCCTCCCTCCCTCCCTCCAGGATTCTCTTATACTGAGGCCTTTTAGTATCTTGGCCTTAGGAGAGATGGGCAGAGACAGCTGGCCTCAAGTAGGGGGAGGGGAGATTAGGGTTAGGGATATTCTGGGGTAGAGGAGAGTTGGCTGCTCTGGGGGCATCAGGCTCAGTATATAGGCTCCTCCTTGTGACTCAAAGGCAGCTGTACTCCTGGGAGGGGAGCACTTAGGCTAGAACTGGTAATTTCATGAGAAGATGACAGGTGCAGAGAATCCTTAACCTCCCTCTCTCTTTCCTTGACCCTATCTCTCTTCTCCCTCTTTGTAGTCCCTGGATTCCCTTGCTCCCCACTCCTCCCTCCCCCAACTGTTTTCTAGGGCCTGGACAATTGGGGTTAATGAGCATGTAGATCACTTCATTTGCTCATTTGCATCTCATTTGCATGTCATCTGACCACTGAGGGACAGGGATGCTGATTTCTGCCTCATCTCCTTCTCCAAGGCCCCTCTGACCCCTTACTGTATTGAGTGGCAGGATTTGATTGAGTTGGGGGGGGTGAGAATGAGGAGGACAGTTAGGGGAACATTTCATGTAGGATTCCAGAACCTTTGGAGGAAGTTGGGGAAAACTGGACAGATTGGGACTGTATTCCCTAAATATTCTTTCCTACCTTATCAAAGAGTGGTCCAAGGGGCAGCTAGGTGGTGCGGTGGATAGAGCATCGGCCTTGAAGTGAGGGGGACTGAGTTCAAATGCGGCCTCAGACCAAACACTTGACACTAGCTTTGTGACCCTGGGCAAGTCACTTAACCCCAATTGCCTTTAAAAAAAAAAAAGAGTGGTCCAAAGAGAAGTGGAAGTAAACAAGGTCAAGGCCTACTCTTCGGCTTTTACAGAACCTATTTCCAACTCTGACCTGCCCCAGACTTTCTTTGACCCAATATTCTGACCTACTCTAATATCACCTCTGACCTTGTCTCTGGATACTATAGTTACTATAGTGTACTATACTATGAGAGTATCTTGGATACTATCTTCCATCACCCCCAGATGAGAAAAGAAATGGGAAACCCAACAAGATCCTATCTCCAATCTGTCCTCCAGCATGTTCAAAAGAAAGCTGCTGGTCTCCTATCCCTCTGTGATCTTCTTCTCTCAGAACATGGATCAGGATTAGAGCAGAGTCTCATTGGAAAGGAGAGGAGTGGGGATTTCAGTCAGATGATTTGGAGCCAAAGAGCAAGAAACAGGGTCCAACAGGGACCTGGAAATAGGGTTCATTTTAGGATCCACTGTTGGGCTTTATACCAATCAGAATCCCAGTCAGCTTCCAGGGGCATCAGCTCCTCCAAAGGGAAGCTTAGTAGGGCTTCCACCTTTCACTATTTTCTAAACTTCCCTAATCACTGACCCCAGTCAGAGGCACAGAGCTCTCCAACCTTCTTGGCTCACTAAGCTGTCTTAGTTTCTTGGATTCAGAGAACTGCCATATCCAATCCCTAATTACCTGTCTTCCTTCCTCTGCTGCAGCCACCATTGCACCCATTTCCCTCTTTCCCTTCTACCCCCTCTAGACCACAAGAGTGCATTTTCTGGGATTTATTTACAAAGAAAAAGAGAATATACAAATTCAAAAATAATACACCAGGGCAAGGTAATTAGAAGTATGTGTAAAAGAAATCTACCCAGTCCCAGACTGAGTGGCACCTAAGTTTTCTAACCTAATCCTTAACTAAAGTTCCCCAGGCCTAGCCTATTCCATGATTCCTTCTTTGCCAAGAGCCCCTAATCTGGAGTCATATTCTCCTCATAGCCCCAGGAAAGGATGCCATTACTTAGAACACACCGAAGCCAATTTTGGGATTGACCCACCTGAGTTTTCTGTATGCACTTATTCATCCATTCTTCTAATCCCCAACTCAACCAACCAGAAAGCCTTCTCATGACTTGACCAGACTGTGGTGCTCTTCCATCCAATTACTTTGTAATATTTCAGTAACTGCTTTCCTCCCTCCTGTCTACCAAGGAGAGGTGGAACTGGTCTACGGTTCTCATCCCCTCTAAAAAGATAGCCCCTTTATTTAGAACCACAGAGCAGACAGGGTTAGGAAGTAAGAAATTAGGAGACAAGGTTAGACAGGGCTGGGGATTGGGATTGGATTGGATTGAGCCCCAGGAGTCTAGCCCTTGAGTTTAGAAAGGCAGCATCCTCTAAGGAAATTACAGAACTAGAAGCCTTGAGGCTTAGATTCCCTAATCCTGCCTTTGCCACAAATTAGCTGTGTAACATATAGCTTTCCTCTCTGTAAAAAGGGATGCTGATTAGATCAGCAGTTTTTTAACCTTTTTTGGTGACCAGGACAACCTTTGGCAGTCTGGTGAATCTATGGACCCCTTCTCAGAATGTTTTTAAATGCATAAAATAAAACACATAAAATTATGAAGGAAACCAATTATATTGAAATAAAGATGTAATTTTTACCATCTAAGTTCACAGACCTCTTGAAATCTATAGGTGATCTATCTCTTCCAGCCCTAACATTCTATAATTTTACGACCTCAAGCAAATCACTAAACCTTACTTTCCTAGTTTGTCAAATGGGTGTAATAATACTTTCCCTACTAATGGCATAGGATTGTTGTGAGGATCATATGAGATTCCTTCATTCAGCAAATATTTATTGAATTCCTGCTCATGCACAACCTCCACAGATGTCCCACTATGATTCATCATTGTGATAAAGAGGTGACCCTGGGTCTTGAAAACTGTGCCAGCCAAGTATAAGTAGTTCTGGCATGTGCTCTCAAGCTGGAGAGACTTCATGTATGGGGCCAGTGATTGACTGTATCTACCATGCAAGCACGACCCAACCAAGTGCAAAGAAGTTCATTGTCAGAGTGCTGGCTGCTGTAGCAGCTCATGTTGATGTGATGTTTTCTAAGGCAAATGAAGGCCTAGGACACACATTGGTGAGGGAGAGCCCACATGAAGATGATGATAGGTCCTTGAGGTATTGAAGAGAGGTAATGGCATGATAGTTGGTCCCTGAGTCCGTAAGCCCTGGGTTCAACTCTTTCCTCGGATGTACTCTGATTGCACGATCCTGGGCAAGTGACTTAAATTCTCAGTACCCCAGGCAACTCTTAAAGACTATTGGTTGCAATTCAGTTGTTGATGTGCCATAGTAGAGGGTATTCCTGAAACCTATATGTCCAGACCAGTATGCAAACTACTGCACTAGGTGGTGTGATAATAAGCATGAAAAAAGTTTAGGCGCTATTATTATTTACTCTTGCAGATCCCGATTGAATAGGACTCAAACGGATCCCATTAGGGGATCTGGGAAGTGCGCAGCTTCCTTTTGTAAGAATGAACTGCACTAAAGTAGAGCATATTCTACACCCTGATACTTCTCCCCCTCCCCCCCCCACTCTGCCCCCTTCATCCCTCTCATTGCTAGCAGCCTAGAAAGCTCAGGGTCGTAGCTGAGGTGTCTTGGACTTCTGAAGGTATTTGGGAGGTGGGTGGGGAAGGACTGTTACTGTCGGCTGTATCCAGATGTTGATGTGGCCAAATTAGAGGTTTAAATCTCAAATGGGCTTTGAGCCTCCAGGTGTGATCTCTGGAGAACAGATTCAAAGGCTAGCTGCTCCAGTCTGACTGGCTCGCCATGTCTCTGCTTTGCTCCCCTTCTCCCCCTCACCCTGCTCCCCAACCCAGCGCCCCGGGATGCCGTCTGGAGCCCGGATGCCCCATCAGGGGGCGCCCATGGGTCCCCCGGGTTCCCCGTACATGGGCAGCCCCGCCGTTCGGCCTGGCCTGGCCCCGGCCGGAATGGAGCCAGCCCGCAAGCGAGCAGCACCCCCACCCGGGCAGAGCCAGGCGCAGAGTCAGGGCCAGCCAGTGCCCACAGCCCCTACCAGGAGCCGCAGGTGAGTGAGAGAGCTACCTGCAAGTGGAGGGAAGGAGGGGGGGGAGGAGAGTGATTGGCTTTGGGAATAGCTAGTCTTAGGGGCAAAGTTTTTAGCTAGGAGTAATCAAGATGGAAGAATATGTTCCCCCCTCCACTCCCCATTCTAGGTGAATTTAAATAGGTGACCTAGAGTCAATGGCCTTCCTTTAGGCTTTTTTAGCCTTTGGCTTTCCAAACTATTTTCCTTCCATAGCTCATTTATGAAGTGATGGCATATCCCCAGCTTCTGCCTCTTCCTTGCATTCCCCATGTGCTCTCTTGCCTGCCCTTATCCCACCTTGTCCCTTCTCCCCAACCTCCCATCATTACTGTCCCCCTGGCTCTCAGCCCCAGCATATCTGCTCCGTTGGTTCTCTGTCAGCTCTTGGGGGTGGTGGCTCAATTGGTTATAGTCCTGGGAGGGTCTTAGAGGCCGCAAGACAGGTGCCAAGCCTACCAGATCAAGCGTGGCTCCATATCCTCTTGATCCAGTTCAGTCCCACCAGTATCAGCTTCCTCCCTGCCGCAGCTTGGGCTGCATATACAAAACTCCCTTTAGGTCTTTGGTTGTTAGTGAAACATGGAAGCCTTACTTTGCACAACAGATGAATTCTTGAAAAGGGTGTAATTAGAACTTTTGTAAATTATCATTAATGTTCACTTGAATCCTATTTTAAAACATTCAGTTCAGTTCACTCCTTAAAGCCTCACTTTCCTTATCTGTCAAATGAAAGAATTCACTAAATGACCTCTGAGGTTCCTTCCAACTCTAAATCCATTGAGTTCAAAGGAGTCTCATGGTAAAGTAAATGACGCTAGCCTGAACAGCATAACTTGTCCCCAGTTTATCACATGTAAATCTGGATTTTCCATATAGTGAGTTAGCTTAAAGTGAGGTACACCTGTGAAAAAAAGAGGCTTTCCCCTCACCTCCCTCGGGTGGGATAAGAAGGTGGGGGATGAGGTTGAACGGGGAGCTGGGCAATGAGACAGAACACCACATGGGGGCAGTGTGGAGCTATCGTCCCAGTACATGCCTAAACCAGAGCCTTTCATTTCCCCAGCCTCTGTTTAAAGAACAGATCCTAGGATTGTACAATTTACAGTTGGAAGGGATCTTAGGGAGCATTTAATCCTATTTGAGGGTCAGAGGCAGAGACCTTATAAGAGAAAGTTCAAATCTTTCCCTAAGCCCCAATGTGGCTTTGATCCCTCAGTCTCCAGTTGCCAGCCACACCTCCCTAACTGTATATAATACTAAATGATGCCCCTAGCATGGGCATACAAGGGATATAGACATGAGTGTCCCCAGAGCCTACCCATCATCCTGGTTGTGCATGCATGTGTATCCTTTGAATGCCTCACCCCCAAGCTGGGGCACATCCTTAGCCCATTCCCCTGTGACTAGAAAGAAAGCAGCCTTCCTTTCCCTTAGGCCACCGGCCCTAACCCATGCCTTCTCCCCCAAAGTTAACCTGATAACCCTGGAGTTTACTGGCTCGAGCTCCCCAGCCCTGCCCTGCCCCCATCCCTGGTCTTCCTTCCAGTCCAAGCTGCCTGCAAAATCCAAGCCAACAAGACCTTTGAATATCACTCCCTCTCCTTGTCCCCCAAGTCCAAGTTGTTCCAGATCCTCCCTAACCCTGTGGATGCGGTGGGAGGGAGAGGGATTCTAGGCTAGGGAGTGATTATGGTCAGCCCTGTCCCCCAGGAAAGGTCACAGCCCCAGCCCCAGCCCCACTGCCTGGCCGCTCAGCCCCTCAGGCAAGCGGGCAGGCTGTGGGAACCCCAGCCGGGCGGGCGGAGATGTCGGGATAATTTAGCAGGTGGCCTCGTTACTCCCAGATCTGTCGCCATGGTAACCTGGTTTTTTCTTTAAAAAATGTACAGTGCCAAGAGGAGGAAGATGGCTGACAAAATCCTCCCTCAAAGGGTGAGTGCCTTTCACGGCAGCCCCCCTGCCTGTCCCCCTCCCTTTCTGCTCCCCTCCTCTGCTGCCCCCCCCCACTGCGATACCTCCCCCTCCTCCCTCCGGGCCAAAGCTTCTTCGTCACAGTCACTTTCACTTTTTCTCTAAAAAGCTAATTAAGAAGTGAGGCTCCCCAGGCCAGCGGGTTGGGAGGGGGGAGGGGGACAGAGGAAAGACGCAGAGATATGAGGGGCCAGAATGCTGACTGGAGCTGGGGGAGGTGGGGTTTCAGTAAATGGAAGTTGAGGGATCTAGAAATAGAGACTGGGGACAAAAAGGGGTACAGAAGCTTTGGGGGGCACGGTTAAGGGGAATAGAAACTGGAGCCTGGGGCTAAGCTGGGAAGTAGAATACTTCAGAGAGCTGGCATAGAGACTGGTTGGGAGAATAGGGAGAGGGTAGCAAAGAGACTGAACAGGGTAATTGTCCCACTGTTAGGGTGAAGGGTAGGAGCCTGAATTAATGTCTAAGTCACCCAAATGCCAGCAGTTTGTGCACTATGAGACTAAGGTCTGACCCCGTAGTCCTCAAAAGTATGGCTACTGGCTCCCTCAGTTGTCTCAAGGACCCAAGAGCCCTCGGCTTCACAGTGACCACTAGGAATCCACCATGTCTCATTAGACCCCCAAGCTTCAGTGACTATGTTAAAGGATAAAGTGGGCAGCTTTTCTCCTTGCTGGTTTAGTTTGCCAGCTGATTCTCCCCCTCCCTAATGACAGAATGGATGGGTTGCCTTAAAGGATGAGATAATCCCCTTCTCCCTAACTTGTGAAGTCTTTTCTAGCAAATATGGATATGGAGTCTCCCCACTCCTCAGTCAATTCCACACCTCAGGATTGACTGAAACCCTCACGTTCTACACTCAGAGTTTAGACACCCCTAACTCCAAAGTCCTGGGAGAAGACGACATCTCTACATTTCATAGCCCAAGTTTGTTGAAGCCCCTAATTCTCTGCCCTCCCCTCCAGATCCGAGAGCTGGTCCCTGAGTCCCAGGCTTACATGGACCTGTTGGCCTTTGAGAGGAAGCTGGACCAGACCATCATGCGGAAGCGAGTGGACATCCAAGAAGCCCTGAAAAGGCCAATGAAGGTGTCACGGGGTTGGAAGTGGGACCCCACAGAGCCAGGCCCTTGGGCACATAGTATCTAATTACCAGAGGATAGAGTATAAGGAAGCAGCAGTGGTAGAAGACACTGGATGAGAATTGAGAGGTCTGGATTCATATCCCATCTCCCAATACTAAGTAGCTATGTGACCACAAGCAAGTTATTTAATCTCAAATTACTTAACCTCTCAGCTTCAGATCCATCGGTAAAATGGGGATAATACCTGAAGTATCCATCTCATAGGATCATTGAGGAAAGTTTAAATGAGATGTTGGTAAAGTCCTTTGCAAACTTGAAAAAGCTCTTTATAAAAGTTAGCTATTATCTGCCCTGGGGGAGTTTGATATCTGCCCTCTGGATATTATAGCATCTGTTCTAAGGTAGACGGGCATATGGTACCCTCCCCGAAGAATAAAATGTTGGTCCTACAAGTTGGCTATCTGCCTCAGGGATCAAAGGCTCTTCCCTGACTGCTCAGTGGTGGGTGTGTCACTCTTTTTTCTTCTACAGCAAAAGAGGAAGCTTCGGCTCTATATCTCCAACACGTTTAACCCTGCAAAGCCAGATGCAGAGGACTCAGATGGCAGCATCGCATCCTGGGAACTGCGGGTGGAGGGGAAACTGCTGGATGACGTACGTCCTGGCCCAGGTCTCTCCACGGGTTCCGGGGTGGGTTATGGGTCTACGATGGACTTGCTGGGACAGATGCAGCAGCTATATTTGTGCCAGGCATCAGGGGGCAAGACAGAGGCAATGGGATAGGATGGGATGAGGGGAAGGGATGTGGGAATTGGGGTGCTTATGCAGAAGGGACAATTCTAGGGGAGGAAGGGAGGAGGCTGCATGTGTTCATGTTGCCCTATCTTGCCCTCATCAATTTCATCCTGATAGCCCCTCCCTTGCCTGCTCCCAGCCCAGCCTTATTCTACCCCCCATGGCCCCTGTTTTGCCCCCACGGCCCCTGTTCTGCTCCCACAGCCCAGCAAGCAGAAGCGGAAGTTCTCTTCCTTCTTTAAGAGTTTGGTCATTGAGCTGGACAAAGATCTCTATGGCCCAGACAACCACTTGGTGGAGGTGAGAGATCCTATTCATTCATTTATTCATACAGCAAAAAAGTCTTGTTATTGTGCCCCCCAAGTCCTGCCCTCTCCACACAGAGCCCAAGATTGATCCTTTTAGCAAACATTTATTAGGTACCTCCTGCGTGCAGTACTCTACAGCAGCTTGCAGACAGGTCCCCGACTAAGATCACCACCATTTCCAAGCTGTCTCAGCATTTAGCCTAGAAAATGGCATCCTGGAGCTCAAAGTTACCCAAAATTCAGGCAGGGCTGTGGTGGTAACCTAGCTCTTTTTGCCCTGGACAGTGGCACCGGACACCCACAACACAGGAAACGGATGGATTCCAGGTAAAACGGCCAGGGGACCTGAGCGTGCGCTGCACCTTACTCCTTATGTTGGATTACCAGGTACCTGCTCCCTCCTGCCTGCTTCACCTCAAAAACCACATCAGTGCCCTTGTCCTCTGTGGGAAAAGGCCCGAGAGGCCCCCAGTGATTTTTCTCTCAGATAGACCCCCTGCCTTAGACCTGTGGGTTGGGCCCCTTGGAAACCCTCTTCTCCTTCCCCAAGTCTCTTCCTTTGGGAATGCCTTATCTCAAAGAAGCCCTTTCTTCACGGTCCCCAGTTCCAAAATGTCTGCCCGTCCACCTCCCTTTATCCTCCCCTGTACTTGTTCCTACAGCCTCCCCAGTTCAAACTGGATCCTCGCCTGGCACGACTGCTGGGGCTTCACACACAGAGCCGATCAGCCATCGTGCAGGCCCTGTGGCAATACGTAAAGACTAATCGGCTGCAGGATTCTCATGACAAAGAGTACATCAATGGGGACAAGTACTTCCAGCAGGTAACCTCTCCCCTAAATCCAGGGATCTGAGGGAGCAAGGAGTAGGGACAAAGACTTCCAAGGTAACTAGAACCTAAAACTCTCTTGAATCTGTATTTCATCTTGCAAATGGGGATGCTACCTCTTCTCCTACTGCCCAAGAGCATTGAGGATCAAATTCCCTAACTTAATGAATATTTATTGAACTCCCTACTACACGCAGGAGCAGGCTTCAAGCTTCATGGAGAAGATTTTCAAGAAGTAGATTTTCATTGGAGGCCACATGTGTAGAGGAAGGACCAACAGATCAGGAACAGGAAAACTGGGTTCTGATCCTGACTTCACCACTAAATGCCTGTGTGGACAGACAAGTCACTTAAACCATTTGAGTGTCCTCAACCAGACCTAGAGTCTTCCAAAATTCTAGCGTTTTAGAAGCCCAGGTTCTCTGGGAGTTAGGAATCAGTTCTGTTTCTAGCCCCAAGATCTACATGACCTTGAACAGATTTCTTAACTTCCATTCGGAGCCAAATTTTCTTTGTTTCTGAAATAGAAATACCAGCCTCACCTACCACATAGGACTCTTGTGAAAAATATATAATGCATGTAAAAAACACTTTGAAAAATATAAAGAATTCTACAAATGTGGGAGGATCACTAAGCTATTATTAAATAATCTCAGAAGGTAATCTCAGAGTAAGAGTTCTTTCTTTAGTCATATCACCACACCCCCATTTTTACTGAGTAATGATGGCTGGTCTCAGTCTCCATAATGGGGCTTTTCTGGAGTTGGAAAAATGAAATGAGGACCCTGACATCCTCAAGCACAAAAGGGTGATATATTTCCTATCCCCTACCCCCTTTCCCCAGATCTTTGACTGTCCTCGGCTGAAATTTTCTGAAATCCCCCAGCGCCTCACAGCCCTGCTACTGCCCCCAGACCCAATTGTAATCAACCATGTCATCAGGTGAGATAGTTCCTCTCCCTCTCCCCACCCCAGAATTCTCCAGGTACTTTCCCTTCCCCGCCTCCAATTTTTGGTCTTTCCTCAGCTTCCCATTGATCCCTTTGGCTCCTATCCCAAGCCTCTTGGGCCCTGTACAGGCCCTGGAATCTGGAAGGGTTGCTTTTCTCCTGGTAGTGTGGACCCCTCAGACCAGAAGAAGACAGCATGCTATGATATTGACGTGGAGGTGGAAGAGCCACTGAAGGGTCAGATGAGCAGCTTCCTTCTGTCCACAGCCAACCAGCAGGAGATCAGTGCCCTGGACAGTAAGGTAGGGTCAGTACTTAGAGCTGGCACTGAGCATAAACCTGGAGAACAAAATGCAGATATAGAATGAATGTCCTGGAGCATAAGCAGATGATGACTTTTCCATCTTTTTCCCTTTGCTTCCTGAATCTCAGTATCTTCCTGTGCCACTCCCCTCTCCCCCACTTCCTTAAGATCTTTGAAGGGTTAAAGGATGTGAAGACTTGCCTTTGGAAGCACAGGAGAATGAAGTCACACCCTACTCCCTCCCTCTCTCATGACTTCTCTTTCTGCCATCGAGACAGGTTCAGAATAAGAAAGCCTTTCTATTTCACTTCTAGATCCATGAGACCATTGAGTCTATAAACCAGCTCAAGATTCAGAGGGACTTCATGCTGAGTTTCTCCAGAGACCCCAAAGGCTATGTCCAAGACCTTCTCCGCTCCCAGAGTCGGGACCTTAAGGTAAGACGCTGGAGTGGAGGAAAAGCTCAGGGTTGTGAGTGAGGAATGAAAGAGATTTGGTAGATTTTTAGCGTTAGGAAGATGGGTGAAAAGAAAGCTGGTTCTGGGTTGAGAGGCTGATTCCTGTGCTGTCCTTCAGGTAATGACAGATGTAGCAGGAAATCCTGAGGAGGAACGTCGGGCAGAGTTCTACCACCAGCCCTGGTCCCAGGAAGCTGTCAGCCGCTATTTCTACTGCAAGGTAGCACAATAGTTCCAACCACGTACACTCTCCTTTCCCTATCCACTCTATTCCAGGGCAAGTTATTTAAAAAAAAATAGCTTCTTCATTGAGAATCCCCCTGGAGAAATCTCTCCTATTCCCTATGGGGAAATCTCTCCCTTCTTCCGCCCCCAAGGTACAGTACCTCCCCTGCTCCCATCTAAACACAGGAAGCTTGCTCCCAGGATTTCTGCCCAGGTTAGGTGGCCTGTGTGCCTGTGGGTGGGCTCTTCCCTCCCTGGGGGTGCTGCACCCAGTACTGCTCTTCCTTTCTGCAGATCCAGCAGCGCAGGCAGGAACTGGAGCAATCCCTGGGTGTGCGCAACACCTAGGGACACCTCCTTGGACCAGACTCCACCATGGACCTCCAGGGCCAGGTCCCCCCCCACCCCAGGGACCGCCCCCTGGGCTGTAACATCACTTCTGAGATATTTTCCATGTGGGGCTGAGGGGACCAGATTAAAGGTCATTCGGCTACCAGTAACTGTGTAGTTATTGGGAACTGGGAAGTTGGAAGAGGCAAAAGACAGTGGCTCATTGGGAAGGACGCTTTCACATTCCTTTCCCCTCATACTTTTCCTTTCTCTCAGCCCTGCCTCCAAACCTAACAATAATTTGGTAGAAGAAACTTTTAATAACATTTCTCATTTAAAAAAAATACAGTAACAATTTCTCCATCTGTCTCAGACCATCTTGCCTTGCCCTTCCTGGGGCAAAAACAGCAAAAGGGAAGGGATAAGGAAGTACCAGTGTACAGAGGAGTGGATTAGGTACTATTGGCCTGCTCTTGTTCAAAAAGCGCCATAGCAAGTTGAGCCCGGCTACCCAATCCCTCCAGATTGCTGAGCCTACAGCGATGGTAGAGTTCCTCACTAAGCCTCGGGCTGCAGTCCCGAAGTGAAAACCTCTGCACCAGGCCTGGCTCAACTGCACGAAAAAGGTGCAGTCCTGAGAAGCGTAGAAAAACATCAAGCACCTCTAGTCCCTCAAGGGCTTCCTCTTCTTCCTGTCCAGCCAGTTCCCCGGCCAGCCGGGCTCGAGCTGCTAAGTAGTCAGCATTGTAGAAACACCCCTCGGAAGAGGCCTGCCGGTCAAATCGGCCTCCAGCTGAGGCCCCCCGAGGCTGATCAGGACCAGCAGGGGAGGGTGGATCAGGGCCAGCCCCAGGAGGCCCTGGGGGTGACTTCACTGGGGCTAAAGCAGGGTTGAACTCCTGGAAGTGGACAGGGAAGAAAGCCTGCCAGCCTGAGATGGCATTCATGCGGCAGCGGTTGAGAACATCAGGCCCAGGCCTTGTCCAGACAGTAGTTAGGAAGAAGAGTGTATCTACTGGGTGTTTTTTTGAGACTACATCCATGAGCCGCACCTGGGAGGGTGCCTCAGCTCGCACAGCAAGCCAGGCCAGTCGTGTCCCAGGGTGTCTGCGCTCCAGCTCAGCTGCTGCTGCCTTCACCCCTGCAAAGGGGTCTGGGGCCCCTCGACCACCCTCCCGTGGCCCATAGACCAGCAGCAGGGTCAGTAAAGCATGTTCCCTTGGCTCTAGGACACCAGCTGCAAAGGCCTCTAGAAAGGCTGGGGCAGCGGCAGCTTCTGTAGGCAGAAGGGGGAGCACTAGCTGTACCCTCGTGGCCTCGGTGACATAAGGCATAGGTAGGATTTCCACTCTGCTCAGTGGCCGAAGTAAACTGACTCTTCGAGCTAGGGCTCGACGGTGCCCACGTTGGGTCACAGCCTCCAAAAGGAGGTCCAGCGTATACTCCATGCCCCTTGCTGGGTCAAAGCGGCGGTAACCGTTGAGGAGCCGCTGTTTTCGGAAGCGTAGGCGGGGCTGGTAGCGCCTATTCAACTGCTCCAGAGCAGTCTCCACAGCATCACCCACATCTGCCCTGCTGGCCCCCCGGAGCGGGCATTTGGGGGCCCCATCTGCACAGGAGAAGATGTGCTGCTCTGTGAAGTAATCCCAACCCAGCACCTCAAAACGGGAGCGTGGAGTGAAAGGGGCAGGGAGCCCCACTGGCCAGCTCAACCCTGCTTCACCCTCTGGGGTCAGCACTGTAAGGTTTTGGATCTGTGCCTAGAGAAAGAGAGAGCATAACCTGTCAAAGCCTTACACAGGGCCTCACATAGCTAGGGCTTTCTAAGCTCAAATTCACCTTTCAGGTCTAGCCCTGCCATTCATTAGCCACAGGAACTTAGGCATATCATGAAACCTTTTTCTTCCGTTTGTAAAATGGAGATAATAAGACTAACCCTATCCACTTCACAGAGTTGTTTTGAGAGTTAGATAATAGAAATTAATTGTTTTGAACAAAAATTAAGAGCACTAGAGAAATATAAATTGTAACAACCTTTTCTCCATCATTCCCAAACCCAATAGCACATCCCTGTCACAGCCAGGCCCTGTTCTTGCCCCTACTTTGTCTATATATGGTTTCCATCCCCCACCCCCTAGCTGTACATTAACCTACTACATCTAGACATCTCTGGAGGTCATAAGTCCCCAGGAGCAGGAACAAAAGCTTCTCTTCTTAATTAAGAGAAACTGCCAGGCTTCTGCCCAACACAGTACACACAGTATTCCTGTATCCATATCTCCCTGAGAGTTTGCTTGTAGCCTCTTTTACTCCTCACATAACCTCAGACACTTAAACAGCCCATGGGCTCACCCAGTAGCTTTCTCCCTCTGGTTATCTTAGACATGAGTCAAAATCTTCTTCTCTAAAGATGGTCAAAAATCAGATCTAGTCACCACCTTCTTTTCCATTCTGGCCTAGTCCACTGCTCCAGCTCATCTGGATGCTTTCTCACTGTAAACCCATTTCAATTCCTTTATCTTCCCTCTCCCTATGACAAAAGCCACCTTGTAAACTATCTCCAATTTCTGGCTCACCTGCAGCTGCTCTATCTCACTGTAGGCCCGATCCAGCTCCAGGGCACTGAAGCGCTTGTGTAGCCGATACATGAGCGTCCCATCAGAGACAGGGTGCACAGCAAAAGCACTCAGGAATGCTGAGCTTCCCTCCTTCTCAGGATCCCTGTTCTTGGCCAGCTCAAAAGAGCGATACTGCTGCCCCTAGAGGGACAGAGAAAAGACAATGTCCTTTTCACCCAACTTGTATATATGCCCACTGCATTCTAACCCCCCCCCCAATACAGGGGACTTGCCCACTGCCCCTTAAGAGTCTCTTGCCCAAGAACCTCCCTTTTCCCTGCTGGATTACTCATCCCCAGTGTTCTAAAGGAGGTAGGGGAAGGGGACTGTAAATTCACTCCAGCTTGCACCTCAATTTCACTTCTGAGTCCCATTGTTCTGATATCCAAAAGGAGAGATCAGCAGCTAAGAATACCCCATTCCCTTAAATGGGCCTCCTGTTTCTCCAGGGAAGAGCCCCATCTTTCTGGACTGGAAGGGTGGAACATATCCAGGAACAGTCCTTTTCTCTCCAGGAGAGGGCTGAATGTGTAATAGTAGCTCTCACTCTCTCTCTGGGAGAAGAACAGATGTGTTCATTAAGGGGAAAAGATGGTTCTTCTCTGGGGGTAAAGGCCATGTCTAGTAAATTCCCATATGTTCAGTATTGTTCCTGTCTCTATTGGTCAAGTGTCCTGAGCTAATAATTTTGGTGTCTCTGAAGTTTTATGACTATTGCAGGGAAGGTACAGATTGATGCAAATACAGACTGGTGGCAGGGATGGCTTTTGCTGAAAATGCAAGTAGCTACTAAACTAAAGGTTGTATTGGCAGCAGCTTCTACAGAGATCAATTGAGTCGGGCTCCAGGACCACTCAGGAGACTCTGATGAGCCTCTTGGAGCCTGAGGTTATGGGAGGGCAGTACCTGGTGCTGAGAGACACAGCCGATGCCCAGGGAGTCGATCAGGCAGCGCCCAAGCCACTCATCAGGACGAGCACTGAGGATGTCTCCACGGCAGCCATCCAGGTGGGGCCTTAGCCGAAGCAGGAGGCTCCTAGACAGCAGGTAGCCAAAACCACCATGACAGTACCGGGCCTGCTCCCCTGCACCAATGAACTCTTCAGCCCGACCCAAGTACAGGTCCTGGTTGATACTAAGGTGGCCAGCAAGCGCGGCCAGGCGGGGAGCTTGGACATAAGTGTCATCCTGCATTACGAAGAACCAGTCATAGTCAGCACCAAAGTGAGTGTGAAGGTGGCGAAGGGTCTCTGACATGAGCCAGGCTGGGCGCTCATCCCCATGGGATACCACCTGCATCCCAGCAGGTGCTCTGGCACCTCGCTGTCCTGTGAAATACAGTAGCCGAGGAAAGTAGTGGGCCACAGTGCGGTTCACAGCCACTGCTAGTGTGGACAGTGTGGCCCGGGAGGTCAGTACAGCCACGAGCAGCCGTTCACGAGAGCCCAGTTCCGTCTGGATATACCGTGTCCTGTAGAGAGACCACCGAAGTCAAAGGACCAACTTCTCAACTCTCCAGAGCCCTTCTGAGATACAGTTTGTCCTTCAGATTATGCTACCTTAAGATTAGGCTAGGAAAGAAGGAAGAGACTATCTCTACTGACACTCAATTCATTCACTGATTAGAGAGGCACCCTGGCATAACAGGCAGAACTGGCCTTGGAGTCAGGGAGACAGGTTTAAATCTTGTACCAATCAAGCAAAGTGACCATGGGTCAATCAGTTAACTTTTCAATATCCCAGGCAACTCTCAAAGACTGTAATTTAACAGGTTGCTGATCTGCTTCACCTGAGGAAGTTTTCATATTGGGAATTCCTTACACTGATGAAATTATAGGTGTGGACCAAAAAAGAGTATTCCCGAATATCTGGCACTGTAAGTGTTTTTATAGGATTACTGAACGTGAATTAGATGTCCCTCTTGCCTTCAAGGAGCTTACAAATTTGACCTCTTATAAAGCCAAGGTAGGGTTCCTGTATTTCAAGGATTATACAGAGCACAACTCTCACCTGAGCACTTTCTTGTATGGCTTATTGGGATCCCTGTAGTATGGAACAATCCGGGGCTTGAAGTCTTCATCACTCTGGCCAAGCTGGGTCCTTGAATCTAGCTTCCGTGACCCCCCAAGTTCCCCCAAAGCCTCCACACAGGGGTCATCACCCTCACCCTGGATCCAGGAGACCCGTAAGAGGCTCAAACTGCACCCCAAGGACAGTCCTAGGAGGAGGGGTAGTGCTGGTCGCAGCAAAGCCAGAAGGGAGCTCAGTCGCATGGTGGTGTGTCCTGTGGCAGCGATGCCTTCCCCCAACAAGGGGCACAGCCTCGGGGATCAACTGGGCAAATGTTATATGTGTTATATAGCTTGGGGTAATGCTACATGTAAAGCCTTATGTTAAGAACCTGGAGTCAATGTGGTGTATAGCACAGCAGAGTAGGTGTGCTTCCAGGATCTAGCGTTTCCCAGGGAAGTTCAAGACAAAATCAGGACCCAGGAGCTTCCCTTGAGTCTAGCCAGGCCTTTATTTTTTAGCCCCCTCTTACTCCCCAGCTGTTAGAGCAGAAAAATCTAACTCTTGAACAGGAAGCAATTAGGCCTGCAATTAGTTTACCAAGATTCCACAGCTGGGATCACAGTTTGGTCTTTTGGTGAAAGATGAGAAAACCAAACATAAGGACTAGACTCCTGTTCCTGATACAAGGAGAGAATGACTTGCACTAGACCTAGTGCAAGTGGTGGCTATAAGAGATGAAAGAAGGATAAGAGGAGAGATTCATGGCACCTCAAACCAAGAGCCACCAACCACAGTAACTAACCTCAGCCTCAACCAAGATCTGCCTGTCCTGCAGAGTTCCAGGTTCCAGATCAGCCATACCCTAGAATTCTCACTTGGCCTATCTGTTCAAGATGATACAAGAAAGAGTGTCTGGCTCTCCTGGCCTTCCCTTTGGTGATGTGGAGAAAGGGGGAGGTCAGGGTAGTCCACAAGTCAAAAGTGACCAAGAGCTACTAATATTCTGCATCTGAGAAGAGGTACCTGAGTGAAGTAGGCAAGCTTGCTGACTAAGCAGCCACACCGTCTCAAAAGAGCCCAGCAGCAGATGGCATTTCCCTGGAATCTGGCTTACCTTAAGGCAAGCTGCAAAGAACAGTTTTGCCTGGATCGTTTTTTGAGGGAAATGGAAGAGCCAGGTTCCAGGAGTCTTTGCTGCATGAGTTCTTGCTCCTTTATCTGGTCTACCTATAGAGATTCTGCTACTTAATAGAGATGTGATTTTAGACAAGTCACTTCACCTCTCTGGGCCTCACTTTCCTCATCTGTAAAATGAGAGGGCTGGAACAGATCAAGTTCCCTTCCAGCTCTAGACCAAAGAATCCAAGAAAGATTCAAATACCAAAGAAACCAAAGAAGGTGAAGGGACTGCTAAATCTCCCTGCAAGGGGAAGCCTAGCTCAGCTAACTTTGGATGTACCTACATCAAACGTAAGGAAAACGTAGTTCTACCTCCCAGAAGCCAGGGATAAATACTAAGTCTGCACAGAGACAAAGACGAGTCTGGGTTTGTCCGGGGTTAGAGCTGAAAACCTGTTCTTTCAAAGAGCGCAGGGGAAGCAGCAAAACAAGCCCAGTTTGCTGTTATTTTCTTTTTTTTCGTTTTTCTTTTCGGGGGGGAGAGAAGGCAAAAAGAGGGAGGATCCTGACAAGGAGGGTCCTAAGGTTGAATAGAAGCTTCGGGGAAGACAGCGAGCCTCCTCCCAGGGAGTCCGAAGCGAAGCGGGTTGGACTCCAGCCCCACCGACCCGGGGAGAGCTCGGCCTCTGACTTGTTGGGGACCGTGATGGGTGCGGGGAGTGGGGGGGAGAAGCGGAGCGGGGGAGCAGCCTAATTTCCACACACCCCAGAGAAGGGAGATCCCGAGCAAAGAATGGAGAGGACCTGACGCTGTTCTAGGGGATGACAAAGCCCGAATCCCGGCCGCAAGACACGAACGAACCAGACTCCAAGTTCCGGAGACTTGCCGGCTCCGCTACTGTGGCCGCTGCCACCTCACAGCCCCCTGGGCCCGCTCCTTCCTCTTCCGCTTCCCCGGTCACTATGGTGACCGCATCCGGCTGCTTCCTCCTGGCCGCCAGCTTCTCTATGGCTCTCTCTGGGCCCCAGTACGCATGCCCAAACAGGACAGAGAGACCCAGCTGGACCAGTGCAACCCAGAAAGAACAGCGCCCACCTTCGGGACCGTCGGGATCGGCACATCGCAGAGAGAAGAGCTTGGTAATTCAGTGGGGATAGGGCACCTCCGGACGACAGCTCAACCCCTTGAGAACAGAGCAGCCCCGCGGGGCTGTCCTCGAGGACAGTGCAGCCCAGAGAGGACAATGGGGACAGAGTATCCCAATGGGGACAGAGCACCGCTCGACGACAGCTCAACCCCTTGAGAACAGAGCATCCTCAAGGACAGAGCAGCCCCGTAGGACTGTCTTTGAGGACAGCAAGGACAGAGTATCCCACTGGGGACAGAGCACCTCTGGATGACAGCTCAGCCCCTTGAGGACAGAGCAGCCACTCGAGGCCAGAGCATCTTCGAGGACAGCACAGCCCCATGAGAAAAGAACCGCTCCAGTGAAACAACAGAGGCCGGCGAGGACGTCGAAGCGTGGTGAGGACAGCTCAGCTTCGGCTATGGGGACAGAGCCGCTCCAAGAGGACAGAGCAGGGCTGAGCTGCCGGGCTGGACCAGCATAGCCACTAGGGGACTGCAGGACAGGCCAGATCAGCGGAGCGCTGGGGCCACAGCGCAGCCTGCAGCATGAAGACCGGTGAAGTCTGAACAGCTCAGGACAGCGCACCCTGGCGGGGACAGAGCAGCTCCACGAGGATGTCCTAACAGCTCGAGGAGGGCATAGACTTTCTGTCCTAAGGTGGCCTGGACACGGTCACTGTCCTTTTGCCTCTTTCTCCTTATCTTTCCTGGGGTTCCCCTCCCATTTCCCTTTCCCTTCCCAATTGCTCCCCTAATTCCTTTCTCCTTCTTGTTCCATAATTTAAATTTAATTTTTCAGTTCAATTGAACAAAATGTACTAAACACCTACTATGTACAAAGTAGAGGCAGCTACGTGGGTCAGAGGATAGAATGGCTGGATCTGGAATCAGGAGGACCTGAGTTCAAATCTGGCTTCAGATACTTACTAGCTGTGTGACCCTGGGCAAGTCACTTAATCCCTTTCTCTATTGGAGAAGGAAATGGCAAACCACTCCAGTATCTTTGCCAAGAAAACCCCATGGACAGTATTGGCATAGACAGTATTGTCCAAGGGCTCACAAAGAGTTGGACATGACTGAACAAGAGCAAATGTGCCAAGTACTGTTCTAAAGGCCTGGTATGCAAATATAAAGGACACAATCCATGCCCATTCCTTTTTCCAGCCCTCAAACAGCTTCTTTTATACATCGTATCTCCTTTCCATTCTTTCTTCCTCCTTTCCTTTTCTTCTCTCCTCTTCCATGCCTTCTCTTATTTCTCCCATGGCTATTTGTTTCACCTACCCTCCATCTTCGACCCTCTACTCTTCTGTCCTTTTCCCTTGCCCCTTTGCTCATCTCCATCTTCCTCCATACCTTTATAGAGGCTGTCCCCTGTATCGGAAATGCACTTTTTCCTCACCTCTGCCTTTTAAAATCCTTTGTTTCCTTCAAAACTCACCTCAATCTCATATACCTTCTACATAAGTATGTAGCCCTTTCCTTACCCCGCCCCAGATGCTAGTGCCTTCCACTCAAGATTACTTTGTATTTTTTTTTATGTAACTTGTATGTGTACATGTTGTCTTCACTGATTGAATGTAAACTTAGGACAGGATCACAGTGCCAGGCACATAGGAGGCACGTAGTCCTTCCAACTATAATAATTGCACCCAACCCTGCCTGTCTGTTATGGACTTTTGTACACATCTCCCATAAATTCACAACAGAAGCACTGTGAGAGCTTTACTCACTTTTTCTTGCCGTCATCAGTAGAGCACTTGGGTTGGTCATTGATTCCTTGCTCTAACCATTCGAACAGTCCATCTTCTTTTTAATCCATACATTTCTTTGATGGCATCATTTCTTTTGCTTTTTTAAAATTCTCTATAGTTGTATCATTGTAGACTACTCATACCCATTATTTATCTCTCTCTGTTGTACTGTGTGCAATATTCATTTTTATTTCTTCAGAGATTGTAACGTCACACATTTCAAGCCACTGGATGAATATTGGTATTTTTTAAATGAATGTCTATTTCAGGGAGAAGTTTCTAGTCATGAAAAGAACGATGCAATTTTCCAAAGGCAATCCGGCCGTCTATTCTCCCATTCAATTCTGGTCAGAATTCATTGTCCATTTGCAGTCCTAGTTTAAGATAGATACTAATGGGTGGGCACTACAGGCTGTCCTTTCAATTGTATATCATAGTCTGGATAATGGTGATTCTTTTATCTGTTTGGTTTTTCCGAACTGGATAATTAAGCCAAACTCTTTAGAATGTTTGTGGATCTCAGCTAGGAACCCCTGTAATTTTCTGGGGCATGGTGCTATCATCATAAGATTATCAAAAAACCAGGCAAACCTAGAGGATGTTAACATCTATAGGAAATGCGTCCTCAGTTTGGACTCCGTGCTGGATCTTCATGAAAGTAATGAACGCTTTTGTTGAGGAAGTGTTTCCCTGTTTTATGTTTCACTTGGTATTAATGAATAGTGGGTTGTAGAACAAAGCTATCTTTGTTATATTTTTTAAGAGATCTTGTATAATCTTGATACACACATGAGAAATACTTTGATGGAAGAGAGCCTAAGTCATCTGCATCTAAATTTAATGCCTTGTCTACCATATCATTTTCCCTTGGTGATAACTGAGGGCTGGCTACAAATATTGGTCTTGGGCTTTCTTAGCAAAAGCCAACAGAACTACTTCTTTCTACCTGCCTTGTCTTAGACATAACTATCCTCTGTATCAAGTTATTCGCCATACTGAATTTAAAGTTTCCGTATTTTGGGAATTCCTTTCATTTAAAAAATTTGGAGGAAGGAATTGACTGGCACTCTCACAAGTCTAACTGATGGCATAACCCTCAGCGTTCTCAAGATTATTTGATTACAGTTTGCATTTGAACGATTTTTAACTTTACAATAATCTTCATTCTTGGCAGGGTAGGTTTCAGTCTCATCAAAAACCAAAGGTTAGTATTTTCGATCACAGAGACATCAGCACCTTCTACTGTATTTTTATTGTCATCTAATCTCTTTGTAACTTTCTGAAATTTTACTCTCATTATGAAAAAATGAGATCTGACGATCTTTTGTTGTTTCCAGTATTGGCCACTTAACACAATTCCTAGCCTTCCTGATCTCTAAGATCTCTTTTTATAATGTATTAGCCCAGGTTAGGGTGGTGGTGGTGGTGGTGTGGGGCAGTAGTTATTTCAGCACTGGGTTTATAAGTGTAGCACAAGCTCTAAGCTCATTGTCCCAACCCATACCTGGACCAGCAGGTTGGATCTCCGTGGAATGAGGCAGATGACTTCTCCTCTTAGAGTTCTAACCCTGAAGGGTTGGTGGGTTTTCCCTAGTACTATTACTCATAAGCCCCCCATCTAGTATGTTCCCTCAAAGCCGATTGACCTGTTAATATCAATTCACTTTTACCAAGGGAAATTTATTGAGAAGGTACAGCAAAAAGCAAAGTACAATCATATCCTTTGCAACTGAGGGTACATTCTTCCCTCTTTGGTCCCTGAGGACCCTAAGTAAACTTAAGGTTGCTACAAAATATTCCTCCCTCCATGGAGAGAGAGGTGCTTCCTGGCATTGTGAATCCTTTTATCTCTTCATGGAATCCCCAGTAAGTTCATTTCTAGATGCAGCATGCGAATGAGTTGCCCCCTTGCTTGCAGAAAACAGTGTTTTGGCTCAATCAACACTGTTGCTTGGCTACTTTGAGATCTCTTCCCTTGACTTGGCTACTACAGCAACTGAGAGACACTATTACCTTGATTCTTTGCTAGGCCTTCTAGCCGCTTTTCTAACCTTTTAAAGCTCACAAAGTTGGAACCTGCTACATTGTTTCCAATACAAAATCACCTAAGATCAAGAAAGATAAATACAAAGAGGCAAAGGAGCAGAGATGCCTTGTGTTTATGACCACATAGCACAGATAGCAAGATGAGACAGTGATAGCAGATCACTGCCAGTATTTCCTCCCTCATGAAGAGGCCCATGACAGTTCTGGCCACCAGGAAAGGAAGAGAATTCATCTGTTTGAACCTTGTGTATATGTCCTCATATCCAACTTAACAGCTAATTAAACATCTTTTGTAAGCTGACAGAATGAAGAGAAGACGTGTAGATTTTCTGGGAAATGTTTAACAACTGGTTTTCTGAAAAACTAATGCATGCACAACACACTTTTCAGTTAATTCTGAATTAGTAACATGACAATCAATAAATCAAGTCCTGAGTCATCCGCCTCTTTCTAGGGTATAAATTCTCCCACTGGTACCAATGCGTTCTAGCTGTCTCTAAAATACCCCTGCCTGTGCCTGTTCTGAAGAGGGGGAAGGAAGGGCTCCTCCATCATCAATTTGTAGAAGCAGGCTTACTAAACCTCCCTTTGTATCCAAGCATGTGCTATAAGGGCTGGGTTCTTGTTGCCTCTTCCTTGATTACACAAGGACATGAGTGTGAGTGGGTTTGTGAAATAGTAACTATCAATCATTCCTCCAACAAACATCCAACAAGAAGCAGCCATGATATACTAGCAAAAGTACTTCCCTTAAAAGCAGATCCGGACTTTGAGTCCCAGCTCTATTGTTTACTGTGTGACAATAGGCACTGCTACTTTAAACCTCTATAAAATTCACTTTTCCTTGTCTGGTAAGTGGACAGAAAAATCTTTATACTGCTTTCCTCATAGGGTTGGTATGTGGAAAGTACTTTGTCAACCTTAAGGTGCTATGTAAATGTGAGCTTATTAAATTGCTCTTGAACCTACTATGAGGTAGAGTAAAAGATGCCGAGAAGTATAAGTCTATCTTTAAGTAGCTTATAATCTAATGTAATGGACTCTAAAATTTTGAGCATGTAGCTCATACATACATACACATGTACATATACATATATATTTGTATTTAGAATTATACAAAGGAGAGATCAGCATAGATGGCAAAGTAGGAAAAAACAGTACAGCTCAGCTTTCCTCCCATAGACAATAACAGCCACCTAGAAACAGCACCAGACCAGATTGGGAAATCCAGTGAAAAATCACAGTGAGTCATTTTTCCAGTCCAGGTCAGCATAGGGAGACAGAGGTCTGAAGGCAATGGGGACAGAGTGTAGCTAAGAAGTC
Organism: Phascolarctos cinereus; assembly: GCF_003287225.1. Lineage (NCBI taxonomy): Eukaryota > Metazoa > Chordata > Mammalia > Diprotodontia > Phascolarctidae > Phascolarctos > Phascolarctos cinereus. The sequence continues at coordinate 91,349,747 of NW_027555514.1, forward strand.
ACCGTTCAGAGTCAGTACAGAAAGTACAGAAACCGAACTGGGACCTACAAATATGCTTCAGTGAGATTCTCAAAATCAGACCCCAGTCTAACCAAAGGTCTGTAAGTGAGTGACCTTCTCAGACCAAGAAAGAACTTGCACTTCTGTCCCTTTGAGCAGAATTGTCTCTGATGTCACCTCAGCAGAGAACTTTAATTCTAAATCCATTCCTCTTTATGTGATGCTGTCAAATGAATGGTTGTTGTGTTTGTCCTTCGTTCTCAAAGAGGACCATGACAAGAGGGAGATGGTGACATGACTTTGCAATTGACTTTGTTTTGAGTGACAGAGGGCTGTGCAAGGTCACCAGCCTCACTTTCTCCTCCAGAGCCATCTGGGACCAATGGCCAGATATTCATCAGGACCACTGGAGATAGCACAGGATGCAAGTCATGTCATCATCTCCCTGATGTCATGGTCCTCTTCAAGAATGAAGGACAAACATAACCTATGAGCTGCCTGAATGGGGACCCAGTTGGTCAGTTCCAGTTGGATAACTCAACTCCTCCTCTCTCTCCTCTCCCCTCTTATCCCTACCTGAGGGTGTTCTGCCCAAAGGAAGGTAAATTTTGATAGCTGAAAGCTGCCTACTTAACTTGGGGTTTACTGGCTAGATTTCTCAAAGACCAAGCCTTAAACCCAATTCACTCTGGAGCTCATAGATTGGACAACAGTAGGTCCCTGCCCAAGCACCACTTAATGATTATTTTTTGGACCTTCCTAGCTTGGAGTAAATAAATAATAGCAAATCGTAATTGTTTCTCTTTTGGCCAGCAACCCTAAGGGGGCTTCCCCTCCCAGTTTTTTGTTTTTTTGTTTTTTAATTAAAGAGGCCCATTCACTGAATGGGCCTTGCCTCACTCAAAGTGAGAACCTGAAAATACCAGGGTCTTTAAAAGGGCTAGGGTCTCCCATTGCATCCTGGGCCATCGCCAGTCATCTGGATGAATATCTGGCCACTGGACCAGATGGTTCTGGAGGACACACGAATGGTGACATACTATAGTGTGTACATTCTGGCCCTCTCTTGGAACCAGGTAGGCTGCTTCTCCTTCTCAGCACCCTGAGGGGTTCTAGGGGTATCTTTTCTCTACTGTCTTGGCTTGAGCTCCCACTAGCTGTGTTGCTGTCACGGTTAGGGACCTGTGAGCAATGTGTCCCCATTCCATTTAAACCACTTAACATTAGGAAGTTTTTTCAAAGGGATATTTACTTTAAAATACAGCAAGAGCAAAGTATAAACATTTCCCCCACCATCTCAGGGGCACACTCTTTCCTTCACCACTTCAATCTTTTGGGGAATTGACTCAAAACTTAGCTCGATCCCTACACAGTATTGGTCCCATTAAGTCCAAAGGCAACATTAATGATGGACAAGTACTTGTCTCAGCCACTGACAGACTTCTGGATCCTAGTCCAGAAGGTTACTTTTTGGTCCTCATGGCATAAATTGCTGCAAGACAACCTAGAACCTAGACTCTGGAATTTCAAGTGCAAAGCTCTCTACAGCTTTCAAACTGACAAGGTCAAAGTGGCTAACGTATTTTCATTTAGAATGGAAAAGAACAAATGTTCTTTATAAACAATCCGAAGACTGAGGCTTATTTTTCAGGGATCACATGGCCTTAGAAAAGACCCTGAGTCTTCTTTCTTACAGCATGGTCTCTTCCCAGACAACATAAGCAAAAGTCACCAAGATCACTTGAGAGCAATTGAGGTAAAAAGTCGTGTCTGATGGTGATAAGATTTTTACGTGCCTCTGAAACCAATCAAAATGCCTCCACTTCCCTTCAGTGATTAGCTAACAGAACTAATTACAGAATGTCTACGTATATCACTTAGTCCTCCAAGGCACTTTCCTTACATGTCATCAGTACTTTACTAGAAGCAATCTCGAGGTGAAGAGGTTGCATCTGCTGAGCAATCTGATAGGGTCTGCACATGCCCAGTAAAGTACCTTCTTTTCTTATTCATGTTTGGATAGTTTTACTTGTGTTTCCGTTTGAATGTGAGGAACTGCCTGCAAGGTCAGTTTGGCTGGAACACAAAGTGCCAGAATAGGAGTAATATAAAATAAGCCTGGAAAGATAGGTAGGCATCATGTTGAACAGAATTTTAAATGCCAAAGAGAGGATTTTATATTTGATTCTTGAGGCAACAGGAAGGCACTGGAATTTATTGCAAAGGGGAATGATGTTGTTTGACCTGACCTTTTGGAAAATCACTTCAGCAGATAAGAATAGAGTGGAGAAAGGCTTGAGAAAGTGAAACCAATTAGGAGGCCATTTAACAGTCCAAGTGACCATAAGGAGTATCAGTCAGACACTCCTAGTTAGACACTATAGTTAAGAGTGGTTGCTGTGTGAATGGATAGGTGCTCATGTTGTTGAGAAAGAATTGACAAGATTTGGCAACTGGGTGAGTAAATGAAGTGAAAGTGAGAAGCTAAGGTCTCAAACCTGGATACCTGAAAAGAATGGTAGATTTAAAAGAGGGGTGGGTTTTTTTGAGTGGGAGAGATAATGCAAATTGCAGCAATGCTTACCCATCCTCTGTACTTACTCAGTCCACCCAAAACAAAAAGGAAGGCTGTGTGGTTTTTACTTGCTGGTCGCTGCCTGTAAGCGCAGAGCTGCATTCTGAGGTGTGCTTGCAATACCCATTAGATCATCTATAGGGCAAGGAGTGGCTATGCTGGGTATGAGAGGAATACAATTTCTACTGTGGGTCCCCACTTCCTGATTAGGTTGTAACTGAAGGGTGATGCCTAACACAGAATGTGGGAGGTTGGGAGCTTGGACGGAGGAAGGAGTATCAGGTAGATAATGAGTCTGGGGGACTTATAGCTGTGGCAGAGACACTTTGTCTACCATGAGGAGAGTGCTCTGATTGGTTGATCACACCCCCTTCGGGCTCATGCCACAGCCCCTCATGAAGCTGTAGTCCCCACCTTGGAAATCACTGAAGACAATGACCTGCTTGCACCAGTATCATCAATCAAGAAACATTTAGTGGGTATCTTCTATGTATAGGGTATTGCGCTCAGCATGGGGGGAAATGTTAATAATGGGGCATAAACATAAAAGATAAGTACTAATAAAAAATGGCATAGGCCAAGGGTCAAATGAGCACAATAGACCAAATGTACTAGAGGAATTGAGAATACTTCTTTCTTGGTCTTTGAATGTGCTTTGTAGGTCTCTTGTGGTCTGTTTTCCATTTTGCATTATAGATGTCTGAGGTAGCACAGCTATGCATATTGGTTTATGTGCCATATCCTTTCTGTTAGATTGTAGGCTCAAAGAAGTTAGGGACTATGCTTCAATTGTCTTTCCTTCTTCACCAATATTCTGCCCGGAGTTTAATAACTGGTTGTCAAATGACCAAAGGAATAAGAGTTCAGATAGAGAGGTCACTCTGGCCTAGGGTCATCAGGAACTTGAGCAAGGCTATAAATTTGATAAAGTAGATCCAATAGAATGTGAGTTCCTTGAAGGTAAAGACCGTTTGTCTTTGTGTTCTCAGCACCCACAGTAGTATAGTGCCTAAGTATTTGCCTAATTTAACTTAATTTGGGCTGGATGTTGGAAGGCCTAAATGCCAGGCTAATGATAAAAAATTTATTTATGTGGAACTTTAATGGTGACATACCATTTCTTTTTTTTCTCACTTGATTCTCACAACTCTGAGGAAAAGATTTGGGATTTAATCCTGTAAACAGTACAAAGCCATTTAAAGTTTCTGAGGAGGGAAATGATATATTTTAGAAAGAATGATCTTCTGGTGGCATGCAGAATAGAAGACGGAAAGACTAGGGGCAGGGAGAACAATTAGGTCATTGCAATAATCCAATATGGAAGTGATGGGGAAGTTAGTGACTTTTTCATTAGGATGGTAGGAGTAGAAACAGTAGAGAGAAATAAGTATTGACTGACTTCTCCCTTTCTATAATCTTGCTAATTAAAGATGACTTGGAGCCTGGATAATGGGGTGATGTGGAGAATGATGGCAGCATCTGCAGAAATATGGAAGTCATCTCAGAGTTGGAAGGGACCTCAGAGATCTCCAACCTTTATTCATAAAAATGGACAAAAGTGGATGAGCAGTCTTGAAAAGGGCTCCTCAAGTCCTCACACCAGAGGTGTGAACACTCCACCACATGACCAACAACTCCGTACAAACAACTTATAGACCAGACAAATTAGAGATAACCAACAGAGGGAAGGCAATAGAATTAAGAGGAATTGGGACAGGCTTTTTCTAGAAGGCAGGATTTTAGCTGGGACATGAAGCCAGAAGGAGATGAGAAGGGAGAGAATTCCATGAATGGAGGACAGCCAGTGAAAATGCCCAAAGTTGAGAGGTAGAGTATATTGTTCCAGGAGATCAGTGTTATTGGATTGGTTGGGGAGGGACTTAGCGGTGCAGGAAAAGAGAAGAGAGAAGGTTTGAATGTAAGAAAACTAGGTTATCAATACAGAGGCCTTGAATGCTAGCCTAACCAGTTTGAACTTTTCTCATCAGGTAATTAGCCATTGAAGGGTTTGGGGCAGAGAGGAATGACATGACCAGATGTATGCATCGGGTAACATTTTTTTTAGTGGCATGAAGTTGATGGAGGGATGGGATGGGGTAGAGTGGAGGGGGAATCTGCTTCAATAATCTAGGTGGATGGCAGTAGGATGGTGGCAGCAGGAACAGAACAGAATGGATGGGACAGATTTAGTGAAGGTCGAATGACAGGATTTAGTAAATAATAAAATATATGAGAGGGAAGAATTAAAGAGCACACTAAGATTAATGACTGAAGACTGGGTGAAGAGCTTGTCCACGGACAGAAACAGCAAAGTCAGAGAAAGGAATGAGTTTAAAGAAAAGACAATACGGGAAGGCAGGGAGAGAGAGAGGAGGAAAGTGGGGAGGAAGAGAAGGAGGAGGAAGGGAGAGCACAGGATGGAAAACTAGACCAAGAGCAGAAATCTGGGGTCCAGCCACATTAAAAGGGTTCGGAAAAGGCTCAAGAGCCCACGGAGATAGAGCGGGACTAAGAACAGAGGTAGGAGAACCAGAGAGAGGGCGTCCGAAGCCGAACCACAGCTACAGCCTCAGTGGTCAGAGGTACGAGAGCTGGAGGAAGAGGTTCTGGGATCTGGTGAGGCAGGAGGCCGTACGTAATCTCAAAGAGAATTCCACCCCACCCCCACCCCCGCCATACCGCGGAGGGGGCGAAGATGACATAGATGAGCAGGCAGGCAATGGGGGCAGGGGGTGCTGAAAACTGTTTCAAGAAGCTTGGCTTCGTAAAGCACAGAAAAAACGAAGTAAAGCTTTTTCAGGCGCGCAGGGATAGGCTGTGAAGGCCCTGGACTAAATATACTGTTATTTTAATACCCAGACCACTTCCTCAAACCCTCGCTCAGCTCTTCTCCTTTCTCCGAGACGCTTCGCTCCCTTTCCCACGCCCCCTGTACTTTATGTTCGCTCCGCTCACGCCAAGTGATGTATACTGGGAAATGTAGTTGGAGATCTGGCAGTCTCTCCTGTTGGGCCCCAGCCTGGAAACTCCATTTCCCAGCATCCCGTGAAAAAGAACTGAAGCAAGTGAGGGAGGACTTAAAGACACTACCCACCTGTGCGCACATTCTGCTGGGATTCGAAGTTCCTTAGACCTAATATCAGCCCACGAGAGTAGGGCAAGGTGGACTACAATTCCCAGAAAGGACTGCGTTTCTCCCTTAGATGACGTCATCCCGACAGCTCTGAGGCCTCTGGGAACTGCGGTAGTTCGCACGCAGGACCCTAGCCTTAGCCTGCCGGGCCGGGAAGACGACATTTCCCAGGTGGCTGCGCGGAGGCGCGCCGGGAGCAGGCAGGTGTTGTGATTGGCTGGCGAGCCGGCCGCACGCGGAGTAGCCGAAGCTGCTCTGTTGCGACAGAGGCCGAGCGGCGAGGCCCGGTGAGCTGGGGGAGGGGGTGCCGGCCGGTGAGGGCGGGAGAGTCGAACCGGGCCCGAAGGGAAGGCGAGGGATGGAGGGAGCGGGGAGGGAGCGGGGAGACCCCGGGGACGGAGAGGAGATCTGGGGGAAGAGGACTTCTGGTGAAGGACTGTTGGTGAGGGAAGAGAACCGGGCCGGGCCGGGGTGGGGGGGTGCGGCGGATGCGGGAGAGTAGAGACAGGAGTTGAGGAAGAAAAGTTGGGGGGGGGGAGAGAGGTGGAGGAGATGGTACAGAGTAGGAGGGAAGGAAAAGACGAGAGTGGAGGGTTGGGAGGAAAGGGAGGGAGAGATCGAGTTGGGGGAGGGGGAGAAAGTGGAGAGAATGAGAGGAGAGAGTGGAGAAAGAGGGGTACGGTAGGAAGAGAGAGTGGAGAATGGGGGAGAGTTGGGAAGAGAACAAAGTGGAAGGTTGGGAAAGGGTTAGATAGTAAAGAGAGTGGGGGAGGGGCTGAGGGGTTAGAGAGAAGAGAGTGAAAAATGAAGACGTGAGGGAGAGAGAGACATGACTGAAGAATCGAAAATGAATGAAAAGAAAGGGGAGAGTGGAGAGTAGAGAGGAATGGGGGGAAAACTGGAGAGTGGGAAGAGACAGTAAAGGCAGAGTCAGAGTGCAGGAACGAAAAGAATATAGGATGGTGGAGAGAGTAGAATTGGGGGGAAGAGATGGGAAAAGGAGGGAGCAGGAAGAGAGTGGAGGGGTAGAGTGTACAGAAAACAATGACTGGAAGAAGGGGATAGAGATGGGGGGTAGAGGAAAGAAGGAAGAGCAGGCTAGGATGGCTAGCTGGAGAGGAAAGGATGGAATGAGAGACGAGTCATTGAAAGGTGGAGTTAAAGGGACAGGGTATGGGGGAGAGGAAGAGTCTGGAGGGAACTTGTGAAAGAGTAGGGGAGGTTGAGGGCCCTAAGAAGGGAGAGGAATGAGAGCTAGGCAGAATGGAGGGTTATAGGAGGTAAACTGAAACGTAGGGTAAGGAAAAATTTCTTTTAGGGGACGAAGCTAGGCCATTAGGAACATAGATTTATAGCTGGAAGGGACCTTAGAGGTTATTTGATCTGTAGTCATTTTACAGACAAAGAAACTTGAGGCCCAAAAAGGTTCTGTGACTTTCCTGGCACTGCTAATGAAGTGGAAAAGCTAAGATTTTAACTGATTCTTCTGACTCCAGATCTAACACTGGTCTGTGATCTGGTAGTGAGGGTTCAGTAAGAGACGATGGGATTGGTGGGGTAAGGTTTGGGTCAGGAAAATACCTGAGGCTACCAAATACTGAGTAAGACAGTGGTTTGGGAATAGAGAAGACTGCTAGGCAAGATTAAAGAAAGAGAACAGAGAAAGGGCCTGCCTAGCTCTTTGTGGTGTGTTCTTGGGTATGGAGATTTCTTTACCTTTCTCGCTTCAGGTTAAGCTGAAAGAACTGTAACACCTGTGGCTACTCACCATGCCCTCTGATCTGGCCAAGAAGAAGGCAGCCAAGAAGAAGGAAGCTGCCAAAGCCAGGCAACGGCCCAGAAAGGGGCATGAAGAAAATGGAGATGCTGTCACCGAGCCACAGTTGGTAGAAGACAAAAATGAGGAAGCCAATGGCAAAGAAACCTTAGGTAAGGTTGAAATATCTTTTGTGGGACTTTTCTGATAATTCCGACTTGATGTGGGGTTTCCAGATCAAGAATTGTCAGAACCATAGCTTTTGTTAGCGTCATGACTTAGGTGCAGAAAAGGACCAAGTACGTGGCTTATGCAATGGATGTTTGGCCCCATTTTGGGTCTGTGACTTGAGCCCACAGACTTTGTTGGGTATCTGATGCCAGAGTAGAGTGGTGTGCTCATCCTGGGGTCTGGATACTTTTCTTTCTCAGCCTCTTATTTTCTCAGTGGATAATAAGTACTGTGCCCATATGGTGGCCAAGGTGCTGGGTTTTGTGTCGCATGGAACCATCCAAGGACTGTTGACCATGTAGGAAAAGGTGCCTTATGTTTGACCCCTGTGAAGAGAATCCTTTCTCTATTTTATTTCGTTGGAAACGTTTATTGAATATATGCTTAAGAAGGCACCAAACCAGAGTCTGTGAGAAGTACAATAGAATAAGATCCTCATTCTTCCTCCAGCCTTCTAAGAAGTTGGGGGAGATGAAACACATAAAGGGAAAAATTAATCAACTATATCAAGTTAATGTGTTAAGTAATTCATTACCCAGGTATTCTGTTTAGTTTGTTATTTATTTACTTGAGGGGCGCTGTGGTATGACAACCTGCCTTAGTGGTGGGAAAATCTGGTTTAAGTCCTACCTCAGACATGTAATAGTTGTGTGACTCTGGATAAATCACTTAACCTCTTAATCCATACTTCAGGCTAGATCTAAGTCTCTAATTTGCAGAATGATTGCTTTCCCACATCATAGAAAGGTTTTCCTCACCAGGAATTTCCCATAGCAGTGAAATTACAGGTCCTTCCTTCCTACCCTATTACCCCCCCCAAAAAAAATTTTTCATTATATGGAGCTTCTGTTGCAACCAATCTAAAATATTTATTGTCATTCCTCATGCCTTCTCAGTCTGCATTGCCTGAAGTGACCATCCTTCTCTCCAATCATCTGAGTACTGTTCCTTCACAATCAAACTCCAAATACATTCTCCTTTATGAACTCTTTTTCAGCTATACCAGCCCATAGTTAACTTTGTCCTCATGGAATTCCTGTAAAATGCTTATTGCCTATGCATATCATTTGACACTTAGCAGATGCTGTCTTTTATTGTTTTTCTTTTATATCATTTTTCCTCATTTAGGTTATAAGTTCCTTGAGGACAAGAACTAGATAGGGAGTTTCTTCTTTTTGCCTCTTTGTTCACTTTTGTCTTTTTGTAACCTTTGTACCCATGAAAGTACTTTGCACAATAACTGTTTAAGGAAGATGAAAATAAGTGGGGCCAGACAAAAAGCATTCAGGGAAGGGAGGGAGAAAGGAGAAATTGAGGGAGGAAAATAAGAACTAGGGGATTACTCCGTGCCTGGAACATTGATTGAGAGAAAACTGGTGAGACATCAGGCAATGTGGTGAAATGTTGATGAAAGGGAATAACTTTTACTGCTAAATTCCCAAACTTGTGCCCCAAAGGGGCATTTTATGTTGAAATATTACTGCCAACCTAACCCTGTAAACCTGTCCCCCCTTCTTTAAGATGTTGGACAACTCTTTAATTCAGTAAAGACTATTCTGAGGTTTAAAAAAAGGTAAAGGAAAGAGAAAACGACAATTATGAAGCTCAAGGTGGTTATTTTCATTCTATCTAACCCTCCTTCTGACCATCTGGGTCGGTATCCAAAGCATAGATAAGGCTGGTTCTTCCTTTCTAAGTGAATCTCAACCTAGATGTAGTCCATTTGGCTCTAAATAATTGTTACCTTTTAGAGCCTGGAAGCTAGCCTTCAACATAGCCCTCTCAGTGTTCAGGATAGACCACTTGTCTTTTCTAATATCAAAACTGTCCTCCTTTCTGGAAGTTCCCACTAAGTTTTGGCAGCAGGAAGCTTCCACTGGACCTTAGCCCTGGTCCCTTTGATCCTCAGATAACACTCATGCTCTGGATCTAATTAGCCTGACCTGCTAGCTCTACACACTTTTTGGTATGGTCTCAAAAAGATTAGTCATTTTCGGTTTGGTTCCCACTTCTCATAGGAGAGTGGTCTCTTCCTAAAATCCCACAGGAGAATTCTATAATATTCTAGTACTTTATACTTCTAGTAATAACACAGGCAGTTTTGACCCAAAATTAAAAGGTCATCACAGACCAAGGGGCAGAAAAATTTTTCATGACTAATTGAGAGGGCAGATGGGGAAGATGGAAGAAATGAGAGTGGCCAAAGTAAGATGTGTCATTTGAAACAAAGGAAGATGAAACCGTCTCCTAGGTAAAGTGAAACCATGGTCTTAGAGTGATATGGTCTTTAAAGCAATGGATACACATTGAATGAATTAGGATATTTGAAAACTCTTACTTTCACTCTTAGACCAAAGATTCATTCCCCAGCTCCCAGCTTTCTCCAAGGAGGCAAACATTTTGTCATCAGATCTAGCCTCTAAGATAATGGAATCTAGGTATCGCACCCCTTAACCATCCTCAGGTTGCTGAAAGATGATAAAAGCTCACATGTGGTTAGTGCGTTAATGTTTGGAAAGCGCTTTTCTCACAACCCCATGATATATATGTAGAACAAGTACTATTCCCATTTTGCAGATGAGGAAAGTGAGCCACTAAATTAAGGTTAAATGACTTGCCCATGGTCAGACAACTAGTAAATATCTAAGGTGGAACTCAAACCCAGGTTTCCTGCTTCTCAGGCTATCACTCTTTCCATTACTCTACAGTATCTCCTCAAGGGCTAGAACTAGGCTTCTTTCTGTCTTGGAACTTCCCTTATACTAGGTGTCAGGGTTACCACTTCTTTCAAAGCCCCTGTGGTCCACCTTTTGGGCTGCTGAGAGCTGAATCTTCTCTTAAGCTCCCCACAGTGTTTGGAATGATTCTGGGCTACATATCACCAAACTTGAGTATTGCCAATCTACCTCTGCCAGACAATCTTCTTCAGGAAGCGGAGCTTGGAAAATCAATAAGACCATCAAAGAGAGTAACTTCTGTCTACTGTTGTTCTTTCTTGATTTGTAAGATTCAACAGGGTCACAATATTCTCTGTGGGAAACAGCATGAACCAAAGTATACATAGGAATGAATGTGATTTATTCAGAGGCCAGTGAGGAAATTGGCTTGGCTAGAACAGAGGGTGTGTGTTGGGGAGTAGTGAGGGAAAAGATGAGAACCAGAAGGCTGGATAATGTTGGTTGAGAACCTTTAGGCAGAGGGTCTAAGGGTCAGTGAAAAAGAGGTAGAGAAAGTGGCACTGGAGGAGGAAATACAGGAGCTGGGGAGCAGCTCTCAAAGGAGCTTTGACCATTTTCTTAAATCTAATTCATGTGTAAGTCAGTACATCACCCCATGACGTCACTGGTCCTCTTCAAAAATGATGGATGAACAGTAGTCACACCTGTCCCAAAATAGACTTTTGGACCCATAGTTCTAGACCATCTAAGGAGACCCTTCTCTTCCTTCCCATTCCAACTTCCGTCACCATTCCCCACCATTGGATAGCTTCTACTTTTCTTTCCAAAGCAAATGAAAACCGCAAAGGTTGCCAGCTTGGGGATTTTGAGAATGAGCAAGTGGCCTACTTCCATTCCTTTCTCTGTCTCAATGGCTTACATTCTCAGTCCAGGCCTTTGTTAGTGCTGTCTCATTCCTAGATGATTGTAGGCTTCCTTCTCCCTGGCTTTGTCACCTCCTGGCCCATCTGCAGTGCCATGGTTTAAATGTCATCCATTTAGTCTGATGCTGTCATCAGCATCATTCTGTCTCTGAATTAACAATAATCTTGATGATAATAGTAGATGACATTTATGTAACACTTTGAGGCTTACAAAGCTCTGTTTTTAAAATCAATTTTCATTTAATGCATACAACAACCCTGTGGGCTTCTTACTGTAGTTGGTATTATCTCAGTCTGGTGAAAAAAAATGATGCTCAGCAATGTAAATTAACCTACTTCTGGTCATAGAGCTAGTAAGTTTGGAGGTGGAATTTGAACCTGAATCTCTCCTTTGAAGCTTTTAGTTTGTGACCAGCCTTTCATTGTAGGAATCCCTCATGTTTCCTCTGGATTTTCTGCACACCTTCATTGAACTTTGTCTTGCCCTTCTAAGGCGTGTCTTCTCGAACCGAACCAGTTTTGTTATCCTCACTAGCTGTGCTTCTGCAGCTCTTTTTTACCAGCTCAGCCGCCACCCCTTTTCTAAACTTACTAGTCATCCTCTAGGACTCAGCTTCACATTTATATCATTTTCATACTTTCAAATCACTTTTGTATCCATTCTTTTATTTGATCCTGAAAAGAAACGGTGAACCCTAATGTAGGTGAGGCAGGCATTGGTTATCCCTCATTGAAGTGGCAGTGATTAGGGGCCTGGGAGTCAGGACTGGTGTCCAAGTCATCTTGTATGACCTGGTTATATGACTTTGGGCAAGGCACTTTACCTTTAGGGCCCTGTTTCTTCATCTGTAACCTAAAAGGCATGGATTAGAATACCTGCCCTTTCAAGGCCACTGTGCCCTTCTAGGTCCTCGGGTGTGGCGTTTTGACTGAGTCCAAGTTTTACAGAACAAATCCTTTTATTAAGGGGATTTGTTCTGTGAAGTTTAGATTCAGTCAAAGGGCAACACCTGAGGACCTAGAGGGCCACATGTGGCCTCGAGGCTGCAGGTTCACCACTCCTGGATTAGGTGATCACTAAAATACTTTCCAGTTCTTAACATTCTATAACTGTAAAGAGACAGAGATACCCAAAGGTAAACTGACCTGCCTGAGGTCACCCAGCAAGTTAGCAAAAAGATAGCACTAGTTCCCAGGTTTCTGGACTCCAAAGCTAGTGTCTTTACACTATGTTGTTGTGGCTTCCAAGCTTCCCCATCAGTTTTTCCACTATCCCCATTTCATTTTATCCAAGAAAATCTCAGATAGCTTCTCTCCTCTGTGCCCTTCCGAATAATGATTTTAAAACTGAAATGGGTGAGTAGGCTGCCCATAACCCTGTCACTGCTTCAGGGACCATCTTTGGCAGTAGTTTTGGCTCATATAATGTAAGGGAGCAGTAGCTATATGATTCACAAGAAATGATCCACCATCTGGTGATGTGGGCCCAGTCATGAACCTGGATTTTTCTGTGGAAATTGAATATAGTCATTTCCTCCTCAGCAGGATAGTGATGGCACAAGCTTCTTTCATACCCTGTTAGTGGGGGCCATAGTGCCTTATGACTAGCCCCTTCTGGGCACTGTGGCTTCCTGGAAACACAGCCTCCTTAACAGCTCTTTTTGTGGTGGCAAAGAATTGGAAATTGAGAGGATGCCCAACAGTTGGGGAATGGCTGAGCAAGTTGTGGTATATGAATGTAATGGAATATTATTGTGCTATAAGAAATGATGAGCAGGCTGACTTTAGAAAAACCTGGAAAGACTTATATGGTCTGATGCTGAGTGAAGTGAGCGGAACCAAGAGGACTTTGTACTCAATAACAGCCACGTTATGCAATGACTAAGATTGTTAAACTGAACCCTTCTTAGCATTACGAGGATCTAAGACATGTCCAGAGGCCTCGGGATGGAAAATGCTGTCCTCATCCAAAGAAAGAACTATGGAAGTCGAATCGCTATCACTTATTTTTACCTTCTGTTGAGTTTTGTTTCATCTTTCTGATGGTTCCTCCTATTGGTTTTAATTTTTACTTACAACTTCACTAATGTGAAAACGTTTAATGTGTATGTAAATGTAAAGCCTATATCAGATTGTGCGCCATCTTGGGGAAGGTGGGGGGAGGAAGGGGGAGAAAAATTTTCAATTTAAAAGCATATGGAAGTGATTGTTGATAAATCAAAATAAATTAATTAAAAAAAAAAAAGAAACACAGCCTCCTTAGTTGATGAGGTGAGCTGACCGTATCCTTTTAGCATCTGCTGAAGGGCAGATAAAGTATATCAACCCTTCCAAGGGGCTTACAGTCTAGTTAAGGGACTTTAACATGTATAAAAATAATTATACAAGTTATAGTGAAATAAATGCATTGGAGAGGTCACTTGGTCCAGTGAGATGAGGTTCCATCCATCTCCATGACAGAAGCAAGAGAAGTTAGACATGTAGTGTAAGTGGAATGTTCTTGAAGAGCAGTGTGTCCAGGTGGTAGGTTTGTGTGGTATGTGCCAGCCTGGAGGTCAGTGCTGATCTAGCAGATTGTTTTTAATCACTATTAAGCATTGTGAGGTTGGTGGACATGAGTTGGATTCTAGTCTTTGGGAGCATTTGTGCCTGTTAATTGAGCCCATCTCATACCTCTTCCCCTGCTATCCTTAGAAGTGGATTTGCTGACCAAGGAGCTGGAAGACTTTGAGATGAAGAAAGCTGCCGCTCGAGCTGTCACCGGTGTCTTGGCCTCTCACCCCAACAGCACTGATGTCCACATCATTAACCTCTCCCTCACTTTCCATGGTCAAGAGTTACTCAGTGACACAAAGCTGGAGCTGAACTCAGGGCGTCGCTATGGCCTTATTGGTCTGAATGGAATTGGTAAGGCACTGGAATGGCGAGAGGTGTCTGGTTGGTTGTTTTGTCCACCAGCAGTATTTTTAGGGTATCTCCTATGAACCAAGCCTGGATGCAGAGATTACTAAGACATTGCTTCTGCCTTCAGGACCCTCACTGTAAGCAGGAAGAGGAAATGCAGGGCAGGGTGCAAGATAAGTTCCTGGAGAGTGGTACATAGTATAGCAAGTGCTTGTAGATGAGAGGAGAGGGAAAGTACTAGGCTAAGGTGGCCTGGAAGTTTCTTTGTAGATTTCTGGGAGGGTGAGCTAGATCCTTTAAAAATGGATACAAGTGATATAGGCAGCAGATAAAAGGGTGGAGGCAATGTTGGTAAACTCGGGGTAGGAGGGGACATGTAAAACCAGTCTCTGTGGGATGAAGCGTTTATACTGGGGAGTTGTGTGAGATAAGGTTGGAACCAGATTATGTGGGGAATGCCTGTGCTGATTCATCCTATTCCACTTTCCATATTCTATCCCCTACTCTTACCTTGCCCTTTTCCTGAATTTCTCCTTCACCTTCAGGGAAATCCATGCTGCTGTCTGCTATTGGTAAGCGGGAAGTGCCTATTCCAGAGCATATTGATATCTACCACCTGACCAGGGAGATGCCTCCCAGTGACAAGACACCCCTGCAGTGTGTGATGGAGGTGGATACAGAGCGGGCCATGCTGGAGAGAGAGGCTGAGCGGCTTGCCCATGAGGATGGTATGGACAAGGGCTGTCCTTGGGTGGGTGACCACACAGCGAATAAAGGTGGGGCAGGGTGGGGGTGGGGGGGGCCAGATTCGCCCTCTAGCACCAAAGTCCTTGGAGTGATATGTTGTCTTCTCCCTGCAGCGGAATGTGAGAAGCTGATGGAATTATATGAACGATTAGAGGAGTTGGATGCTGACAAGGCAGAGATGAGGGCCTCTCGAATTCTACACGGTTTGGGCTTCACACCTGCCATGCAACAGAAGAAACTCAAGGACTTCAGTGGTGGCTGGAGAATGAGAGTTGCTCTTGCCAGGTGGGTCCCTCCCCACCTCAGTTCAACCTAATTTCCTTGAGGCAGATCGTCTTCTGTCTAGTTTCTTAGAGCTGAGCCCTAGCTACTCTTTGGAATCAGTTGTCTTAGAACAAGAGTCAGCAGGGATGTATGCCAAGTGAGTGATGGCTTTAATTACGGGCAGTGGGCTTGTGGAGGGAGAGTTGTGTGGGTAACACATCTAAATGGGACAGAATGGTGAAGAAGGCCTTTTTTCCTTCCTTCTCTGGCAATATCTTCCAGCTCCACTTCCCCTCTTCTGGCTTGTGTCTGATTCCTAATAATCTGTGCTAAAGAATTGATTAAGGTGTTTAACAACTTAGGTACTTACCCTTTCCTTTCACTCTATCCTTTTAATACCTAGTCTACTGGGTGCTTTAGGTTGGAGGCTCCAGTAATTCCTAGGCATATTTCCCAAGTCAGCTTCCTTCTCTGCTCCTTCCCTGGGCTCTTTGTTTGACTTTTGCTTCTTCAAAGGAATGAATATTTAAAGAGCTGCTTTAGAAAGGCTACCTACCAACTTCTGTCTGGAGCTTTAAAGGGGAAAAAACTCTAAAGTCAGCTGTGTTTCACCCACTTCAGTTGGGTCTCTCCTCTGTTCCACATTTTCCCTTGTTTCTGGGTCTGACAACCCTGTCATCAGGTAGTTCTTGCTTATGTCTCACCTAGATGCTTGTGGCTATTCCAGTTTACTTCTCGTGTCCCTTGTATAGGTGGAGACTTACAGAAGAAACAGCAGCATCTTTATTAGGTCCTCTGTAGTCGCTTCTCCTCTTCAGGCTAAGTCATCTCTTTGCTTAAAAGCCTTCATTTCCCTTTCCCACCAGAGCCCTTTTTATTCGGCCCTTCATGCTGCTATTAGATGAGCCTACCAACCACCTGGACCTGGATGCCTGCGTTTGGTTAGAAGAAGAACTGAAGACGTAAGAGTGTGTGCATACATATGGGAGGTTGTGGTAGGGGAGGGCATTAGGACTGGATTGGGCAGGGATTCTTAACCTTTATTGTGCCATGGATTCCATTAGCAGATTGATAAACCTATGGACCCTTTCTCAGAATAATGATTGTAAATGCATAAAATAAAATATCTAGGATCAAGCCAATCAAAATATAGGTATTGAAATATTAGAAAGGTAAATTCATAGTGCCCATGTTAAGAACCCGTGGGCTAGGAACAAGGTCAGAAGCAACTCCTACAGCAAATTAAGAGCAGACCACTGAGAAGCTTCTGTGTAAGATCTTAGATTCAATTTGAAGTCTAGGAAGAATCCTGATGAGACCTAAAGAAATCTCTGATTTACATGGGTACTACACTACATTTGGGGATGACTTTGGTCAGTATTTTCTACACTTTTCCCAGTCTTATCAAAACCTATTAACTTCTGTGTTCTTTCGTCCATCCTGCTTTCCTCCCAGCCCAGGCAGCTGTCTATCCATAGCCACTTCCATATTTTAATTTGTGTGTATGCATACATATCCAGCCCCACTGTCTTCCCTTTTGCTTCTGTGGTTACTGCCACCTCCACCTGCTTGATTTTTAAGAAAATGGTTAAGGAAAATGAGAAAACTTGGCCTCCTTCATGAGATCTTTGGCTTTTCAGCTTCAAGCGAATTCTGGTCCTCGTCTCCCATTCCCAGGACTTCCTGAACGGTGTTTGTACTAATATCATCCACATGCATAATCGGAAGCTCAAGTATTACACAGTGAGTGGGCTCCTGCAGCCCCATTGGGGTGACTTCTTTGGGTTCAAGCATGTTACAGAGATTTGTTTTTGCTTTTATCCATCTTTTATTTTTACATTACCTTCATTTTCTAATGTGCCTCTTCTTCCTAATGAACTATCCTTATGACAGAGTTCTCTGTTCAAGACATATTTTTTCAAACTCTCAAAATTTTTCAGAAAGTCCAGGGCTACAGGCCTGCATCCTAATCCTCCCCATCAGAACAAAAGAACAGAGATAAAAACTTTGGCAGCCCATTTTTAAAGACTGTTTACTCATGTCCATGATGGAGGCAATCAGTCCTTATTGGCCATGCCGTGCTGTGGGCTAGGTGATAGGAAAAACTGTTGCAGCTCTCTGGGTGACTGCTGAGTTCTTCATTGCCCCCACATAGCGGTTGCCATGCACTGTGTATATCTGCTCAGCAGTTGCTCCCAAATCTGTAGATTCCCAAACCTGAAGGTTTGACCTTGAACACATCCCCCTCTTTTTTGTCACATAGTCATTTTTCAGTTGTGTCTGACTCTTTATGACCCCGGTTGGGGTTTTCTTGGCAAAGATACTGGCGTGGTTTGCCATTTCCTTCTCCAGCTTACAGATGAGGAAACTGAGGCAAATAGGCCAGAGTCACACAGCTAGTAAGTGCCTGAGGCCAGATTTGAACTAGATGTGTCTTCCTGACTCTAGGCCCAGCACACTATCCACTGTGCCACTTAGTTGCCCCCTCTTTACCTGCTGTGTAATCTTGCCCAGGTAGAGGCAGAATAGTCCTTCCCCTGACCTACCTGAATGAATACAGCTGCCTGCTTTATTCAACTCATTCATGCAGGGTAATTATGACCAATATGTGAAGACACGATTGGAACTGGAAGAAAATCAGATGAAGCGTTTCCATTGGGAACAGGATCAGATTGCTCACATGAAGGTATAAAGGCTGTGGAGTCAAGCCTGGAGCAAGGCAGTGGAAAAAGTGCCTTGAGAAGCTTGAGGGTGGGGGAAGAAGAAGAAAACCGTGTACCCTTACCCTGATTACCCTGGTCTATTTCAGAACTACATTGCTCGATTTGGTCATGGCAGTGCCAAGCTGGCCCGGCAGGCCCAGAGCAAAGAGAAGACACTGCAGAAGATGATGGCGTCAGGGCTGACAGAGAGGGTTGTTAGCGATAAGGTAGAGGCCAAGTGGGCCCACGGTTTTTGGTCATGTATTGCTGGTGGGAAGCAGGTGGCAAAGGGGCCTAGACTCTAGTAAATGTTCTGTGCTTCTGTTCTTCAGACACTTTCATTTTATTTCCCGCCGTGTGGGAAGATTCCTCCACCTGTTATCATGGTGCAGAATGTGAGCTTCAAGTACACAGATGATGGGGTAAGTTCAGACCAGGGTGGGTTGAGGGGCCAGAGTGAAGAGGAAAAGGTGGAAGGATGGTGCCAGGACCAAGGGATGAGTCCCCGTTAGGTGGATGCTGAGCCTTCCAAGCTATCACCACTCATACCACCTTAGAGGGTAGGGGAATTCAAGATCTGACATTTGGGGAGGGACTAGGTAAGGGATGGGGGTCTCTGTCATCTGTGGTCTTCCCTCTCTTGGGGGCAGAGGTTAAAGAGGGTCATGGTGGGACAGGGCACTGAGGGGTCCATGTTTCCTCCATCCAAACAACAGCCCTGCATCTATAACAATCTGGAGTTTGGAATTGACCTAGATACACGTGTGGCTCTAGTGGGGCCCAATGGAGCTGGAAAGTCAACCCTGCTGAAGCTGCTAACAGGAGAGGTAAGATTAGGAGGGTCAGACTGCATGTGTATCCACTTGGGAGAAGGAGGAGAGGCTTTGTTTGTTCAGGCGGCCTTCCCCATGAGTGCTCTGAGGGCTGGAGATTGCATACTGTTCCAGGACAATTCTCAGTGGTAATTCTCAGTGACCCCTGACCCACTATATTCTTCTTCTTGCTTTGGCTTCCTTTCTTTCATCTAGGCTCTTCTCCATCAAGAGCAGGATTTCTTTTCAGGTCCACAGATAGATTTCAGGGACCTTGAATGAGAAAAATTACGTCTTTATTTCACCATAATTGGTTCTGTTTGTAATCCTACATGTTTTATTTTACACATTTAAAATGTTATTCTGAGAAAAGGGATCTGTGGGTTTCACTAAGCTTCCAGAGAGATTTATAATGGGCTAAAAATTCCTGAACTAGGGGCTAGGAAACTTCCCCCAAATGGCTGGAGGATGGAGGTTCTTTAGCCAAGAATAAGGCCTGGGGGAAGAAGGGGATGTGACTTGCTCAGGTTCACATTGTTTTCAGAAGACAGCTGGTTTTTACTCCAAGAGCGGTGGACATGAAGTTATCATCTATTTAGTCAGAAAAGAGAATCCTGTATGTTGGGGGTGGGGAGAGGCAGAGGAGAGATACTCTGCTAAGAAACTTACTTGTTATCTGTCTTGTCTTCCTTATTTGTCTGAATGTTTTCTGCTCCATCTGTGCCTGTGTGTATCTCTCTCCTTGGGGTGGGGGTTGGAGTTTATGCTATCTTCCTAAATACATTTAGGGTGGCCAGGATATAAACATACATTTGTGAATCTGTGTTCTGTTTAACTGTGTGGTTGAAGCCTCTGGCTAAGGGGGTGTGTGGTATGGGGAGGAGGTGGAGAAAAATTATCCATGGGCGTGTGTGTCTTTGTCCCTTGGTGGGGAAAGTTTTATGTGTTCCTTGGTCGTGTTCTTTCAGCTGCTGCCCACAGATGGGATGATTCGAAAACACTCTCATGTCAAGATTGGCCGCTACCATCAGGTATGAGGGGAAGGGAATAAGCATTTATGTGGTGCCTGCTGTGTGCTAGGCACTATGCTGAGTACCTAACCGACATTATCTCGTTGAATCCTCACAACAACCCTGTGTAGGTGCTGTTATCATCCTCATTTTACAGTTGAGGAAAATGAGACAGAAGTTAAATGTCATTTAAAGACTTGTCCAGGGGCACACAGCTAGTAAGTATCTGAGGCTGGATTTGAACTCAGGTCTTTCTGACTCCAAGCCCAGTACTCTGTCCACTGTGCCACCAGCTGCCTAAGGTAGAAGAGACCTCTGTCTGGCTATCCTTGACTTTGCTGCCTCCCTAGTAAGGGATGTATACAGCTTACCCGATGCCATAAAGACATAAGCAGATAGCATTGAGTTTGCCATCTCTCAATCAGAGGCCTCAAGGGCGAGGACTGAGTGGTTGTCACCGCTAGGGGTTATTAACACTCAGCTTATTGCTGTTCTCCACATGTAGCACTTACAAGAGCAACTGGACTTGGATCTGTCCCCCTTAGCATATATGCTGAAGTGTTACCCAGAGATCAAAGAGAAAGAGGAGATGAGGAAGATCATAGGTCGATATGGCCTGACTGGGAAGCAGCAGGTAAGCAAGGATGGCACTCCAGGAAGCTGAGGGAATCCTGAGCCGCGTGGACTCTGGGCATCGTGCCCTGAACCCCGTAGTTCTGCCGGCTCCTCAGACTCTTGGTGAAATTCCTTTTTTATAGACGTTAGCTCTTAAATTGTCGTTCTCCCTTTTTTCCCTTCCCCAGATAGAAGGGAGGGCGAGTAGCAGGGAGGGAACATCATAGCTGGCTGAGGTGTTTCATCTTGTTTCAAGATCCTGATTTTCTCCTTCCTGGTTCAGAGTCCTGTAATGGGACATGTGCTGGGAAGGGCTGGGAGCCTTGATTCTCTGCGCCTCATGTTTTGTGCCCTCAGGGTAGGGGCCTAAGGGAAAAAGAAGAGAGCGGCAAGAGACTCAGATATGCATAGTGACCTCCCATAATACAGCTGCTTTCAGGGGAGAAAAAGGGAGTGCGGCCGTGGAGACAGATTCCAGGATCGAAAGCTTAGTGCTTTCCTGAGCCTGTAGCTCAGGTATTAAGGAGAGGCCCCCTACGTTTCTGACTCCAGAAACATTTTTAGCTACGAGTCAGGAATTTTGTGTGCTAATCTTGACTGACAGTGTGGCATGTTACAGTCCATGTAGGTCAAAAGGTTGTGATCCCACACAGGTGAGCCCAATCCGGAACCTTTCAGATGGGCAGAAGTGTCGAGTGTGCCTGGCTTGGCTGGCTTGGCAGAACCCGCACATGCTTTTCCTGGATGAGCCTACCAACCATTTAGACATTGAGACGATAGATGCTTTGGCTGACGCCATCAATGAGTTTGAGGGCGGCATGATGCTGGTCAGCCACGACTTCCGGCTCATCCAACAGGTGAGAGCTTTTGTTCCTCAGGAGGAAAAGGAATGGGTTTGGGGGAGATATGAGAGCAAAGACAGACACCGGGGAAAAGGGACCCTCTGAACGAGAGTTCTGGCAGCTCTGTGGTGCCATTCTTGAAGGACCTGTAGTTGAAAAGCTGCCTTTCTTGGAAAAAAAACCAACCTAGGATTCCTGGTCTGACCACTTTTATGAGGAGGAACGATTACCTTCTTGAAGGCATTTGACCTGTGAGTGGGGAAGGAAGGGATCATGAGGCACTGGACTGAGTTACTGAAAGAGGGTCATAGGATTGTAGATGATACAGTTATCTCTGGAAAACATCAGAGGTCATCTACATCCTCGTTTTATAGATGAAGAAATGAAGACCTAGAGAGGTTAAGTGACTTGCCCGTGGTTTACACAACTGATAAATAGGGAGTGAAGCTGGAGTTGAAACCTAGAACCCCATGTTCTTTCTACAGAGCAGTGAATTGGGCTTGGAGATATCTTGCTGGCCATCCCTTAGAACAGAATCAATCCTAGTTTTCTGGACTGGATGTAAAGAGAATTGAGGACTATGATTCTTGTTTCAGGTTGCCCAGGAGATCTGGGTCTGTGAGAAGCAGACAATCACCAAGTGGTCTGGTGATATCCTAGCCTACAAGGAACACCTTAAGTCTAAGCTGGTTGATGAAGAGCCCCAGCTCACCAAGAGGACCCACAATGTGTGAGCTAGCCACCACAGGTTTGGGTCAGGATCTTGGTCAGGGGACTAAACCATCTGCTACCCTGACCAACCACCCAGGACTGGACCCCCCGGGGCTATGCTCTTGCATCACTGCAATATTCCTCATCCCTTGCCATCTCTTCCCTTTCCCCTCCCATTAACTCCCTGTTCCTGCCTTAGCAGCACTCTGACTCCTGCAGACACCACCTGTCTGTTTCCCACCCTCTCTCTGCTTACCTTTATTCACATCTGGACCACAGTTGGCCGCCCTCCCTCCCATATTGTTTACCTTTTCCATACCTGGATGTTGATGCAGTCAGGGCCACCTGGGGGCAGCCCTGGGTCCCCGACCCTTAGAGTTGGGCCACAGTGAAGGGAGCCTGGGTTCAGGGAGGTATGAGGAAGGTTCCAACCCCTCCTCCCCTCCCCTTCCCTTCCACTTCTGCTTCTCTTCTCCCATTCTGCTTCTGATTCAGAGCTAGGGGCTGGGGCCCTGGTTCTGGTCCTGGTTGGTTTTTAAAGAATTATTTAACAGTGTAACTACCAGATCTGCCTGACACCCCTACAAAGCGTCCAATAAAGAAAAAGGAAAAAAAAAAAGCCACAGCCACACTTTGCTTCCTTGGCCTGGGTACTGTTCCCTTCTCCAGTCCAGCCCCCAAAACTGAGACCTCTCTCCCCCCCACCCCGGGTAGGATTGGGGCTCTGAGTGAGATCTGATCCTGGGCTGGACAGAGAGGACACTGACACTGAAGACGAAGCCCTGAGCGAGGCTGGACTGAGAGTGGGCTGAGTGTTAGTGAAGAGAATGAATGGAGTTGCCCAGGCCTATTCTCTGCACTTGTGAGTCTGTTAGGATACAGTGCTGTAAAGGGAGTCCTAGATGAGAGCAGCTTTTTGCCTTTTGATTCTTTTGAGGGACCTGATTTCTGTCAGGCAACCCCAGGCCTATGCAAAGATGATTCTGTTTGTTTAGACTCTCTTTATTTCTGTCGTTTATACCATCTGGCCCACTAGTAACGGTATGCTTCAGTATTCCTGATGATCTCCAGGGGCTGCGGTAAACCAGCACCCCCAGCATGTCCCTCCTCTTCCTCCCCCCTTCAGAAACCATCATTGAACTATGTTAGCAAGGAGGCAGGCAGCCTCTGGCTCCCTCCTGTTCTCAATCCACAGAGCTAAGCCCAAGCCTTGTGGGAGGGGCATACAAAGGAAAGGGAAGCCCAAGTCCTACCCTCAGAGACTTACTCTTAGTTGGAGAAATGGTTTTCAAACCAAAGGTTTTTCAGACAGTACTAGAAAATGCACTGGTGCAGACTGAGGCATTGTGAAAAGGGGAAAAGCTGTTTGGGCTAGAGTCAGAGAAGGTGAATTCAAGCTGGGCCTTCAGGGATGCATGCAGTTTGGAGAGACAAAAGAGGAGCAGGATATTACCAGTGGGGGGGAAAACAAGGACAAGTGGTGGAAGTTAGACACTGAAGATGGTTTTTAATAAACAGTGAGGTGGACCATAGTGGCTAAAAGCCTCGGTGCAGGTTGAATAATTGTCTCTTCTGCTTCTTGATAGGTTCATAAGGAGGGGACTTTTCCCTGGGACTTACGGAACTATCCCCTCAAAACTGGCTGTGAATGCTAAGAGTCAGGACTTCTAGTTGGAGGGAACCTTGAACGTCATCTAATGCAGCCCTCTTATTTTACAGAAAATGGGCTCAGGCCCCAAGGTCACCCAGATGATGAGGAGACCCAGGTTCTCTTCACACCCAGTGCTGTTTTCATTAGGTTTCCTGGGATCCTCAAGATCTTAGCTTCTGCAGAGGTAGCCACATGTGTGATTTGAAGTGCCGAGAGCTTTCCCAAAAAATATTTTCAGTGACACCTGAAATTCCATTATTTACAATTGGTTCCGAAATTCTATTACTTAACAGTTGATTTCTTCTGGGATAAGCATTACCTTCTTCCTGTTAAATTCTTCCATGGTAATTCCCTAACAGCTTAACCTATTCGTGTAAGGGGTAAATTTCCAGAACCTAGTAATGAGATCCCCCTGTCTTCAAGAAATGTACACTCTTTGTAAGGTTAAACAAAAATTTGGGAGAGCTACATGCTCCTTGACCCGTGGGACCAAGCCAAAATGATGAAATTGGTCAAGTGTTTGTGTTTTCCCTTTTTCATTTTGACCTCTGTTCCTTCTTTCCATACCTCTTCTCCAAGGCTCCACCCCCTAGGGCTTCAAGCTTTCATGCTCCCCCAAGTCTCAGAAGGAACAGGTAATGCATCCATGCTAAGGTTTCATAGCTAAGAAGGCATACCACTGTGTCAGGTTGCCTCTCAACGTAGATGGGATGTGAAGAACATAAAATGTGAAGTGTAGGGGAAATACGCACTGGGGAAGGGGAGAGAAACCCTAGTCCATCCCCCTGTTTCCCCTGCTTCTGTCCCTGTTCAAGTCCTAGCCATCTGCGGGGTCCTGCCGCTCCTTTGCAGCCTCCCCCAGCTGCTCCAGGCCAGAACGAGGGCTCCTTCCTGGCCTGGCAGCCCTTGCTAGCATTCTAAGCGATTGAGCTTGCAGCTGCTCTCTAGTTGCTCCAGGTGCCTTAGTGTTGCCTCCCTGGGTAGATCGTAAGCTTGAGAGTAGAGACCATAGCTTCTGCTTCTCTGTCCCTGAATAGTGCAGTGCTTGGCGCATAGGTATTCAGTAAACACTTGATGTGCTGTTGATGACACTAGCTGGTTTGTGGACTTGAGGCCTCTGATAAATTCACTGCTCAGAGCCCTTTGTGAAAGGTAAGAAGGTGCCTGGCACGCAGGAGGAGATTGTTGTACTCTCCCTTAGCAAGATTTGGGAGTTGTTCCTCCTGACTGTGCAGACTCAGGCGCTAATAACATACCTTTGGAAACAGTTATGAAAATTGGTCCGACCATTGTGGACAGCAATTTGGAATTATAAGACAGTGGCACATGGAAGTCAAAAGATAGAATGGTTTCATATACATCAAAATAGTAACAGCAGCACTTTTTCTGGTAGTAGAGAATTGGGAAGAAAGTAGACAACCATTAATTGGGAGTAACTAAATAAATTGTGGTACACTAAAGGAATCTCATGATATAAGAAATTATTAATAATGAGTTCAGAGAAGCATGGGAAGACATGAACTGGTGCAGACTGAAGGAAACAGAATCAGGAAGATGATATATATAATGGTTACAACAATGTAGGTGGAAAAAACCCACCAAACTGCCGTGTAATCATAATGACCAAGTTTGGCACCAGAGAAAGAGAGAAAAATATACTTCTCTTTGCAAAGTTGGGGAGTGTGAGGGCGGAACACTACCTGTCAAATTTGGTTGATATGTTGGTTTTGCTGTATTTTTCCTTTTTTTTCTTTTGTTACAAGGGAGGCTAGTTGGGTAGGGGAAGAGGGAAGGCTATTTTCTGAAAAGAAGGTGATGTTAAAAAAAAAAGATAGCAATAACAATAAAATTTTTAAAGGAAAAAAAATTGTTCCTCCTGTCTGTTACTGATTCCTGGATGCTTTGTGTCATCACTAACATTTTTGACTTGACATTACGAAATAAGTACCTACAAGAATAATAGTTAACATTTAGCACCTTAAAGTTTACAGAGCACTTTACATATTCATTTGAGCCTTGAAACAACTGTGTCCAGGATGTACTACAGGTATTAGCCTATTTTTTACAGATGAAGAAATTAGAGATTACACTATCCAACCTTAAGTAATACCTATGGGGTTCGAACTCATGTCTCTTGTGACTCTAAGCCCATCGTTTCCACCAGAATACCAGGCTAGCTTTCCATGTACCGTGCATAATGGAATCTTATGGCATTCCACTTGCCACTTACTAGCTGTGTGACCCTGGGCAAGTCACTTAACCCCAATTGCCTTAAAAAATTAAAAAATATATGCATTTATAGGAGTCAGTCTTAAAAAGAGTCCCTGCTTTGCACCCTGTGTGTGGTACTTGCCCCTAATTCTGGCTTTGCCTGGAAGTTTGGTAGGAAAGCAGTATTTCTCACCAACCCTTCCTTAGGATCGTGCCTTGGAGCCCTCAGGGTGGAGCTGAGCTATACCCCACCCCCAATCGCCTGCCCCTCCCAGGTGTTCTCCCTCTGAAGCATCTTGGTCAGGTGAGCTGCTTTCACATAAGTGGCTTTCCCCAGAGAGACTGGGGGGAGGCTACCTCAAAAATGAGTGGTGAGGTTGGGCAGCAACAGCAGCCACCACTGTCTGGGAGTTGCCGAGCCCCAGGGAGAAAAAAGTCAAAGCGGAGGGGCCACCGAAAGGAGACCTACTCAGTATATATCTACAAGGTGTTGAAACAGGTGAGAAATATAGGAGTAGGAGGTAGTTATGGAATTGGGCTAGAGAGGCAGGCTTAAAGGAAAGCTTACTGCGAGGCCCTACAGTGGCCTTAGGAGAGAGGAAGAGAAGAATGGAAGAAAAGCCTGATGGCCTACCCTTTGTATTCTTGATCTAGTTTTCCATTTAATAGCGAAGTTAGACATCTCTAGCCGTGTGAATTAGAGTTCAATGAATCTGAGGGCCCAGCAGTGGGAGCAGCAGCCCTGTAGAAAGCACTCTGGTTTTCTTTTGCCTGAAGGATAAACCAGAGACTCCTGTTTGGCTTTTAAAGCCCTTCACCACCTGACTCTAATTTTTCCAGCTTCATTCTACATCACTTCTCTTCCTGTACTCCAGCCAAACTGTCTTCATCTCTGATCTTCCTGAATGGTACTCCATCACGGTTTTCCATCCCTTTGCACGAGCTGTCACCTCTCTCTACTAGGCACTGCCTCCTTCCCACTGTCTCAGAGAATCCCTCTTTCCTTCAAGATGTAAATCAAGTATCACCTTCTCCAGGAAACCTTATTTCCCTTCCCCTCCTAAACCCTCTCCCTCATATATACATACTCTTTCGGTAGTGGCCTCCTTTCTCATCCTTTCTCTTCCCTTCCCTAAACTACCTTGTATTTATTCTGTGTATGCTTACCCGTGCTTTCCTCTAATAGAATGTAAATGCTTGTAGATTAGGGATTGTTTTGTTATTTATGTCTGTATCCCCAGTCCATATGACAGTGCTTGACACACAGTAAGTATAAATAAATTCTTGTGGATTGACTTCAATAGAAGGAGTCTTTGAAGTCATTTGGTCCAATCGTAATTAACTTGGAGTTTCTGTGTTCCGGGGTGTATCTGGAGAGAGGTATCAAACGAAACAAAGTGCTAAAGGCCTGTACTGACTATAAACCTGGCCCATAGGGCTAGTAAGTGCAAGTAAGATTTGTAAGTCTCTCTCACTTTTAGCTGCCTTATTAACTCCTAACTCCATTTCCCTGCCACTATTCTTCATTCCACCAGGATACAGGAAGGCTGAAGTCTTGAGTGATGGGATTAGCCACAGCCAAACTGGTTGAGTCGCTTATCTAGGGAGCCATAGTCAGAGCGATGATTTCTCTCTTCTTTGAGCTACCGTGGTCATCATTGCCTAGATTGCTCATTTAGCGCTTGCCCCACGTTTCCTGCCATTCTTCCTTGTTCAAGCCCTGAATTTCCACCACTGTAATCTCCTTGAAGACTGTGACTTTATACAATTTTCTCCTCCTCCCCAAGTTTAGGTACTAGGCACTCAGTAGGAGAATACAGATATGTATGTCTTTCCTTTTTCTCCCATCCTCAGTTCTTATCTGCCCCCCCCACCAGGGGTGACTAAAATTACCTGTTCCCCCAAATCCCCAAACTACCCCTGCTCTGGGTTAGCCATCAAAAGTAGGCAGGAGCCACTGTTTCCAGAAGGCCCCAGTTGAAGCGGAGGCTGGTTGGGAGAGGTCCGAACTGTTACTGAATGTACCACTTCGTTATTAGATTAACAAGGTAGCCCCTGTACTGAGAAGTGACGGCAACAAGAGAGTATGGATTAGAAATATCCACTCTGGGGTGAAGAAAGCCTGTGGGGCTTGGGGAAAGAACAGAAAGTTGAGGAACTGATCTGTGCCCTTGAGGTCATTTGGCTTTGAAAATCCTTCACAATTTGACTCCAGCCTATTTTTCTAGGTTTATTACACATTACTCCTTCATGCATTTCACTGAAATTGGCCTGCTTTGCTCTTCTCTATGAATGACATTCAATCTCCCATCACTGTGGCTTTGCACAGGCCATTCCCTGTGCCAGGAATACATTCCCTTTTCACCTTAGCCTTATTACCTTCCTTCCCAGCTCAGCTGAATTACTATCTTCTACAACAGTAGTATCAAACTCAAATAGACAGTGGGGACCACTAGACTTTATGTAAGGATCCCTATAGCCGCCTACTGACTTAGAAAATCTGCAAATGACCAATTTCTATATTCTGATGTATTTTTATTGATTTTGTTAGATATTTCCCAATGACATTTTAATCTGGTACTGGAAGAGTTGTGGGCTGCAGTGCTACACGGGCTGGTGTGTTTGAAACTTTTCCTATGCGAAGCCATTAATGATGTTCCCTTCCCACAGAAATTACTTTGTATGTATTTGTATTTAATTTTCTGTGTACATGTCATCCCTGTCCCAACAATGTTAATTCCTTGATGCTGGGACAGTTTTGTTTTGGTCCTGCTATCTCAGGCACCCAGCCCAATGCCTGGTACATTAATAAATGCTTCTTGGCAGAATGGGAAGAGCTGGGAGGGAAAAGAGGTCTATAATCTAGTCAAGAAAAATATAATTCCTTTTTCGGAGCATGAAATAGTACCTTTCTAGAGCCCCATGAGCAGCTGTTCCCCATCTCCATCTTTACCTTCATTGAGAAAAGAAGTAGAATGGATGAGGTTGCAACTACAGGAGGGATTTGGATGAAATCAACCTTTATAATAAGACTTAACTCCATCCTTAGAAACATGGTATAGGGTATGGGAGACCTGGGTCTCTAGTTCCTACCCTGCAAGTAAATAAACAAATATGTATATATGTGTGTACTTACATATATGTGTTATGAGACCTTGGGCCCATCTCTAATTTACAGATGAGGAGACTCTGGCTTGGAGTGAGTGGTGCCTGTCCTGCATGCCTTAAAGGGTGGATGTGATAAACAGCAATGTTAGAACTTTTAGTGATCCTCTTACTCCACTTCCTCATTTTATGGAGGAGAAAACCAAGGCTCTCTCAAGGTGAAATGGCTTGCCCATCGTTATAGAGTGAACCAAAGTTTCCTGGCTGTCAATCCCATGTTCTTTGCATCACACTAGGCTTGCCCTTAAAATGAGAAGGGATTCAGAGATGACAAAACAACACTAAGAGATTACCAGTCTTCTGTGTTCTGTGTCTTTTGCTTCTAGAAAGAGGTTGGCAGGTGGAGCCTTAGGAAAGTAGTTTAGCTACCTTTCCAGCCTCCCCCAGCCTGAGAGTGTGGATAGCCTGGCTAACGTCATTTTCTTTCACATCCTTCCCAGGTACACCCAGACATTGGCATCTCTTCCAGGGCCATGGGCATCATGAATTCGCTGGTGAACGATGTGTTCGAGCGCCTGGCGGGGGAGGCAGCCCGGCTGGCCCAGTACTCGGGCCGGACCACCCTGACTTCTCGGGAGGTCCAGACAGCCGTGCGTCTGCTGCTGCCTGGGGAACTGGCCAAACATGCTGTGTCGGAGGGCACCAAGGCTGTCACCAAGTATACCAGCTCTAAGTGAGCTTGGACCCTACCTTGTGGACTGGTTTAGGGGGTGAAAAGGGATTGCTTTGGGGGTTAAAAAGTTCCTTCCTCACCAATGTATGATGCCAGGAGCATTAATAAAGAATGGGAGGACCCCCACTGTGTGCCTGAGATGGTTGGTGAATGGGTGAGAAAGGGTAGTATTTACATTTTTATGATCATCATTAGAAAGAGTAGCAAACCTATCATGTATTTGGAAAAATCATGGGACATTTGTAGCCCTCTTGTGGGGTCCCAGAAAGATCATTGAATTAGGTCAGGAGGAGACTACTATTGTTGGCTCTACTGCTACCTGTGCTACTGATCACCTTTCCCAAGCCTTGGTTCCTCATCTATTTTGGGAGAAGTGGACATCTCTAAGGCTGGACAAGCCATGATTCTGTCTGTACCCTGTATCCCACAGCCTGTCTGGACTTAACTCTCCCAACAGCTGGCCTGAGCCCTTATTCTCAGGACCCTGGAGCTAAAATCTTTCTACTCATTTATCTCTTCCACAATTATTAGGTGAAATCCAACATATTCTGTACTTCTGAGCCTGTCTATGCCAAATTACCTATGCTACATAAACATTGCATCTTCTTATCATTAAACATTTATTAATTATCTACTGTGTGCCTTGCAGGGTGAGGTATCAGGGTGGGGCAGGTAGAACCTCGG
This sequence comes from Phascolarctos cinereus, assembly GCF_003287225.1. Taxonomy (NCBI): domain Eukaryota; kingdom Metazoa; phylum Chordata; class Mammalia; order Diprotodontia; family Phascolarctidae; genus Phascolarctos; species Phascolarctos cinereus. The sequence continues at coordinate 91,380,034 of NW_027555514.1, forward strand.
GTTTCTATGGAAACCACAATCACCGAACAAAGAACAGCTGTAGAAGAGAGAGGGCAACATGTCTGAGGGGTGAGTGAGTTGGGAGTGGGAAGAAAGCCCCAAATACTGATCCTTACCCCTAAAAAAATCTAAAGAACCTCCCAATTTGCTGGTCATGCTATGGTCAAGACTCAGACTGAATCCTCTTTGGAGCATATGGGTAGAGGATAGGAGACTTTTTTTGCACCAGGGTTTCCTCCCAACCCTCACAGGGCACCTTCTACAGCTCCAATCCATTTTTTTCCCTCACCTAGAAATGCTAATCCTTTCTAAAGGCAGACGAAATTGATAGAACTTAAGAAATTGTTCAAGCCTAAAGAAGAAAAGACTAGAGTTGTATGAATGGGGTGGGGGGATTGGGGGTGGGATAGGGGTAGAGGCAGAGAGCAGCAAATCTGATAGCTGTTTTTAAGCATGTGAATAATGATCATAAGTAAAGAGGGATCTGACTTGCTCTGCCTCAAGGTGCAGAAGGTAGAAGTTGGAAAAGATTTGAACGATGTTAGGAAAAACTTCCTAACAAATAGATCAGTTGAAAAACCGGAATAGGCTTGTCTTGAGAAGTATCGAGTTCCTGCTTGATAGAGGTCTTCAAGCACTTGTTGGATAGATTATGGTTGTTGTTCATTCCTTTCAGTTGTGACCCCGTTTGAGATTTTTTTTTTTGGGCAACGTTACTAGAGTGATTTGCCATTTCCTTCTCCAGCTTATTTTACAGATGAGGAAACTGAGGCAAATAGGCTTACGTGACTTGCCCAGAGTCATGAAGCTGGTAAATGTCTGAGATCAGATTGGAGTCTTCCTGACTTCAGGCCCAGTACTCTATCCACCACACCACTGAGTAGAGATTTTTGTTGGGTATAGAGGAGACTAGATAAGCCACTGAAATCCCTTCCGTGCCTAAATTTTGTGATTCAACTAGAGTGGTAGTTGAAGGGAGACTTTCTCTACACACTTATTCCTCTGTCTCTGCCTTCAACCTCTGTCCCCATTATATGCTGCCATATAAACTTCTAGAACCTCTGGACTGCATCCCAGAAATGCCCCTAGAGGACCTAATTGGTCTCCTGACTTCCACAAGGACACCTTCCCCACAAAGAGGCCTTGATCCCTTTATTGACCTTCTGTTCTCTCAATTCTCCATAGGGCTGGGGGTTCTTACCCTTTTTTGTGTTATATATCCCTTTGGCACTCTAGTGAAACTCAAGGATGCCTTCTCAGAATGATGTTTTTAAATGTATAAAATACATGAGACAACAAAGGAAACCATTATTTTGAAATTAAGATGTAATTTTTTTCCCCACCCAAGTTCATGAATGCCCTAAAATCCACCCATGGACTTGTTGGGGATCTGTGGACTCTAGGTTAAGAACTTCTGCTCTAGGGACTTGGGCCAAACTCCCTACTGGCCCTCTAATATTGCTCAACTGGTCTCCTGACCCCCAGTATCACTCTCTAGATTCATCCATCAATATTATCCCCATGTAAGCAAACATTAGATTATAGAATCTCAGATAACAGGATTAAATCTGGAAGAGCCTTAGTGATCATTCTAGTCTAACCTTGCTATTTTAAAGACGAGGAAACAGGTGGAAAGAAGTGACCTAACCAAGATCACAGAAGTAATGAATGTCAGAGCTAAGATTCCAGTCCAAAATCTTCTGACTCTAAATCCAGCTCCCCTTGCTTTGCATCACATGGTCTTGGTCCATTTTCTGGCCCCGACATTAATCTGCTCCTTGCCGTCCTCCCTCTACTTCCACCACCAGGACATACCAGCGGCTCTGGGTTTCCACGCATCAGACGCTACAAAAGTTGTTGTTCCAGGAGCAGTTCCTGCCAGACCCAGTGCCTGACCGAGAGCGAGGCTCCTTCATCTATAGGCTCTCATCACTCTTTCTGCACTACCTGGGGATGATGCGGCAGCTAGATATCATCTATGACCAGATGGTACAACCCCAGAAGCGGCAGCTCATCCGCCGTCTGTTGGACGGGGTAGCCGGTCGGATCCTGGAGCTGAAGGAGGAGTTGGTGCAAGTTGATCTATCTGAGTACCACTGCTTGGACCATATGCTTCAGGACCTAAAACTCACACCGGTGTGGGATGGGGTGTGGCGAGTTGATTTCTCTGACTGAAATGACATGAGTATGGTTGGAGAGAGGAGGTTTAGGGAGAACAAAAAGTGTGATTTTACTTCCCTGCTATCAGCATTGAGCAGGGGGTGGGACAGGACAGAGTGACTTTTGAGCAAAGGGGTTAGTGGGGGACACACCAAAGCTCTTAAATGGAGCCCCAAAAGAATTCTGATGGCCCTATAGAAGATTTAGCACCTCTGAATTCAGTGCCTAGAGTTGCAGAATACAGGGAAAAGGAAGGGATGGGTGGAGTGGGGCAGGAAGTGGTTGAACTTTTCTTCTAAATGCCAAGAGTATGGTATAGAGGAAAAAGTCATAGACTTGGATTCATATCTTTCGACACTTTTACTCAACCTTGACCCAGTTACTTAATGTGCCTAAAGCTTAGTTTCCTCATCAGTAAAATGAGGGAATTGGTTTGGACTTAAGTTCATTTTGGGTTCTCTATCCTATGGACCAATAACGGGATGTTTTCAATTGTGTCTGGCTCTTTGTAATCCCATTTAGGATTTTCTTGGTAAAGATACTGGAGTAGTTTACCATTTCCTTCTCCAGCTAATTTTACAGATGAGGAAACTGAGGCAAACAGGGTTAAATGACTTGCCCAGGGTCACACAGGTAGTAAGTGCTGAGGTCAGATTAGAACTCAGGAAGATGAGTCTTCCTGACACTAGGCCTGATACTCTCCACTTCAAGAAACCCTATGAATGGTGTTTAGACTTGCCCAAGAAATGGAGGCTAGACCTAGGGAAGGACTTTTTACTCTGAAACTAATCAAAAAATAGGGAAGTGATGGGTGGACTTGGCTTTTTAGCACATACATGGGGGGAAAGGGCAGAAAGTGGTTGAAAATTATTAAGACGTAATGAAGGATCTTCTACTTTAGAATAGAGGCAAGTGCATGGTCTCCATGTGTAGGCCTCTAATGCCTAGTTAGAATTCCCTCATGGCTGGGAAAACCTTCAAACAGCTTCTATCTCCAACCTGAGGCACTCAGGGATTACGTAGGAGTCATCCAATCCCATCCTTAGGTGCCCATCCCTATCTCCAATCTATGTTCTTACCCTGGAGACTTATGTCATAGTCTTCTGGAAATCAGATTCATATGAGTGTTCCTGCCTGGAGGGATGAGAAAGGACAGGGTGGCTTCTGGTGAGGTCTCTAACACCAATACCACCACCAACCCACCTAGAATTGCAAGACTGAGGACAGACAGGACAAAGGGGCAGCCACTGAAGGTGGGGGAGGAAGGTGGTGATGATGAGATAGTAGAAGGTCCTGATACCCTGCTGTCCACACCCTTTCCAAAGGCTGACCTGGAAGTCCCAATTCCCAAATACTTCATGTTGGAGCAGAGAAAAGTGCTTCAGGACCGAGAGGCAATAATGGCAGAGATCCTGGAGAAAATTGGGCAAAAGGACAGCAAGACTGTAAGAAAAAGAAACACCTTCATTCCACTGATTCCCCAAAGATCCCTCCCCTTTTCCAAGATCTTGGCCCTTTGAGATATTTCTAGCCTTAACTTTTATGTAACCCTGGACCATACCTTTTGGGAGACCACAGTTAGGTGGTAAAGTGGATAGAATATCAGGCCTACAGTCAGGAAGACTCATTTCCCTGAGTTCAAATCTGACCTCAGACAGTTATTAGCTGTGTGGCCCTGGACAAGTCACTTAACCCTTCCTTAGTGACCCAGGGAAGGCAACCAGTCAGGGAAAATCAGATTCCACCAAATGGTATATTTTTTTTAAAGAGCTGAAACTCACAGACATACTCTCCCCTCCCACCCTGCTTCCACCTAACTCTAAATTGGATTTAGAGTGGGCTACTTACTAGCTGTGAGACCAGCTGTATGAGGGGCAAGTCATGCCCCACTTTAGGACCATATTTTTTCTCATCTCTAAAGTAAGGATCTACTAGGCATGAACTCTAAAGTTCCTCCCACTTCTGAATCCTATGCGCCTGTGTTATCATCATTTATACACATGGGAGTCAGTTACACAATGCTATGTACCCTGGGTGCCACGCCCCTACATGGAGCAAAGACAATTGGAGACACCAGTGGGCCCTTGACATACCCATAAGTCATATTCCAGACCCTACCTCCCCTCCACAGGATGGTGTAATTTTACACAAGTCAGAGGCAATAACTTGGATCCAACGTGCTGAGCGAGCTAGACAGGGCCGACTCCGGGCCAAGCTTATGCGAGAGATTCGAAAGGATGAGGAATGCGATGGAAGAGCTCGGGAAAGCAACCAGTTTGAGAACAATAGAGATCAGGCAGCTATCATCATCCAAAAGGTAGGTACTGCCCCCATCCAGGGGTAGTGGAGGGACAGAGGGACGAAGGTACAGGTTGTGAATAGTGGGGGTGGATACCTAATACCTAGACTTCATAATGCCTCTGGTCCCTCACTGCCGGAAGTTCTCCTCAGGGTGCAGCTTCAACACAAACTCTTTGTGATGGCACCACGCAAGGAGCACAAAGAACAAGCCAGTGCGTAGAGCAGCAATGGCTAAACTGGGTGAGATAGGCCTGAACTTGTTTAGGAGGTCAGAGCTCAATGAGGTCTAGTAGTGGTCAGGAAAGATTTCTTTAAAGGGATGGGACCTGAACTGATCTCTGAAGGAGAGGTAAGTCTTGGGTGGGGGAGTAGAGTGGAGAAAACATTTCACGTAGGCAGAACAGAATGAGCTGTGGAGTGAAAACAAGAATTAGTCCATTCCTTTCCCTTTTCCCTTCATCCCTGGCACCTACTACACATCTGTGCATGCTGTAGGGGTTCACTGACTGTCTCTGGATGTTGCCCCCAACACTTCATCTTCTGTGAAAAAAGAATGACTATGGAAACTACTCCCCCTTGATCTTTCTCTCAAACTCCTGAGAAGGCTAACAAAGCCTCCCCATACCTCCATCTCTGCCAGGTGGTAGGTTTGGGAGATTACTAATGCCCTTTTTCTCCCCACCCCGCCAACCACAGATTTGGAGAGGTTACATTCAGTGGAAGCGCAGTCATCAGGAGCGGCTGTCAGAAATGGAATTCATTGGCATGGTGAGCCCTGTCCCCTGCACTTCCTCCCCATCCCCAGGAAATCATTTCTGTTCTGATTTTTGTTGTTGTTCAGTTGTGTCCAACTCTTCTCTTAATGATCTCATTTGGGTTTTTTTTTTTTTGCAAAGATACTAGAGTGGTTTGCCAGTTCCTTCTCTAGCTCATTTTATGGATGAGGAAACTGAGGCAAATGAGGTTAAGTGACTTGCTCAGGGTTACATGGCTTAGTAAATATCCAAAGCCAGATTTGAACTCATGAAGATGAGTCTTCCTGACTCCAGACCTGGTGGTCTATCCACTGCACCACCTAGCTGCCCCTCTTTCCCAGAGGAGGAAATGTGTATATTACCATCGAGAATTATGAACCCAAGGATTATATGACAAAGTTCTCTGGAGGACAGGGACCTGGGCTAATGTCTTTGTTTTTCTTTTTGTAACTTTTTAAAATTTCACACTTAAATACAAAATGAGAAAAGGAAAAAAAAAACCATTGCCATATACATAGCAGATCATAAGAGAAGATTCAATATGAAACAATAAATTTCTTTTTTAAGAAAATCTTACCACACATTGTTTTCAAAGCTGCCCAACTTTTCTTTGCTTCCTTGTTGGTTTTCTTTTGTTCTCTGCTGTGCACTTTTAACTTTATTTCTCCCCCTCTCTCCCACTACCCTAAAGAAGACTACAATTAAACTTGAATCTATCTATCTATCTATCTATCTATCTATCTATCTATCTATCTATCTATCTATCTGTATGTATGTGTGTATATATGTGTATATATGTATATATACACATATATACACATAACCATACACATATACAACACATATATGTAAGATTATACTATGCTTATTTCCTCCTATCATCTGTTTCTCTGAGGGTGGATAGCATCTTCCTACATAGGTCCAAGTCTTCCCATGTTTTTCTAAATCAACCAGCTCATCATTTCCTATACCACAGCAATATTCCTTTCTGGATTCAAACAGCATTTTCCTTTATAGGCTCTTTGAGGTTAATCTGGGTATTTACAACAGGCAGAATGACTTGGTTGCTCAAAGTTGTTCTTAAAACAATTCTGCCTTTGCTGTATACAATGTTTTTTGGGGGTTCTGCTCATCTAGGCTGATGTGCAGAACATGAGCTGAGATTTAGAATATCAAATGATCCTTGAAAAGTGGGCTAGGTCCTAGACCACAGGCTGAGGTTTATACATGTAGAGTTTGGAAGGTAAAGAAGAAAGAAAATTTCTCCCTGCCTTCCCTTTACTCTCTCCAAACCTGATCATCTTCTTCCAACTCTAATCAGAGCCTCTCATCCACCGGATGGCTTTGAGGTCTGGGAGAAAGATGGAGATGAAGGGAAAGGTGGGGAACAGGAGAGGAAGAGGAAAGGGAAAGATATGAGAAACTCTACAGGGTAGCTGTTGGTCCACAGCACAGTTTAGTGAGAACAGCACTGGATTTTAAGTGAGAAAACCTGGGTTTGAACCGTTGTCAGTGTAATTTTGGACAAGTTACTTAACCTGTCTCAGCCTCAGTTTCCTCATCTGTAATATATGAAGGGATTGCATTGGATGGTCTCGAAGGCCTCTTCTAGCTAGAAATGTTATGATATTAATTGAGGGAAGAGAAAGCTCCTGACAGAAGCCCAAATTCTGCTGCTTTTCTTCTAATCTTCCTCTACCCCTAGCAATGGTCCACTGAACGTGAGGAGGGATGGAGTGTGGAAGGGGGCTGGAACTAAATCTTGGGGTTAAGATCTTGGTCAGTTGATATGCATTTTTTAAGTGCCTACTATGTGCCAGGCACTGTGCTAAACACAAGGGATGCAAAGGAAAGCAAAAGACAAGTTCTGCCCAGGAGGAGCTCACAATCGAATGGAATCAGATGTGGGATACGGGCTGGAACCCTGAACCTCAGGCTGTGGGCATGGAGCGTGGGCTGGGCCTCAGAGCTTGGGACACAGAAGGACAAGGGCTAGAGAAGCTCCATGGGGTAGGGGAGCTCCAGCTGACTGCTCCTCAGCTTCTCGGAGAACAGTCAACTCTGTCCCTCAGAGGCTTCCTTTGAAAATCATCCACAGCCCCAGGAATCTTCTGCCTAGGTGTGGCTACCAAGAGGGACCCAGGGACGGAAGGGTGGGACTGGAGATGTCTTTTATTGGGCAGGGCTGCTTGGGAAGATAGGGCTTTATGGTAAGGAGGAGAGCCCCTCTTCATGTGAGTTGGGGGGCTAGGACTGTTTGAAGATTGGGGTCCATTGTGGGAGAATAGTAGGATTGAGGAGACCACGGAGAGACTTAGGGACAAGGAGGGCAAGAAAGGAGAGAGGAGGAACATGGGGAAGTGAGGGGCCCCGGTGGGGGGGCCAGGGTGGCAGCACAGTGGTGGTAGGTGAGGAATGAGCCTGACCACGCGGGCCCATCAGCAGTGTGAGCTCAGCGTTTTCAGTAATTGTCTCTGCGCACAGTGATATTTAAAATACATTTGGGAGCCAATGAGGCGGGAAAGTGGCTGCGAGTTGGGCTGCAGACATGGGGTGGGGAGGCTGGGGGGGTGCCTAGAGGCCCACAGGGGAGTGGTGTGCAAGAAGAGGGGGAGGTGGAGGGCTGGCCCAGATGCATCTCACAAACTCATTATCAGAGTAATTTACAGAGATGAATTTCGGCTCCAAATGCAATTTCTCCTGATGCCAGCATGCCTGCACTCCATGTCTGTGTAGTGCGTATGGTGAATGGGGGGGTGGGGGGGAGGCAGTGTTCGAGGTAGTTTAAGGTGCACATGTGTGCTATAGGTCTGTATCTGGTAGGGTATGTATATGATGCACGTGTGTGTTACATGATGTGTGGGAGACTGTGAGTTTGAAGGTGAAGATTGTGGTGGTTGGGTGTGGCATGTGTGTAGGGTGGGAGTGTATTAATATGGGATATGTGAATATATACATCTCAGACCAGATTCTGAATCCCCTGTCCCTAGACCCTCAGTAAGGGTTAGCTTAGGGAAGGAAACATTCCCCAGAGTCCCCGTTCCCTAACTGTTCGCCCAGATTCCTTCTTCCAGTGAAACTGAGTACTCAATGAGCATGAAGCAGGCCCAAAATGGGGAGGAACTGCGCAGGCAGCGCCAGAAAGAGAAGGAGCTAGAGTATGAGGAGGCAAGAACAGATGTCCGGAAACGTCTGAAGGACAAAGAAGGGGCCGACATGCAGGAGGAGATGAAGGAGCAGATCCGGCAGTGGTTCATCGAGTGTCAGTCAGTACCATGCTCTTAGTTCCACGTTCCCCATCCCCTGTCCCCTGAAGCCCTGTGTCCTCACCCTCCCTCAAGCCATGTTCTTCATTCTGCCCTCAGTGCTCCCACTAACTGTGATTCTTCTTCTCTGCAACCCTTTGAACCCTGATCCTGACCCTACCTTCTCTCTGAACCCTGGCACTCCACAGACCCCGCTCCCTAGGGCACATGATCCTACCCAAAATGCAAATCTTCAGACTCTACCCCCAAAACAGATTCTTCAAAGTGGATGGGGAATGCCCAGGGACGTGGGCAAAGTGGATTAGTAATGATCTGTCCCCCTGGATCATCTGTATTCTCTCTCTCTCTGTCTCTTTCTCTCTCTCTCTCTCTCCCTGTGTCTCTGTCTCTCTTCTCTTCTCTTCTCTTCTCTTCTCTTCTCTTCTCTTCTCTTCTCTTCTCTTCTCTTCTCTTCTCTTCTCTTCTCTTCTCTTCTCTTCTCTTCTCTTCTCTTCTCTTCTCTTCTCTCTCTCTCTCTCCCTCTCTCTCCCCTGCCTTGTCTCTCTCTCTCTCTCTCTCTCTCTCTCTCTCTCTCTCTCTCTCTCTCTCTCTCTCTCTCTCTCTCTCTCTCCCCTGCTCACACGCTCTCTTTCTCTCTCTCTGTCTCTCTCTCCTCCCTGATCATTCTTCTTTTCACTCACTTATCCATAACTATTCATTGATCTTCTGTTCAATTAGTGACCTCTCTGGCCAGTTCCCTGAATTTCCAGATGAAGAGATGGGTGGCTCTCAAGTAATCTTTTCAGGCAAGACCCCAGAACAGGTACCTATGGGGTGGGGGAAAGATAGTCCTTGGAGATGGAAGAGAGCTGGGAAAAAAAAAATCTGTCCTAAAAATCAGTAAAGCTGAAGGGCTGGCTGTGGATGTTGGAATGGAGAGATCAGATATGGCCTAAAGACGTGTGGATATGGAGAAGGGATGGGTCTAGAAAAATCAGTTACAGAAAAAAAAAAAAAGAAGACATTATGTCCTAAGAGAGCAGAGAACACTGGAAAAACAGCTCTGGTTTCAAAATCCACAGGCCCAGGAAAACACAATCTATGAGAAAATACTTCTCATAGAAGTATAAGTTCTCTCTGATGTCCCCTCCCTTTCTCAGTATGTTTCCTTTAGAACTGTAGCCCAGGATGTTTGCAGAGCCACAGTCTCCCTAGGACCCCTTGCTAATCCCATTGATCAGAACTCAGAGTCTGGGGCTTATTTCTGTATCAGGGCCAGAGTCTACACCCTTCCAGGGAATCTGAGGTCTAAGAGATCCTTGGGTCTTAGGTGAAAACAGAAATGGACTTCATGGATGAAGAAAATTCCAAAAAGAAGGGGAAAGAAAAACCAAAAGAAAAGGAAGAAAAGAAAAAGGAGAAGAAAGGGAAGGAAGAAAAGCTTAGGAAGGGGGTAAGATTTCATCTAAAGGATTATGGTGGGAAGGGGAGGGAAGGGCAGGGAAGGCTTGAGGAGCAGGTAGTAAGAGGTCTGAGTTAGAAAGAAGCAAACAGGGCAAGAGAACCTGAGTTCAAATCTGGCCTCAGATACTCACTGGCTGTATGACCCTGGGCAGGTCACTTAACCCTGATTGCCTCACCCCCCAAAAAAAAAAAATAAAAAGAGAAGCAAATGGGAGAGACACAAGATCAAGGAGGCTGAGCTGGGCAGAGACTAAGGGAGGATGGAGGTGGGACAGTAAGGGTACTAAAATAAAAGAGTTTCTCTTCTAGGAGGAAGAAACTATGCTGAAAATGGCACCATCCAAATTTCTGCCGATTATTAATGAAGGGCACGAGGAGTACCAGAGTAAGGCGGGGGGGTGGGCAAGACTTGGGTGGAGTGTCCCAGATTTTCTGGGAGTTCTGTGGATCTCCTAGTCTGCTGGGGCTCTGGGTCCTATGGGAGGTCTGGGGCAGCAGGGAGAGGAAAGAAAGGAAGCCAACGAGGTACAATGGAAAGTGCACTGGCCCTACAGTCAGAGGACCTACATATTACCTGTGTGACCTTGGGCAAGTTCATCACCTCCCTGGGCTTCAGCTTCTTCATCTGTAGAATGGGGGAGTTGAGTTAGATGACCTCCAAGCCCCCTTCCAGCTCTGGGCCTATGATCCTCTGATTATACTGGGATGTGAAGAGCTAGGAGACTCTGGTCTAGCTCTGCTTGACTGAAAAGATAAGGCTATGGTGGGGGTTGGGGGTAGAATCAGGGGTCTGAACCATCTATTGGTATTGGGATTCGGGCCTCTGACTCCAAGCTTAGCATAACAGCAGCCTTGTGCAAAAGATTGCTCCTCCCATGGGGGGTGGGGAAATTCTGGCTGGGGTGGGGGTGGGGTGTGTGTGTGTGTGTGTGTGTGTGTGTGTGTGTGTGAGTGTGTGTGTGAGTGTGTGAGTGTGACTGGGTTCTGAGCACCTACTCATCCATCCTGCTCTATGGTCTGTGCTCAGTTATGTGGGAGGCCCAGAAAGTGCCCATGCACCCAAATCAGGATATTGACACTGACATGATTCAGGAGCAGGAGAGGAAGGAGGTGGAAGCTGAGATCCGGATCCAGGTTGGAGGGTCTGCCCATTTCCATCTCCCTCTGTGATCCCTGCATCTTTTCCCCCTTGATTTTCTGTCCCACTATCTTCTCTCTCTGCCTTCATCTATCTCCTTTCCTCAGTGTTTGCACCTCTCCAACTCCAGACTCCAACTCCATTCCTCCCAGGCCTCAACATTCACCATCACATTCCCCTTCTTACTGTTTTCCTGTTCCCTAATCCCTATGCTCCTTGTCTTTGTCTTCATTCCTTTCTCTGTCCTTTCCCTGCCTCCCTTCATCCTTCCATAAACCTACCTCCATCCTTATCTTCATTTCTACTCTGTATCTCCTATTCCCACCTCTATTTCTCTATCACTTCTTGTTTCCTTCATCCACAATGCCTACTCCCTCCTCATCTCTGTCTCCATCCTGCCCTCTGGCTCTGCTCTGCCTCACACAATTCTCTATCTTCATCTCTTCCCTTTATATCCAGCCCCATCTCCTCATACCTGTCTCCTCCGGCTCCGCCTCCATACTTCTGTTTCCATTTCCTACTCCATCTTCTATTTATTCACCCCTTGTCCTCCTCATGTTCTTGAGCCTCAGCCCCAGCCCCTAGCCATCAGGAGACTTTAATGAGGGCTCAGCACAGATATAGAAGACATGGAGAAGGGATCAGATTGAGATCAAGACTAGATGCCTATGTAACTATCCGGACAGACAAACTCACAAATTTCTAAAGTAGTCTAAATTGTCCTCATTCCTAGGGACTGGAGAAACTACATACCTGCCTTAGGAGTGGGACTTCTGACTTCTCCCCCCCTCTGCTTGTGAGCACTTTATTCTTAGGTCTTGTGTTACATCAGAACACAGGTGTCTTACAGGACGGGGTTGGTCTGTAGGGAGTCGAGCCTTTGGAAAGAGTGGACCAGGGATCTGGGTCATTTATCCCATCAGAAGCAGTAATATAAAAATTATGGTTTCAAATTTCACTGGGGGTTCAAAGTCAGTCAGATAGCAATTATTATTTTAATAACATTTTATTGCCCTCCAATTACATGCAAAAACAATTTTTAATTTTCATTTTTTTAAAGTTTTGAGATCCAAACTCCATCCCTTCCTCCCTTCTCCCCCCCTTCCCTGAGATGATAAGGAGTCTGATACAGGTTATACATGTGTAATCATGTAAAACACTTCCATATTGGTCACTTTGTTCAAGAAAACTCAAACAAGAAAAAAAGCGAAAAATAGTACGCTTTGGTCTGTATTCAGATGACATCAGTTCTTTCTCTGGAAGCAGATAACATCTTTCATCATGAGTCCTTTGGGATTGTCTTGGATCACTGTATTGCTGAGAATAGCCACGTCGTTCACAGTTCTTCATTGTACAATATTGCTGTTACTGTGTACAATGTTCTCCTGCTTCTTCTCACTTCATTTTGTATCAGTTCATGTAAGTCTTTCCAGGTTTTTCTGAAATCATCTTGCTTGCCATTTGTTATAGCACAATAATATCCCATTACAATAATATACCACAACTTGTTCAGCCAGTCCCTAATTGGTGGGCATCCCCTCAATTTCCAAGTCTTAGCTACCACAAAAAGAGCTACTATAAATATTTTGTACAAATAAGTCCTTTCCTGCTTTAAAACAACAACAACATTTCCTGGGGATACAGATATAGCAGTGGTATTGGTGGATCAAAGAGTTTTATACAGTTTTATAGCCCTTTGGGCATAGTTCCAAATCAGCAATCATTTATTAAGCACCTCCAGGCACCATGCCTAGTGCAGGTAATACAAAGAAAGGCAAAGAAAGTCAGACCAAAGTCTGAGAGCCAGGAATTGCTGGTGATGGGGAGGAAATCAGGGAAGAGATTCTGTAGCTCTCTGTGGTTTGAAGCAGACTAACTATTGCTGTGACCACAGGCAAGTCATTTCTACTTCTCTTGGCCTCACTTTCTTCATCTGTCCAAGGACATTGGACCCCTTCCATCTCACAAATACAAAGCAATCCAAAGGTCTGGAAGCCACTAAGTCAGGGCTGAGGTGAAGGAATGGGTAGACATCTGTGGTCAGAAGCAACCAAAGAGGCCAGACGAGATTAGGAGCAACAGTGAGATCTCAGAGGACAAGGAAGCCAAGGACCCAGAATACAGGAAGTCAGATAGATCAAAATGTCACTGGAACACAGAAGTGAGCCTGCTCTTGAGGCGGGGGTAGGGGGGTGGTTATTTTCCCTAAAAACTGCTTTAAACTTTATGCAGAAGACAGAGGCTAGTAACCAGATAGGACTGGACTCAAAGGCTCACCAAAAGAAGTGATTGTAGCTGGTCGAAGGACTGTGGCTGAAAAGGCATCTTGATCCTAGCTGGGATAGAGTAGGGAGGGTCTTATGTTTACCTTTTCCAAAGGATCCATCCATTTTCCTTCCCATCCTCAACTCTTGCTCACAATCAACCAACCAAATGAATATTTATTTGGCAACTTTTCTGGTCTAGTTCTGCTCTATTCATTCCTGGTCTCTCTTACCATTTTGCTATATGTGGCTCTGTCTCCCTTTCTTCAACTCTACCTCAACCTCTCCCTTCCTGTCTCTAAGCATAGTTCTCTGAGTAAGTGGAGCAGGCAGTATGAATTTGGGGGTTCTAGGTACCTTCCCAAGCTTCCAGAATTTCTACATTTCCTAAATTTTCACCCTTAAAAAAAATCATTATGTTGGATTTTTTTTTAAGGCAATTGGGATTAAGTGACTTGCCCAGGGTCACACAGCTAGTAAGTATCAAGTGTTTGGTCTGAGGCCGGATTTGAACTTGGGTCCTCCTGACTTCAGGGCCAGTGCTCTCTCCAATGTGCCACCTAGCTGCCCATTAATGTTGGATCTTAAAGGCTTTTTGGTCAACAAGAGTTCTTTGGGGAAGTGGGCAGCTAGGTGGTGCAATGGATTGAGGAGGGTCTGGAGCCAGGAAGATCTCTGACCACAAATCTGCCTAAGACACTGGGCAAGCCACTTAACCCTGTTTGCCTCAGTTTCCTCATCTATAAAATGAGCTGGAGAAGGAAATGGCGAACCACTCCAGTATCTTTGCCAAGAAAACCCCAAATAAGGTTACAAAGAGATGGACATTACTGAACAGTGAAAAGAGATGTGAAAGAGTCCCTGGGAAGGATAAGACCCTACAAGTATTGTAGGGAGAGCAGATTTGGAATCAGATGACCTGGGTTTCAGATCTCAGTTCTGCTACTTGGACAGGTCCTTGATTCTCTCCCAACCTCTGTTTCCTTATCTGGAAAATGAGAAGGCTGGATTACACCATGTCTAAGGTCCCTTCCAACTCTAAATTCTGTGATTCTAAGCAGTCAAAACCTAATAACTTTCAAGGATTTATTTATGATCAGACAAGAGTAAGGCCCAGAGAATGAGACACAGGAAAGGGATCCTGCTTAGAATAGGGGAAGGGGAGGAGGAGTGAACCAAAGAGGTGTGAGAGGTACCCACTTTGCCCACTTCAGTCACAGTTGGCTTTCCCTTGCCCTATCATTTTCTCCTCTGTGCTCATATTCCTTTCTTTGGCCCAGTCCTCTTCTCTCTGACTTCTTCTCTGTCTCTGGATCTCCTTCCCTTGTTTCTTTTCTCTCTCTGTAGCTCTTTCAATTTCCCTCCCTCCTCCCCCCACTGATAGCCACCTTCTGGTCCACCTCTGTGTGCTCCAGGTGGACCAGCTGATGCGCCAGGAGCTGCAGGCCCTGCGCTTGGCCGTAGATAAGGAAGAAACGAGACCAGTCAAGGTGAAGGCCAAAGTCAAGGTGAGGATTGAGGGGAGGCAGAGTATAAATGATGGGGTTAAAGCTCGGGTTGAGAGGCAGAAAGGACACGAGAGAGAAATAACCTCTGTGTTTGCTTCCAACTGCAAGAAAGAGAAGAGAGAGAAAGGGAAGAAGAAGGACAAAGATCTGACCCCAAACAGGTACCGGACCCTGCAGCGCCCACATGGCAATGTAGGAATCATGGGGAGAGCGTTGGACCAGTCATTCAGAACACCAAGATTTTAGTTTTAGCTTCATTGCTGTGTGAACCTGAACCAACCACATGAATTCAGTGGGCCTCAGTTTCCTCATCCATCCAATGGGAACAATGATATCTTACCTGCCCTGCTTATCTTGTAGAGGTATTGTAAGAATCAAGTGAGAAAATATATGGAAAAGCAATTTGAAAAGGTATAGAGCACTATGCAAACGAAAGGTACAAATATTGATGTGAGGCAGCAGATCCCAGTACACAGGGGGCTTGGGTTAGGATCAGAAATGCTGGGGTTCAAGCCCTACCTCTGACACATATTGCCTTCATAACCCTGGAAAGCTAGGTGCCGGGCCTGGAGTCGGGAAGACTCATTATCTTCCTGAGTTCAAATCTGGCCTCAGACACTAAGCTGTGTGACCCTGGGCAAGTCACTTAACCCTATTTGTCTCAGCTTCCTATAAAATGAGCCGGAGAAGGAAATGGCAAACCACTCCAGTTTCTTTGCAAAGAAAACCCTGACTCATGAAGAGTTAGACATGACTGAAAACAACTGAACAACACCAGCAACAAAAGCCTGAGAAAATCACTTAATGTCTCCTTAAGAGGGGACCTTGAAAACGCTGCTTGGTGTTTCCCCATCCGCCGAGTGCTTTACCCACCCTCCCCACCCCAGCACATAAAGACACACTAGCTCTTCCTTTGCCTGATAGAAATACTAACTATATAGCCAGGAAGCAGTGTAGACAAGTCGAAAGCCCCATATAATTGTCTCCTTCCCCCACCTACATACAATCTTCCATTCTTTCACAACCCATCCCTTCCCTACCTATCCTTTATTCAATATCTTCCTTTCCTATCTCCTCTCCTTGATTCACACTTCCTGAGTGCTAGTCACCCTCTATCTGCCTCATACTCTCTGTGTTCCCTGGGGTATTTCCCGTCACGCCTCAGTCCACCCTGACCCCCACCTCCACCCCCAGATCTGTGGACTCTCTGTATGAAGAACTTGTGGAAGAAGGCTTGATCAAGAAGAGTGAATATGTGAGACTGTCTGATTACATTGGTGAGAACCACCCCGTAAACCCTAAATCCACTGCAATTCGAGAGCTATTACTTTTATCACTCCTACTATTACTTTCCTCAAGTAATCACCTGTCCCTCCCCAGATGATGATTATCCGACTTTCTCCCCACCCCCAGCCCCCAAATGACTGTCCCCAGTAACTCTCTTTCCTCAGGTGACTACTTATATCTTGGGTCTGCTTTGAAACTGGGAAACAGGGAACCAATGCCATCCCTATTCGACTTGAGGCAGAATGTAATTCTGTACGGGGTCCTTCGGCTTGGTGAGAGGGGATCCGGGGAGGGGAAAAAAAGTATTGGAGAGGAGGGTCTGGGTGAAGTCCTGTGCCTCAGTGGAGGGTGTCTGGAAGTAGATGGAGTGCTGGATTTGGAGTCAGGAGTAACTGACTGTCAGAGGATTCTGCCTCTGACACTTACTAGTTGTGTGATCCTGGACAAGTCACCTAACCTCTTTCAGCCTGTTTCCTCATCTGTAAAATGGGTATAATAATAGCCCCTAATTCACAGGATCGTTGTGAGTATCGAATGAGATAAGAGGTATAAAACATTTTATGAATCTTAAAGCCATATATAAATGCTAGCTATCATTATAGCGGGGAGGCTACTGGGGAGGAATGGCCTGTCCTGTGGAGGGCTTTGATTTTTGTTGGACATCCGTGGATCTACTGACCTCTCTAGGATCCCTTGAACTGCCCCTAAGACCCTGCCCCAATAATCTTTGTGGGGTGGGGGAGCCTGAATTTCCTTTTCCCATCCTGTTCGCTTAGTTACATTTCGTAGTAAGTTACCACTGCCTACAAAATCCAATTCTGTTAAACCCCATTCCTTTTCTTCCTAGTGTTCAGTCTTTAATCCATTCTTTAAATGTAAGGAGTAGAAACAAGGGTAGTGAGAGATGGGGGAGAACAGCCAGGCATAGGCCTATGTACCTATCTCTACAGCCTCAGCCACCATGTCACTTAAAATGGTATCACAAGCCACTTGGGACACAGTTGGCCATGGATTGCCAACTATTGCCCCCAGATGTTCCACCCAATGGAACCCGGAATATTGGCATTGACCTAGTTAGTTAGTAGGAGGTTCTAATCAGATCTGAGTCCATACCCTTTTTTCCCCCAACCTCAGGACCCTTGCTTGACCTTTCCCTCCCCACAATGCCTCCTCCATCCATACCCTCCGTGTTCTCTCACATCTGCTGGTCCACTTCTTTCTCCCTGGCTCCTTCTTCCTATTCTCCTAGGATCTGCTGAAATACATACCATGGCTCCCCATGTCCGATCCATTCTCCTGGCTGGCCCTGCTGGTACGGGGAAGAAGATGCTAGTCAATGCAGTTTGTACTGAGACTGGAGCTAACCTGTTTGACCTGTCCCCGGAAAACCTGGAAGGAAAATATCTGGGCAAGTCAGGGGTGCAGATGATGATACACATGGTCTTCAAGGTTTGCAATCCTGAGCCTCATTCTCTTCTTCTACCCTCCCCACATTCCCCTATTCTTCACCTAGCCCCCCAATAAAGGAGAAGCTTTTGTTCTTCTATGGAACTTTGGTTCCAGACAACCTTGACTTTTATATAGAGGCAGAAAAAAGGAATCACCTTTCCTGGCGTAATTTCAGGGGCCAGGAAGACCTCTCCTCCCCATCCTGGTATCTCCACTTGTTGCTAGGTGGTTCCTGAATTGCATTGTTAAAAACTCTTGGGAGACGGAATTTGAGACTTATATTCATACTAAGTTACTGGGGGTGTATGTGGATGGATGAGATCAGTCTTCCCTGAGAATTAGTTTTCAGACCAGGAGAATTTGGGGGCACTCAGTAATCTCGTGGAGTATAGATAGGGGTGAGGACTAGGAGTAGAGGAAAGGGTAAAGAAGGCAAGACTAGGGGGCACCAAAGAGAAAATTTTACTGGCTTTTCTTTTTGGTCTTGAGGTAGCCTTGATCAGGGCTCCACTGCAACAGATTGCTCATTTATTTAATTATTTATTTTTTTGGTGAGGTTAAGTGACTTGCCCAGAGTCACACAGCTAGTGAGTGTTATGTGTCTGAGGCTGCATTTGAACTCAGGTCCTCCTGAATCCAGAGCTGGTGCTCTATCCACTTTGCCACCTAGCTGCCCCAAGATTGCTCATTTAAAGGGAGAACGGGGTCCTAGGTCAGGGCCTGACCCCTGACTCCTGCTCCCTCACCTGGCTAGGTGGCTCGACTCCTACAGCCTTCTGTGATCTGGATTGGGAATGCTGAGAAAACATTTTACAAGAAGGTCCCAAAAGAGGAGAAAGAGGTAAGGGAGCTTTGGGGGAGTGAACAGCTTAGTAGGTAGAGCACAGCACTAGGAATCAGCACACCTGGGTTCTAAGCCCAGCTTTACTCAATCAGTATGTGAATCTGGGAAGTCATGTGATAATTCATTCACCTCTAAAATAGGGATAGCAACAATTCACATTTATATAGCACTTTGGAGAGGTGGCATGGGATAGTGGTCAATCCAAGCCATCCTTGGATTTAGAAGGACCTGGGTTCAAGTCTCACTCTGACGCGTACCAGCTATGATGGGATGGATGGATGGATGGATGGATGATGGACGGACGGACGGATGGATGGATGGATGGACGGACGGATATGGATGGATGGATGGATGGATGGATGGATGGATGGATGGATGGATGCTAACCATAGGTAAGTCACTTAACCTCTCAGGGTCCCCAGCAGCTAGCTGAGATTTTGAGTTGCAGCCAGTTGCCTATCTACATCAGTGGAGAGAGTTTCCATGCAGAAAGTTCCCCACACTGATGAAATTGAGCATTTGACCAAAAAAAAAAAATCAGCTTGAACTTTACAATGGGGTTCTCCTTATTCAACAACCTTATGAGGTAAATAGTTCTGGTGACATTTCATTATTTGAGCTTGGGCCTCAGAGAGGTTAAGTGATTTGCCCAAAGTTACTTAGCTAGTAAGTATTAGTACTTTGACACAACCCGGGCCTCCTGGTTTCAGGTCTAGAGTTCTTTGTACACCACTATAAAGATGAGGCTAAAAAGAGATAGATAATTAAAACAGCCCCTTCAGATATAGGGTTCTTTTGTTGTTACCTGGTGACCCTCATGCTGGCAGCATCCCTTCCCCCTTTCCCTCTCCGTTGTCTCTTTCCTTGGAGAAGATGGACCCCAAACGTGTAAAGAAGGACCTGGCAAAGGCGCTGCACCTGCTGCGTCCCGGGGACCGAGTGATGCTGATTGGAACATCAGACCAGCCACAAATCGCTGACATTAAGGGGCTGTGCAAAACATATGAGAAGATCCTGATGGTGCCCCAGCCAGATTATGCCACCCGATACCGTGAGGATCTGGTGCTCTGGGGTGGTAGTGCAGGGACGTGGCCCAAGAACCCTCCCCCAACTCCTCTTTGTCCCTTTTCCAATTCCTGTGCTAAACTCCCTTGTTTCTATGTTCCTAGTGGGAGCCAGGTCTTGGATTGCCCCTGCATACCCTAATCAAATAGTAGTAGTAGTGTAGTAGTAGTAGTAGTAGTAGTAGTAGTAGTAGTAGTAGTAGTAGTAGTAGTAGTAGCAGCAGCAGCAGCAGCTAGTATTTATATAGCACTTAGGCACTTTACATGTCATCTCATTTTATTCCCACCATCAGCCCTAAAGGGTAGGTGCTATTATTATCTCAATTTTCAGGTGAGGAAACTGAGACTGAGAGAGGATAAATGATAACCAGAGTCTCAAAGCTAATTAAGTTTCTGGCTTTCCTGCTTTCCTGACTCCACAACCAGCTGCCTCAGGGGAAGCGTAATGGACTGGGAGCCCTAGGTGGTTTGGGCAAGTCACATAATCTCCCCGAAATATGAAAGTTTCCTTACCTATAAAATAGGAATGCCAATAATAACAGCAACGCCAGTCTCTATGGTGCTCACTTTCCTCATAACTGTGAGATACACGTTATTCTTCCCATTTTAAAGTTTCTACCTGAGCAGCAGTTAACCTGCATTAACTTGCTACGTGACTTTGGGCAAGTCTCAGTTTCCTCATTGTCAAATGGGATAACAATAGCTGCCCTAAACAATGTACCTCACAGGATGGTGGTGAGGAGCTAATGAAATAATGGTTATGAAATTGCTTGGTGAGGCATGGTACAAGTGCTAAGCAGCAGCAACAGCGATAAGAACAGTAATGATGCATTCCGCATGCCATGCCATCTGCCCTCACCCTGTCCCTGGGCCCTACCATTTCCTTCTTGGGTCCTCTTCACCTTTACAGTCCTCTGGAAGCATTTGATTGAGCAGTATGGGAAGTCTTTACTAAACCACGTGGATATCAGTGGACTGACCAAGGTTTCTGACGGCTACACCCCGGGAGACATCACTGTAGCTGTCCATTCTGTGATGACCGAGAGGCGGAAGATTCAACTGATCAAACGACCTCTGACACCTTATGAGTTTCTGGAACTTCTGGCCAAGATGGACCCAGTGTATGAGGAGGAGGAGGTATCACTGAAGGTACCAGAGATGTGTGTGTGTGTGTGTGTGTGTGTGTGTGGTGTGTATGAGTGTGTTGTGAGACTGTGTGTGAGCGTGTGTTGTGAGAATGTGTGTGTATGTATGAGTGTGTATGAGTGAGTGTGAGTATGTATGAGTGTGTATGAGTGGGTGTGTATGAGTATGAATGTGTAGGAGTGAGTGTGTGTGTGTGTGAGTGTGTTGTGAGAGTGTATGTGAGTGTGTGTTGTAAGAATGTGAGTGTGTGTATGTATGAGTGTGTATGAGTATGAATGTGTAGGAGTGAGTGTGTGTGTGAAAGAGTGTTGAAGAGAGAGTGAGGAGGTGGTATGAGGAAGAAAGTGGGGGAACTTGCAAGAGTCCTTGGGAAAGAGGCCCATAGTCATTCCTAATCAGAGGGGCCTGCCTCAGGTGAAAGGTCATTTTGTCCTCTGGGTCTTCAGCACCTACCATAGGTTTATACAGGTGAAAACAAGTGAAAACAACATCAAAGGCAGGCTTTCAGGGAAAAGAATAAGGGCAAATACTAGACCTTTGATTTCATTGATATTGAGAATTACCAGAGGAGAAATCTTTCTTTACCAATTCTTTGCAATTTAGAGTGTTAGAAAATTGCCCAGAACCCTGAGAGGTTAAGTGATTCTCCCAGAGTCCTACAAATAACCTTGAACCCAAGCCTTCCTGGCCAGTTCTCTATCCCTTACACTACACTGTCTCTTTGAAAGGGAAAAGAAGTCACAAAAAGACATGTTGACTAAGAATGTATATGGAAAAGAAAAGGTGAGGGATAGGTCCACCCACTATTCCTTCATGAGAGTGGGGACTCATTATATTTACAGCCCTTAATAAGGCTGATCACATGCATATGGGCCTCCTCTCTCTCTCTCTCTCTCTCTCTCTCTCTCTCTCTCTCTCTCTCTCTCTCTCTCTCTCTCTCTCTCTCTCTCTCTCTCTCTCTCTGTTTTTCTTTCTCTGTCTCTTTTTCTTTTTCTCAAAGCACCAAAGCACTGCTATCTTCTTGAGTCATTGCTTAAGTACCAATAGCTTTGACTCCACTCCACAATAGGGCCCAGGCCCTTTATTCATCGATCATACCCAAGGGATGGTCCTGAAAGCTTGGAAGGAGTGAGGGGCTGGATCCTAGTCTGCAGAAGACAAGTGGGAGCAAGGGTGAGGGACACAACAGGACAACAATAAGATTTTATAGGAGACCCATAGAACATGATCAACCCCAACCTACTAGGAGAAGAAAGAGGTTAGAAAGCAAGGAGGAAGAGAGGAGTTGCTGCTGAGGGAGGCATAGGTAAGGTAGGGAACCAAGTTAAAGGACCCCTCTTATGAAGATTCTTCTTTCTGCATCTTTTCATTTCATACTCTCCTGTTCTTATTCATTTCATTCAGGATTGGTACTTTAAGACTCCTCTGGGGAAGAGGCATTTGAAAGCTGCTGAGGATCGAGCAGAGGAGGAGGCAGCAAGATTGGCAAGACAGAAGAAGAAGAAGAAATGATGAAGCTTAAAGCAGGGCCATAATGGGAGGGATGCTGAGGACTGGGGTGTGTGGGGAAGCATCCTTAGGGTGGATGGGCCAGATAGTAGAGGTATAAACACCCCAACAACTGTAGGGATGACGGAAATTCGTGTGGATGTCCATCTCTATGTCCCATTTCCCCTGGCTTCATTTCTCTAGCCCAATTCTTCATCTTTTGCCTTCATCCCACCCTACATTTCTGTGAACCTAAGTCATGGTCATCTCTTGTTTCCTATCCCCCAGTCATGCCTGAATCCTTTTCCCTTGCCTTCTAAGACTTTGTTTCCCTGCTCTTTCTTTGTTTCGATCTCCATCTCTGCTTCTGCCTTCATCTCTGACTTTCAGGCTCTTTTTCAGTATTTCTTTTTCTTTCTACATTCATGAACAAATAGGGAGGAGGAGTCAGGTTTATTAGCAGGTGGGAAAACAAAGAGATTGAGGCATGTTGGTGTGATGCAAGGAAGTACCAAATTGGGAGTTGGAAGATCTGGGTTCTGAGTGTCCTTTGGTAAATAACTTTGCATCTCTGGGCCTTAGCTTCCTTATACAAAAAAAAAGAAGGGGTTGAATTCTACAATTTTTGAGGTTCCTTCTAGATCTAGCATTCTAGGATCTAATAGCTAGGGGCACAGGATAAGACAGACATTTTCTCCTTTAAAAATGTCACCCTTTTGTTTTTGCATCCCCTTCCTTTTCCACTCTCCCTCTTCTTCTCTTTCTCCCAAAGAATCATCCCTAATAACAAAAATGAGGAAAAAAAGGGAGAAGGGAAAAAAAAAACTTTAGCCAAGCTAACAATGTCAATCTAGTCTAACGTTATGAACAGTATAATGGTTTCCCACTTCTGCAAAGACAGGAAGGAGGGAAGTGAATGCATTCTCATAGCTCTTTTTGGGCCATGCTTGGCTATCATAAATTCACAGCACTTAGTTTTGACACTGATGATGTTGTTACATTGTTATTATATATGTTATTTTCCTGGTTCTGCTTACTTTACTCTGCATCAGTTCATGTAAAATTTTTCATCCTGTTATTAGAAGTGATTGTAATTATTACCAATATAATTATTGTATTATATTATATATTGTAATATAATTATTATATTATAAAATTATTATATTATAATTTTATGTAGTACAGTAATATTCAATTACTATAATTTATTCAACCATTCCCCAATTGATGGACATCTACTTTGTTTCCAGTTCTTTGCTACCACAGAAAGTGCTGCTATAAATGTTTTTGTGTTTATCACATCTTTCTTTTTTATTGTTCACCTCCTTGGGGTATATGCCTTGCTGTGGGGCCTCTAAGTCAAGGAGTACAGGCTTTTTAGTCACTTTCTTAGCAGAATTCTAAATTGCTTTCCAGAATGGTGGGACCAATTTACAACTCCACCAACAGGATATTAGTGTGTCTGTCTCTGTACAACTTAGCCAACACTGACTTTTCCCTCTCCCTTTTGCTGGCCCCAAACCTGTTCTCAAATGTCCAGCCCCACCCCCAGCTTCAGGTTTTGCTTTGGATGACAGCTGAGCCCAGGGCTATTTATGGTCTCCCTCTCAGCACAACTTCTCCCTCCCTTCTCTAAGCCAGATCCTGGATCCTGTCCAGCATCTGCTCAGGATATGGCCATAAACCACCCTAAACCCTGCTCTTCTGGGTCTTGCCCCTAGAAATCCCCCTGAAAACTGCAGCCATGCCCAGAGAATCGGAAAGCAGGCGGCGGTCATCCTGGCTGACCTGGCTTCCCCCAGCCTCCCTCCATTCAGGATGGGACCCCTTGTCCCGGGGCTATCCTGCCCGGAGGGTGCCCAAGCAGGCACCCCTGCTTAGCAGGGACATGGTCCTGCAAAATGCACTGTACACGGGGAACCTGGTGAAGCTTCAAGAGCTCTTTCCCCCAAACAGCACTGCAGACCTGCTGCTTGAGAGCCGGGTGGCTGAGCCTCGCTGGAGCAGCCACCAGAGGGGTGAGGGAGCAGGGGGATGGGGGCACATGGGAGTGCAGGATGGCCCGGTGGCCTGGGTGGTGGGGGCAGGAGAAAGAGTAGAAGGGATGGGGAGGGGACTGGCCTGGGTGGGAGAGTGAGAGGTGGACAGAAGAACCCAGGTTGTTTCTCTCGTCCTCAGGTACACCCTCACCCTGCAAATACTGGCTCTGACCTGAAGTCATGTGGAGCCCAGAATAGCTTCTGTGGGACTTAGCGTTAGAGTCTGACTTTTAGCCACAGGACTAACAGGAGTCTCTGGCTCTTTCTGTCCTTGTCTATGTTTCTGTCTGTCTTTACCCCCCCCACACCCCGTGCTCCCCTCTATCTCTCCTCCTATCACTGCCTCTCCCTGTCTCTCCTCTCTCCCCACCCCCTCCCACCCCGTCTCACCTCTCCCTTCTCTGCCTCTGCCCTGAACTCTATTTCTCTTTCCTCTTTTTCACAATATCTTTGTCCTCAACCCTAGACCCCATTTCCCTTTCCTTATGGGTAGCCCCTCGTCCCCAGAAGATTGCAGAGAGCTGGGGGGCGGTCCACTTAGTAGCCTTTGTGCCAGGTTGGTTGAGAAAGCAGACAGAGATCCCAGAGAGGGTCAGGAGCCAGGTCATGGGCCCATAGTAACCAGGACAGCCTCCGGGCCCACCTTGGAATTCTGGCAAGCCGTGCTGGTCGGGGATGTGGCCTCTGTCTCCCATCTCTTGGCCTCCCCTGGCACTGGTCTCACCCCGGATATTGTCTTTGACACCAGCGACCCAGAGAGATGGAGAGATTTCAGATTCAACATTCGAGCTCTGAGTATGGGCGGCAGAAGCCTGGGTTGTTTGGGTGGGGGGAGGGGATGAAGGCGGCCATAACAAGACGTGGGGGGGAGGGGCTTCAAGACTCCCATCTCCCACCTTCTCCCGACATTACTCCCTCGCCCACCTAGGCTTCAGGTCTTGCATTATCCCTTGGTGTTTTGACCCTTCTTGGCATTTGGGTTCCCACCCCCACTCGAGGTCTCCAAACCCTCCTTAGGACTTTGGTCTCTGACCTACGAGGAAGAGCTGACCACCCCGAT
This sequence comes from Phascolarctos cinereus, assembly GCF_003287225.1. NCBI lineage: Eukaryota > Metazoa > Chordata > Mammalia > Diprotodontia > Phascolarctidae > Phascolarctos > Phascolarctos cinereus. The sequence continues at coordinate 91,405,246 of NW_027555514.1, forward strand.
ACACGTAGCAGCCAGCAGAGGCCACGAACAAGTTCTCCAGCTGTTGCTAAGTCGAGGAGCCCAGCCAGATGCTGCCCCTGGGGGTCGCACTGCTCTGCATGAAGCCTGCATCTCTGGCCATGCACCCTGCGCCCGACTATTGCTTGTAGCCGGAGCTGACCCAGACATCCCAGACCAGGATGGGAGGCGCCCTTTACACCTGTGCCAGGGGCCTGGCGCCCTCCAGTAAGTGACTGCCCTTTAGTCCCCCCCCACTGTACGTGCTGTCACCCACCTTCCTCACCTTAATCCCTACATTTCTAGGTTCCACTTTCCCACCTACTCCTGGGAAAGGACGGGGGTCTCTTGGTGAAATAATTTCAAGGGATCACAGCAGAGAATATGCACTAGTAATTGAATGAGGGACTGAACAGAAGCAGGCACCAGTGGAAGCAACAAATGTTTATTAAGCACTCTCCACGTGCCAGGCACTGTGCTAAGAGCATAATGAGGCAGTATGCCATATCAGAGTTCTGGATCTGGCCCCGGAGAATTTCTCCCAGCTCTACCTCTTATTCTCTGTGAATTTAGGCCTATTACTTCCCCTTCTCTGGACCTCAGTTTCCTCATTTTATAAATAAAATGAGGGACTCAGACTAGATCAGGGTTCATTTTTTTTTTTGGTTAGGCAATGGGGTTAAGTGACTTGCCCAGGGTCACACAGCTAGTAAGAGTTACGTTTCTGAGGCCAGATTTGAACTGAGGTCCTCCTGAATCCAGGGCTGGTGCTCTATCTGCTGTGCCACCTAGCTGCCCCAAGAGTTCTTAATCTTTTATGTGTAGAAGCAGGTAGGTGGCACAATGGATAGAGGACTGCGTTTGAGGTCAGGAGACCTGAGTTCAAGTCCTACCTCAGACACTTACTGGCTGTATGACCCTGGGCAAGTCACTTAACCTCTGTCTGCCTCAGTTCTCTCAACAGTAAAATGGGGATAATAATAGTACTTAACTCTCAGCCTTGTGAGGATTAAATGAGATAATATTTGTAAAGTGCCTGGAACATAGTAAGGACTTAAAATGCTTATTTTTTTCCTTCACGGACACTTTGGCAATCTGATGAAGCCTATGGACCCCATCTCAGAGTAACATTTTTAAATGTATACAATTAAATGCACAGGATTATGAAGGAAATCAATTATATTGACATGCTATTTTATGTACATATATATGGATATATGTATATTTTTAAATTTAAAAAATGTATTAAACCAAGGTCACTAATCCTAGGATAAGAACTCCTGGGGCAGCTAGGTGGTGCAGTGGATAGAGTACTGTCCCTGGATTCAGGAAGATCTGAGTTCAAATGTGGCCACACTTAACATTCACTAGCTGTGTGACCGTGGGCAAGTCACTTAACCCCATTGCCTAGCCAAAAAGAATAACCAAAAAACTCCTGAACTAGATAATTTCTAGGCTCAGGACAGGATTGTCTCAGTGCCTCAGGAGTGTGTTTGGGAGTTTTGGAATGTGTTCTCCCCACAGTGCATGACATTGGCACTAATTGAGTATTTTCAGAGTGGATTATGGAATGGCCTGAATCTTGGTCATTCTTTTAGGGGAGAAGGGGTGTGTGTGTGTGTGTGTGTGTGTGTGTGTGTGTGTGTGTGTGTGTGTGTGTGTGTGTTGTGTGTAGTAAGTGTGCTCTTAAGGACCAACATCGACATTTGGGTTTGCCAAGTTTGTCTTTGATGCCTTCATTCACCCCCACTCCCATCACTTGGGATCTTTTCCACACCCTCTTATGCTCTAAGAAGAGAGATGTTATACACAATAAGAGAGGGAAGAGTTTCCCTGAACTTTGCCTTGTTCACATCCCATACAAGTATTGTGTTCAGCATTGGGCACCACATTTTAGGAAGAGTTTTGACCAACTAGGGTACGCACAGAGGAAGACAGCTAGGAGAGTTCAAGGACTGGAGGTCCTGCTGTATGAGCATCATTTAATAAAATTGTAACATTTAGTCTGGAAAAAGAAGAAGAGGGGAGGGGGAAGGCTAAGACATGGCTTTGGGTATCTGAAGGGCTGTGGTGTAGAAATACGATCCCACTTGTTCTGCTTGGTCCCAGGGGCCGAACTGCAGAGAGGCATCAAGATTTAATGTAGTTCTCACAGTTAGACCCTTCCCACGGTGGCACTAGCCACCCTGAGAAGGATGTTTCCTCATCACCAGAATTCTTCAGATGGAGAACGGATGATCACTTATCAAGACTGTTGTAGAGGGGATTTCTATTCAGGGGTAGGCTGGACTAGATAATGTGGGGGACTCGGAGATTTCCTCCCATTTCTTCCCACACTTCTTACTACCCAGGTGTTCAGTGCCCCCAGACTGAAAAGAAATAATAGATAAAAAACTCATATCAAGGTGTCAGAGGCCTTATGTGTTATTGCTTCCTAGGTCATTTGCAGCTTTAAAGTGAGCTTCTGGAAGAAGTACAGGCAGTATGCAAATAGACAAGGAAGTTATTTTGGGATGAGGTGGTTCCTAAATACCACTCAAATCATATCTATTGAGCCTGTGCCTGTGTGCTCAGCTGTCTGTCTGTCTGGATTTGTCTCTGAGGCACTCTGTTACACACACACACACACACACACACACACACACACATATTCCTCTCCTCTCTTTGATCCCCAGGTGTGCAGAGTTGCTGCTGAGGTTTGGCGCCACAGTGGATGGTCGATCTGAGGAAGAAGAGGAGACACCTCTACATGTGGCAGCCCGAGGAGGGCTGACAGAGCTGGCTGCTTTACTCCTGAGGAAAGGAGCTTGTCCAGATGCCCGTGATGCCGAAGGCCGGACCCCTCTTCTGGCTGCCTGCTCAGTTCCTCTCCTTCCCCAGGCTGAGGCTGAGGCAGCCACCTCCAGGTGTCTCCACCTGTGCCACCTGCTTCTCTCTGCAGGTGCCGATGCGGATGCTGCTGATCACGACAGGCAGCGGCCCCTGCATCTGGCCTGTCGTCGTGGCAATGTGGCTGTGGCTGAGCTACTCCTGTCCCAGGGGGTTAGTGTCAATGCCATGGACTACGGTGGCCATACAGCCCTGCACTGGGCCTTGCAGGGTCCAGCTGCTGCCCTGCCCTGCAGCCCAGAACAAGTGGTCCGAGCTCTACTCAATCATGGTGCTGTCCGAATCTGGCCTGGAGCCCTTCCCAAGGTACCAAGGGATGCTGAAGTGAAGAGGGGCCCCCAAAAGGTGGTGCAGAGAGAGAGAGGGGGGAGTTTGAACCAATCAATGCTTATCCATATACTCTGAGAACCAGCTCTTTGTCTCCCTTTCTTTGTATAACCTGGAGAGCTAGGATGAAGCCATTCATTCATTCCAGAAGTTTCTACTGAGCACCTTTTATGTACCTGGTTCTATGTTAGGCACTACTACAAGGATGTGAGAGAAGCTTGGGATGAGGGAAGATTTAACTCCCCAGGAGGTTACAGGAGACTGGGGGAGGAGGCAGTTCCAGCAAAGTCAACAAACATTTATTAGGCACCTACCACATACAAGACACCATATTTGGTGTAGGGAATATGTAGACAAAAAGAAAACAATCCTTGTCCTCAAAGAGCTTACACAGAAGGGGTGGGGGTGGCTGATGTAATATGTCAACAAGAAGTATAACACAAGAAGAGGGAGGGGACAAGTGGCTTCAGGGATGAGATGGCATCTGCACCAACTTTGAAGGAAGAGAAGCATTTGGAGAGGTGAAGATGAGGAGGGAGTTCATATTGGGCATGGGAAATGACTAGTACTGCTTCATGGAGGCAAGAGATGGAATGCTCCATGGAAGAGTCATCTAGCTCTCCAGTCTGGCTGGAATGACAGTTCATGGAAGTAATCTGAAATAATGTAAGTGGGACCCAGATCGTGGAGGGCCTCAAAGATCAAGGCCAAGGAGTTTGTATTTTACCTATAGGCGATGAGGAGCCACAGGAGATTTTTGAGCAGGTGAATAACATGGTTGGTCAGAACTATGGTTTAGGAAGATGATTTTTTTTTTAAAATTTGGCAGCTGTGTAGAGGATGGTTTTAATAGGAGAGCAGGGAAAATCAATTAGGAGGCCATTTAGAGTAGTCCAGGCAATTAATGAAAACCTGAACTAGAATGGTGATGATGAAAGGAGAAAAGAGATGCTATAAAGAACTGGATCTGTGGTTTCATTGATAAAGGGCACTCCCGAATAAGGAAATTTCCTCTCTTACAGCTGATTGGCACCTTCTCTGAAATTTGCAGTCTTAAAGAATTGCCTAGGGCACTGAGAGATTAAGTGACTTTCCTAGACTAATTCATCCAGAGTGTTTCAGAGGTAGGTCTAGAACCAGGTCTTCCTAATTCCAAGGCCAGCTCTCTTTACCCTACACCACACTGCCTCTTGAGGAGATGCAACTGATTTAATATGGGTGTTAAAAGAAAATGTGCTTAGTACATAGTAGGGGCTTAATAAATGTTTACTGAATTGAATCAAGGTTGATTTTCTGGTTATTATAAAACCATGATTGGGAAGATAGTGATAACCTTAACAGAAACAGGAAAGTTTGGTGGAGCAACAGGTTTAGGAGTGAAGATAATGACTACTGTTTTAGACATGTTAAGTCTGATGAATATGGATCATGCTAAAGGAAATTCCCATTAAGCTATTGAAGATGTGAGATTGAAATTCAGGAAAGAAATTAAGATTGGATTAAGATTTGGGACTTGTTTGTGTAGGACAGAGCTATGGGAAACACCCAAAAGAAGAGAACAGAAGATGGATGATGGCCCAACAAAGGAGCTTGAGAAGAATCACCAGGCAGGAGAAGCAGAAAGAGCTGTATCCTTAAGAGCCTAACAGTATGAGAGTCCAGGTTTAGGGGGTGGTCAGCAGCATCAAAGAGGCATGAGAACTGAGAACTACTTTATTTTTTTCTGTTTCAAATATATTTTGATTAATTTCATTAAATATTTCCCAATTATGTTTTAGGGGAAAAATTAATATTCATTTTTAAAGTTTTTGAGTTCCAAATTCTCTCCCACCCTTTGAGAAGACAAGCAAATATATCAATTATACATGTAAAGTCAAGCAAAATATATTTCCACATTAGCCATGTTGCAAGGAAAAACATACACATACAGAAGAAGAAAAATAGAGAAAGTGAAAAAAGTATCTGCACTCAGAGTTGAGAACTACTTTAGCAATTAAGAGATCATAGGTACCCTTGGAGAGAACAATTTCAGAAATCTAGCAGGTTTGGAAGACAAATTGAAAGGGACTGAAAAGTGACTGGGATATGAGGAAATTAAAGGCTATGACTATAGACATCTTTTTTCTTAGGAGTTTGGCAATGAAAGAGAGGAGAATTAAATGACAACAGCTTGAGGGGATGGAAGGCTGTAAGCTTTTTTTAAAAATGCAGGAGATTTAGCCATGGTTACAGTAATAGGGAAAGAAACAATAGATAAGGGGAGACTGGTGATGAAAGACAGAAAGGAGATGATTAATTAGTCAGTCTCCTGAAGAAATTGAGGAGATGGGATCTAGGACACAACTGGAAGACTTGGTTTTCAATGACGGAAGGTCCACTTCTTAATAGAGTGGTCTAAAGTAGAATAGCCCTTGCAAAGATTTATAGCAGTTCAGTTGTGAAACAGGAAATATGAGAAAGCACTTGACTTCAAGTCTAGTTAAGCTAACAAAATAATCAGTAAACATTTAGTAGGTGCCTACTTTGCACCAGGCACTATGTTAAGTGATGAGGATACAAAGAGGTAAGACAGTCCCTGCCTTCAAGGAGCACACAATCTAATAGGGGAGAGAACAAGCAAGCAAAAATGTACAAATTATATGCAGGGGGAAATAGGAAATAATTAAAAGAGGAAAGGCACTAGAATTAAGAAGGCTTGGGAAAGGTTTCTTAGAGAAGGTGGAATTTTCAGGTGGGACTTAAAGGAAGCCAGGGAAGACAGATGGAGATGAGGAGAGAGTGTGTTCCAGGAATGGGGGACACCCAGAGAAAATGCCCAGAGCTGAGACATGGAGTATCTTGTTTGGGGGAACAGCCAGGAGGCTAGTGTCACTAGATCAAAGAGTATATGGTGGGATGTAAGGTGTAAAAAGATTGGAAAGGAAGGGGCGGGGCTAGGTTATGAAAGACTTTGAACATGAAACTCAGAGTTTTTAATTTGATCTTGGAAACAATAGGAAGCCACTGGAGTTTAATGAGTTGGGGAGGGGAGTGGTGGCTGCATTGTTAGACCTGAATTTGAGAAAATCACTTTGGTGGCTGAATGGAAAATGGATTTGAGTAGGGAAAGGCTTGAGGCAGGCAGATCTACCAGCACACAATTACAATAATCCAGGTGTTAGGTAATGAAGACCTGTACCAGAATGATGGCAGGATCAGAAGACAGAAGGGAGTGTATTCATGAGATGTTGCAAAGACGAAATCAACAGCCCTTGGCAACAGATTGCATATGGGAGGTGAGAGATAGTGAGAAATCCAGGATGACCTAGGTTACAAGCCTGAGGCACTGGGAAGTTGGTGTTTGCCCTTGACAATAATAGGGAAGTTAGGAGTAGGGCATTGGGCAAGGAAATAATAAATCCTGTTTTGGAAATACTGAATTCAAGATGTCTCCTGGACATCTACTTCTAGATGTCTGAAAGACTGGAGATTCAAGATTAGAGGTCTGCAGAGAGGTTGGGCAAGATAGGTAGATCTGAGAATCATCAGTATATATACGCCAATTTAATGTGTAGGAGCTGATGAAATCACCAAGTGAAGTAATATAGAGGGAAAAGAGAAGAGGGCCCAGGATGGTACCCTGTCAAGGAGAATGAGGACTGAGAAAAGGTCATTGGATTTGGCAACTAAGAGATCACTAGGAACTTTAGAGAGGGTAGTTTCTGTGGAATGATGAAGTCAGAAACTGGATTGTCAGGGGTTAAGGAGACAGAGAGAGAGGAAAGTGGAAGCTGCTATGGTAGATGGCCTTTCCAAGGAATTTAAAACAAAAGGTGGAAGATATAGGGTGGTAGAGGGGATGGAAGGATGGAGTAAGGGTTTTTTTTAGGATGGGGGAGATGAGAATGTTGGTAGCTAGTAAGAAAGGATCTGGTAGAAAGAGAGCAACTGAAAATAAGTGCTGGAGGGACAGTCTGCTGGAGGAGATAAAATGGAATGAAGGTGGAGGGATTGGCTTTGGTAAGAGTAGAGCCTTCTGCATGTGAAAGAGGGGTAAAGGAGGAAATAGTGGCAGAAAGCATATGAGTGATACAAGATGAGGAAAAAGGGAGAAAATGGAGTTCATGGTAAATAGCCTCTGTTTTCCCTGTCAAATATGAGGCAAAGTTTTCAGCTGAGAGAGGAGGCAGAAGATAAGCCTTGGGAGGTTTGAGGAGAGGTACAAAGGTTTGGAAGAGCTGTGGAGAGTGGGATGGTGAGGTCATAGGCAGGTACAGTAGGATTGTCTAGAAGCAGTGAGGGCCCAGGTGAGGTTGTGTTATATAAATCTGTAGCAGACCCAATCAGAATAGTTGCATGGTTTTTTCCACCTTCATTGAGCAGTATACACATAGGAGGGAAGGAGGCAGACAGTGGGAGTGATCCAAGGCTGAGGCTTGGCAGGACCCAATTGGTGATATGACTAAAGAGCTAGTGACTCAAAAAAAAGAGAAGAGTGTAGAGTTGAAATGGTTCACAAAGGGGTCAAAATGAGAAAAAGAGGAGACAGTGGCAAGTGCATGCAGGGGAGATGGCCTGGGAGACAGCTGAGGAGGTAACGGATTGGAAATCATGTATTGATTGGGTTTGGTAAGGGAAGGCAGAGGGAGAGGTGGAAAGCCATTAAATTATGGCAAGATAAGGGGATTTCAGAATTCTTGAATATGGATCTGGTGCCTTGTGGATGATGGCAAGATCAAAGTTGTAACCATCATTGTGGATTGCTGAGGTGAGGTGGAGGACTAGGTCATGGGAACTGAGTAGGTTGAGGAACTGAGTGATTAAGACATTTGAAGGAGAGTTGAAATGTATGTTGAAGTACCCTAGTATGAGCTTAGAAATAGCAAGAAGAGAAAAAAATTCATTTTTAAAAATACAATAAGATAAGCATTTGCTTATATTTATGATATATATAATCCATAATCTAGATATATTTTTTATATATAATGGTGTACAATAAATATATACTAATAAAATATTACAAGAATTTATTTATATAATAAAAGAAGTACTTATTAAATGCCTACCACATGCCAGGTACTTTACTAAATGTTGGGGATACTAAGAAAAGTGAAAAAACAGTCCCTACTCTCAAGTCCCAGTCTAATGTGGAAATAACATGCAAACAACCATGTATGAAGAAGATATATACAATTTTCTCCATAAAAGTAGAAGCTGAAGACATCTTCTAAGGGCAGAGTGGGTTGGTGCTGGGGGCTTGATGAGAGAAGAGAAGTTTTGGAATATCCGCTGAAGGGAATGAAATAAAGAATCACTCCAGGAAGAATAAACAGATTGCCAGGTAGCAGTGAAGGCTCAGTTGATATTAGATTAGTAGTGAACCCATCTGGCAGGATTGAGGACTTCCTTCAAAGCGATTTGGCAGCATCACAGTAGAAAAATCCAGGGTTGAAAACTGGTATGTGTAAAAAGATGGATAGATAAGAGAGCCAGGGCATGAAAGGTGAAGACAATGTAGTTAGCCGAATTGGTTAACTATACGGTTAAGACTGTGAAGATCAAATAAAAGTAGGGTTAGAGCAACTTCTATCAATTATGAGAAAAGGAAGGGATAAAAGGACAAGGGGTTGTTGTAAAGCTAAAAATGTTTAGAAGCAATAAGATAGAGAAAGGAAGAGAGATAAAGAGAGAAAGATGGAAAGACAGAAGATTATTATCAGAGAGAGGAATTTCAGAGTCCAATGTTATGGAGATGGCATAGTCATGAGTGATGCCTAAATCTTAGGCATTCACGGAAGTGTCTAGGGTGGAATAGAAACATCTGTCATGAGATTTCAGGAGGTCAGTATACTGGGGGGCCAAGAAGTTTGAGGAGTTGTATTGAAGTACCTCTCAAATATTAGCAGCAAGGGTTGGGGTGGAGAGGAAGACTGAGCCAGGTATTGATTTTCTCTAGAAAGGAAGGACAAGGTGGTACAGTGGATAGAGCACAGGCCCTGGAGTCAGGGGACTCAGACACAGTAGCTGTGTGACCCTGGGCAAGTCACTTGACCCCATTTGTCTCCAAAAATAAAAATTTAAAAAAAAAAAAAAGAAGAAACAAAGGGCTACCTAGTTGGAGAGCCAGGAAGTGTCATTGGGCAGAATGTTTTGATGCTGGTGGCTACAGAGACACAATGAGGTCTCTGGACCATACTCCAGGTTATAGAGGACCAGGAAGGGGATTTTGTACTTGATTTGGCAGGCGCTAGGGAGCCATTGTGGGTTTTTGAGCAAAGAAATTGCGTAATTAAAAACAACATTAGGAAGATTAGTCTGGCAGTAAGATTAAGGCCATAGAAGAGAATAGAAAAGTGACATATCCCAGGAGGAAAAGGAGAAATGACATGTTTTATATGATATCAGTATTTCTTAAATATCAATAATAATATAGGCATTGTGTTATACATGCACATGAGCCAGTCAATACTTGCCTTCTGAGAGCTTATAACCTAAATCAACTAGATACAAAGATACCATACTGACACATTTTTGTGTATTCATTCAGCAATTATTGATTAGGGGCTCACTATGTACTAGAGCTGTGAGAATACAAAGACAGGTCCTGTACTCAAGTAGCTTGCAATCTGTTACAGGGACATAAAGGAAATAAATCATAGGATTTAGAACTGGAAGGGATGTTATCGACCGTTTAATCTAACCCTGTGCTTTACAGATGAAGAAACTGAGGCCCACAGATATTAAGTGACTTGTCCCAGGTTAGACAGGAAGTAGCAAAACTGAAACCAGAACCCAGACCTTCTAATTCCAGATGTAGTACTGTCTTTTATACCACGCTGCCTCTTGTCTATACGGCAGTAAGTGATGATATTGAGTGTCAGAGGAAGGAGACAGACTGTCCAAGGATCCTCCAGGTAAAGGAACAGACAGTCGAAGTGGCAAAGTGGCTAGAGTGCTGGACTTGGAACTGGGAAGACCTCTGAATCCTGCCTCAGACATCTCCTAGCTGTGTGACCCTGGACAAGTCACTTTCACTTTCTCACTCAGTTTCCTTTTTTGCAAAATAGAGATGCTAATAATCGCATCTACCTCAGAGTCGTTATGAGAATCAAATGAGATAATATATGTAAAGTGTCCTCTAAGTACTAGCTGTATTATGAAGGAAGTGCCCTTAGAGCTTTCCTAAATGTCAGTCACTTTGCAAGGTTCACTTTCAGTGGCGTTTTTTCTTTCTCTTTAGCTTTTTTTTCTAAGTTGGCTGCACCTCTTTAGCATAGTGCTTGGGTAGTGACAGGAAGTAAGTCAAAGGGGTCAGTGCTCTGGCTGTGTCTAATGGTGTGATGGAAGCCTTGGGGCCCAGAGGGAGAAGTAAGGAGGAGGGCATTGGCTAATATGTTGGGCCTGTGCTTTAGAAAGAGACAACAGGCAGAAAGGGAGGGCTGCAGTGACCTTTGGTTTGGGCCGTACTGACCTGTCCCCTGCTGGGGCTGGCCCAGACTCAGGCCAGCCAGGTCCCAGTCTCCTGGTTCCCCCTCTCCTCTTTTCTCACAAATGGTTAAGCATCTGTCTGGATTCCCAGGCAAGACCAAATAATTAAACAGCCCGAGAGTTCGGCAGATTGGTCTCCCCTTTGGGAAAATACAAGAAAATCAACAATTAACACTAATTAATCTCCTATTAACACCAGATAATTAGGAGACAAGCAATTCCCTGTAATCTGACAGAGGCTCTGACAGCTAATGATTCCCCTAGCTGAGAGGGTGGGGGGAATGGGCGGGCTCAGGCCAGCTGGGAAAAATTGACAGCAGATGAATTGGCAAAAGTACCACGCTGTCCCACCCCATCCAGCCTGGGAGTCAGCAATCTACCTCTGCTAGTCTCTGGACCAGGGGTGGGGAACCTTTGGCCTGGAGGCCACACATGGCCCTCTAGGTCCTCAAGTGCCACCCTTTGAATCAAATCAAATCAGTCAAAGGGCCGAACTTCAGTACCTAGAGGGGCCACAGGTTCCCCAACATTGCTCCAGACCTTGCTAGGGAAACTCTGATGCACAAGGTAGGTGTATTTAACCCTTTAGAAGAATAACCCATTTTTCCTAGCCATAACTAGTGCTGAGCCTCAAGTCCCAGGGGATCAAAAAGGAAGGAAGGAAGAGGTCTATTTCCCAAAATCTCCAAATACCTTCCACGGGCTTCACTGAAAGCCACACTTTACTGGAATTCAGATTGTATGCTATTCCTGGGCAACTAGGTGGCATAGAAGTTAGAGTGTTGAGCCTGGAGTGAGGAAGATTCATCTTCCTGAGTCCAAATCTGGCCTTATGTGACCCTGGGCAAGTCGCTTAACCCTATTTGCCTCAGTTTCCTCATCTGTAAAACGAGCTGGAGAAGGAAACGGCAAATCGCTGCAGTATCTTTGCCAGGAAAACCCCAAACAGGATCACAAAGAGTCAACTGAAATGATTAAACAACAACAAAAGCTATTCCTGGCCTTTCCACTAATGAGCTATGTGACCTTGGGATTCACTTCTCTGGGACCCAGTTTCCTTATCTGAAAAATGAAGGTCTTAAAACAGATAATGTATAAGGACTCCTTTCTCGAGATCTAGATCTGGAAAGGATCTCACATTCCTACTGACTGTGGGACTTGTCTTCTCTGAGCCTCAGTTTCCTCACCTGTAAGTTGAGGACAATAATAATTGCACTAGGTACCTCCCAGGGTGATTGTGAAGCCAGTGCTCTGTTGGCCTTAAAGAGATATTGACGTCAGAGTTATTACTATTATTCTGTCATCTAATCCAAAACCCCTATTTAACTAGAAGGAAACTGAAACTTGGGAAAAGGACTGCATTCTATGACTGTGTGTCGTCTTCTTGTTGGATGTTATCGATGGGACTTTTGTTCAGGCGTAGTTTGGATTAGAGCCTAGGTTAGGCATAAATATGCAGACACACAAGTAACTAGGTATGTGCCGCTCTGTGACAACATATGGGATCAGGGGCCAGATCTCCACTGCTCTCCTTCATTGCAGCAGGCTGGTCTCTTCATGGTCTTCTCAACCCCTTTTCGTCTTTGCTTTGGCAATGTGGTTTCCCATACCAGGAAGGTCCTCCTTGCTCGTTTGTGAATCTTGCCAGTCTTCAAAGCCTGCCTTCTCCATGATATCTACAGGGATCCTCTGAAAGCAATGCCTCCTCTCGAGGGTGTCTCTTACTGGGCTTATAGCAAATGCAACTTCCTATGATTATCTTTTTATGCACAAGCCCAGTTTCTCCCAAATCAGCAAATATTTATTAGTCACCTAATCTGTATAAAGCACTGCTTAGTCCCCTATGCAGGTTCTGGGATATAAGCACAAAAGGGACAGAGACCCTAATCTTAAAGATCTTACATTCTATCCTCCAGAAGGGAGAAGGTGGACAAGAACCTAACACGTACACAGATATGTGTCGTACAAGATAGGGAGAGATGAGGCCAAAGGAAAAATGCAGACTAAATGCTCTAGGAAATTTTGAGAAGAGAGATAATATTTCTAGTTAGGTTAATGGGGAGGAGGCTTCACTACAATACCTATAGGGCAGGTACCCTGACACAGACCTTGCATATAGTAGATGTAATATTTGTGGGTTAACAGCAGGAGGTACGTGACCCTGGTGAATACACACTGAGGTTTTTGCCTCTTTCTGTTTCTCTTCCCAGGTGTTGGAACGGTGGTGTGAATTTCCCCGGATAATTGAGGTTCTGATGAATACCTACAGTCTTGTGAAGCTGCCAGGGGATGCAGTGGACCTGATACCCCCAGATATCCTGCAGGTCAGTCAGACTCAGGGACTACCCAGGAGACTTCTTAATCCCTAGAACACAGAACTGCCCAGCCCAGCCTCAAGGAGAGGCTGTCATCTCTGTCATCCAGAGAACCTCCAACCTTCTAGAGCAGGGGTTCCTAACCCTTTTTTGGGGTCTTGGACCTCTCTGGAACTCTGGGTCTGTGGACCCAGAATTATATATACATATATATATATATATTTTTTTTTTTTTGCTTTTTCATGAGGCATCAGGGTTAAGTGACTTGCCCAGGGTCACACAGCTAATAAGTGTCATGTGTCTGAGGCTAGATTTGAACTCAGGTTCTCCTGACTCCAGGGCTGGTGTTCAATCCACTGCAATACCTAGCTGCCCCCCAGAATAATATTTTTAAATGCATGAAATAAAATACATAGGAATACAAAGGCAACCAGTTATATTGAAATGCAGTTCTCAAAATACATTAAAAAAGAAGTCAATGGGGCAGCTAGGTGTTGGAGGCAGAACACGAGCCCTGGAGTCAAGAGAATCTGAGCTCAAGTCTGGCCTCAGACACTTTTAGTTATGTGACCCTACCTAGGCAAGTCACTCAACCCTGATTGCCTCAAAAAACAAAAAACAAGTCAATTGACCTTAGGTTAAAATTGGGCACCATCTTTATAGAGGTTTTCCAAAGAGGTTGTTTATAGTCTAAAGACAGAGAACTTTTCAAATCTAGGAGAGATCTTCACATAGAGACTCCATGGAAATGATCTCAGTCTATAGAAACCCCTATGAATACTCCCTACCTGCAAAAGACTGTTTTTTTTTAATTCAATTTTATTTTAAATTCTTATCTCCCTCCCACTCTCCCCTCCTCCACTGATAAATCAAGAAAAACAAAACACATACAGTCAAGCAAAACAAATCCCTACATTGGCCACCTCTCAATCTGCTTCTGAGACCATCAGCTCTCCCTCTGGAGCTGGGTAGTGAACTTCATCATAAGGCCTCCAGAACACGGTTGGGCAGAGTTCCTATGTCTTTCAGAGCTGTTAGTCCTTTTTTTAAAAAATTTTTTTTCTTTTTAGGCAATGGGGTTAAGTGACTTGCCCAGGGTCACACAGGTAGTAAGCAGAGCTGTTAGGCTTTACCATATTACTGTTGTTGTGTACATCCTTCTCCTAGTTTTGCTCATTTCACTTTTTTTTTTTAAGTGAGGCAATTGGGGATAAGTGACTTGCCCAGAGTCACACAGCTAGAAAGTATTATGTGTCTGAGGCCGGGATTTGTACTCAGGTCCTCCTGACTCCAGGACCAGTGCTCCATCCACTGCGCCACCTAGCTGCCCCCATTTCACTTTTATGAAAGGTTCTGACAGACATTTCTACCAGCCCCCTGCATAGCATAATGAAATGAATTCAAGCCCGAGTTTGAATCCCCATCCCTTTACTATCTCCATGACCCTGGTGAACCCCTTCATCTTTGGCCCTGAATTTCCTCCTTTGTAGCTCGAAGTCTCATGTCCACGAACTCCTCCTCCCACCCCAGCTCGGTAATTTCATGTTTTCTTCTGAACCCAGAAGCATGGAGATTTCTACTCTTCGCTCTTCACCTTGGTGGGTCGGCCGAGATCCTTGAAGCACCTGAGTCGCCACGCCCTCCGATCACACCTGGCTGGTTGCTTGTCCCAGGCACTGCCCCAGTTACCCCTGCCTCCTTGCCTCCTTCGCTACCTACAGCTGGATTTTGAGGACGTTCTCTATTAGGTGAGTTCTGGGATCTGGGGCCAGTCAGAGGCTGGAAGGGAAGCCCAGGGATGGGATTGGATCTTGGGGAGGCTGGGAAGAGGCCTAGCCTAAGGAAGCAGGGGAGGAACGTATGGGGCAAAGGAGCCTGGTACTGTTAGAGATCAGCCAGCCTCCCTGCCTTTGTCTTTTCCCTCATCTCCCCTTTTCAGTATTCTCTCCACTATTACTAACCTATCAGAGATTCCTGCCAAGATTACTTGGGAAACAGCAATTCACCCATCCCGGCTTTCCAGAAGCTATCACCAGAGAAGTCGGACCTAGGCTTTGCTTCCTGGGTTCTGATATCCAGGGGTGTCCTTCCGTGATAGGCCAGAGGCCAAATGTCCCCCAAGTCCTTCATCTGCCTGCCCTTCTATCACTAGTCCCATGCCACCACCCACAAGGATTCTACCCCATTGGTACCCCTCTCCACAGGTCCTTTCTACCTCTCAGGCCTTGAGGGGAGGTAGTTTAGACTCTCTTGGGCCCCTTCCAACTCTTTTAGCCACAGGTGAAAGTATTCCTAGTTGGAGCTGCTCCTCCCAGGTTCTCAGCTAGATATAGAATGTCTGAATCAAAAGCCCAGAGAAACAGGGTGCCTGGCGCCAGCTCTGGCCCGGACTGGAACTGCCCAGATGGAGAAAGAGACTGGCACTGCGGATAACTGAAACCAGGAGGACTGGCACTGAAAAATGAAGAGAGGGGAAGAAAGTCTGTGCTAGAGCAATGATAAAGGAGAACAAAAGAAACAGAGTCTAGATGGGGTTTCTCTTAGGCACCTAGGTGAGCTTTCTTTGTATTCCACTTTCTTCGTTGCAGTGTTTCTTTGCACTTTCTCCTTTAAACTCAGACTCTGGACATGCATTAAAATGTATGGTGTTGTCTCTGTTGTCTACCTCTCTCTGTGCTGGCTCGCCTGACGAGGACGGCGTACACAAGTATGACATAAGAAATCGTGGGGGCAGTGCAAATGGGAGAAAGAGAAGATTTAGAATCAGAGATGGCGGTTATTGTTCAGTCGTTTCTGACTCTTTGTGAGCCCATTTTGAGCTTTTCTTGTCAACGACCTTCTCCAGCTCATTTCACAGATGAGGAAACCGAGGCAAATAGGACAAAGTGACTTACCCAGGGTCACACAGCTAGTAAGTGTCTGAAGCCAGATTTGAAATCAGGAAGATGAGTGTTCCTGACTCCAGGCTGGATACTCCATCCACTGTGCCACCTAGCTGCCCAGAATCAGAGGACCTGGATTCAAATCTTCTTAACCCCCCCAATGGTATTTTCCCCCCAATTACATGTGAAGATAGTTTTCAACATTCACTTTTATAAGATTTTGAGTTCCAAATTTTTTTTCTCCCTCCCTTTCCTCTCCCCTCCCCAAGATGGCAAACAATCTGATATAGGCTATACATGTAAAAACTATGAGAAAGGAGATAGAGAGAGAGAGAGAGAGAGAGAGAGAGAGAGAGAGAGAGAGAGAGAGAGAGAGAGAGAGAGAGAGAGAGAGAGAGAGAGAGAGAGAAAGAGAGAGAGAAGGAGAGAGAGAATAATACGCTTCAATTTGCATTCAGACTCCATAGTTCTTTCTCTGGATGTGGATAGCATTTTCCATCATGAGACTTTTGGAGATGTCTTAGATCCTTGCATTGGCTGAGAAGGGCTAAATCTACCAAAGTTAGTCATTGTACAATGTGGCTGTTACTGTGTACAATGTTCTCCTGGTTCTGCTCACTTCACTCAGCATCCCAGCTGCAGTTTCTTCATCTTTAAGATGGAGATAAGTATAGCATAGCACCTACCTTACATAAATGTGAATTAGTTATTATTATCATGGGTATCTCCCCAACTTACAGGGGTTCCTAACCTTTCTCAGAACAATGTTTTTAAATGTATGAAATAGAATACATAGAATGGCAAAGAAAACCAATTATGCTGAAATAGAGTTTTCAAATAGACATATATACACATATACATGCACATGTGTGTATGTGTATATACACATATATGTATGTATGTATGTAAATATTTATATATACACATGTGCATACGTGTGTGTGTGTGTGTGTGTGTGTGTACACATAAACATACACACTGCCCTGAATGACTACCCCTTTCTCACCTCCCATTAGTCTAGGTGCTGCAGTGCATACAGCGATGGACCTAGAGAATCCTGTCTGAATTCTACCTCAGATACTAATTGTGTGATCCAGGCAAGTCATTTAATTCAACCTCTGTCTGCCTCAGTTTCATCATCTGTAAAATGGAGGTAATAGCACCCACATGATAAGGTGGTTATGAGGATCAAATGAGTTAACATAAAAAGTCCTTTGCAAACTTTCAAGCACTATACAAATGCTAGCTATTATCATTATTGTTATTATTATTATTTTCCTCCTTTGGCTGCTAATAAAAGTTCATGTACTGAGGCCGAAATTTTGCAAAGTATTATTAGACCTATTTTACAAATGAGGAAACAAGCTTATTGATTTGTTCCTGATCACACAGTTCCATAGTTAAGTTCAGAGAAGGCACCCTACAGTCTTGTGTATGTAGGCAATCAGGGCTAAATGATTTGCCCAGGGTCACACAACTAGGAAGTATCTGAGGTCAGATGTGCCACTAGTTGCACCCCCAAGTTCTTTCTACCAGCTACATTGAACCTCAACAAGCATGTGAAGGCCAGAGAATGTGTTACTACTGCTGAGCCTTTAAAGTCCTGCCTGCCCTGTAACTAAGGCCTTAGGCCTCAATGAGGTGGGGCTCTGCTTTCTTCTCAGGTAGTCCAGAGACTGCAGGCTTCAAGGTTCTTCATTGGACCCTTTGTTTTATAGTTTTGCTGGGATCTTGACTCATAGGCCTGAGAGTTTTAATATTGAGAGGTTGTTGGTGCAAGCCTTTCTCTCAAGAAGCTTATATTTTGATGGCAGAAATAAAGGAGAGCTGGAGGGAAGAGGGGAAGTTTACTGAAGTAAACTTTTCGAAAAAGATGAGCTTCTTGTTCCCTCACCCTCAAAGTATTGTATGCCTTTCACCCTCTTTCCCCTGTCTCGACCTGATACAGGACCCCCTCTCCCATATACACCTTGAAGCTCCTTAACTTCCTGCCCTAATGCCCAGAGTCCCCTTAGCTTTGAACCAGGCACTACTGCTCCCAACTTTGGTCAGTTCAGGAGCCTGGGATGGCTCAGAGCTTCACTAGCCTATCTGGTCATCAGACCAGGCAGGATCCAGGGCTGCAAAGCCCACTCTGTCCTGTCTTCAGGAAATTTTCTGAGGGAAAGTGTTTAGGGTGTGTGTGTGTGTGTGTGTGTGTGTGTGTGTGTGTGTGTGTGTGTGTGTAGAGGTTTGATGAGGGAGGTTCTGGGAAGGTCCCGTGAAAATATTATCTCTAGAAGATCTCTTTGGAATCTGTAATGGGGATCCCTGTCACTCTAAAAAGGGGGCAGGAATCTTCAATTCGATCAAGTTTCAGAATGTAGGAACTAAAATGGGGATTCCTAACCTGAGAGGGACATCTCCTGTTCGAAGAATCCTGGTGGATGTCTTTCCCAAGAGTGGTAAAAGCCAGTGAAAGTTCACATCCTGCTTAGTCTTGATATGTAGGGGAGGCAGTTGTGGTCCATTTTGGGAGAGGTCCTTTCTGGTTGCATTGTGTGTCCCACAGATTTAGGGAGTTGGAAGGAAGGTGCTTTAACAGAAGACCCTGCCCTTAGGAGGTGGCTGGCTTAGGGAAGGTTCTTTCTGGGGTTAGACACCCTGAGACTCCTCGAAGCCCGGGAGCTTCCTCCCCGGCCTCTTCGCTGCTGGTCCCGCGGGCCCCAGAACCTCTCGCCGGTAATTGCTTTTAGTAATGTGTTTGCTCCAAACCAATTTCACGCCTCCGTGAGGACTCCGCCCTGCACTGGAGGCGCGGACCTCCCCACCATCACCACCATCTCCCGGCTTGTGCTCTCACACATAGGCACAGCCGTTCCACATTTCACAGTCAGACTAACCGAGCACAGCACGCATGGAAGCAACACGCTATCTATGCGCGTATGTGCTGTACAGCACACAAACTCACGGTGACCGCCGCCCCGTCTGCAAGTTCACAACGTGCGCAGACACACACACGCATGCACTCACACACTCCTGGTGCCTGCACTCCGCTCCCTCGTCGGTGTCGTGACTATTGAACCAACACCAGAGGGCGCTTGCAGCACTCCTCGCTGTCATCCTCCTGTCTGCAGTTCAGCGCGGCCGCCACCAGAGGAAGCTCGCGGCGGAGCCGGCCTGGTCGGCGAGGACCCCGGGACTCACTCTGGCTAGTTGTCCCTGGCGTGGAACTGTTAGCTTCAGTTCAGGGAGGTCTTTCGTTCTTTCTCTGCGTCCCAAAATTTTGCCTCTTGGATATGGAGCGGTCTCTGCAATTCAGGTGGTCACAGGAGCACAGATTTAGAACTGAAAGGGACTCCAGAAGCCATCTAGTCCAACCCCATTATTATTCGGTTGAGTAAACTGAGGCAGAGGTTAAAGTGGCTTGACCAAGGTGACACATATTCCTGAACTCCTTCCAGAAAGACAGCAGCCTCTCAGAGAATTCCCCTTTCAGGGGTAACGGTGAGAACCAGGACAACGTCTGTCTAAATAGGCAACTGGAGGCAAAGAGGCAAGAACCGTTAGAAGTTCCGTCGTATACTTTGAGACGTGGTTCTTGCCGGAGACAGAGATACAGGAGAAGGAACAGAGGGAACTCAGGGTATTGTGGGAAAATCCCTGAACTTTTTAGAGTTAGAAGACCCATAATCATG
This sequence comes from Phascolarctos cinereus, assembly GCF_003287225.1. Taxonomy (NCBI): domain Eukaryota; kingdom Metazoa; phylum Chordata; class Mammalia; order Diprotodontia; family Phascolarctidae; genus Phascolarctos; species Phascolarctos cinereus. The sequence goes on from NW_027555514.1 coordinate 91,424,800, forward strand.
TTCCTCCTGGCTCTTGCCATGTACCAACCTTGGGAGAATCATCTCTTTGAGCCTCAGTTTCCTCATCTGTAAAATGGAAGGGATTACTAAATGTTTTCTAAGGGCTCTTCCTACTTTCACATTTTGTGAAAAGAAACTGATTCACATTCGCACTTTAACAGCGGGTTGGCTGATACAGCCTCTGTCCCTGGCCTTGGTACTGATGTTAGAGCAACCGCAGGGGCGGCAGGGTTGCGAGTTCTTGGAGATGTACATTAGATTCATGTCCAAAAACATTTATCTAACGCTTACTATGTGCAAGGTACTGTGCTAAGCGCTGGAGATACAGACAAAAACGTGAAATAGTCGTCGTTCTCAGGGCGTTTGCATTTTATTGGGAGTTTACAGCCTGCTTTCTCCTTTTCTGGAGTTTAAGGCAAGGTAGCCAAGAAGAAGCCTCAGAATACGAGAGAGAAGGGAGAGAGGGGTCGTTCTAATGCAATACTTTGGATTCCTTACTATTTTAGCAAACTATAGCTGCTCAATTGCGTTCAGTACTGCAAGGGATCCAACCCAATGCCCTGGGGGGTGGGGTGGGTAAGAAGGGCACATGTTGAGGGGACATATTAATGACAGTATATAAAAGACAGTGCCTGACAAACAGGCCATATACTATATCAGCACAATGTCACTGAGGTCTGCAATCTGCCTAGGTTTGTAGTCAGGGGTGATATGGATTCTGAGCAATCTGATAGGTTATTTCGGAACCAGGTTCTGAGTCTGATCTGTGTGCCAGCTTGAGCAGATTACCACCTTGCAAGCTACCATTGTAAGTGATCAGTTCTTGGCTCATGGCTGACATAACTACATCTTCAAGGTCAGGCAGGTCCCTCACCATGAGCCCTTGTATACCCTCTGTCTCACTAAGGAATGAACACTCATTTAACAAAGTGGTCCTCCATGCCTAGTTTGGTTGCTGCTGGAGCTGCACTCTCAGCTGTAGCTTCAGATACTTTGGCCAATGTCCCCTTGCCACTCCATCAATTTAAACCAATAACTATTAATAAGGGCATAGTATTCAGAATGAGGGAGCCAATAGTTCCCCGGGCTATCATCTGCCCTATTTATCCCACTCTATTCAGTTTTGGGCACCATATTTTAGGAAGGACATCTATGAACTAGAGCATGTCCAGGGGAGGGGAACTAGGATGCTGAAAGACTGTAAGATCAAGCCTTAGAAGATTCAGTTAAAGAAACTGGGGACTTTCAGGTTGGGAAAGAGGCAAATTAAAATGATAATCATGCCTGAATTGCCTACCTCACAGGATTGTTGTAAGGAAAGCACTTTGTAAATTGTTTTTGAGCTATATAAATGTGAGCTATTATTATTGAATTGGATTGGATGTTTTAGCTTATAAGTATTCACTTGAATGAGGTAGAGGAAGAGGAGAGTGTCTTCAAGTACTTGAAAGGCTGTCATCTAGGAGAAGAATTATAGTTTTTCTTCTTGTCCCTAGGGGGATGGAATTAGGAACCATGGGTAGAAATTTCAGAAGGGCAAATATATGCTGGATATGAATGAAAACTTCCTAATAATTAGAGCTGTCCAAAAATGGAATAGAGGTAGTAAGTTCCCACCACTAGAGATCTTCAATTAGAAACTGGATGACCACTTGTTAAGCATGCTATAGAGAAGATTCCCATTCAGGTATGGGTTAGTAGAGCTAGATGATTTCTGCTGATTTCTGCAACTCCAGTATTCTGGGTTTTTTTGGGGTTTTTTTTTTGAGGCACTTGAGGTTAAGTGACTTACCTCTGGTCACACAGATCGTAAGTGTCAAGTGTTTGGTCTGAGGCTGGATTTGAACTCAGGTCCTCCTGACTTCAGGGCCAGTGCTCTATCCACTGTGCCATCTAGCTGCCCCAAGGTGTTTTTTTTTTAAGCCCAGTAGTGCATTCCATCTCGTTGTTCCCTCTAGTCACCAGTCAAGATACTTGACCTTTCAACTCGGGAAGATACACTTGGGCACCTGATCAGGCTTTGAAGAACTCAATTGTACTTCATAATATTCATGTGATCTTGGACAAGTCACTTATCTCTGGGTCTCAGTTTCCTCATATGTAAAGAGAAAGGGTTGGACTAAATTATCACTAAGATCCCTTCCAGCTCTAAAACTATGGATTTTATGAGTTGTCATGCCTTTGTTCCATTATTCAGTCTACCTTGTGGTGACTAAAATAAATTGAGTACTTCTCCATAGGATGTTTATTTGCTGGCTTACATAGACTTCAGCTGGGCACAGCCCACTTCAACAGGGAACTGGTATGCTTAGGCTTCAGTTAGGACACCTCTTCCTTCTCCAATGTGACAACAACATGTGCCTATCTAAACTGTCTCTTTAGACCCCACTGGTTTTGTAAAGCCTGACCTGATTCGGGGTCATAAAAAAATAATACTCCAGTCTCCCTCTACCTCACTCTTGAAGGAATTGCAAATCAAGACAGTTTAATAATAACAGCTAGCATTTTTGTGCATTACATTTTACAGAGCCCTTCCCTCAGCATAACCTGATGAGGGAGGGAGGTCATAGAAATATTATTCCCATTTTCTAGATAAGGATGTCCACTAAAATCCACTTCTAATGCCTCATCCTAGCATAGAGGTAACTCAAAGGCTATGCCAACAGAGGACAAGTTCTAGAAGGTCCCACCAAACTGGAAAGCATGTGACCAGTAAGCCTATCATGAGTGATCCAGTGTAGCCATGTTCAGAGAGGCTCATCAAAGGGGGATAAATTCTTCAATCACATCAGCTCTCAAAGACCCTCTATTAAGTCAAAATATGTACATCTGAGAGAGTTGCTGTGCAGTGCAGGCTAAGCTACTTCCTATAGTTATAGAGCTATGACAGATTTAGGTCTAGAATTCACCTTTCCCATCTCCAAATCCACTTTTTTTGTTTTGTTTTGCATTAAGAGCCTACCAAAGCTGATCTTTTAAATAAAAGCTCCTCTTACGTGCAAAATTTGCACTGTATTAGATGTTGGATAGAGAAAATTACTTACTACATTGATCTGCTTTGGGCCCACTTCGACCTTTTTCCATGTACTAAGCCTCAATGAGTCAGCCTGGGATCAACCTAAAAAGTTTCCTCTAGTACAATGACCTTAAGAAGTCGGGAAGAATGTTCCTGAGATCTACCTTTCTGTATTTTCTTAACCTCCATGACTAGACCTATCCTATTTCTCTTGCTATCTGACACCTAGGTCTTCATCTGCACCAGCACTCCTCCCCACCCTTGTATTATAGATCATCCTGTTCCTGCCTGATTTGATCACTCCAACTAGCCTGTCTAGCCCTACCTAATCCTTAGCTCCCCAGTTCCATGTGGATCTGCTTCCCCCGTCCTACCTGGTTTGGCTCTTTTCCACGTAGTGTGACTTGGGTTTCCCTTACTCCATTAGGCTGGAATGTCTCTCTCCTGACTGGCCGCAGCCTCCCTCTCTTGCCTGACCTTCAGCCTGGAAGCCCTGTCAGGCCGAAATTCTCTGCCTTTTGCTCTGTGTCAACTCTATTGCAGGGAGTCGCGAGGAGGGGGAAGGGTAAAAGGCGCCGCCGATTCTGTGCCTGAAAGCGGGGGGAAGGTAGCAGAGTCATCTGCAATTAGCGGATAATTAGCGCCGCTGACCCTTGGGGCTCATCAGCGTTCGCAGGGCCGGCCCCCAGCAATCAGCCGGGGCAGGTCGAGAGTGTCAGGCCCGGGAATGAATAGGGCTCATCAGCGGCGGGAGCCAGGGAGCCAATCAGGGAAATTAATAGCAGAAGAGGGAGGAAGAGAGAGGGAGAAGGAGAGACTGAGACCGAGACTGGAGAGACAGAGGCAGAGATACACAGAGATAGAGGGAAGCTGGGAGAAAAATAGAGGGAGACAGCACAAGACAGGGGTTGGAAGAAGATTGGGAATGAGGTAGAAAAAGAGATGGAGGGAAAGAGACCGGTAAATAGGACCGAGAGGGAGAGTGGCAGAAAAACTAGGAAAGAAGGATGTGGATAAAGACACACAGAAAGGGAGGAAAGGAACATCTGTAAGAGTGAAAGAGACGGAGCACTGAATATATTTTAGGCACTGAAACATAGTACGTACAAAAGGAGAGAGAAAGAAAGAGGAAGAGAGACGGGGGGGAGAGAGAGAGAGAGAGAGAGAGAGAGAGAGAGAGAGAGAGAGAGAGAGAGAGAGAGAGAGAGTGTGTGTGTGTGTGTGAGAGAGAGAGAGAGAGAGAGACTTTAACTAGCACTCTAACTGGGAAGGCCCTCTCTCCTCTCCCGCCAAGCATCTATCTTTCCACCCTCATTTTCTAGTCTAGTCGAGGAGGGAGAAAGAGCGAGTAGCAGGAATGAAAGGGGGAACTGTAACTTGCCAGAAGGGGTCATAGGGGAGCGGGTCTCTGTCCCTTGTGACCTCACCTGGGACTCTGGATACCCTTATCACCACTCTATGCACATGATGGGGAATCATAGAGAAAGTCCTGGGGGACAAGCCCACGAGAATAGCCTAAAAGAGGAGTGAAAGGCGTTCCAACGAGACGGGAACTGGTTGGCAGGAACTTGAGTTTGGGTTGTAGGGTCATCTGTCCCACAATCTAAATCCTGCTTGGCCCCTCCAGTCCGATTCCAGGTCCACCTCACTCTTTGCTGTATCCTTGGTACAGAATATGCCTAGGCACTAGGCATATATGTTGTCTGCCTCGGTATCCCACTTTCTACTCCTATCCCACTCCTCATTCGGCCTTCGCCCCCAGTCTTTCCTTCGGAGATTTCAGCCCTACCTCTCGAGTCCACATCTCACTCTTTACGCACTACCCTGGCCTACCCTTCTATCTAGTTCCCTCCACCCCACCCCCTCTGCCCTTCACTTGGCTCCCCCTTCGCGCCCCCTAGCTGAGTCCCCTGGGGCCCGCGTTGGGGGGGGGGAACCGTCACAGCAGCTGCCGCCGCCTTCTCGTCCGCCACAAACTTTCACAAAGCGGCGGTGTCCGGCCTCATCAATCTCCATTAATAATAGTTGGTTGGGCCGCGGGGGGTGGGATGGGGGGGCGGGCAGGCGGGGGTCCCGGGGGCCGGGCCGGCCGAGAGGCTGGGAACAGGCTCTGCGGAGTGATCGGGGGAGCCGGACGGCGGCGGGCGGGCTGGCGGGCGGAGGGAGGAAGTGAAGCGTAATTTGAGGAAGATGGATGAGTCCGGAGGGCGACACCCCCCAGCCCGCACGCCCGCCCCCTCCCTCCTTATGAGAGCTAGCGAGCGGCGGCGCCCGAGCCACACTGCGCTGAGCCCGCTCCCCGCAGCCACCTCCGGCCCAGAAAAGAAGGGACGGAGGGGAGGGAGGGGAGGGAGGGGAGGGAGGGATCCCGCCCGCCCGCCCCGCGCGGGGCACAGGAGCCTGGGGGCGCCGGGCGCGGGAGCTACGCCCCAGGCGGGCGTAGCAAGCAGAGGTGGGGCCCCGAGCTAGGGCGCACGGCGCTGCCCGAGTTAGTGGCAGCGGCGGGCTGCCCGGGGGCGCCCTAGGTGGCCTCAGCCCCGGGCGCGATGCAGAGACCCGGAGGCGGCAGCGGGGCTGGGGGCAGCGGCGGGGGTAGCGGTGGGAGCCAGGGCACCGCCTTCTCCATCGACTCTCTCATCGGGCCGCCCCCTCCGCGCTCGGGCCACTTGCTGTACACTGGCTACCCCATGTTCATGCCCTATAGACCGCTGGTCCTGCCTCAGGCTCTGGCCCCCGCGCCCCTGCCCGCAGGCCTCCCGCCACTCGCACCGCTTGCCTCCTTTGCTGGCCGCCTCACTAACACCTTCTGCGCCGGGCTGGGCCAGGCCGTGCCATCCATGGTGGCGCTCACCACCGCACTGCCCAGCTTCACGGAACCCCACGACACCTTCTACGGTCCCCCGGAGCTGGCTGCCTCTCGCAACAATCCGGAGCCCGGTGGCCGGCGCCCAGAGAGCGGGCTGGAGCCCGACGAGCTGCCGTCGACCAGAGAGAAAGTAGCAGAGCCCCCACACACCACCGCCTCCTCCGCCAGCGCCGCACTTCTCCGAGACTTTCCCAAGTCTGACGGGTAAGGTCTCCGGGCCGGCCCATGCACCTCCAGACATCAGACAACCCTGGATGGACACCCCAGCCCCTGACTCCAGGTTCCTGCCTTGGGCCCCAAATTAGCCAAGTTCCTCATAATCGGTCCTCCGGTGTTCACTCCCACAGACAAACTCTCTAATCCCCAGATACCAGCTCCAGTAACAGCCCCGACGTTCATCCCATCACCTTTCCTTCCCCTAGAAGCGGCTTCCCGGCTGCCTGCCCAGCCCTTCCTTCCCGGGTCCGACCTGGAGCTCAGCCCCGCCCCAACCCAACCCTCTTTTCCTCCATTCACCTCCCCCCCACCCCAGTCCCCCACCCCACCCCAATCTCCGGAATAGAGTAGCTGAAGTGGAGGGTTTCGCTGGTCCACGGTGAGAAACCAATGAACAGACAGGGGTGTGTGGGCATCGTTCGAACTCGAGACCTTGGGGGGAAGGGTTTGTGGAAAAATTGGGAACAGAGGTTTCAGGGTTTCGGGGTGTGGCTGGCATTGACCCAGAGACGCAGCTCCTTGGGGTGGAGAAGTAAAAGGAGAGACCCTGGAAGGTGCCTGATTGTTGCGGATGAAGCCCGAGATTGCCCCCCCTTGCGGAGCGGGAAGCAGATGAGGCTGGGCTCGACTACCCGCGAGGCCCAGTGGAATGGGGCTGGACTGGGCTAGGCGGGAGGGACCGGCTGAGCTTGAATCAAGCAAAGCCGATCGGGGCTCGGAAGGGTTGTGAGGTCAGGGGTTTAGAACTGTTGAGAATCTAAATTAGATATTGGAGTGATGCTCAGCGAGCTTGGGTCAGCCTCGGGGCATAGAGATTATGAAGTCCACCACCAAGGGCTCAGAACGCAACGGGCGCCCCTCCGGGTGTGGTACGAACCCCTACCCAGCCTCCACCATCCTCTGGCCCTGCGCTCTCTCCTAGACTTTGCTCCTAGTCTACCTTCCACCAACCCAGGCCTTGGAACTGAGAGCTGGGGGCCAGGGGACCAGATTTTGGGAAGTAGATTAAAGGGTTGGTAGAGCAGGGGACGTGAGAATTTCCCCTCTTTGCCCACCCTCCGCGAAGACAGGGCTTAATGGGCTAGACTTCCCTCTGCTTTCCCGGCTTTTCCAGCAGGAGCACAGGAAGGACTGGTACTGCATTCCTTCTGGCTGGGAGAGGGACAAGGGACCCAGCTCAGTGCCTGGGAAGTCAGGGCAGTGTTGTTGGGCCTTCAACTTTCTGGCAGTGGGACTGGGGGAGGGGGCAGTGTACTAGGCAGAGGGGCAGTGTACTAGGCAGAGGAGCTGTGTACTAGGCGAAGAGAAATTATAGTCTGATTGTCCCGGGGGTGACCAAAGATTGGGGGGCGGGGGAAGTGTCGAAGAGCTAAGCAGACTTGAAGTGGTGGACAGGGTAGTCCTGGGGACTGGAGAGGTCACGGAACAGTCCTGGGGTGGGGGCAGGGAAATAGCAGGATCGCCCAAGGGATGATGAGATGCCTCGGAAGAAATGAAACTAAATGAAGTCATAGATAAAGGGGTGAAACTGCCCAGGCAAGGAAGGTACAGGCTTGAATCGGTTGAACAGGAAGATCAGAAAGAGTCCAGTCTAGCAGGGCTGAGGGCAACACTGCTTTACACCAGAGGAAAGTCAGCAACTCCTTTCTCTTCTCTACCCAGCCCTCCCTCCCTTCCCTCTAGCCGTGGTTCCGACTTTAATCTGTGATTTGGGCTTTTTTCTGGCAACAGATGGGACTGACTGCAACCAAACTCTGAGAGGGGAAACAAACGGAGCAAAGGGGAGGAGGGTGAAGGGCTGGGTAGAAATAAGTAAAATTGATATTGGAATTATGGCGGCAATTTGGAGAGGAGAATATTTTAGGACTGGCGGGAAGGAGAGGTTTCTGCAAATATTTCAAAGGGATTTTTGCACCGGATAAAGGAAAAGGAGAGGCAGAACTATAAAAATATTGGACAAAAAAGAATCCCGTTCGGCAATTGATGGTCAAAAGAGAAATGTTTATGCTGGGAGAATGGGGAGAGAAGGAAAGGAGAGGGAGAAAATTCTCACACTGGAAGTAGCATGAGGTAGAGGAGTACTGGTGTGATGTAAACATGAGACTTCTGTCCAGAGCTGTGAACCGTGTGTGCACGATGGAAGAGAAAATAGGCTTCTATCGGGAGGCATGAGGAAGGTGGGGAACTCCTACTGAGATCGACAGGAAGAAGTTGCTTCTATAGGGAGCATTTCAGGAGAGTGATGGACATAACTCCGACTGGGGAATGATGGATGTCAGTGGTTTGCTCTGGGACTGCTGGAGGAAAGTAGCTTGTCTTGGAGGTGAGCAGGAGAGAGGTTTCAGTGAGAATGTGAAAGATAAGCAGGAAAAATCAGGTTTTTTTCCCCCTCTGATTGAAGAAGGAGCATTTTCATGACTGATGGGAGAGAAAGAGTAGAAAAGGGTCTTAGTGTGGGGAGTGAAGGGGCTTGAGGTCTGTGCTGTGTGTGGATGGGGAGGGGGAGACAGGACTGGGAATGCTGGGAGAAAGGTCAGTATTGGAAGACAATAGAAGTTGAATTTACTGAGAAAAGAGATTTCTGTACTTGAAGTGATCTCAGAGCAAAGACTGACTTGGGAATGATGGAAGGGAAAGTCCTGTACTAGGAGAAAGGGGTGTAGTGGGGCTGGATCAGCAGTGATGGGAAGATGGGCCAATATTGGGGGAAGTGAGTGAGAGATCTTGTAGTTGGAGATGCTGGGAGTGGTAGGAGACAGCATTTGTTCGCTAGGAGTGATGTAGAAGAGCAGAAATGTTATGGGATTTGTCGAGGTCAAGAAAACAATTGTACTGGGAGGAATAAAGGAAGACAGCGGTGTACCAGAAGTAATAGAGTAAAGCATGTACTGAGGGGGTTGGATTGAAAAGAATTCCATCTTCGGAGAAGAGAATGAAGGGGGTGACTGTGGACAGGACTCAGTGCTTTGATCTCTGCCCCACTGCCCCCAATTCAAAATTCTCCCTTATCACTCTCAGTACAAAGCCATGGGAAAGAGAGAGAGCTGGGTAGTGGGAAAGACAAAGCTCTGTTGTGGGAGTGATGGGGAGGAGGGAGCTCTGTACTGGGATGGATGGAGAGTCCTCAGTGTACCAGGAGTGATGAGGAGGGAGCTCTGAGAAACAATTGTATTGGTGGTGGTGTAAAAGGCTGTGTATGGGCCTATGAGAAATCTCAGTAATTAAATGAACATCTATTAAGTACCTCTTATGTGCAAGGCAATGTGCCAGGTTCTGGGGATGCAAAGATGACAAATGACCCAGTCCCCTTCCTTAATGATTCGCAATCTAGTAGGGCAGGGGAAAAAGACATTCACAAAGAAGTATGATAAAAGTTATAATGTGATCAATGTATAGGAAAGGTCACACAGAGAGGCACCAGAGATTTGGGGAGGGAGGGATCAGGTAAAGTTTCATGAAGGAGTTGGCACCTGCAAGTGATAGAAGAGGACTTTGTAGTGTGAATGTCATGATAGAAATCTCCATAGTAGAAGTTATGGGGGAGAGAATGGCATATTGGGAGAAATGGTGCAGAGATTCCACTTGGAGCAAAGTAGAGGAGAACTTTATATTGGAAATGATTGGGTAGACAACCCTATCCAAGGAGTGATAGAAGCAGATCTCCTGAGAGCAATAAGATAAAAACTGAGTGATATGGTGGGGAGGAGGGAATTGATGTACTAGAAGTAATGGGGGAGAGAGAGAGAGAGGTCAGTACTGTGAGAGATGGAGAGAGAAGCACTTGTACTTGGACTGATGGAGAGAAAAGCACTAAGGACTGGAAGATAGAGAGTGAGAGATGATAATGGAAATAACATAGGAGGCATCAACATAGTGGAAATCATTGAGCAGAAAGGTAAACTTGAAGTGGTTTGGTGAAGAGAGATCTGACTATACAGGGAGTGATGGGGAATACAACTCTGCTGGGACTGATGAGCAACATGCCTTCTTATTGAAAATAAAGGGAGACAGGGGACATACATCAGGAAACCAGATGGCTTTGGGGGGAGCATGATGTTTACATTTCAAATGTTGTGAGATCAACACCACACTGGGCTGTGCAGTCAGAGGGCATTTTAGATGACCACCAATTGATTCACTGTTTGGGCACCAATTGTGACTATCAGAATGTGACTTTTAGTTATCAGGGAGAAACAGAGAATGCTAAAGTGATATGCAATCAGCAAAAGAATTCTATTGGTAGTACTGAGGACTAACGCTTTCCTGGGAATGATATTGATCAGAGAATCCTTTCTAGGGGGCTTCAGAAAGGAGCCCTTTCAGCATTGAACAGTAGTAGAAAACTCTCCCTCTGAGAGTGATGGGAAAGTGAAAACCCAGATAGCATGATATAAGTCAGGAGTTCTTAACCTGGGATCCATGAATTCCTAAGATGTCCACAGTTATATTTCAGAGGGCCATTGGATTTAGATGGAAAAAATAACCTCTGCTAACCTCTAACTGAAATTTAGCATCTTCTTCAGTGATTTAAAAACATTATTCTGAGAAGGGATACATAAGCTTCACCAGATTGTCAAAGAGGTCTATGACACACACAGAGTTAAGAACTCTTGCTATAAGGGAAATACCTCAATTCTGGTCCTAACTCTGCTACTAGCTAGCTATGTGATCTTGGGCAAATCATAAAATCTCTCTGGGACTAGTTTCCTCATCTTTATACAACAAGAGAAAGGAGACTGGATGATTTCTAAGTTCCCTTCCAGATTCATAAACTAAAATGGATCTATGCCTTGAAATTTAAAAAAACATGCTTTTGAAATAGTTTGGGGAAAATATTTTGTATTGGGAATGACTGGAAGGAGAATATCAAGAATAATGCAGTTCAGTATAGTGGAAAGAGTGCTGGGCTTGGAGATAGGGAATGTGGACTCAAGTCTCATCTTTGACATTTACTTATTGCGTGATCATGGGCAAATCACTTGCCATTTTTGAGCCTCAGTTTCCTCATCTCTAAAATGGGGATAAGGACACTTGTAGTGCTTGCCTCACAGGATGCTGTGATGATTATTTGAGGTGATGTATGTAAAGCCCTTGGGAATCCCAAAAGCTCTCTCTCTATGTCAGCTATCATTAATAATGCAGTAGAGGCTTCAGTGGTGGTTTTGCAGTGAAAGGACTATTTGACAGGACAGAAGGAGGAGGAAGAGAGCTCCTTCCTTAGCAAAGGAGAAAGAAGTCCTATGTACCAGAAGGAATAAGGAAATTCAAGCTCTGCTACTGGTAGGAGTAGAGGAGAGATCTCTCAATAAAGAATGATTTAGCTCCAATAGGAATGGAGACAGAAATGTGTAGAGAAGAAACTGGGAAGAGGATGGTAGAGAATGTGCTTGTATTCAAAGTGGAAAGTATGAGTGGTCTATTCTGGTTACAGTGAGGAGAAGAGGCAATACACATAGAGAGGGGAGAAAATATCATATACTGAATGGAGTGTGGGGGGAAGGTTCCCTCTGGAAGTTGTGGGATAGAATTACATAATGGAAGCAGAGAGAATTCACTATGAAAGTGAATGGAGTCGGGTGTGGTGGTACACACCTATAATCTCCACTGCTAGAGAAGCTGAGGCTGGCGGATAGCTTGAGCTCAAGAGTTCAAGGGCTCTGAACTTGTTGTTGTTGAGGTTTTTCAGTCATGTCTAACTGTGACTCCATTTTTTGGGGGGGGCACAAATACTGGAGTGGTTTGCTATTTCCTTCGCTTCATCTACAGATGAAGAAATGGAGGCAAACAGAGTTCAATGACTTGCCCAGGGTCACACAGCTAGTGAGGCCATATTTGAATTCAGGAAGATGAGTCTTCCTGATTCCTGGCCTGGCACTCTATTTACTGTGCCACCTAGGTGCCCCTATAGGACTAAAAGCCCAGTAGGTGTCCAAAATAAGTCTGATACCAAAATGGCAAGCCCTCAGGGGCAGGGGTCACCAGGCTTTCTAAGGAGGGGCGAACTATCCCAGGTCAGTAATGGATTGGGTCAAAGGTTCTATGGCAATCAGCAATGAGATCAGATCTACAAATAGCACTGCATTTCCAGGCTAGGCAAGATAGGGAGACCCAGTCAAGGAAGGAAGGAAGGGAAGGAGGGAGGAAGGGAGGGAGGGAGGGAAGATGGGAGAAAAGGAGAAAGGAAGGAAGGAAAGGAAGAAGGAAGGAGGGAGGGAGGGAGGGAGGGAAGAAGGGAGGAAAAATAGGAGGGAGGAAGGAAAAACAGGAAAGAAGGAAGGGAGGGAAAATAGAAGGAAGGAAAGAAGGAAAGAAGAAAGGGAGGGAGGAAGGAAGGAAGGAGGGAGGGAGGGAGGAAGGGAGGAAAGTTGGGAGGGAGAAGAGAAGGAAGAAAAAGAAATAAAGAAGGAAGGAAAGAAAGCAAGCAAGAGGCTAGGAGAGAATAGAAGTATTTGTGTTCAAACTGAAGTATGATTCATTGAATATGCAAAAATATTAAGAGATAGGTGCTTATTAAATTAATAAACATTAACATATTGAATAAATTAAAGGCAAATCACTTCACTGGTCTGGACCTCAGTTTCTTCATATGTAAACTTAGAGAATTAGAGTAGGTTATCACTAAGATCCTTTCAGCTAGCTCCAAATCCTATGATCCTCTGTTTATTGAATGTAGCAGAAGGGAAGGTGATATAGCTTGCTATGGGTATTTTGTCTCTTTTCTCCTTTCACAAAGTTTTATCAAATAGGTGGATGTATGGAGGAGATGAGATAAGTGTAATGATGGAAAGGTACTAGGAATATTGGGTTAAAGAGATCCCTGTCCTGGGAGCCATAAGGGAGAGGATTTTGAATTGGGAGTTGTTAGGGAGCAATTAAGCTTAATAAGTGATAGGAAGAAAAGACTAAACCAATAACTATGGGGAGGACAGAAAGCTCTATGGGAGAAACTGGAAAGAGAGAGCTCTCATCTGGAAGCAGTGGCGAAATTTTAATAATCTGGGAGGGAGGGAATGGAAATCAGACTGGAAGTGATGGGAAGGGCAGACCTTTGCACTTCTAGTGATGATGAACAAGGTCAGTAATAACAGTGAGGGGGAGAGAATTCCGCTTTAGAAGGAGAAAATGAATGAGAGCTTCATTTTCTTCTCATTGTAGCTAGAAATATGATCATGTTTGAAGTCAGGAATTAAGAGTAATCTGGCAAGACTGATGTGCTAGGAGTAGTTAGGAGAAGAGGTACTCATAGCGGGAGTGGCAGAAGATTGATTTAGATTGGAGGCTCAGGAAAGAATGTCATAGTGGGAGGAAGGAAGAAGACCCAACTACATTGGTACTGGGTGGGAAGATGCCTCTAGGTAGGCAAAAACCAGCATGGACTACCCTGCCTGCGATTTTTACTTCTCACTAACTGAGAGAATGCTGGGCCTAGACTGGGATGCCCAGATACCACCGTCATTGCTGCTACTCTATAATAATAGTTATAGCAACCACAATCACGACAATAAGAATAGCTACATCTTCATGGTGCTTTAGTGTTTGTAGAGTACTTTACATAGGCTATCTCATTGGGTCCTCACAACAACTCTGTGAGGTAGGTGGCATTATTACCCCTATTTTACAGATGAGAGAATGTGGGAGGGAAGCTGAGAAAAGTTAAGTGACCACATTAAGCTTCTAGGGCTAATAGGTGCTGTGTCTTCTTTCCTCTCACCCCATCCTTTATTTTCTACACCAAGGTATGAATAAATCTCTTTATCTCTTAGTTCAACCAAGACAGGCTTGGGGGTAGGGGGTGGGGGTGGGGGTGGGGAGGCTTTCCAAAGAAGCTTTACTGGATGAATAAGGGAAAAGTAAAATAAGAGAAAAAACAAACAACTGAGCATAGATATGAGGGGACCAGTTAACTACCTGCTGAATTTCAGCATAATGAAAACAGCAACAATAATAATAGCTAGCATTTATTTAGTGCTTTAGGGTTTGGAAAGGACTGTAATATAGTATCTCATTTGATCCTTACAACAACCCACCCTGTGAGGTAGATGCTGTTACCACCCCCATTTTACAGATGAAAAAACTGAGGTTGTGAGAGGTTAAGTGACTAGTCTGCGGTCACACAACTGGTCAGTATGTGAGGCAGGATTCAAATTCAGGTCTTCCTGACTCCAAGTCCAGTGCTCTATCAACTGTGCCACTGAGCTGTAGTAAATAGATAGAGAGACATATAGACACATTCCCATCTACGGTGTTTCTCCTGTGGAAGATGTCTTGTGCAGCATCCAAACAGGAGAGGGATTCCCAATTGATTGTGAGACTTTCCAGATGTTCCTTTTCCAGGATGACATCTCTCTCACCAATCACATTGCACATGGGAATACTACAGAACCCGCTCAGTGAAATCCACACTCACTTAAAAATGACCTAGCAATCTACACTGAAAAATCCAAGTGGCTGGATTTGACAGCAGAGGAAGCTTGTCTGAAAACAACTAGTCTCATGAAAACGACTAACAGAACTTAAAAGGGCAGATTGCCTCTCATTTCTAGTCTAAACCTTGGCTGAGTTGTGTATTGTCTTCAGTAAATGTGGTAATGTCCTCTCTTGTCTGAAATATTCCTCCCCTGGTCTTAGGGGTAGCTGGGTGGTGCAGTGGATAGAATGCTGGACGTGGAGCTGAAAAGACCGGAGTTTAAACCCAGTCTGATAGAGTTTTCAGGAACAGGATGTGGAATGAGCATTACACTTGGAGTGAGGGGAGGTTCTGGGTTCAAATGCTGACCCCAGCACTCCTTAGCTATGTGGCAATTTCAATCAAACTGCTCTGGACCTCAGTTTCCTCATTTGTAAAATGGGAGTAATAATATATGCCCTACCTCGAAGAGCTGTTGTGAGGAAAGTGAACCTTAAAATGCTATTGAAACAAGTTATTATTTAAGGATGGTTCTGTCCGTAGGGGAAACCCAGATTCATTACCTTCTGCTCTAACTAGCACTGACTCTTAATTTAGCTCCATGGCCTCTTTTGGAGGTTGCCATCATTCTCAGTTTACCTCCAGCATGATTATTTCTTGCTGGCCCCCCAAACCAGCTTCATTTTCTTTCCCATTTCAAGACTCACAGCCTCCTGGAGGACCTTTCACTAAATCTCAGCTTCTGGTCTTGGGATAGAGCGAGTTCTCAGCCCATTGGCAGAACTAAGGAGATAGACAGACCTTGGGCCCAATAGACATTCACCTCTTTCCTGGTCCACGTTATTCTGTCTGATGACTCAGGCTCAGATGCCCTCAAGGAAGATGCTTGCTAGAATCCCACAATATCACCAGGACTTAACACATACTGTCCAATGATAACACCAACTAGTAAGAAAACGGGTTATTTTTTCATAGACTAGGGATGGGGAAAAAAGCTATGCTGGAACAAAGCTGGAGTGATCTGTAAGAAATTCTGCAGTAGAAGTGCAGGGTATGTGATTCTCTCCAGTGAGTGATGGAGAACAGAGCAATGGGTGGAGGAATCTGGGTCATGAGGAAGGACTAAGAATGATAGGGGGTAATGGCAGACAGATGACTTTACTGTGAATCTCAGAAGAGAGACACAGAGACAGAGAGATGGAGAGAGACAAAAAGAGAGAGAGACAGAGAGAGAGAGAGAGAGAGAGAGAGAGAAGGAGAAGGAGTAGAGGAAATAGCTTTGTGCTTGGAGTGAGAAGAGAGAAGAACTAGAAGAGACAGAAGAGTTATTAATATACTGGAAGGGATGGGAAGAAGTAGTTCTCCCCTAGAATCGATGGGGGGGAAAACTAATCTGTGAATGATGGAGAGAGCTCTATAGCTAGTTGTGTGAACTTGGACAAATCATTTCCCCTCTCTGGGCCTCAGTTTCCATATCTGTAAAATGAAGGAAATGATTTCTAAGGCACCTAGCTCTAACATTCTAGGATTCTACCTTGATTAGCAAGCTCTCCAGAGACAAATTTCTTGAACAAAGTTGTCCCATGCCTGGAGGAGTGCATCAGAAAGGTGGAGAAAGTTGATAAATAAGGTGTCATGGCTTTAGAGTTGTTCAGAGAAGTCGTTTTCAAATCTCTATTCCTTTGCCTACTAGTTGTGTGACCTTGAATAAATCACTTCTCCTGGTCTCATTTTTCTCATCTATAAAATGAGAGGTTTGGGCTAAATGATTTCTAACATTGCTTCCAGTTTTAAATCCAACAAGTCCTGGTCTTGGTGCTGGATTAGGAGGAGCAGGAATACTGTTAGAATTAAATTTGGTTCAATAAAAATTAAGTGCCTACTATGAGGCAGGACTAATGCTACAAAGACAGAAATGTATGGAGCTTTGGTTATTTGGCAAAATATGTACACAGATAAGTAAACCCTAATATTTACATTATACATAAGAACTTCAGAAGGGAAAGAGTGTTAATAACTGGGGAAATAAAGAAATATCTTGTGAAGGAGATGGCCCCAGGCTTCCTCAACTGAGATGGGCCCCTAGTACCATGCTTCACATGGGCCCCTCATTCTGTGTGCTTTCATAGAATTGAGCTATCTATCATCCCTAGAGAGAGAAGAGGATCTCACAGGGGGTTGATAAGGCTCTGGGAATGATGCTACAGGATCTCCTTCTTCAACTGGAAGAGAAGGACCTAATACCTTCTTGACCTATGATCAAGAGAAAATCCTTGCTTTAATTCATTCAATAACATTTGTTGATCACCTAAATTGTACTAGGTGGGGGTAGGGGGAACAGATAAATGGAGCTTACTAATAACCTCAAAAGATTCTCTCTGAGAATGATCCTTATGTTTATTTCCATCACAGGTAGTGAAGTTTCCAACAATATGTCATTAGAATATAGCCTTTTCAGTTCCAGAGATTTTATACTATTCTGGAATTAGATGGAGCATGATGGTTGAGAGGGTTTTTTAAAAATTGCTAATTATAAAGAATAGAGGGCTCTACTGGTAATAAAAAGGATGGTTCTTACCAACAGCAATATTGGAGAAATCTCAGGTTAATAGAGACAGGGATGGCCCTAGGGAAAACTACATGCTGGGCCTGGAGTCAGGAGAACCTGAGTTCAAATCCAGCCTCAGATACTTACTAGCTGTGTGACCCTGGGCGAGTCACTTAACCCAATTCCCTCTTAAAAAAAAGATAAAAAAAATAAAAACTACAAAGTAGGCACAGTTAAGCCTGGATCTATTCCACCTCCCTTTCTATGCCTCTCTCCCCACTTTTGGCCTCATCTCTACCCTGAGTGGGCATCACCTTCCTTATGCTCTTTGGGTAATACCTTAGAAAAGACAAATATCCTTTTGGAGTTCCTCAGATTCCTAAACTAGCTCCCCTTCTCTGTTCCTTTTCTCAAATTCAAAGTCTCCTTCCCCAGCCCCAGGCTGGACTTTTAATAGGTTTTCAGAGGCAAGCAAGTTGATTAAACTCATTCACACTAAAATGTGAAAGACTAATAGTCCGCCCAAGGTTATTTGCATTTTTAGGAGGAAAAGTTCATCATACAGTCTGAAGTTAAGTTAGATCAGTGATTCCTTTGGGTTCACAAAATAAAACAAGGAATTTCACATAGAGTTGAGGAGAGAGCTTACCATCTCCCTTTAATATTAGATGAACATTTTAATTTCTAGTTACACCAAAAAGGATGAAAGAGACAACTATATACCAAACTATCGGTGTTAGCAGGGAAAAAAGCACCGTACTGGGCCTGCTGGAGAGGGTTGTCCTGGGAGTGATTAGGAGAGACATTAATACAGTGTGAGCCATTCAGTGGAGAGAGCTCTGTAATGAGGAGAAGCGAGGGGAGCAACCAGGATGGGACAGAGAGTTCTACCGACAAATGATGAGAAGAGAGCTCTTTATTGGAATGAATGTATGAGTGTGGGTGGGGAGGGGAGAGGAGGGGAGGAGAGGGAGAGGAGAGGGAGAGGGAAGGGGGGAGAGGGAGGGAGACAAGAGAGAAGAGAGACAGAGAGAGAATATGAGAGAGAGAGAGAGAGAGAGAGAGAGAGAGAGACAGACAGACAGACAGACAGAGAATATGAGAGAGAGAGAGAGAAAGAGAGAGAGAGAGAGAGAGAGAGAGAGAGAGAGAGAGAGAGAGAGAGAGAGAGAGAGAGAGAGAGAGGACTGGGGACTACAAATGAAGGAGAAAGCAGCTCTGTACTTGATGTGAGGAGGAAGAAAACTTGTATTGAAAGAAATGGAGTGATGAGATTGAATAGTATAAACAAATAGGATCAGACTCTTAGAGCTGAAACAGCTAGCACTAAGAAGCATCTGGTCTCCTGGCTCTCATTCTGCAGGTGGAGAAAAAAGCCTACCAAGTGAAGGGATTTGCCCAAAGTCAAAGTCACATTGTTTGTAAGTGCAAAAGTGGGGGTAGCTAGGTGGCACAGTGGATAGAGCACCAGCCCTGGAGTCAAGAGGACCTGAGTTCAAATTCAGCCTCAGCCCAAACACTTGACACTTACTAGCTGTATGACCCTTAACCCCAGTTGCCTAAAAAAAAGAAAGTGCAAAGGTGAACCTGGAACCCAGGTTCTCTAAAGACAGAATTTGCCCTGCCAATTGTGCTTCTTTTTTTCCTTAGAATAATAAGCGGGGATTGGGGGGGCCAGGGAAGCTAGGTGGGCCAGTGGACAGAGCACCAGCCCTGGATTCAGGAGGACCTGAGTTCAAATCCGGCCTCAGACACATAACACTTACTAGCTGTGTGACCCTGGGCAAGTCACTTAACCCCATTGCCTAGCTAAAAAAAAAAAAAGACCAAACAAACAAAACAAACCAAAAAGAATAATAAGAAGCGATGGGAGAAACCATATCTGCATGGGAGATTGCTGATCTTGGCATGGGACTTGAGGTCAAATCCTGGCTCTGAGGTCACTTTGTCTTTAAATTCTCTGAGCCTAAGTTTCTTCATCTGTGAGATGAGGGGGTGGAGCTTGGTGACTGTAAAAGTCCTTTGAGTTTTAGGTCTATGTTCCAATGATCATGGGATGAGTTAGCTTCCATCATCCAGTGATGGGAGAGTTACCTAGCACATAGAAAATGAAGTTTCTGAAATATGAAAGTTCAGGGAGGTCTGTTATTGGAAGTGATAACAGTGTTTTCTCTGGGAAAGACAAGGGAGATAAGGAGATTCAGGTTGGGTTACATGAGGAGGTTGGATTGTTGGTGCTGAAATTTCTGAAAGAACCTGAGTTTTTACTGAAAATGATAAGGGGATTCTGGGAGAAGAGGCTTTGTTTTGAGAATAATGGGAGGGATCATGGTCCAGTGGAAAAGGCACAGAAGAAGAGCTCAGGAGATCTAGTCCTTTCGCTAAGCTGTGCAATTTAGACAAGTCCCTTAACTTTCCTGTGCCTCAGTTTCTTTATCTTACAACTGGGAATAATACTAGCTGTTCTACTTACTTTATGGAGTTGCTTTCAGGGCTGCTGCAGGCAGTATGGGATAGAAGGATGAACACTGATCAGATTCAAATTGAAGTCTTACTGCTTAATAGCTGTGTGAGCTTGGGCAAGTCATTGAAATGGTTTAGGCCTCACTTTCCTTGTAGTGACAGCTATAAGGATGGATGCTGGGACTTTGATAGGAGACCAGAGATGGGAAAATGGGGAAGAAAGATCCAGGTAAACTCTGACAACCAGAAAAATGAGGTGGTGGTGGAGAGCCAGGGTCATACAAGACAGCCTCTAATGTCCTTTCCACTTCTGACCTTGTGAACAAAATGAGATAATAGTTAAGAAGAAATTCGAGGAAGAAGGCAGCTAAAACAAAGAGAAGGATTTTGGTATAGTAGATAAAGCTGGCCTGAGTCAGGAAAGATCTGAGTTCAAACTCCACCCCAGACATAAACTGGCTATGTGGACCTGATGAAGTTACATAATCTTTCTGTGCCCCAAGCAACTCTTTAAGACTTATAAATTGCAGAGCAGTGTCCATCTACATTGATAGGAATTTAATCAACTGGAGTTGCTGTTGTCAATGAAATCAGAAGTCTGGACAAGAAACACTCTCTTTAAGTCAATGGACTCAAATTTAGAGGCTATCTCCAAAGTGCTAGCATTATAGAAATATTAAATTTTCTGAATAGGTATTATGGAATAGAAACAGATCCTCTGGGTGGGAAGTACTTGCGGGGCATCTAGGAGAAGAGGGGGCTCTATATTCATGGAGGAAGGAACACAAGGAGACAAGACTTTGAACTGGAAATAATGGAGAGAAAACTTGCTATATTGACTCAGAGGGTAAAAGCCCATCACTGTGAGATCTGAAAAGAGTAATGGATAGGATGGAGAAAGATCTCCATGTTGTACCTAAAATTGATGGGAGTGAGTGACATGGAAATATGGGAATGATGGTGAGAAGAGAATTATATCCTGGAAGGGAGCTTGTCATTGTAAATGATAGGAGAGAATGCTCTTTAGAATAGAACAGGGAAAGAAGTCTATGCTCGGAATGATATGAAAACAAAAATCTGAATGGGCAATGAAGGAGGATGAGCTATTCATTATGAATGATGGTTGCAGCCGTTTTTGTTGTTGTTTTTGGTACTGGTATTGATGAGGAAGGAAATTTGAATGAAGAGGCTCATTCGCTATCATGAGAGGGAAGAAGAGAGAATCTTTCTCTGGGAGTAAGGGGGTAATTAGAGGGCAGTGTCCCTGGGAATAGTGGGCAAACATTTGAGAACAAGAGGAAGGAATGCTTTCTGCCACTGCTAGAAAAGACTGTACAATAAGTCCAGGTCTGGAAGGTTTGAGTTGGGGAGTGATAGGCAGATGTCATGGGGGCCAGAGCTATAATATAGGGGGGCAATGAGGGGCCGTAAAAGGGATGAGTTCCAGGCACTGGGAATCTAGAGTGATTCTCTCCATTCCCTCAGTGGTTCCCCACTTATGCAGCACAAGTCCATCATCCCGTGCGGTCAGAGCTGTGGGATGCCCCCACATCAGATCATGTCAGGCAGTTGTCCTCTGTTCTGCTGGAGATCACCTACCATGGATTCCTTGGCCCTTGGTTACTCTCTCAGCCTGACCTCACCCACCGATGAGGAGAGGTCTCTCTGTACCTCTGAAGCTGCTTCTCCTTCCCCCTGCCCCTCCCAGTGGTAGCCAGCTGAGCAGACCTTGATGTGCTGGGAGCATCTCTTCCCAGTATTTGGGGAAAATGAAGTGGAGTCTTTTTTTTTTTTTACCAAGAACCCCACAGGAAACTTGGATCTGGATTCACACTTTGTACTTCACAGGGCATGGCCTCTTGGTGTCAGGAGAGCAGCATCTAGCAGAAGTTCAGCTGAACACTGGTCATGACTTCAGTAACAATCCAGACCTACACTCATCCCTTTCTTGCCTGATAATTGGACTTCTCTTTCCTAATATCCAGTCCATAGAATTCATCTACAGGAAGCAAGCTTGTGCTCAACATAATGTCTTTCAACCAGCATCTTTATATACCAAGGATGATGTACCTCTTACAACCCAATCTCATTCTAAGCTTTGTGACCAAGGACAAGTTATTTAACCTCTCTCTGAGCCTCTTTCCTTGGCTGGGGGAGACAGTGCATTCTATGGGCTGGAGACAGGTAGCTCAGTTCCAAACATCCCACCAACCAGGAATTCAACAAGGAACAAGCTGGAACTTAGACATTCCGGGCCAATACCTTGAGGGCTTCCAAACCTGACCATATATTCCCCCATAAAGAGTATCGACAAAATTCAGGGAACCCCAGCGTGATCTCACCAATCCTAAGAAGTTTTACCCAGGTGGCAGTTGAAGAATCACCTTCGTTCCTGTCTTTCACAAGATCCTGCTTCTTTTTGTTTGGAAAAAGAGTCAACTCAGACCTTGGTTGATGTCATCAGATCTCAGTCTGCACATCTGTGAGGAAGAGAACATCACTTCCCAACCTCTGATCAGTGACCTAGTTTGCCATATCAGGATGACAAATGATTCACAGAGGCATGGGTCCCCTCTTCCCAATTCCTATTCTAATAGGAACTCAGAAGACAGCATCTTGGAAAGAAAATATGGAACTCCTACGAGCTCATGTGGAACCACCTGAGTGGCTAGGATTTCCTTCCCCCTCTGCTCTGAGACCCAAAGGCCATCTCCAATTGTTCTGATCTGTATCTCACCATTGGATCCAGATGGCTCCAGAGGTGAAAGTGAGGATGATGACTTTGCACGGCCCTCCCTCCTTTAAATCCAATTTCTTGCAAGTCATGGCATCACCTTCCTGATGTTATGGTCCTCTTCGAGAAGGAAGGACAAACAATAACAAACAGCTCAGAGACCCACATAGCTCATTGTGGCAGAATGGAAAAAGCTCTAGTCCTGGTATTGAAATCCTACTCTGGTATTTCCTACTTGACCTCGGGCAGGTCACAGCCTTACTGGGCCTTATTTTTCTCAAACTGTAAAATGAAGGGGTAGACTATTTGCCCTCTGAGGTCCCTTCTAGACCTATCATTGATAATCTTAGGTGTGTAGGCAGCCATGACTACAACTTGCCTGTGGTCCTGGCTGCTGTGGGGTGTGTGTGTGTGTGTGTGTGTGTGTGTGTGTGTGTGTGTGTGTGTGTGTGACTTCCAGGAAGTTCCTTACCCATCTGAGACTACTCAGCCAATCAACCAACCAACAAATATTTACTAGGCGATGGGTAATACAAGTACAGAAATAAGACAGACCCTGTCCTCAAGGGAGCTCACTTGCTGTGGAGCAACCTGGGAAACAAGAAGAGAGAGGATAGAACAACATAAACCTGGGATTGGATGGGGAGCTGCATCTGGGAGAGGGAGAATGAGCTCTTCGAGGCCAAAAGGTTAGCAGGATACACTGCAGAGGTCAGAAGAGGTATCCGTGAATGGAGCAATAGAGGCTTCAGTTGTTTGGGGAATAGGAGCAGGCATTCATGAAGCACTCCTGCCCAGCCCATTGACTGGTGTCGACAGGAAAGAACACTAGGAGTGAAGAGACCTGGATTCTAGTTCTGGCTTTGCCGAGGACTTGGATTTGTGATTTTAGGCAGATCATTTCATTTCTTTGAGCTTCTGTTGGTTTCCTCATCTGTAAAATGGGTTTGGATTAGATGATCTCTAGGGTCCCTTCTAGCCCTGACTTTCTATGATTTCACACTCCAATCATACCAGTATTTTTTTTAAAAAAATAAAGCATTACAAGATTTCCCCTGAACTATTCCCCCAGATTTTGATCTGATCTCTCCATCCTATATATCTATCCTTTTGATTCTCCCAAAACCTTTTCTCTCTTTTCCCAATCTTTCAGTCTGCTATTTTGCCTTTTCCCTCCCACACAGCCCAGATTTCCATCCTTGGCCCCTACCCTGATACCTTGCCTGCCTTCTCTCTGCTCTCTTCTCCTTGCTCCACCTTTCCTTACCTATTCCATAACACCACACAATGATAATTTGTATCCTGAGTGTTAAGTCACAGCTTTGAGGACAAAGAGAAACAAATATCCCCTCTGTTTCCTAGCCTCAGATACAACAGTTAGGTGGGATTAGAAAGTGATTCTCAATCACCTTCAGTTTAGATTTATTGAGTATCCCTGAGGTGCATGGAATGATACTAAGTGACTTCTCCCTGGAAGCCTTAAAATCCAGCCTCTGGGTCTTCAGCAGCTGGTTCTTTAGATTTCATAGATGCAGTCTGGGGCTAGATCTGATAAGGTTTTTTGTTTGATTGGCTTTTTTAAAATATAGAAGCTAGTGCTTATTTCTCTTTACACATTACAAACAAAACCAAACACCTGAGGTGTACAGCCGCTCTCTACTTTTGATGGGGGTAAGATTGCAGTAGACTTTCACTACAATACTGACCTTTTGTTTTATAATGTGGGTTGGTCAAGAAAAGGGAGAATGCAGGAGATGGCCAGAAGGGAAGGAGAGGGAAATTGAAGAGGAGGGAAAAGATCAGAGATCTTAAGGAGAGGCAGGAAACTGAGGCAGCATGGCACAGTTGGTCATTTGCGTTTGGCTTTGGTTCTGCCACTTATATGTGAGCTTGGGAAAGTCACTTCAATCTAGACCTCTTTTCTCATTTGTAAAATAAGAGCATTGGAGTAGATGGTACTAAGATACCTTCCAGCGCTCTTTATGAAAGAAAATGAGAAAGAGACCAAAGTGAGAAGCTGAAGCTGTGTTTGTGGGGAATGTGAAAAACCAGTACTCCTAAGTCACTTCATCGCTTTGAGTCTAGTTTCCTCCTCTGTAAAGTGAAGGGGTTGAATTAGATGACCTCAAGGTCTCCAGTTCTCACATTACTGTCAGTCTACTGCTATGCCAGGTCTATGAAAAAGGGAGGTAATAGGGTGGAATAAAAGAAAGAAATAGGAATCTTGGGGGCAGAGAGAAATGGGGATAGCACTGTAGTAAAGAAGAAAGCATAAGGTAAGGGGCTGGGCTGGATATTGGGCCCAATATGTATAAAAGTGAAGACTGAGGGCTAGGAAGATATGTGTTGAGGGGAATGAAAGTTCAGTGCTGGCAGAGAATGAGCAACTTGGGATGATGGGAAGAATGGACATGGTCCTGTGTCCCCAGGAAGGATGTAGGGAGGAAAAGAAAGCACCTGTTGTGGAGAGTTCTGGCTCTGTACTCAAAAGAGGTGGTTTTGAATAGTGTCTCTGTCACTTAGCAGTGTGACTTGGGACAAGTTACTCAACCTTTCTGGGCTTCAGTTACCTCATTCATAAGACTAGGTTAAAGTAGATGATCTCTGAGGCATCTTTTAGCTCTGGGTCCCATCATCTCATAAGAAGAAATCAGCATATTGTTTTGTTTGCTTTTTAGCTTACAGGTTTTAAGAAGTTAGGGCAAAGTTCTGTGGATCAGTAAAAATTTGTTGTGGACAATTGGTTGGAAATAACAGGACTAGGATTGATCTTTGAGGTCCCTTCAGCTCTAGAATTCTTTGATATGGACAGAGTGCCTCTGACTTATTATAATATGGAAAACCTCTAGTGATGATCACCTGGCCTTCAACCCCAGATTTTGGATGGGATTCTATCATATATCCATATGCCTTCCCACTCCTCCTTCTCATAGTCATCTCTTTATTACTCATTATTAGCCACTTTCTGGATTACCCAGGTCCCTTTGGTTTCTCTTCTGTCATTGTCTGTTACCTGCCTCTTCACCATCTTTCTGTTCATTCATACTTCCAGGATAAGGTACTATATAGAATAAGCAAGAGGAAATGTTTGGCTGACATCTTCCCAAGTTGTAGGAAGTTCTGATAAAATCTTTGATGAAAGATCAAACTAATTGTTAAAATAAAGTCTTAGAACCACATACAGATTTAAAATATCCATGTTCTTCTGTGAACAACTGGGAATCCATTAGGCTTTGCTTCCTTTTCACCAGGCCCCCTTCTGCCCCCTCCCCTGACCTCAGTCCAACCTCCTCTCTACCTCCTTCTCCTCCCTCTTTCCCTCTTCCTTTTCCTAGCTTACATGCCAGGTTCATGAGGGTCAAAACTGAACCTGAGCAGAAAAACAACCTCTCTGCTCTGCTTAGGCAGCAGGACAAGAAATGAGGGTATCTGGGAAAGAGAGAAGACATTTCCCAGGGAAGGAGAGCAGGATTGGGACACCGGTTGGATTGGAAGAGGATGAGAATGGGGTCAAGTGGTTGAAAAAAGGAATAATTGCCCCTGTTCCAAACACTGAAACAAGGTGCTATGTGCTTAGATTCACCCTGGTCTGAATGGATTGTCTCCTCAGGGGAAGAGCCCCTCAAAGATTGACGGAGGGGGTTGTCTTTTGGGAGCATTTCTCGGTCCCTTCAGCTGGGGGAGATGAATGACTCTTGGCC
Organism: Phascolarctos cinereus; assembly: GCF_003287225.1. NCBI lineage: Eukaryota > Metazoa > Chordata > Mammalia > Diprotodontia > Phascolarctidae > Phascolarctos > Phascolarctos cinereus. The sequence goes on from NW_027555514.1 coordinate 91,450,751, forward strand.
TTCCCTTGCCCTAGGCAATAGATAGATTATTCCCCTCTTATATAGTTTAAAGACCTCTGAACTTTGAGTTAGAAGACCTAAGTTCTAGTTCCACCTTTAAGACTCAGGGTCTTCATTTCTAAAAGGATAGTAACACTTGTACTATCTATTACTCAAGGTTGTTGTGATGAAAATGAGGATGGATGTAAAGATTCACAAATTATAAACAGTGTCCTGTTATCCTTAGTGAGAAGGGAGCTGTCCAGGAAAATGGAGTGGCAACCTCAGAGGCCTTTCAGCCTAGATCTGCCTACCCACCTTGCAAAGTGGAGTTGCCCCGGGGTTAGAAGGCAGGAAAACAAGTCTAGCAAGAAGGCCTGAGCCTTGGAAGTCTGGGTTTGGAGAGGCAGCATGAACAGGAGCTGGGTTCCTAATGCCTGCTTTGGGGGAGAACTGGGAAGGGATATGCGTAGGGAGAGAGAATTGGGTTATGAGGGTGGGGAACTCAGGGGTTACACTTCCGGGGAAAGCCCTGGGCTGGGATTTTTTCTGCAACGCGTTGGCTTTTGCCCCTTCACACTTTGCCCTCATGAAATCTATGCTGGTTAATACCTCTTTCCCTATTTCTCTCTGTTCCTCCCCTCCCCTCCCCCTTGCCCCTTTCCTTGCTCCCTCTTTTTGTCCATCCGTCCGAACCTTGCCCCTTCCTGGCTGCCTGTATGTCTGTTATCCGCCCCCCCCCGCCCCTTCCCGGCTCCTTGTGTCTCCCCCACCCTGTTGGTTGATCTCCTGCTCCCCACAGCGGAGGGGAAGGTTTACAGCTCCGATGAGGAGAAGCTGGACGCGCCGTCGGGGGAGACGGCTGGCAGCGAGCCGGAAGAAGAAGGCTCGGGCGGCGGCGACAGCGAGGACGACAGCTTCCTGGACAGTGCCACTGGGGGTGCGGCGGCCCTGCTAGGGCCCAAGCCCAAGCTCAAGGGAGGCCTAGGGCCCGGGACCCTGGACGGGCCTCCCGGGACCCCAGGGGCCTCGGCCCCCGGGGGCAAGAGCCGGCGGCGCCGCACGGCGTTCACCAGCGAGCAGCTGCTCGAGCTGGAGAAGGAGTTCCACTGTAAGAAGTACCTGAGCCTGACGGAGCGCTCTCAGATCGCCCACGCTCTCAAGCTCAGCGAGGTGCAGGTCAAAATCTGGTTCCAGAACCGCCGGGCCAAGTGGAAGCGCATCAAGGCCGGTAACGTGAGCAGCCGCTCGGGGGAGCCAGTCAGGAACCCCAAGATCGTGGTGCCCATTCCCGTGCACGTCAACAGGTTTGCCGTGCGCAGCCAGCACCAACAGCTAGAGCAGGGCGCCCGCCCCTGAGGCCGCCCATCCACACTCCCCGGCCTGCTCTGGAGGACCCTGACCCGAGTCTGCATCAGGGCGAGGATCCTGCTTTGGGCTCCAGGCGGCCGGGTGAGAAGCCGGCTCCGACGTCTGGGGACTCCGCCCAGAGCCTGCCCCCGGGGCACTCAAGGCTGGGGGTGGGTGGGACTGCTTAGGCATCTTCAGGGCCTGGGTTCCCAAAGCAGAGGAAGAGTGAGGCTAAGGACCCCAGGGGCGGGCGGGCCAAGATACCCAGAAACTGAAAAGGACATGAGCTGTAAGAATGGAGACTAGCTCTAGGCAGGGGTGGCCAGTGCTCCCCTGGACCACCCTGCCCAGCGGATTCTCCCAGTTCTTTTATTTATTTTGTGTAAAGTGTACATATGGAGCAGTATGTGTGTATATGTCTTTATGTCTGCACCCCTAGGAGGGATGGGGGAACCTCAGCCTTCAGCACTTCCATTAAGGGCAGCCCCAAGACTAAATCTTATCAACTCCACAACCACACCCTTCACAGAACCTTTTGATGTCCAGGAACCTCAACCAAACCTACCCTCTCATCCTTTTCCAGGTACACTTCATCCCACCCTCATTCGCTACCGCTGGCCCTTTATCCACCCACACTGGTCCACTTGAGTTTGGATTCTTGTTGTGGAGGAGTTAATGGGTTTGAGGGTAAAGGGTTCAGCTTTCCCCCCTGGCCTAGATGGAGTTTTTGGACCCTTAAGTGGCTGGCGTGTGTGCTTGTGCACGTGCTTAGACTGCTCCATCTTGGGCATCGGCTTCAAGTGGAGGGGTTATCCAGTCCTGTGCGACTAGGGGTCTTGTCCATTGTACATTTGTGGTTTCTCCAATAAATTATTTTCTATGTAAAGGAGACAAATAGTTCTGTCCATTTCTGCTGCTGGAGAACCCCAACTTTGGGGATCTCTGGATGGACCATTCTTGTAACTCCATTCCTCCATTCTCTCGGGCAATTCAACTGAACACTTCCCTCCCCTCTATGCATGCCCCTCATTGCAGAGGGGACGATACAGCATGGCTGATCTGTACATGGCTTGAGAAGGGTGACTGGAGTGTTTGGATAAGTGATTCGAGATGCCAAAAAAAGGGAATTTGTAGTGTTATGGGAAAAGGCTGAGGATCTGGATTGGGGAATGCAGTCTAAGAAGGGATGCTGATAGGTGAGAATTTAGTGAGTAATGTTAAAAAGGTGAGTGAGTTTAGGGACGGGAAGCTAGTGTACACAAAGGCAAAATCAATGAGACTGAAAGGTACAATGAATACTGTGAAGGTGGATACCCCATATGAAGACTGCTACAAAGAGCTTTGTATGCATTAGAACTGAAAAGATTTCCAAGATGTCAGGCTGTGGAGTAGCAAATGGACTCATTCCAGGGCAAAAAGAGGTGACTTGGTTTGAGCTGGCTTCATGGTAAATGAGGCTCCTTGTGGAAGGGTTTGGTGGGGGCTGCGATTCAAGCTCCAACTGGAGATAGAACAAATAGGAGAGAATGGACTTGGAGAATTCTAAGGTTAAAAGGAAATGGTCTAACCAAAGATGAACTGGGATGGTCTTAAAAGGTAAGAGCCGGTGCCTTCATAGACTGCTCATACCTCAGTCTTTTTAAACCACATTTATGAAGACTGCACCTAGTGGCCAGCAAGATAGCCAGACACCCTTCCTTAGGGATTGTGTTGCTTGTTTTCTGGAATAGCAAGGTTAGTCAGTGGAAGAATAGAGGTTGAGGTAACCGTTCCTTGGCAGGCCATTTGTCCCATATGGTTTTGGTAACCATTTCTCCTAAGCATGGGACTAAGATTGACAACTACTGGGGACAGGAGACATATGTTGCCTTTGGGCAAGCATGGATTCTATTGCTGAGTTAATGCTGAATGGCTGGGTTGGGTCTCAGGGCCCTTGTGACTCATCCCTGAATCTTTTTAAACAGGGGCCCGGGCCAAGGTCACACTCCCTTACACTCTTTCGATCTTTTCTCCCAAAGTTTAGACTACTACTGGGTTAGTCTTCAGGAGGTGGGTCAGGCAGAGGCAAATCACAAATAATTATAGCCATCTTAGCTCCGTTTGCGGAGGTTTGGGGGCTCCAACAATGACTGGTCTCCAGGATTCCTGCTTTAAATTTATGATCCTATGTTCCTTGGCCCCCTTAAAAGGGACTTGGGATATGCCAAGAAAGCTAAAGGGGGAGGGGGCAGCTAGGTGGTGTAGTGGATAGAGCACCCACCCTGGATTCAGGAGGACCCAAGTTCAAATCCAGCCTCAGACACAACACTTACTAGCTGTGTGACCCTGGGCAAGTCACTTAACCTCCATTGCCCAAGCAAAAACAAACAAAAAAGCTAAAAGGGGGAAAAAGTCACAAACAAGACCCTGCAAACTCAGGTCTTTTGTTTGCTGATCAGATGAGGTAAATGTTGAGTGTTTTGTAAATCTTAGCTATGTCTTAGCTGTGGCTTCCACCTATCAGAGTAAACATGAAGACGCCAGTAGCCAACCTCAAAGCACCTCACAGTAGTGATCACTCCAGGTGGGGTCTGGGGACTTTGGATGTATCCCGGCTTTGGTCCCTAGGCTTTTGTGTGTACACTTCCCCCTTCATCCCACATCCTCCCTCAGGTCGAGGTCTCAGTCCTCCAAGAGGAGGTCGCGTGAAGAGTAAAATAATAAAACGCCTCCTTTCTGATTAGTGTCATTTGGTTATTTACAGACTTGCAGGCACCAGCAAACCAGAGTCCTCCCCACCTCCACCCTTTCAAGGGAAGAAGTGAAGGCCAAGCAATCCCCAGCTTTGCCTCTTCGACCGCAGTGCAAAGCATACTGAAGTAGGTTGAAAAACTGGAGCCACAGCAGATGCATGGGGCAGGGTGGAAAGGGTGGCCCAGCATCCCAGTTTCTCTTTCAAAGCCAAAAGACATAGGGAGCCACTCCCAAGGTTCCCTTTTCTGAAGACAGCTAAGAGAGGCAAGAGCTGTGCTTCCGTTCAGGCCAGGGCTGGGGTGTGAGGGCGGGATGGGGGAAAATAGCAGCTCCGATGACTAGGCCTGCCTATAGGCACAAAGCAAGGGCAGGAGCTCTGCCCATAGTCAGGGAATACTCAGCTTAGAGGGAAGCTGGTTAAGGCTGGGAGCTAAGCCAAGTAGTTGTCCAGTCCACCCCCACTTCCCCAGGAGATGGAGGCACCAGGCTCACAAATCTTGAACTTCAATGCCTGAGTGATCACACCAAGTCCCACACACTTGTAATCACCATGACATTCTTAAACTCTGATCCTTCTTACGGCTGGGATCATTTGTACTTGGCTGTCCTTCCTTAGTCTGTAAGCTCCATACTCCACCTAAATGATTCCTGAAACTCCTTGCAACTGGCATATAGTATCTGGAGTCATAAGTCTTGGGTGCAAAATCCTATTTGGCCTCTTACTCTCTTGAGATCTTGGGAAAGTGACCCTTCTGGGCCTTAGTTTTCTCATACACAAAACAAGGGAGTTGCATTAAATGCTAAGGTCCTTTTCAGACCTAAATCCTATGCTCCTATGAACGTGGATTCTGATGCAATGATTCAAAACACTCTTCCTTACGGGTTGGCTGTCATGTGTAATGTATGGATTAAGATGGTGTCATGGGGATGCTCCATCCAAACAAAGGAAAAAAACAGGCAGGACAGACCCTCTAGCAGGGAGATGGAGAGAACAGAAGAGGTAGTTAAGTAGCAGTCCCATATCCTCTTCTCTATGAACACACTGGAGCTCCTGATCCAAACAGAACGGATGGGTTCACGATCGTCACACTGCTTTGAAAAGGCTCAGGAATTGAAACCAAGGGGGAAGGTTGAGGGCAGGACACCAAGAGGATCCAAGCCAGGGGGACAGGAGGTTAGGGGCACAGAAGGGACAAGAAAGCTGGTACACAGAGGGACCAAAGATGGGGAGTGGATACACAGTGAGGCAGAGATGAATACATCACAAGAGAGAGGGAGCCAAGGGGGACAGACACAATGGGGACAAACACACACAGTCTGATTTATTGGTCTCGTCACACACACGTATGTACACAAACATAAATATTCCAATGTACAGATTTTACACGGGGCTCACGGATCCCCTTGCTCATCTCATCAACTTATCCATCTGGTGCTCTGCACCAGGCCCTATCCACTTTCCACACCTCATCTCCAGGCTCATCCAGTTGTGATTTTTGGAACAACTCTTGGATGAAGCCTTGGGGTGAAGTTGAAGGGCAGGAGGCAAGGGAAGGGGAGAGGTCCTGCTCTCCCCTCCCTTCAGGTGCCTCCAAAGGGCCTGTCCCTTTTCAATGGCACCTATAGGGCACTGGGCTGAACAGTCCACTCTTCCTTACAGTACAGGGCCCTGGGATGGGTTTCAGGCCCAATCCCTCCCTTCCTTTGTCCTCTGTTCTTCTTATCTCATTCTCTCATTCCCTCCACCCCCTATTTCTTCCTCTCTGTGTCTCCCTTTGTCTACATCTCTCTCCCCCTTTCCTGCAGGGGGAAGGAGGTGAGCCCCAGGTCCTGGGGTCTCCTTGGACCCCCCAATCTTCCCCAGGCCTCACAGGAGGCTGGGGCTCCGGTGCAGCTCAGCGGAGGTGCTAGAACCATTGGCAGGGGTTGGGGTCAGGCCACTGCCTTCCCCAGGGCAGCCGTGCTGCAGCAGGATGTCCACACACTCCTGGCTGCCAGCTCGGCGGGCGTAGGCCAGTGGAGTCAAGCCCCGAGCATCCCGGCTCCTCACATCCACCCCGTACTGTGAAGAGAATGCAGACTTGAGCTCAACCCTGGAGAAGGGAGGGAGGGACCGGGGGAAGGGGCGGGCCAGAGGGACTGTAGGGAGAGAAGAGAGCAAGTACCAGAGAAGTGGCTGAGGGAGGGCAGCTGTCAATCAGAGGGTGAGGTCAGGGCAGGTCAGAGGGTCAGGGAGGCAAATCTGTGTGTTGGGGGCGGGGGCAGCAAAGCAGGAGGGGGAACATGCCACTCACCCAGATAAGCAGCTGTGTGAAGACCACGTTAGCCATGGCACTGGAGAGATGCAAGGCAGTGCGACCATCCCCATCCCCATAGGTCTCATTCACCTCTTCCTTGGAGCCATGGGCCAGCAGCATCACCAGCAGCCGCAGGTCATCCTCCACCACGGCCCGAAGCAGCTGCTGCCCCAGGGGCACATCCGAGCTTGGCAGGGGGGCCAGAAACAGCTTCTGTTCATACTTGGCCCTGATCCAGTGCTCCTTCTCCTCCCTGAAAATACAGGCCCACTGAGGCATGACCCGTGGCAGGGGCGGTCACAAGGTAGGAGCTCACCTCGATCATGGTGGGTGGAAGTTTGGCCAGGAGAATGGTGCCTAAGCAGGAAGGCCAGGGAAAGGAACGGGGCAAGAAACCTGGTGGAGAGATGAGAAGGCAGGGCAGGGACAGTCCCTCGATGTTGCCCCTCAGACACAGGACAGACGGGCATGGACAGTGAAGGGGGGCTGGTAAGAACACTGTGGGGAGGGAGCTTCAAGAAGGCCCATGGGGCAGTGGGAATGAGGATGGGGAGGCAGCAGGAAGGTTTGAAGTAGTGGCCCAAGAGACAGCTTATCTGGCTGTCTGTTCCTCCCCCCACCCTGCGCATCGGTGCTGGGAACAAAAGGGGGGGGCTTGTGATACAGGGGACATGCACTGCCCTATCTCCCGCCCATTCTCCCCATCTCTGCACAGAGTCTGGGGCACCTCAAGCAACTGAGAGATAGGCACCCTGCGCATGCGCTCCCACCGGCCCCCTGACCCGCTGATAACAGCTCAGAAAGGGCTCGTTGTTGTGAGAGGCCTGAGTGACAGGCCTGGGAGGGGGAGGGGCAGCCCCAGGGGGGCCCCACTGCCAAGCAGAAGCAACGGCTATCCCACGGTTAACCCTTATAGCACACTTCAGCAGCCCGGCAGCAGCTATCCCCATCCCCCCTCCACCAGAGGGCCCCAACATGACTGCCTCTCCTCCCTATCCCCCCAAGCTCCCCTCACCTGCAAGCCTCGGGCCCTGGCTTGGCATAGCCATCTAGGGCCCCTTCCCAGACACTGTTGGCCAAAGCATTGCCCATGGCAGTCATCACTGCCAGCAGCTCAGGGGGCCAGTCATCCAGATCAAGGGAACGCACTCGAGACAGGTGGGCCCCCAGGTGCCGGTGGATTCCTGAACACTCTATGCACATCAGGGCACCCAGATTCAGGCTGGCCCAGTCTGGGTCTGGTGAGGAAAGACGGACAGAATCAGGACAAGAGAGTTCTAGGTGGCATAAGGAACCCAGGAAAAGACCAAGCCAGACGAAGGCCCACTTCTCTAGTTCTTCCCTGCCCCTTCTAACGCCACCATCACCGGCCTCCCCACCCCTTACTTTCCTTAGCTTTGTTATTCCCGTCCCTCTTTGGGCCTTTAGTACTCACTGGGAGAATCGCAGTCAATACAGAAGCTGTTGCCACGGGCGGTGCGGACGGCCTGCACAGCCAGTGCGGAGTTCTGATTACCCAGGCGAGTCTGCAACAGGGGAGGAGAGACAGGGCTGTGGGTGCCCGGGCCAGCGCAGACTTGCTCTCTATGCCCCCTTCCAAGTCAGTTCCCCGTATCCATGTCTACACCCCATGACCACTCCATTCCTGGAGGTGGGGTCAAAGGGGTGTCCAGGCTTTTCCAGACCTCCAATCCCCTCACCTTGTCCTTGGCACTCCGACAGCCTTGCAGGCTGGCGAGGATCTGAGCCTGGACACTCTGTACCCAGAGCTCCCGCTCTTCTGCTGTAGAGGCCTCAAAGTGCCACGTCTGTCCCGTAAGTGACACGACCATGAACTCATATGACTCTTCTGCATCTGTGAAAACAGTTGGTTTTTTTTTGGGGGGACAGGGCGGAGGGTAGGGGTGGGATGGGTGGGAAGAGAATGACTCAGGAAATGGAAGGCACAGCTTCAATCTCACTCTGAGCACTCAATCATCACGCCTCACCCAGACACTCAGCATCCTACTCTGCCACCATCCTTCCTTCCTCACTTTCCTCAGTATACATGCTTCTCCCTCCCTGCTGCCTCTGGCTCAGGAAAGGTCTTTCCACTATAGAGGGGGTGAGGCAAAAAATCAGTTAGAGATTTCTGCAGGTGAAGTCCTTAAAACTGTACTACCTGTGGAAGGTGAGGGCAGGGTAGGCCAAAGACTGGTGGGGGGGAGAGGAAGAGAAAGGTGTTTGGGGTTCTGCCAAGAGACTAAGGGAGGGCTGTATTTGCCTAATAGAGGGGTCCGAGGTCCATGAAAGGCTCCAAAGCTGTTTGTCTGGGGAAGGATGGAAGGGGGTGCTAGGAGGTAAGTGTTAAGAGGGGGTGGGGGGGGGGGACTTGAGGAGACTGCGGGCGCCATCCGTACATGTCAGCTGCAGCCGCCTCATTTTGCAGCTCATTAAACCCAATATTCCTGACGGCGTCAGCAAGGGGCTCCGGGGAACCAATCCCCCCTCCCCCACCATCCCATCACAGACACACAGGAGGGGCAGGGGAGCTGGGAGAAGAAGAGGGGTTCTAGATATGGACTGCGATGTGTACTCAGACAGGGACCTGAGAACATCTGTAGCTGTAAGTGCATGGTTCCCAGCAATCTGGTGCCAATGTTTCAAGTACCCCTCCCCAAGGTCCCCCCAGACGACAGCTACATTAATCTCATCCCCACTGGTCAACGCCCCATGGGCATACAATCCCTAATAAGCAGTGTGATTATGTGATTGTGTGTATATGTGTGTATGTATATGATTGTGTGTGTGTGTGTGTGTATGGTGTGTGTGTGTGTTGTGGGGGGCTGGTAAGAAAGCAGGATCTACCTGGGGAGATTAGCACAAGGTCAAAGGCAAAGGAAGCTCTGCTTCACCTTCATTCACCTGTTGGACCCTGAGGCCCTCACCCTTCTCCTTCTTCCTCTCAACACTCCTCTGAGCTTCACCTCCCCTCCTTTTCTCTCTCCAGATTAGCCTGTTCAGAATCCTAGGCTGAAATATCTTCCCATATGGCAGGTTCAAGCCCAGGCACCCCAGACAGACACTTCCCAGGCAACCTGACACCCATTCTAAGGAGACCCACTTTACTACAACTGTCTTCTGGGGAAAAGGAAAAGGGGCACTTGTTTCCTTCCCAGGAATTCCCCCATTCTTCCCTAGCCTGCCTCCCATCATAAATTCTGAGAACTAACAAAGTCCAAATTCCCCAGTGCGGGGTCAGGGAGTGTCACACTGTGCAGAATCAGACCCCTTGATCCATGTGGATCTTCCACTTCCCCTATTTCTCAGCCCCATTTCTCCAGTGAAAGGCTGATGGGGTGGGGGTGTCTCGGTCTCACAGCATCAGCCCCAGTCTTGCTGTACCCATGTCCCTGACACTGCTGATCAGCTTGGACAATGGACAGCAACACTGGTCAGACCCATTCAGGAGCAAGGAGGCCAGTTTGGACAATCATCAATGAAGAGAAATGTAGAATACTCTGGGAAGACTCCATAGTCATAAGAACTAATGGGAAAACAGTAGGGGGAATCATTTAACTGAAGCCAAATCTGAGAAGAAACTGAAGTCCCCAAACTAGCTAAGCAATAAGAGACCAGCACCTGTAAAGTGCCACTGTGTGCCTGACACTGTGCTGGGCTTAACAAGAGCCACAGGAGACAGTGAAGACGTGGAAAGATTTTCAGAAACTAGGGACTAAACAGAACTATTTTCTAACCCACTCCCATCCACAACAGAAGAAATGACTTTAAAGTGCAACCCAGTGTACTTGCGTGAGACACAAGGAAGAATTTTTACTGACTGGGAAACACTGGGCCTGGGTTACTAAGAGTCTCCTTAGAAGTCATCAATCCCAGAAGCCATCGATGGCTAGAAGGATTTCTGTCCTGAGTCTGCCCCTGAGATTCCCTTTACCTTCAGCTGTGCTAGTGGGGCCATCTGGTCGAGGGGTTCCTGTACTCTTTTTCCGACGGTGCTTCTTACGATTGGCGTGGGGAGATGGAGGGGGCTCCAGCTTGGGGCTGGAGCTGAGCACGTCAGAGGGGCCACTGGCTGGGAAAAGGGAAAAAAACGAGGTAGAAAGAGCAAAGAAGAGAAGGCCTGGGATGGGGTAGGAAGGATGATGGCGCAAGGCCCAGCGGGGGGGCTCAGAGCTCCCATTGGCTTGCTACAAGAAATGGAACCAATTCCTATTCCATCCTCAGGGTACAGGGTTCTGCCCCAGGACCTGCTGTGATCACGTCCTGGGCTTCAGTCCCCAGGAGATGGGAAGCAGGAGGGAAATACTTCCTGGGTGTCTATCTGGGGAGTGGGAAGGCACTGAATAACTTGGGGTGGAGGTGATGGGCACATACGGATGGGGGGGGGCCCAGGAGGGAACTCTTAGTTCCCGCAGCTTGAAGGGGTGGAGGGCGGCCCAGGGAACTCACAGGGAGCTGCATCCCCGGCAGCTCCGCACCAAATTTATCCTCAATCACACTCCCCGCTCCTCACAATTAATAGCAGAATTAGAAACAATCAGGGAGCTGCCTAATTACTGTCAATTAGAGCGCGCTAATCAAGCTCCCGTCTCCCACACCCCGCCCGGCGCTCACCACTAAATGTCAAACTTCATTAGAGGCAGACACGCTCTTTCTTTCCCTCCCTCCCCCCCTCCTTCCTCCCTGCCTCACCAGCAGGGCCTCACTGATGGCAGCAATAGACCATCAGCGCCAGGAGCCCAAGGGAAGGCCCCTCCATGCCTCTCTCCACCTCCTGGTTTAGGGGCCTGAGGTTCGGGGGCAAGAGACTGGATGATCCCGGAGGCGCCGTAGCTTCATAGTTACTTGGCACTCTAGAGGTTACAGTTTGGGGGGACGTGTTTCAACTGGGGTGAGAGTCTGTGCTTTCCAGAGAGGGGTCTTATATTCTTCCTTCCTCTGACACTAGACTGGGGGAGATAGTCCGGGGTCACCAGCTGTTGCCGTTGCTCAGACTAGCCCCAGACTTTTGCATGCCATCACCCTGGATCTGTTGCCTACTACTGTGATATTGAGAAGGGAAGGGAGGAACTCACCTTGGGTTGGCACACCCTAAGCTGGGAAGGCTGAACAGGAGGAAAGAGGGAAGGACAGTAGGTAGAAGGGAAATAAAGAAGGAATAAAATGCTAAAGCTAAGGTGCTGCAAAGACGTAATGATGAGAATACAGAAAAAGGAGATAGGGAAGAAAAGGTGGGGGGGAGAGGAGGGTAAGGAAGGAAGGTTGGAAGGAAGGCGGAGCCTTGAATCAAACAAGGTAATGGGGTGGAGCATGAGGTAGGGCCTCAGGCTTCTTTAGAAGCCTACTCTCTCCCTCCCTTCCAGCTCCTGAATTCCTGTCCGCCCTTGCCCTGAGACCCCCTTACCATTCCCCTGGGGAAAACAACCTCTCCCCCTCCAATCCTCTCACTTTACCCAATACAGCTCTCAAAAGCCCGCCCTCAGCTCGATCATCCCTCCTTCAGCCAGCGCCTGCCTGCCCCCCGCCGGGAGGCTGATGAGCTGACTGCACGGGGGGCTGATGGGGATCGAGGAACCACCACCAGCTCTGCCCCGGGCCCACGAGGGGCTGGGCTCTTCTGGAAGGGGAGGGGGGCCTGGGGAAGAGGGGGCTGTGTGGGTGGGGTGGTGGGGGGAGGTCGCAGACCTCCAGGTCCCACCTCCAGGCAGCCCTGAACACTCGGTGAACCACTGCTTAAGGCACTGCAGCCCAGCTCCGAGCACCCCCAATCAACCCCTTCTCTCCCCCAGGAGAGCCACTCACCAGGATGCTGAATGCCCGGGGGCAGGGCAGTTGCTTCGCTCCACTGGTCAGCACTAGATACAGAGCAAGAGCGCTGATGGAGCCCATCGGGCCTGGGGCCCGCCAAGGCTGAGCTGCTCAGGGACCGGTCCGAGTGCAGGGATGTGCTGCTGGCTGAGTGGGGAGCACCTGAAAGGGGTTGAGTGGAGGCTCAGCTACGGCCCTTAGGGGGCTCAGTCAAGGTGAGCACAAGCAAAGCCCCTCCCTCAAAAATAACGGCTTATGGTTGTCCTGGAGCATGTTGAATAACACTCTTGAACAACTCTGAGGGGCAGATAGCTAGGGCTGGGGACCTCACTCAATAAATGAGAACTTAGGCTCAGAGAGGCTAACCAATCTGCCCAAGGTCGCATAGCTGCAAAATGTTAAAGGTTTTCTAAAGTTGGCTCTCCTTCCCAATGATTCCCTCTTTGGGCAGGTAAGCAGGTCTCCCATTCATATAGAATCACAAATTTATAGCTGAAAGGGACTTCAGAGGCCATTGAATCTAATGCTTTCCTTTTACAGGGAAGGAAACCAGGATTCCACAGAGAAATTATGTGCTTTGCCTAGGATTACACATCTAGGGTTGGCCAGTGCACAGTGTACATTCCGAGCCTTCTGATTCCTTGTTAGTGGCTTTGTCCAATGCCCCATCTTGCCTTTCTCAGCCAGTGGGCACTCTGATCAGCAGAGTGAGGGCAGTTCTATCCCGTTGTCTCCCTAAAGTACCTGACTGGCACCTGGCCCTGCACTTCTCACCTGCCTGGGGCATAGAATCTGCCCCTCAGGTGTCTGCGTGCCTGGCCCCTGTTCTTTCCCCTCATATATCCATGAACATCTGTCCCCCCACCCTAGCCTCACATCTCTGGGGGTAGGGGGCTCAAAGAAAGGCCAAGGGTGTTGGTAAGAAAGGATAAATATGATGACTCTTTGGAGGGACAGAAGGGCCGTCTAGTTTGGGGTGGTCAGCTGATTTTCAAGGGGCTTCCAGTCCCAGGTAGGGACCCCCCAACAGTTGGGGATTTAAGGCAAGGAAAAAGCCAACACTCTGGACAGCACCCTCTTCATCTAAACCCTGGCCTCTGTACCCCAAATCCTATTCTACATGTGTCATTTGCTCTGCATCAGCTTCACTGCCATTCTAACGAGGAATAAGTGTATCAAATTCAAGTAATTATGTCTAATTAGTATTAGTAATTATCCTGTTGGGCTGGAGAAAATTAATCTTTCGTTTCCCATCAGGGAAGGATGGCAGCACTAAGGGGAAATGGCTGTGAGGGTACCACAGTCCTAAGAAACCCTGGGGTTATTATAGGGTACAGTGTAGGGGAGCACCCATTGAGGCTCCCAGGGCATCTCTCCAAACTCTACTCAGACAGGGCCTCATTGCTGGGGTGACCTAGGAGCCTTCAGGCCAGCTGGGCGATGTGGAGAGAGGAAAGCTGTGGTGCTTGGGGTTGGGTCAGAATGTTGGGAAGCTGAGAAATGAGGGACTGAGGAGGATGATTCATTATGGACAGCCAGAAGCTGAGCGAGATTTTACTGGGCCAGTCACTCTAGCCAAGAAGGAGCTAGGTGTTCTGGGTAGGCTAGGAGTGAGGAAAAAGGGCCTAAAGCAGAGTGGGTAGGAAAGGAACCAGGATCCGCATGGTTGGGGTCTGTTTATAGGCTAAGGGCCAGATTAGGACATCCAGAGTCATAAGAGCTCCACCATGTTCTGGACACTGTATCCTCCTTGTGAGCAGCAACTGTGACTTACACTTCTTGGGTAGGGCTGAAACACCTCCTAGCTCAGGACTGGGGGTACACACATAAGCTACTTGTTGAACTAAGGAAGTCTAAGGTAGACCACCTCCCTCCCACCTTCCATGCTTCCAATCTTTCCTCCTCAGATTCATCTCCATCCCTGTCACATCCATTCTCCTGTCAGGGGCCAAAAGAGTTGGAGTGACTCCACTCAGTCCCCTTCCATGGACTCCCTTTTCCAGGTCTTTCGAGGGCAGGGAGATGTGTGCCTCAATCTGGACCTCTCTGGTACCCATCCTTGTTTCCTTAACCCACCTCCCTTCTTATTCCTTGCCCCACCCAACTCTCGTCCAGTCCCTCCCCAAACCCCTCGTCCCCCACCCCCATGGCCCCCCAGCTAGAAGCCCTGAGGGAGGGAAAGTGCTTTCCTTTCTCTTTGTTAATTCTCCCCTCATTACGCCTGCAATCCCACAATCAGTGTGCACTGTAATTGTCGAATTTGATGCTAATGATTAATGAATTAAACATGGAGCCATCAATTAGTCCTCGGAGGATAATTCTGCATAAAGCAGCGGATAATGTAATTACAGTAACAAAGATAATGAGATGTTAACATCGCCCAGCGAGTGAGAGACATGTGTATATGTGTGTGTGTGTGTGTGTGTGTGTGTGTGTGTGTGTGTGAGTGTGCGTGCCCATGCCCCGAGTCTATGGCACTGTGTGGCAGGGTACACCCTAATTTGGGGGGAAGCCTGCCAGTCCATGTACATGTACCATCAGAGGGTTAATAGAAGGCAGATGATGGCATACACACCGTTATTTGAGGAGGGGTATGTGTGTGTGTGTGTGTGTGTGTGTGTGTGTCCCTCCTCTCGGTTATACCTCTCTCCTCCTGCTGTCAGGAGAGACCTGACCAAGCCTAAGCCTGTGATGAGTCTTGTTATAACATGGTTCCGTCTCCTCCTAGTAAGGGGTAGCCTAACCCAAAAATGTGTGGTGTGTGTGTGTATGTGTGTGTGTGTACACTCCTGCCCCAGCCCACTCCTACAGAGGAGGGGGCTCTCTCTAATCCCTAACTTAATCCAAAGTCTCCTGCTAACTAACACAATCTTACCTTTATATAGTGACTTTAAGGTTCACAAAGCATTTGCTTCAAAAAAATAAAAAACCAACCTGGTGAAGTAGATTGCATTAACCATTATACTTATTTTGCCGATGAAGAAACTGAGGTTCTTAGGAAAAACCTTAGACTTTGCTGGGAACGGGTGTGCTGCAGAAGTGACCCCCTCCTGCTTCCTCTCCCCTCTTGATATGCTTACCACAGAAGTGTAATTTTGTCAGGAAGAGGGACACCCTGTATCCAGCCACAAAGCCAAGGGTTAGAAGAGACCTTTGCAGTCATTTAGCCTCTGCTTGAACACTTTGGGTGATGGGCAGCTCACTACTTCACATATCATCTCATTCTAGGGTTGGGACATCTCTAGCTGTATATAATTCTTTGTGCTTTTCCCCTGGCATTTGGCACGATGCTGTAGACATTCAGTATTTGCAGGCTGACAAGCTATTGAACCAGTATCCCCTGTACCTCCTTCCTTGCCTTTCGTGCTCCCAAAGATCAACTACTTCTGAGCTCAGAGAGAATGGCTCCTGCGGATTACTAACGTTTGCCTCTGTCTAACAGAAAATAAAAGGAACATGTGGGGTTGTGGAGTGGGAAAAGGTAATATTAAAGTCTGTATATGCCCCTCAGTCCTAACAGGGACTGCCTCCTGGAAGCTACAACCTCAGCCTCTTGGTACTCCTTCCTGCCTCCCATCCCAGTTGGGAAGGGTAGAGATAGTTTTCTTGGAGGTCACAGAAGGTCTGAGAGGCTCTCCTAAACTCTGCCGAGATTGGGGGGCAGTGCCAGAAAGAGAGGCGGTATCCTGAGTCTAAAGGACACTGGACTGGTCTAGGCAACCAACTGGGGACAGGCAGAGGAGTTTTGGGGGAATGAACCAGTCTTGTGGGTGGAAAAGAACAATGGAGGTAGCTCCAAAGATGGAGGAGAGACCTAGGGTTCGATGAAGGAAGTTCATACCTTAGCTGCGTGAGAGGGACAGAAAGAAAAGAGGGAAAGCACCTCTGCCTCCCTCCCTGCCCGTAACCTTTCCTCTGTGAGAAGGTGGCCTGCGCCCCACAGCCTGGCTTCCCTCTCAGCCCCCTCAACCTGTGGGCAGGCCCCTGATAATTCCATGGCCACACTGCCACACTGCCCTAAGAGCTCCTGGCCGCCTTAAGTTTCCACCTGCTGCCATTGGCTGAGTGGTCTTTATCTATGCAGCACCCAAAGGAAATACATTCTTGGCTCCCTGGTCGTGACTGAGTATGTATTCTAGGCGCGGTGCCACCTGGGTCGCACTCCTGGAACCATCCTTCCCAGCTCATTTCTTTCTCTCTCTGGACCCAGAAGCGCACCCCCCCCCCACCTTTAGCTCTGAGCCAGAAGCTTCTCACCCCATCTGGTCCTCACCCAGACAGGACTGGCATACTAAAGTTAGATCTTACATCTGGTCTCTACATTCGGTGACCACAAGAACCTCTGAACTAGCCCCTCTGGCACAAGGGCTCAGAGTTCCCCCCCTGCCTGGCTTCTATCAGCCTACCCTTGGAGCCCAAGGTGGCAGCTGCATTCCTTCCCATAACCACACCTGCCCTCACCTGTACTCCCCCCAAGCTGCGTGTTGCTTCTCTCCAGGACCAGCCCATTGGCACGGGGGGCTGGCACCAGTTGAGGCTGTGACAGGTGTGGCTCGGGGTAGCCGCTTCCCTGGTACTTTGACCGTCGTCCTCAGCAGGTCAATTTCCTTGCCATGGATATTCTGCATGTAATCCTAATAGAGGGAGAGAAGGGGAAACCATGTGAGATGGATGAATGTCCCTCAGATGAGGCCTATTTGAGCAGCTCCAGCAACTAAACTCGGGCCACAAACCTTTCCCCACCATCATACCCCAACTTTTTGTTGTAGGCCCCTGCAGGGAAAGTGGCAAGCATTCTGGGTTTCTTGCCCACCCTTTCCTGAGGCACAATACAAGGGAAACATCACTGAACCTGGAGACAGAGGACCTGGGTTTGATTCCTAACTCTGTTAACTAAATACAGGTGACTTAAATACATGTCATGTGACCTCTGTGGGCTTCAGCTTCCCTGAACGGAGAGCTGATCTGTAAGCTCCATGGCTCTCTCTGGGCCAGAGAGAATCTGGGTGACAGCCAACCTGGCACTGAATCAGGGAGTCCAAAGGCCCTGGAGGCTGTTCTGGGCCTGGGTGCCAAGTGGAAGATTAGGGCAAGAGCTGAGGCAGCTACTACAGTGGGCCTGTGCTGGGAGGTCTTGGCTTGGACCTAAGGTTGGCATGAGGAGGTCTACCTGAAGGAGGGAGACTGAAGCGTCTCGTCACTGGCTGGACCGAGCCTGGGGCAACAATGAGCACTTGAGGCAACATTCCCATCAGGAGGAAGAATTGAGGGTTGGGGGCCAAGAACCCTTCTCAGGAAAAACAAGAGGGCTAAGTGTCAGGACTGGAACCAGAGCGGGATGAGGAAAGGGCGTGGTCAAGTGAGAAACGCTGGCTGACCTCCTGCTCTTCAGCTGCAGAATCCCAATGGCTGTGGACAGGGACAGCTGAGTAAGCTACATGACACAAAATGCCGGCTGAGGATCCTCACATTCCTCTATGTCTGTCCCACAGGCCCCGACAGTACTCAACCCCTAGGGCAGACAAAGGAGGATCTTCTCTGAAGACTGGACCACCCTGAGTTTTCTGGTCTTGGTGTTAGGTATTCTACTTGCCCTTTTTAAGGGCAAGTCTTTACGCTTTATTGTGCTTTAGCCACTGCTGATTGGTGATATGGAGGCTTAGGGACAGGCTTCTTCTGAGCTGAAGCTGAGGTCCAGGAAATTCAATCTAAACGCATGCATTTGTTAGTACCTACAGTGTGCCATGAAGTGGAGATAAGAAGGCAGAAAATTAAGCAGTCTCTGACCTCAAGGAGCTTACATTCTACTGGGGGAGGGGGCAGGGAACACTACACAGTTAAATACAAACTATAAATAAAATAAAGTAGTATTGGGGTCGAGGAATGATCAGGAAGGGTATCGTGGAGGTGATCCTTGAGCTAACCCATGAAGAGAGGTAGGGATGGAAGAAGCAGAGGTGAGCACACTTCCCTACAATGCTTGCCATAAGACCAAAGAGAGAGCCTCCACTTCCTGGAGTCTTATGTTTCCGAGAAAGATGCCCAGAAATGTGCCAAGGCTAAGTGGCCCCAGGTTACTGTGAGCCTCTACTGCAGCCCTGTACCTTGCCTCAACACCTCTGGCGAAGTGGAAAAGACTCTTGAGGTCACAGAGGACAGTCACAAGCCTTGCTTTCTGCACCAGCCGCCTGCCCCTTTCCTTTCTCAATTTGCCCTTACCTCTCACAGTATATCCTACTCTTCTTTCCTCCTTAGGCCTAAAAGTCAACACTGGCTTTTCATAAAGGAAAATAGCTATCATTTCTTCATGTGACTAAAACCCTATGCTTGTAGGAGCCAGGTTAGCTGTTGCAGAGACCCCTGCCCGGATGGCACAGACAATCCAGATAACAGATTTCCCATTCCTGTCTGTGTTGGTGGCCCTGGGAGTGAATTCTGCAGCTCAGTGGCTTTCTTGGGAATGGCAAGTCCCATGCTCCTCACCTACCCCTACCCCGACCCCTATCCTCTGCTTTTGACAGCCAGGTCAGTAGTCCTGGTTCCTTGAGGGAACAGCAGGAATGGCTGCCCTTAGAGGGTGAAGGGACAAATGGCCACTCTGACCAGGGAGGCCTTTTTTAGGCAGTGAGGTATACACTTTTATACACAGTTGATGCAGTGGAGTATAGACACATCCTGCTACCCTGGGTGCAGATGGCAAAGAGCCCACTCAGCCCAAAGAAGTAAAGAACTGAACTGGGGGAGAGGGAAACCATTGTGGGGGGCATCAGCTGGGAGGACTTCATGGAAGAAGTGGGCTTTGAGCTTAGCCTTGAAGGATGGGCAGGAGCTGGGAAATGAACTTTGGGTAGGAACTGGGGGGAGAAAATTCAAGGTGTGTGCACATAACATGAGAAAAGTAGCTGCACCAGAAGATGGCAAGACCCTTCAGGGGACGGTGAGAACAAGGTGAGTGGCACCCCAAAGGGTGCATGAGATCTGGACTGGGACCTTCCCTGGCCCTAAGATGCACAGAAGAGGGAGAACAGAACCGATGAACAGGAATCCACAGGTGTCAATGGAGACAAGGGTGCCCAGTGCAAGATGACAACCTGGTTAACTTGATCCAAGCTCATGCCCAGGGGCACCTAAGACTCTGAATGGTGACATCCCCCCAGACCAGAAGTCAAGGCCGATACCTCTCAATACAGACTTAGCCTCCCAACACCTCCCTCCCAGCCTTGCTCCACACCCAGACCTGGACACAATTCCCTCAGTTGGGGACCCAAAGTCACTGGTCTCCAAGCTTGGCTAGAGATAAAACCCCAAACTCCTACCCAGTGAAACGACTTGCCTTGGGGACTCCACAGTAAAAGAGGGGGCTGTACTCAAAGGCTCCTTCAAGCTCTAAATCCTCTGGCTTTACCAGCCATGCTGGGATCCTAAACTCCCCCCCCCCCCCAGCTACCCTGGGCCCACCCTGCCCTTAGCACCCGTCTGCTTCGTCTCTCTCGCCTGGACTTATCTCCAGTGGCTTAGTTTATTCCCCCAGCTCTTAGCTGAACCCCACATCTGGGCTTCAGCCTGTCCCCATCCCCCACACAACCACCTCTTCCAGTGGCTGCCTCCTGACAACTGGCAGCAGCTGGCTGGGCCGAAGTCACAGCTGCAGTTCCTTCAATGGGGTGGGGACTTGGGTCTGCTCTAGTTCACAAGGAGGTCACAGCAGCTGCACCAGCCTGCCAGGCCCCATTCTAGCCCAGAGCCGGCTGAAGGCAGGCATGTGGAGAAACCCGCTGACAACCCCTTTTTACCTTCTTCCTACTCACAAATCAAGGAGTGATCTTTATTCTGAGGGGACTGGGTGGGGCCCACAAGTCAGAAACAGACTCTCAGGGAAACAGGCCATCCCAGTCCGGTGGACCCATGGTCTAAATCTAATGTCTCCAGCAGAGCCAACTGAGGGCCTCCTCCTCTACCTCCAGATCCTGGCTCCTGGCACCAGGTCCCATGGCCTGGCACTGAGGGGTTGCAGGATGGAGGCTCCTTGATGCCAGGCAGAGGGCTGAGAGCTGGCATGGTGGGGACTGGCAGCTCAGGGGCAGAGCAGCAGCAGCAGCCACCACCGAGTTTTCCTCCGTCAGCAGAACGGGGAGCATGGCAGCAGCGGCGACGGCAGCGGCTGCTCCGGAGAGCGGTCACCACGGCTGCCTTTATTACCCACCATCAAACAGCAATTTCTTCCCCAGCCTCCTCGCTAATTACCCAGCCAGCGTTCTCATCTCGTTTTATTACTGGAATTAACAACGAGTTCAGAGCGTGGAAAGCTATTAAGATGTGTGATTAAGCCACATTCAATTAGTTTCTACAAACAATTTAATTGATGTTGCAGATAGAATTAACAGAAGGTGATTGTGTGAATGGCTCCGCTGGCTGCAAAATGGAGGAGGCTCTGGCTGGCTCTCTGGGGCTGGGCAGGAGCTGGGCTGGAAGCCCGAGGCCTGCCCACCTCCCTTCTCCTTCCAGGTCCAGCAGGGCCCCCCTCAGCCCAGAAATGACTCACCGGCATCACCTTTCTCCTTCAGGCCCTAGTCGGTGCCTCTATCAAAGAGGGCAAAGAAAACTTGACCAGGCCAAAAACTTATTACTGAGTTTTATCACAATGGGGCCTGCTTGCTTCTCTGCCCCAGCACATCAAAGTCTACCGGGGTAGGGTGACATAAAGACAGCAAAGGTGAGGGCCAGACTGTCAAAGGGAGGCATGGGTATGGGTGTCCCTGGAGGGTTCAAGGGCACGTGAAAACAGGGAACAAAGCAACGATGCCCCAGGAGCTGGGAACTGTTGGGTGCTAAGCACATGGTCTTGTTCAGAGGAATCTGCTCCAGTCACTCCTACTTAACACTACTATATATATTATTTTATGCTCTATTCAAATTCTAGAGATAATAGGGTCACTGGGGACTCACAAAAGCCCATTCTTTTACAAGATGAGGCAACTGAGGCCTGGAGAGTGAGGCTAAGTGACTTGCCCAAGGTCTTCTGAGTCACTAGTCTGGCGGTCTCTCACCCCATGCCCCTATGATGGGGTCCGAGTCTTGGCTCTTCCACTAGAATGTCTAGACCCCACATTGTCTAGCTTAGGTCCCCATTCCTCACTGGTTGGGTGGTCTCCACAAACACACACTGCTCATCATTTGCTGGGGATCCCCTTGGCAGCTCAGGCACAGAAATGCCTACTAAGGTTCGTGGAGAGATGACTTTAGCAAATCTTTGGGTCATGATGCAGGAATTCAACAGCTGAGGAGGTGTTAAAATGGGAGAAAAGTAGCTGCTGCTGCCTCACCCTGTGGCTCTGAGCCCACTGTGGGCCACCCACAGCACGAAGGCTGATTCTGACTCCAGAGAGGCCAGAGACATACAGTAGGAAGGGTACTGCGTGGGTGTGGGGGGAGGCGTAGATGGGACAAAGGACATTCCCTAAACTTCTAAACACCCCACCAGGTACCATACACCAGCTCTCCTTTCTGCCCTGGGCTCTGCCTCTTTTGGGAAGACTGGTGAAGGGGAGAAGGACAAGCTGGTGCAGGGGTCAAGGTCCATCTGGGGCAGTACACAGTGGAAGCCAACAGGTGAAAACAAGCAGAAAAGAGGGGGCACATCTGTGGGGGTTGGTGTATGGTCACCGAACAGGCTTGGGAAAGGGTGAGAAGCACCGGTAGAAGACTACTTAGGAGGGGGGTAAGTAAATTACTTAAATAGTTCTATGATGATACTAAACCAGTGGATAGGCGAGGAGAGAAACGCGCATCAATTAACTGAGTGACATCGGACAGGTCACTTCATCTCTCCTCAATTGTCAAAAACTGAGGGCTTGAACTACATGGTTTCAAGTCCCTTTAGGTTCAGAAATCCTCTTTCAGATTCAATCGACACTCACAATATATTTCTAAGTAAAAATCTCTCATCATTCCTAGTCAGGGCCAGCCTCCACAGCACCTGTAGAATGTCTGGAAACTTTCCAAAGTGCTTTCCCCTCTATCAGCTCACTTGATGCTCAAGATAAACCTGGAAAGTAAATAGGACAGGTGGTGTTCTGTAGGCCCGTCTTTACCGAGAAGAAAAGTAAGATACAGGGGGGAGGAGTGAAAAGTAAGCTACAAGGGGATCCGTGGCAGAAGCCAGGTCTCCAGAGCTTAGCCCGATCCCTTCCTTTCCCTGCATCATGCAGATTCGATCATTCTTTCAAGGCAGAGGAAAGGGCTCTCTCCATGTCAGCTGAGGGGGTGATGGGTGCTAAATTACTCCCTAGGTTTAGCTGTTTGATTCTGCCCCGCATACCAGTTCCACTTGGTAGCCCTCGCTGACCTGTTCCCCTAGAAGTACCAGCTGAGATTGCCCACCAGTTCTCAAGAGTAAGTCAGGGGGCAGCTAGGGGGCACAGTGGATAGAACTACCCCTTGGAGTTAGGAGGACCTGAGTTCAAATCCGACCTCAAGCATTTGACACTAACTAGCTATGTAATCCTGGGCAAGTCACTTAACCCTGACTGCTTCAACGACAAAAAAACAAGAAACAAAAAGCCCCAAAGAGTAAGTCTGGAAAGAAGGAAATTCAGAAGGGTCAGCCTGAGGAAAAGACTTCCCTAGAGTTGAGTGTCAGATGAAGGGTAAGTTGGGCCCAAGACCAGAAGACCACTGTTAGAAATGTATTGTCTAGTACTGGCTGGGGACCTTTTGGGAAAATGTCCTTTGGAGGTGTCGCAAGGAGAGGGCTCCTCTGGGCTAGATGGTGGCTGGGGGATCGGGATCCAGAAAACTTTGGGCCCTGCTTGCCTGACAACTCAGGCAGATGTCAAGGAAGGGCTAGGGACCCTCTGAAGAGGCCAAGGGCCCTATGGGCCGGGGGCGGGGCCAGCCCACGTGCTGTGCTCGAGGGGCTGCTCAGGAGAACTCATTAGCCCCACAGTGGGGCGGTGACAGAGATGGATTCCAGAGACAGCTGTGTGCTGGAGCCACGCGGTGAGGGAGGGGAGGGCGGGGGGGGGAGGGAACTGCTGCCACGGGGGCCACGGTGAATGCAGTGCCATGCCTCCCCCCACAAACTCTGCTTGTCTAACTTTTGCCTCCCTAGCTCCACTCTACCCCCTCCCTCCTCTCCAAGCATCCCTGGAATACCAAGCCCACCCATGGTGGCCCCACTCCATCTCAAGTGGCTAACTTAGCCACCCTCTCATGCCCAGGGTCATCCCAGGCCCAAGAGGCT
The DNA here is from genome assembly GCF_003287225.1 of Phascolarctos cinereus. Classification (NCBI taxonomy): domain Eukaryota; kingdom Metazoa; phylum Chordata; class Mammalia; order Diprotodontia; family Phascolarctidae; genus Phascolarctos; species Phascolarctos cinereus. The sequence continues at coordinate 91,474,160 of NW_027555514.1, forward strand.
TAGCGATCCCCCAGTACCTTTGGGTGATTAACACATAATTATTCCATGACATCTGCACGTTCGTCTTTGAGATACCTGTGTGGATTGGCTAGATTCAATGCTCACTGGAACGTGATAACTACAACTCATGTCTACGTGGCACTTTCAGGTTTACAAAGTGTTTTTCTTACAACAACCCTGCTGTGGTAGGCATTGCAAGTATTGTCATGTCCATTTTACAGCCAAGGAGACTGAGGCTCAGAGGTGAAGAAGTGACTTGCCTAGGGTCACACTGCAAGTTATGGCAGAGATGGGATTCCAACAAGTCATCACAGATGAGACTCAGCCTTGTCTTAAGGGAAAGCTTCAAGGGAGTGACCAGGGCCTGTTTTCTAGCCCTTGCAGAGCCAAACTCGCAAGGAAGCCTTCTCTCCCGCATTCTGCTCCTGCCCTCCCTCAGCTGCCCTTCTCTTTCCCCAGTCCCTCCGGGCTCAGGCTGACTCCTCTTCCAGACTCACGTGCAAGCTGGGGTGGTAGGTGAGCAGCCCGTTGTCACACAGAGTCACATACTTCTTCTTCCACTCCTTGTTAAGGGACTTGCCGCTTCGCTTCAGCAGGATGCCCTGAGAGTAAAGGCAGGATCAAAAAACAAGGAAATGGCAACCTATGTCCCCCATGATGCAGAGAGAGGGAGAAGGGACTGAGGTCTGTTGAACTCCCTCTGGGCAAGGTTGGCTTTCACCTTTAAGACAGGCAGAGGGTGATCTCTCTGCACTTACATTTGGACAGACCCATCCTCAGGGAAGAGGTATGTTTGTGGGAAACCATGGTCTTCCCTGGGGCTCTCTTCTCTACCTCCCCTACACCCATGGGCAAGGAATCAGCCTAGCACGGACACTTGTGGTCTGGATTTTGAAAAGCATCTTTGGAGAATGGGTGAGCAGGACCCAGAAGCATGTAGCCATGGCTAAGATCCCTGGTCACTTACTACCTATGGATGGAACCCATACACAGTTCTGGGAGGGATCGGGAATTCTGCAAACTCACTCTTCATGTCTGTCTCTGTCTCTGTCTCTGTCTCTCTCTACTTTCCCTGCTGAAATCTAGGCTGTCCAAAGAACCAATGCTTTTGACATCACCCTGAACAGAGAAGTCACCTTTCAAATGGATAGGCATGAGGGCAGCATGGTGACTGGCTGCAAGTAATTGTGGGATAGAGCCCAACATTATAAAGTAGATGTCGAAGTGATATCTAAAGACAGGGACACAGGAGGGCAAGGAGAGGACCCTAGTTCCCTTTACCCAAATCTGAGGTTGGGTTGCCACAGCACAGTACTGACCCCAAGGCCTCCTCCAAAGGCCCTTGCTCCCCAGTGAGCCTTTCACCTATCTCTGCTCCCTCTCCCTAAAACAGTAGATGAAGACACAAAGTCATGCTTAAGTATGAGAACTGGGCACTACAGAGAAAGAATCGATGGAACCAGAAGGGGGATAGAATGGGAGGGACCTGAGTGTGCCCAGCACCTCAACCCACTGGCATTTTAGACCTCCAAAAGCTAGGACGAAAAAGAACAGAGTACCTCCTTGGAACAGATTTAGGGGGAGAGAGAGGTAAGGCAGAGCTGGGGCAGTTCTATGGAGGAGAAGAAGGGGAAGGGAAAGGGTCACACAGTCCGAGAACTATGAAAACAGCAAGAGAAAGACCCCAGAGGCCTCCCTCTATGTGGGGAGGTGGAGAACAGGAGGGACAGACACTGGCATGGAGAAGAGGGTTAGGTAAGAAATCTGTGGACAGAAACTGGATAATTCTTCCTGTCTTTGGTATATCTTTGGCTCAAAGGAGGAAAACCAGACTGGATTCAGCACCTTTCTTCTCTTCAGGCTCTTCTGATATGATAACCATGGCAGAAGGACAAGAGTTCCTTCCTGGACTGCCCTGAGTGATGTCTGCGGGGATGGGTGGGGGGTGGTTTACAATGTATAGCCCAGCCCCACTTAAGACTTCAAGATCCGTTCTTTCACTTGAGTTGTTTCCCACCCTCTTTTCTTCTTTCCAACCTTTTCTTTCCTTCTCAACTCCCAAAAGGACAGATGGGTGAGGGGCTACACAGTCAAAGGTGAGACAGAATGCTCAGCCATTGGGCAGAGTATCAAGGACTGGTCTTGTCACAGGTGGCCTCACTAGCTAGGAGGAATGGATGCCACTGGGTAGCTGGCTGGTGTCTTCGGGTGTGGGGATGGAGGAAAGGAACAGTAGCGTGCCTTCTAGGAGAACTGCTCTGTTGTGTTTTGACATCCATTCTCCCTCTCGGTCTCCTCTGATGAATGATCACCTACAGCTCACTCTCTTTACTGTCTTGTCCCTTCTTTCCCTATCTATGCTCAGCTCATGATCTCTCTTGGGTTCAGTTATCATCTCTATCAAGATGACTCCTAGAGTTATCTATCTAGCCCCTAGTCTTGCTCTAAGATCCAGAATGTATCACACCTGAAAGTGGGACATTTCAAACTGAAGGTATTGGAGATATCTCAACTCAACATGTCCAAAATAGAATTCCTTTTCTTCCCTTCCTATCCCCAAATGCACTCAATCCTCTCCTTTCCTTCCTTCCTTCTTTCTCAAGATATCACCATCTTTCCAGTCATCTGGGTTCACAACTGGAAGTCATTCTCGACTCCCTCTCCCTACATATCCATTCGGTTATCCAGTCTTCTTGTTTCTCTTCTACCTCTACCTCCATGACATCTGTCCCCTTCTGTCTACACATATAGCCACCATTCTACTTCAAGCCTGCAATCTCTAGACTCATGCAACAGACTCCAATCTGTTTCCCCTTGCCTCCTCTCTCCAATCTCCAGGCTCCAAACTGTCCCCAGCCTAATTAGCAAACTTGTAAGTTTGCTTGAGAACAGGGGTTCTTTACTTGTTTCACTGACCCCTTTGGCAATCTGGCAAAACCCACTGGACCCCCATCTCAGAATGCTTTTAAACAAATAAAACAAAATACACAGAATTACAAGGAAAACCAGTTATACTAAAAAAAAATATATATATATATATATATATATATATATATATATGTATATTTATAAGAAAAGTTCACAGACCTCAGGTTAAGAATCTCTGCTCTAGAATCAAATACAAATTCTTCTGTTTGATATTAAAAGCCATTCCCAATCTGGCTCCATCTTGTCTTCCTAGCCTTATCACACACTTACAGTGTGTAACTCACGTACCACACAGGCCAGTTTGACTGGCCCTTTTACAGTTCTTTGCACATGATTCTTCTATCCCATGCCTTCGCATAGGCCTGGAATGCACTCACTCTTAACTTTTCCCTCTCAGAATCCCTAGTTTGCATAAAAACTTGTCTCAAGTAACACTCCATACATGAGGCCTTTCCCGATTCCCCCCACCCTCCACCAAGTGTTAGTGCCTCTACCCCAAAATTACCTTGTATTATTTGCATGTGTACTTTGCATATTCTTATATGTGTAAATGTTGTGTCCTCTGATAAAACCCAAGTTTCTTTCTTTCTTTTTTTTTTTTAAGGCAATTGGGGTTAAGTAACTTGCCCAGGGTCACAGTAAGTGTCAAGTGTTTGCTCTGAGGCCAGATTTGAACTCAGGTCCTCCTGACTTCAGGGCCATGCTCTATTCACTGGTCCACCTAGCTAGGCCCTCTACTCTTAAGAGTAGGAACCAGATCAGTTTTGTCTTTGTATCTCCAGGGCCTGGCACAAAGTAGGCACTTAATAAATGCTTGTTGATTAACTGATTAAAGGCCTGGCCTGCCATGTGAAGTGTGTGTTGAAGATGACAGCAGACACACGATTCAACAATCAGCTCAGTACTCTTTCAGCTCCCTTCCTTGGGCAAAATGCCAACGTAACAGGCCATCGGTTCTCAGAATGAACCTCTGTATGCTAAATGGAAAAGTCAACATGGTGGTCTCATCTCGATCTGACCCATTACCTCCTCACATACAAGTGGCAGTGTGGTCCCGTGCAGAGGCTGGTACACTGTGGCCTGTGGTCCGAATCTGGTCAGCTGTTTTCATACCAGCCCACAAGCTAAGCACTGTTTTTATATTCTTATATAAAGTTTATTATCTATCTATCTGAAAATCATTCTCAGCCCAGACTTGACCTTTGGGCTGTAGCTTGCTGACTCCTTTTCTAGTAGGAAGAATGTTGAAATAGGGAGATCTGGGGACACATCTCTACAATTACTACTAGCTGTGTGACCTTCAGCCCTCAGGGCCTAAAATAAAAGTGGTGGGGAGGGGGTAGATTTTGGACCAAATCATACATGGGGTCCATTCCAGCTTGAATCTTCTGTGATCTAAGGCAAACGCGGATCTTCCCTGACAACCCCCAAGTCTTTGGCTTCTTCACAGACCTCTGCTCTCAGACCAAACAGGTTCTGGGTTTGCTGTACCCCCTCTTTGTCCCACATCTTGGATGGACTGCCCCTCACACACTGCCCCTCTGTACCCTCTTTAAATCCTGGGCTCTTACCCAAGCCTCTGTTCTCACCCCCTTTCAAACCAACCTTGTCCCCTTCCCTGTTCACTTCCTCATAATCACTCACTGCCCAAGTCTCTCTTCCACAGTCTCACCACTGTCCCTCTCTGCCACATCTAAGTTCCTTGGAGTCTCATTAGGTCACAGATCACAGACTCTCAGAGTTGGAAGGAACCCAGGCCTCTCTCATCTTTAATCAACCAGGGAACCCAGATTAAGGGACATAAGGTACGCCTGGTTAGGATGCCAGGCCAATATTTGGAGTGGGAAGCCCCTTCCCCTGGTAGAACTCCTTCCTCAGCCTGGGCCGCTTTCATAGGCAGGGGAGTAGATGAGCCAGCAGTCAGGCGGTAATGATGCTCGTTAGCTGAGAGGGCGTGGGATGAGTCCGCCTCAGGCTGCCGTGTAGGAGGCAACTGCTAGATGGGGTCTGGGGACTCAACCTCCCTCCCACTCTTAGGCATTGGCCCAACCCTACTCCTCTCTCCACCTCTCACCTGCTTCAGCCTGGCTGTCTACTCTATCCTGACAGCCCTGGAGGCAGAAGGGAGGAGGCTGGGCTAGGGGAAGGACCTGCTTACACCTCATCTCTTTCCCACTCTGCCTGCCGCCCCCCCCCCCCAACTCCTGCAGCTCAGAAGAGGGAAGAGCTATGGGGGTCCCTGTTCCCCTCCCCAGGCTGGGCTGGGGCTGTGCACGGTGAAGCAGGAAGCAATCTGGGGCGGAATGGAAGCGGTGCGGAGGCGACGGCCCCCAGAGGACCTGTTCCCACCACCCGCCTCCCTCCCAGCTCCGCCAGCCGACTTAATTGCGGAGTCCGGATTGATTGGGAATGCAAATGGTAAATGAAATGCAATCTCTACTCCCAGCAGGAGCCGGGGGGTGGGGGGGCTGGGGAGGGGGGGAAAGGGGAAGAAAAGGAAATGGGGAGATAGGACAAGAGGGAGGGCAAAGGGGAGGTACCAGAGCTGAGCCCAGGGAGGACAAGGACAAGGGGGTGGGAAGGGGAAGAAAAAGAAAGGGAGGATAGGACTAGAAGGGAGCGAAGGGGAGGGCAAAGTCTGGGCTGCTTGGTGGTCCTGCCAACCCCCTCTGTCCCAGGAAGGCTAACATTATGATGACTGGCTGGGAAATCCCCAGGGCAGTGAATACGTAGTGCACCCGCAACTTCCTTTCCCCTCAGTCGTAGCACAGCACCAGAAAGTCCTGCCCTGGCTCCCAACGCCCTCCTCCACCTGCCAATGGGGGAGGGCCTGAGGAGCCAAGACCCTTCCGGGAGATACCCCCGGCAGAGGCAGGTGCAGTAAATGCTTCTAAGTCTGCACTGAGCAGGGCCTAGGGAGAAGGTGCAGCCTAATATTATTCCCATCTTAAATCCAGAGGCTTGAGGGGATGGGTTTGAATCCTATCCCTGCTGGCTACTACCCAGGAGACCTCAGAAGGTACACTCACCTCTCTAAAAGAGATCTGTAAAATGAAGGGGTGACTAGATGACCTCTAATAAAGACCTTTCCCATTCTACAATTCTGTAATCCTCTGATGCTATTCTCTGTCTCCACACACACTCCTCACCCCGCCCAGCTTCCCTCCCTCCTTTCCTCTTTCCCTCTCTAGGCAGATTTCTGAAAAGCCAAGGCAGAGGTAATGACTGCAGGTGCCTTCATTTCCACCTGGGGGGGTGGGGGTGAGGGGCAGGGAGGCTCCCTGCCTCTTTCCAGGGCTGCTAGATGTGGGGGGAGAGGACTATTTTAGAGGGCTGATGCATAGTCCCAGCTATGACTATAAAGGGATTTGTAAACCTGAGAGCAGTACATGAGCACCAGCTGTTATGCCACAGCACCAGACCTATGGTACTCCTGAATTACTCTGTGGAATAGCCACGCTGCATCTACACACCCACAGGCCGGGTTCACCCTTCTGTGTCCCTCACCTATCAGACAGGCAAACGCACACATCCTCCTACCCTTCCCTTCACATACACACAACACAGAGCGGGGGTTGATGCTGCCCTCCCATCCAGACACACTTCAAGGGGCTGATCCTTCCCCCCATCCAGACACAACACAGGGGGCTAGTCCTGCTCCTCTATACAAACCCAAGACTCTGATCTTACCCCCTTCACCCTCCCACTCCCATACAGACAACCATACTGGGGTTGTTCTGGTTCTCTACAGACGCAACATCAGAGGTGTTGTGCCTCTACACATATATAATGTGAGAGAGGGGAAATTGTCATACCCGGCACCTGAGTGCATGTGTGCCACCCTCCCCACACCACGAGGAGCACCAAGGGGGTGATCTATGCTCCCCACCCTGAAGTGGACGCTATATACATATACCCTAAAGTGTAATACCACGCTCAGCACACAGTAGGCAACTCAATATTTGTTGCAGATACACCTGGGTATAAGCATTCGACCATTCGGCAGGTATTGATTGAGCTGTCTCAGCTTAGACCGGCTCAGATTCAGGAACAAGGCAAACCTAATCCATCTAAGCTCTAAAATTCTATAATGTTCCAGCTAATGAAGACCACCAGTGTCACCTGCTGGACAGAAAGACAATGATAAATGTCGCAGGTGAGAGATATGGGGTTGGCAGGAGAACATCAATCAGCACCAATGAACTTTCTAACAACGACCCCAGAATCCAAGGCCTGGACCAGCCCTACAAGATCACACACACAATGCTAGTGTCTCTGTGAACCCAGGTCCCCAAAATCTGCCCTGCACAGTCCTGAGAAACAACCACATACTGGCAGTGGCCACGCTTACTAGACAAACATTCTGACTCACAAGCCCCAGATATACTTGCCCTGGGGGTGCTTGGCTACCCTGGCCACACCAAGGCCTCGTTCCTTAGGCAGTCTACCTTGTCACCTGGCTCTCATATTCACTTGATAGAAACCATCCTGGTATGACTTTAGTCTCCTATTGGTAGACCTCAGACACTGGACTTCTGCTGGCATTTCTAATGCACCAACTTTAGACACAGAGATCATGGTGCCCTGGACCCACCAGACCCCCCAAAGGGTTTTGCCTATGGATACCCCCCACCCTGCACATATATACCTACTAGGAGACCTCCTTTAGCCCAGGGCTATACCCAAAGTAAATGGGTGTAAGGTGCAGGAGTCCTGAATTAAGCAGCAGGGGCGGCCTGCACTACTAAGCAGTGGTTGGTGCAGATGAGAGAAGACAGAGAGGGCTGGTTCCCTAGCTGAATACAAGGTTCATATAGCTGACGTTAGCGATGAGCATTCCTGACTCTGAATATAGGTGGGATAATTCCTCCTCTCCCAATGGATATATATCTCTCAGAAGACATGCAGTTCTTCTGTGACTTTTCCCCTGCAAGGCTAGTCTTAATGTTTACTTTAACATAATTTCACTGGGGTGATTGGAAGGGAGGGATCATGTCTCCACCCATCTCAGCTCCCAAGCTCTGAACAGCCAGGAACAGGGAACTGCAGCCCAGCAGAGGCACAGCCTGTTGCTGCCCCCCTGTGGCTCCTGCAGGCACAGCAGTCGGGGATTCCAAAGACCCCCTGAAGCCAGACTTGTCCACGGAGAAGCCTCAGTGGGAAGTTACCAAAGAACCCGGCAGCAATTCCAGCCAGCTGGGCAATGCAGTCACTGCCCGGGGCTGCCCCTTCCCTACTCTCTGCCTCCAATTTTCCCCTGGGCTCTGAAAAAAGAGTTGGGTCAATTGTATCCTCAGGATGGGAGATAATGAATGGACAGCCCAATGTTAGACTGGTAATTTCGAGCTATTAGAATAACCAGAGGAAGGCCTTTGGTGTGTTGGGGGGTCCTCCTCACAAAGCGCAGAAGGGCATGAAGGGGTCTGGACTTGTGGAAGGAGCATCCACACAGATGACTTCATAAATCCCTCCAAGTACCCCAAGTATGGGCAAAGCCATGTTTGCTGTGAGTAGGTGATGCCCAAAAGAGGCAGACCTACTCTTCCATGCACTCAGCATAGTGCCTAGTATATAGGAGGTGCTTAATGTTTACTCAATGAATCAATGGAGGGGGGAGCCTTTTCCTCCCAGACTTTCTCCCCTGTAGTAGCCCATATTGCATCGCTTGAAGGCTCATGGGAAGAGCTAGACAACTCCAGGCCCTGGGGCCAGGCCCACTCTCTTAGAAGCCCCCCTCCCAACCTTGGCTGCTTTGAGGGATGGAATGGTGAAATACGAACCTGTTTAATAGGGATCGCTCTCCCACTGCCGATACTGTCCACCTTACACTCCAACGCTTTCTTGTCCCGATCCAGGTCGGCACCCTTTCGAGACTGAAAGAGAAGAGACACAGGTGCGTTAGCTGAAGCCCAGGGCGGACGAGGCAAGAACGGCCCACTCAAATTCCTGGGTCCCTCCCTCTTTTCCTCCCTCTTCCTGGGTAGGGTCTGGTCGTGGGTTGGGGGCAGGGGGCGGCGGGAAGAGGGAAGGAAATGACACCACGAGTATTCCAACGGGTTTATTCTTACACACGGCACCATACAGAGCAGCACAGGTCACTGGGCCAGGGCCGCCTCTTACAAAAGAGCAAGGACACGAAATACCGAGGGCACAATGAGCGCACAGCCCGGGGAGGGGGGAGGGTCAGGGTGGTCGGGAGAGGGGTGGTGGCTGGCAGCGCAGGGCACAACATCGGGGGCAGTAGAGTCCAGGAGAGAGCGGGCAGGTGGCCCATCTACAACAGACACCGGCACGGTGCGCCGGGCACGCCAGCATGACTGGAGGGGCACGGTGGACGGAGAGAGAGGAGAGAGAGAGGCGAGGATGACGGCCGGGTGCCCCCCACTGGGCTCCCAGGACACAGTCCACCCGAATTCGGCTCCTAGGAAATAGGGAGAGGCCAGAAAGAGGGGGGAAAAAAGGCAAGCGGCCGGCGTCCGGAGCAGGAGCAGCAGTAGTCCATGCAGGAAGGAGCAGGAGGAAGGAAGGGGCAGGAAAGCTTCTCCCCCCAGGAGCAGCTGGGCTGAAGCAGGCGCTTGGACTCCCCCATCCCCTCTGGGGCCGCCATCACGCTGGCCTGGCCGATGGGCGTGGGGCTGAGCTCCCTTCTTCTCCATGCAGTGAGCCTGGCGCGCAGGTGTCCAGCCGGCCCTGGTCCCCCCAGGCGCCCCGCAGCTGCTGGCTCCAGTGTTCCTAGCCTTCCCTGGGGGGTGGGGGTTAGTTACAAAGGTTCCTGTGGGTCTCTGGAGTGGGGAGCACGGCGGCCGCTTCTCATCTGAGAGCAGTCCCAAGGCCCGGCCCGCCTCCGGCCCCGTACAGGGGGGAGAATGTCCAGAGGTGCTGTGTCACCACCTGGTCTTCTAATTTGGAAGGAGTTGGAAAGGCCTTTTTGTTGATGAAAAGTTGGAAACAGTGGCACATATCTGCAAATATCGAAAGAATAAAGATTTTGGCAAGTTATACTCAAGCCCGGCACGGAGTTGGCCGGCCCCGGAGAGGGCAGACCGAGGCGCCAGGGAAAGGAGGCAGCGGAGAGCAAAGAGGAGGAGGAGGCGGTGGTGGCGGTGGTGGTGGTAGTGGAGGTGGAGGTGGTGGAGGCACCCCTGCTGGGAAGACCTGGGGCAGCTGCACCAGGGGCCAAGCGTCCATCTCAACAGGAAATTTTCGCCACGTGGTGGCCCCGAGTCCCCATCCCTCCTGCTCTGTCCTGTCCCGGGCTGCCAAGAGCCCAGGAGCTGAGTGAGATGAGCACAGCCAGAGGGAGCAGGAAGAACAGGCTGGAAACCGAAACCGTCCAAGAGCGAATCGTCGCCATGGGCAGCCTGCCCAGCCCCTTGCCCGCCACCGCTTGGGCGCTCCCTGGGCTACGTGGCCCCTGGCCCAGCCTCACCTCACTAACCCTTCAGCCCAGTGAAGGGGTGGGTGGGACCACTGCCACCAGGTTCCCCAGACAGGTAGGGCACTTAGGTGGTCGGGGACCAGCCCAGCCCCCATTGGCGAGCAAAGGAACTCCAAAACAAAATGAGCATGTGAGGTCATGGGGGGAAAAGGGGTAAGGCAAGGGGCATGGGTAGAGGGGTTCGACAGCAACAGTGAGTGGGAAGGTCACGAGGGCAACAGAGCAGGCAGAATCATGGGCACGATGGCAGGGAACGGTGCGAGGATTTCTTTCCATGAGCAGGGGGTCTCGACGGGAGGATGATGATGGCAGGGGGAGGGGCAAACACCCCAAGTAGTGATGATGTGCGGGGGAGGTCCCCCGGGGTGCACCCACCGTGACAGACAAGCACGAGGTCACCCGGAGACAATGGTGCAAAAACTGAGGTCGCCATGGAAACGATGGAAAGGAAACGAGGTCGCCATTGCAGAGATGGAGAGAATGGGAGGAGCGCCCGGTCTCGAAGAGGAGGCGAGGGCGGGGTGTGAGAGTGTCACCGACAGCCAAGAGGACAAAGTGTGAGGTCACCACAGCAAGGACGCAGAGAGTTGTGAGATGGGAAGGAGAGAGCACGAGCACGCCATGGTCATTGAGGAGTGTCATGGAGCTGGATCATGGGAGGTAGGGGAGGTGGTGACGGGCAAAGTGACTGGGGACACGGGGACAATGGTGGAAGGGGATGGCAGAGAGAAAGAATGGTGTCAAAGGCCTGATGGAGGATGTCAAGGAATGGGGTGTCGGGCGCTAGCGGTGGTCGGCGTGTATACAAGCAAACAGCGGTATTTACGACACTGGCGGCAGCAGTGACGGTGGCAGCGGTAGTGGCGGCAGCAGCAGCAGCAGCAGCGGGGTAAAGGGGTGCAGGAGCAGGCAACCACCAGGGCTGTTTGTTTCACAAGGAGTAGGAAAAAAGGGGGGGGGGGGTAGAGCATTTAGCCAGGGTCAAGGACAGGGGAAGTGCGGTAAGCGGGAGCCGTCAGCAAGAAGACCACTTAGCAGAGCATGAGGGGAAGCGGCGGGGGGTGAGAGAGTGGGAATCAGCACACCGTGGGGACAAGCTGGAGAGCAGCAGGAGGTCTAGAGGATAAGGAAGAGGGTGGGGGGATTGGATGAAGGATCGGGTCTTTGGAAACCCTGGCCCTGGGCAAGGTTCCTGAAAGCCCAGGTGGAACCAGGCCTGGCTGGCTGGACACAGGGCCAGGCTGGGAGTCAAAACTCTAGCATTCAGGAAGAGACGCACAGAGTGACGCAGAAGGACAGACTGCCTGGTAGTCGGTGATATTCCCTCCCCTCTCCTCCCCAAATCCATATGGCAAGCTCACGTATCTTTGAGCTGTGACCCCAGCAATGGTCCAGGGTGCAAGCCACAGGGTTTGACCTTGGGGGCCAGGAACTGGCGATGGGAGTGGGGCAGAATGGAGGGAAGAGCCATGAGGTCAGCACAAGATTGCAGGGAGCCAGTGTCTGTAAATGGAGATGGCAGCAGGACCTCTGTGTCCACGTCCATCTGCATGTGTCAGGTAAGAAGAGGAGGAATGAGCCCCATGTGGGAGTGGCTGTGGGAGAGTCAGGAGCCCAAGAAATCATTTTCAAGGTGAGGTCAAACCAAACAAGAGGATGGGGAACGAAATGTATGCAAATTCTATCTAATGTAGCATGGTGCAGTTGGGAGAATAATAAAGCTCTGGGCTAGCCCTGAGAACACCTGGGTTCTAAGTCCTGGCTCTTAAGCAAGTCACGGGTACTGCTCTCTGCCTCCATTTCTCCGTCTGCAAAATAAATACCCTCAGTCTCTAAGATCCCGTCCAGCTCCATCTTTACTACAGGAGGAAGGGAGAAGTTCTAGATGTATTAAGAGATGGGAGAGCTGTATATGTGTAGATGAGGGAGGAGCAAGAGATGAGGATCTTTGATGTGTCTCGGGTGAGGGCCAAGGAGGTGAGTGATGTCTATAAGGAGGTTGGAAAAGGCCCTTGCAAAGTATGTGTGTCTAAGCGGGTGGAGGGGACTCCTCTGGTGAGGAGCTTGGCCTCCTGCCTCGGAAGGCCATCCTCGTGCGGTCCCTGACCATCTCCCTTCTCCTGGGCTCAGCCTGGCCTATTCAGAGAGTGGGGCTCTGGGAGAGGGTGAGGGAAGGGAGAGGCAGGGCCACATACCGTGAAGATGTTGGATCGTCGCTTGGACTGCTTGCGGATGGGTGTGGGGGTGGAGGAGGCAGCGATGGTCTCGATGCGCAGCTCCCGCTGGCTGATGCTGGGGGTGGAGGGGACGGAGGATGAGTAGTCGCTGAAGGCGCTGCTGCCGCCATTCGTGGCCTGAGGACAGAGAGTGCTGGTGAGGGGGACTTCGGAAAGGGACAGAGGGAGCTCTAGGGAAACAAGATGGGGTTGGAGTAGGGAATAGAAGGGAAAGAAAACTGACCTTCAAACTATGGGGCCTGGAAACCATGGGTAGAACTCCTCCGGCCTAAATACTAGTTTCCCACCCAGAGCATGGAGATTTGGAATCAGAAGAACTAGATCTGAATCTCAACTGACACTATTTGTATGACACTGGGCAAGTCACTTAATGTCTCTCTGGACTCAGTTTCCTCATCTGTAACATGACCTCCAAGCTCGTGTCTCTTTGATCACATGAGGCTGTGGAGAGGACAGAGTGTTCCCAAAGTGAGTGATCAAAGGGAAGAGTTGGTGGAAGGGGGTGAGAGTGAGAAGCAAAGAGGCAGATAGATAGCTCAGCCCTTGCCTCAACAAAGGCGCATCCCCAGTTTCCCAAATTCTCCTATTAGAGCAGGATTGCTTTTCCAAAGCTGATCTTTTTAGGGTCGTCTGCACTAATACTTGAGGAGGGGCCCCAGAAGGGAATTTAGCTGGAGCCAAAGGAGCCTTGGTCAGGACCACAGGACAATGGCAGAACTCAAACGGCAATCCTATCGTCTTTGCCCTCTCGACTGGGTGGGGGTGTGTGTGTATGTGTGCATGGGACTGGACGTGTTTGACGTACCTCCTCCCAAGTCGTATGGGGACAGCCAGAGAGAAGTGAGCGCTGAGTGAAGCTGGGCCCAGGAAAGCCAAGGGCCAAGGAGAAGGGGAACAGAGAAGGGTGAGGCTTCTGATCTGAGTCCTAGATGCTTGACAGGGACCGGATGGACAAGAAAGCAGAAAGGGATACAGGATGCAAATAGAATGGCTTCCCCAAACAGATGCCAAAGGTCAAAGGAGATGAACAGATTTCAGAAGAAGGAGATGATCCCAGATTCTAGGATTCTATGGTTCTAAGAACCATGTGAAAAAAATCTCTAGGGCCACGAGTGAAAAAAGTTTAAGAAGCCCTGCTCTAAATCACTAATAAGAAAAAAGCACATTAAAATAACTCTGAGGTTTCATCTCACACCCAGCCAATTGCCCAAGAAGATAAAAGGCGAGAAAAATCAATGAAGAGGCAGTGAGGTGTAATGGACAGGTAGCTGGCGTTAGAGTCAAGAAAACCAGGGTTCAAGTTCTTCCTCCAATATTTACTGGCTATGTGACAGTGGGAAAGTGACCTAGATTCTCAGTATCCTGGGCAATTCTCTCAGCCTATAAATCTGCACAGGTGAAATCACTGATGAAATCCCTGGTCCAGACCAAAAAAAAAAAAATTAACACACTGTTGATGGAGCTGGAAACTGATCCACTTACCCTGGAAAACAACTTGAAACCACTGGAGAAAAGTCACTAATCATATTTTTTTGACCTAGCAATCCCATTATCAGCCATTTGCCCCAAGGTAAATGAAAGGAGAAAAGACAGAAGGAAATGCAAAAATATTTACAGTTGTACTTTTTTTTTTTTGGCCATAGCAGAAACTGGAAACGAAGTAGGTGCCCACTAACTGGGTAATGTCTGAACAAATTAGGGGATATTAAAGTGATGGAATGCTATTGTGCCATAAGAAATGACAATGATGAAGGATTTGGAGACACTGAGGAATACCTGTATCCACCTGCAGGAGGCAAATAAGAACCAAGAGAACAATCTTTAATGACTACAGTAAGGTAAAGGGGGAAAAAAACCCATGAAAAGACATCAAACTCAGTTTGCTGCAATATCCAGTCTTGGCTCCAGAGCAGAAGACTGATGATGACAATGATGTTGTAAGCCTCTCTCTTCCCAGCAGAGGGGGTGGAAGACAGACTCAGGAAGCAGTATAGTCTATTAAATACCAACAATGTATCAGTATGTGTCATTTAACTCTACATCTTAGTTACACCAGGAGGGTTTTAGCGGAGGTTGTCTGGGAAAATGACTGAAATGTGTAAAAAAAAATTATTTTAAAAGAAATAGAAAAGGTCACAAGGTATTAACCTAAGGGAAGCTCCGTGATGAAGGAGGACAGGAGCGTATGAGGTTCTCGGTGACTGAACAGACCATCCTTTAATCTGAATGCCTCCCTCCACCCTAACAGGTGCACAGAGAGGAATGTCTGCTAAGCCAGCATCTCCATTACTGGCTCTTGCGGCAAAAGGGACGCTTGCAAGACTGGGTTGTGTGATCGCTGGGGTTTTTTTCTCTCCAATGGTTGGGAGCTACTCTGAGATTAAGAAGAGATTCTCTGCTCTTTTTCCTCCCGCCCATGTAGGGACAATCACAGGGCTACACCCGCACCCTTTTTCAAGAAAAAGGTGGCCCCTCTTCTCCAGGCAACTAAGTTATCATTTAAAGCCAGGTAGGGGAGCCAGGGCACCAACAGGGAGGGCCCAAAGTGGCTTGCACACCAGAATATTTAAACAAGCTAGCTACGTGACCCAATCCCATCTGAGTCACTTTTGTTCACCGATACAGAGAGAGGCAGAAAGAGGGGCAGAAGTGGGGAAAGGCTTGGGATGAGGAAATACAGTCATGACAGGTCATACTGGTCCATATGCCATGGGCTAAGGAAAAAAAATTGAGTCAAAAATAGAAACAAACCAACCAACGAACCAGAATTTGGAATTCACAATTTTTTAAAATGATGCTTTGAAAAAATTTCCTATATGGTTGGGAAATATTTAACAAAATAAATAAAAATATATTTTAAAAAAAGCTTAGGCAGAAGTTTAAAGAGCATTGGCTCATGGTCTGAGGGGTTCAAAAGTATCTCACCCGATGATTCCACCATTAGCCATTCATTCCTCTGTGCTGAGCACTGCCCTTTTTACATACAGCGATTTCTGAGAAGAGTTAGATGTTAAATCCCTAAAGGCTTTGTGTGGAGTGAGGTTACCAGATGCTTTCCTCCCTAACAGGGAAAACAGTTCTTAGGGAAATAGTTTCATAGTGTGCTGGTTCCACCAGATGTTTGAGTTCTCACAGCACAGTGATCTGGGACTAAAAGTCGAAGGAAGGAAGGAGTTGGGGATACTTTGGGGGGAAGGGGCGATAGCGCAGACTGCAAAGAGGGGCACGGCAAACTGTAGAAGCCAAATGGAATTCTAGCCTCGCAAATGATTCTCCAAAGATCATGCTCAGGGGCAGGCTGTAGCAGAGGACGTATTTACAGGGCAGCAGACGTAGAGAGCCAAGCCTGGCGGGCGTGTATCACCGGGATAAAGCAGGGTGCGGAATGGGGATGGACGGGTGGACGGAAGGTCAAGGGCCCACACCTGGTTGATGTGCACAGCTGGGATGGAGGCGGCAGACACGGCCGAGTGGCTGGGTGAGTTGGGTAGTGACTTGCAGGGCCCAATGGCTAGCTGTTGCTTCTTCCGCAAGGCCACCACCTTCTGTGCCACTGCAGGGGACAGCACAGTCAAGTTACCTCCTCTGGGAGAAAGGGGAAAGCCCACCTTAAAACCTCCCCTAGAACACCCGGCCATAGCAACCCACCAGGAAAGCCTTCCTGCACCCCCCATTGGAGGGAAGAGAGGACGCTTCTCTCTAGCTCTCAAGCCCGGCCCCATGCCCACTGTTACCATCCTGGAAGACACGCTCCACATTGAGGCCGTAGGTTGCACATGTCTCATAGTAGGTGCAGCGCTTCAGGTCCGTGGAAAGTTTTCGGGCCCGGCTGTCATCGATTACTCGGGGGTTTGCAGCACTGATAGCGTCTGATGGGGACAGGAAGAAAAAGAGTCAAGCTTGGTGAGGAGCGGAAATACCTATGGGAAAGGGCATTTGGTTGGAGGTGTCCTCAGGGGACTGGTGGAACATGCCTCTCATTTCTCAGAGAGGTGTGGGACGAGACACACATTGTCAGCTGTGGCCAAAGCGCTGCTCTGTTTCGCTTAACTGTACTTCAGGTACAAGGGGGGATTCTGTTGGTATGTTAAGAGTGGGGCCAGCTGCAGGGAGAAGAGTCACTGGGAAATGACGGATATGTTTCAAAAAGGCATCAACAAAATACTTCAAAAAAGGAAGGCATGGAAATAAGAGCCCAGTGATTTGCACCCTTGTGCCAAATGCACCACTTCTTGTGACCTTGTCCAAATCACTTTATTTCTCTGAATTTGTTTCCTCAGCTTTAAAATCTTTTCTAGCTCCAGGACTCTCTGAATCTGTGTCATCTGGGGAAGGCAAGTGTGTGGGGGTGGGAGGACAGGAAGTGAGGAAAATGAGGTTTTGGTTATGGGGTGCGCAGCTCGGGCAGGGATGATACGACGGGGCCCAGTGCAAGGTTCAGTACAGTAACAGGACGGATAAGAGGCGGGATTAAGTTACTATTCTCAGGAACCCATATTTGCCCACTGACTTAAGTTCTGTCGCACTGATTAGTTAACTGTGGCTCATTCCCATCATTCTCGCCTTTTCCCACTGCCTCAGTCAAATTCTGTCAAACCCTAGGAGACTCCTCTGGATTTTCTGCCCTAGCCCAGCCTCCCCAGCCTCACCCTGAGTGCCCACCAGGACCATGGGCACCTCGCTGGCGCTACGATAGCTGCAGAGCCGAAGGAAATAGTTGTACACCGTCTGGAAGCTGATCTCGTCCTCCAGGCTGAACACGAACACCACAGCATCCACCCAGGCAGCAAACTGCGGCGCGGAAGAACAGGTCACATCACCCCAATGTCCGGGGGCTGAAAAGCTTCCCAGACCAGGCCAGTTGGAGCCCTGGGCTTTGTCTTGTCTAGAGCTTACCCTCCCGAGAAAGGGGCGTGGAATCACGGAACTGAAAGTCAGGAGACCTGCATCTCAAGCCTCGGACAAGACATGAGGCATCTTCTGAGCCTCAGCTATACAATGTGGCTATTAAGAGCCCTACTTAGAAATGATGAACAGACTGACTTCAGAAAAGCCTGGAAAGACTCATATGGTCTGATGCTGAGTGAAGTGAGCAGAACCAAGAGAACGTTGTACACAATAACAGCCACGCTGTGCGATGACTAATATCGATAAACTGAACCCTTCTCAGCAATACAAGGATCTAAGACATCCCCAGAGGCCTTGTGATGGAAAACTATCCCCATTCAAAGAAAGAACTGTGGAAGCTGAATCACTATCATTTTTTTTTCTCTTCTGTTGAGTTTTATTTCCTCTAAATTTTTTCTTACAACTTCACTAACATGAAAATATGTTTTGGAATGTAAAAGTATAGCCTATATGAGATTGTGCGATGTCTTGGGGAGGGTGGCGGGGAGGAAGGGGGAGAAAAATTTTAAACTCAAAAGCATATGGAAGTGATTGCTGATAAATCAAAATTTAAAAAAAAAAGAAAAAAAAAGAGCCCTATGTGAAAGTACAAACACAGAAGAAAGCACTTCCCTCCTTCTGATAGGAAGGTGAGGGACAACAGGTGTAGATAGTACATGCACTATTGGGCAGGGTCAGTCAGTCAATCAATAAACATTTATTAAGTGTCTCCCATGTCCCAGGCACCGTGCTAAGCACAGGTGATTTAAAAAAAAAAAGCAAAGGTCCCTGCCCTCAAGGACCTTGCAATCAAATGGGGGAGACAAGCAAACAAAAATGTACAAACAATCTACATGCAGGAAAAAGAGGGAATAATTAAAAGAGGGAGGACAATGGAACGAAGAGGGGTTGGGAAAGGCTTTCGTAGAAGGTGGGATTTTAGTTGTGCTTTGAAGGCAGTAGGCAAAAAAGAGGAGGGAGAGTGTTCTGAGACAGGGAGACAGTCAGAGAAAATGCCCAGAGCCGAGAGATGGAATATCTTTTCTGTGGAACAGCCAGGAGGCCAGTATCATGAATCAACACGGAGTAAGGTGTAAGAAGACTGGACAGCTAGGAGGGGCCTAGGTTATGAAGGGCTTTGAGCATCAAACAAAGAATTCTGCATTTATCACTGTCTGCTCTTTTTGCTCAACTGGTGTTCTTGGCAGGGGTTAGGGGAGGGGAGGAGATAAATCAGGAATGGTTATAATGTAGAAAAACATAAAGCATCAATAAACAAACATCACAGTCCTCTCACCCCTAAAATCCCTATCTCTAGTTGGAGGCCTGAAGAAAAGAGGGAGAGGAGAAGAAGAGGGGGAGAGAGGGAGAGAAAGGGGGTAGAAGAGAGGGAAGAGGGGAGTGACAGGGAGTGAGAGAGAGAGAGAGAGAGAGAGAGAGGGAGAGAGAGAGAGAAAGAGAGAGTGTTTGTGGCTGTATGTGTGGTAGGTGAAGGAGTAATCAATCACCTGAAGCTCAGGGGGACCTCCTTCATCTCGTATCAGCAGCAGGTAACTCTGACCATCCACTACTATCTCCTTCTTAAATCGGCCCCCTGGGAACAGAAAACATAATTAGGACCTCACCTCAGGGAGGATAAAGAAAGAAATTAGGGAGCGGAGTAGAAGGGGAAGGGAGGGGTGGGAAGGGGCATCAAAGCCCCATCTCTCTGGAAATCTGGGAATGGTAAGAGGCAACGGCAGGTCATCCTTGGGGGTCATGTAAGACCCAGAAGACTCACCCTCTGGGGACTCCTCCTGGACGTATGTCCCTGTCAAATATCGATGCACCAGAGCTGACTTCCCGCTAGACAGGTTCCCCACAATGCCCTGAGGGAGAGGTAAGGAAGTGAGACAAGGGGACAGAGAAAATGAGGCAAGAGGTGTGTCAAAGTGTGAAAGGGTGGAGGAGGGAGAGGAGAAGAAGAAGGGGAGAAAGAACAAGAAAGACATAGAGAGTGTTCGCGTTAATATTGTCTCAGAGAGAAAAGAGAGATGGCGCAGTGGATAGAGCCCTGGGCCTGGAGTCAGGAAGACCCAGGTTTAAATGTAGCCTCAGACACTTACTAGCTGTGTGACCCTGGGCCAGTCACTTCACTTCTGTCTGCCTCAGTTTCCTCAACTGTAAAATTGGGATCAAACGGCACCTACCTCCCAGGGTTATGGTGAGATCGAGTGAAATAACATTTGTGAAACACTTGGCACAGTTTTGTCTTGTCTAGAGCTCACCCTCCCGAGAAAGGGGCATGGAATCATGGAACTGAAGTCAGGAGACCTGCATCTCAAGCCCTGGGCAAGAAGACGTGAGGCATCTTCTGAGCCTCAGTGGTACAACGTGGCTAGGAAGGGCCCTACTTACCTGAGAGGGTAATGGTGATCCATGTGAAAGTACATACCACATAGTAAATGTTACAGAAATGGTAGCTGCTGTTATTACTACTGGCGAATATAAGGGTTAGTGTAAGTATTAAAGAACAAATAAGAGAGAGGATGGAAAGAACAAACATTGGTTAAGTGCCAGTGGCATACAGACAGTTACAGTGCCAAGCACTTTACAAATATTATTTCATTTGCTCCTCTCAACAACCCTGAGAGGTAGGGGATATTATTATCCCCACTTTACAGTTGAGGAAACTGAGGTAGATATCTAGATCTATCTATCTATCTATCCATAGATAGAGAGAGAAGCAAAATGACTTGCCCAGGGCCACACAGCTAATGAGTGTCTTAAGGCTGATCGTGAACTTGGCTCTTTCTGACTCCAGGACCAGGGCTCTTTCCACTGAGCTGCTCAGCTCCTCTAGGAGAGAAGAAAGAAAGCACACTCTGTCTCTCTAGAGAAGTTGGAGAAGGAAGAACTAGCAAGGGAGAGAGGAGGAGGAGGAGGAGGGGCCAAAAGGCAGAAGGGAAGGCAGGAGGGAGAAAGTGAGAAGCTGGGAGAAACAAAGGCATGGGAAGGGAGAAGAGAGACCTAACCAGAAGGAAAGAAGAGACAGCGCTGGGAATAAGGGGAGAGACCCAGGCCACACACACCTGGTACTTCTCAGAGGCAATGAGCTTTCCCCCAGCTCAGGGGGAAAGCTGATCCTCTGCCTCCCTCCCTCCTGCCTTCACTTACCACTTTAAGCTCGGGGACGGATCGGCTCAGGGTCCATTCTTGGCTATTAACAAATGAGTCTGTGGGGCAAAGAAAGACAACAGAACCATTAGGGGCGGGGCGGCCCGCATGATTCCCCCTTTCACATCTACTACTCTGACCTCTTTTTTAACTCCATCCATTGGTTCCCACAGACATCTCAAGCTCCTGAGCCTCTGCCAGGGGACGAGCCATCCTTGGGAGCAGAGTCAAACTCTGCTTGGTAATGGCAGCTGTATGAAGTTTGCTCTGTTCATGCCTTAGCCTCCTAGGCCTTCCTTCACCTTTTCTCCCCTCAAGACACTCGGGGCTGGCCCCAAGATTTCCACAGCAGGTCTCAAGACCAGATCCAAGGCAGACCTGGCACTTGGCAGGACCCAGAAGTAGAGGCAAGCCTCTCACTGCGAGTAGAAACAACTCACCCAGAGGAGGGTGGGGCCACCCACCACATTCCTGAGCAGAGGTAAAGAGTGGAAGAGGGCTCCTCCCTGGCAGACCACATGGAGCCTTGGTGCCCAGCCCCACTCTCCACCCCAAAGCTCCTCCTGGGAGATGAGGAGCTCCCTCTAGATCCTGCTCCTCCCCCCATCCAGCCTCCCTTTACTCTCCCAACCCATACTTGATACCAACTGGAACTTGTGATTTGGTTTCTAGTAGCCCTGGTTTGGGACACACCTCCCACAGCCAGGGAAAAGAGAAAGGGGAAGGGGGAGAAAGAAAGAGGTTTTTCTTGAGGTGCCCAGAGCCCCTCCAAAGCAGTGTTGGCCCTAGCCAGCCAGCTACCCCAAATCCCTATGAATTCCTTCACGACCCTCACTCTCTCCTGATACATGAGTGTTTGGGAAGTGCCACAGGTGTCCGTAACACCTCATGCCTTCCCTAGGGTCATTATCTACTGTAAACTTGCTCCTGTGCTGTTTCTGTCATGCTTTCCCTAGAGAACAAAGAAGGTTGCTTCCCTCTAGGAATGAGCCCCAGAACTTTCCCCAAGTCAATTCCATTCAATTCCAAGAATGCCTTCCCCAGAGCCCCTGGGGTGCACAGCACAGAACCATCCCCTGCTGTCCAGCCAGTTTCTTTAGCCTACACTCTCTTCTCCAGTCTCACTCTATGTGACCTATTCTTCCAACCTCTCAATTCAACCTGTGCAAAGAAGTCTGTTTTGGAGAGTCAGAGACAAAACACAAAGGCAGTCCTCTCCCTGCCCTCAAAGAGTTTGCAATTCCATTCTCCCCTCCAATGGACCTTTCCCTCTAAACCATGCTCCCGCGCCCAGGGGGACTGAGTCTGGACAACAATGCCATCTGATGCCACCAGCGTATCCGATGCTCGGGAATAAACCCAACTAGACTCTGCCCCACACGCAGCCACTAGCGTCCGCTTAAAAGGCCCTCACTTTTCACATTTCCAATTTTCATGGGATCTAAGGGCTCATCTGGTCCAACCCTCTAATTTTACAGATTAGAAAACTGAGGCCCAGAGAACAGTGACTAAGTAACTAAGCAACTAGGGTCCTTAGCCTGTGGACAGCCGTGGCTCTCGCAAACATGCCCCAGGTACATGCCTGATGTTTGTCCTTGGCCTCCTATGCCTGGGCACAAAAAAGCCAGGTGACCCCTACGGATGATGACAAGATCTAGGTTAACTGACTCCACAAGAGGCAAGTGCCCAGAGGAAGGTTCAGCTGGCAGAGACCTGTGTGAAAGACTCCACAGAATGGGCACTGGCCTCCCATCGTTGGACAGGCTAGCCTGCTTTTCCTCCTCCTTACCCGATGCCCGTGGGGAGCTCTGAACTCCCAGGAGAACTGGGGCTGTGGCAGCCCTCCTACTCCACAAGGGCTCTCGGGGCACTGATGTTCCTGACGACCCAGATTCTCTCCGCCGGAAGCGGCTAGTGAGGAGTTTCCAGAGGCTGGCCCCTGTACTGGGTCGGGTGGAGTCTGGGGCCACCTGCCTGCCCTCAGGATATAGCAGGTCCCGGCGACTAGGGAAGGCATGTAAAGAACTGGCATCGCCATCACTTTTGGTTCGGACCCGGGCCCGGGGGAGCAGTCCTGACTCACAACGACGAATCTCCTGGCCCCGACGAAGCCGGAAGCTGAAACTTTTCCTCAAGGCTGAGAAGCCCTTTCGGGGGGACTCGGTGCTCCGCCCGCTGCTCCCCCGAAATACCTGCCAACGCTGGCTGCTCCAGAGCGAACTGCCTCTCAGAAAGCCGGAGCTCCCTGCCCGGCCTAGGCCCCCACCAGAACCATCAGCTCCTGAAAGCTCCAAGCGATTCACTTCCAGAAATGTCATGCTGGTCGGCCGGGGCCGCAGCTTCTTCTCTCCCAGGGCCCTGCTCCTCCTGGGGGGCTCAGGACTGGGAGAAGTAGGCGGTTCAGAGGGCTCCGAGATGCAGGTCCCGGGGAGCCCAGCAGGCTCAGGGCTGGCAGCAGCAGGGAGCCCGTCAGACTGGCTTTGGTGGCGGCTGGTGCGCGGGCGGAGAAGGTTCAGGAGAAGGCTGCGGGTACTGGAAGGAGGTGCCCCAGAATGGGCAGAGCAGTAGCTCTTGGGTCTGGGGGGCTGCTCCCTCGCGGCACAGAGGGCAGCCTGGATGGCCCAGCTGGTGGAGGAGCCCTGCAGGTCCAGCGAGTCAGAGACGCTGAGGGTGCGGCCACAGGCGCCCCTGGGCCGCTCCCTGCTGCAACTGTCACCCCGGGGCCAGCCCTGCTCCATGCTCAGGGGGCAGGGTGGCCCAGGTCCATGGCGAGGGGGGCGGGGGAGGGAGGGCTGCTGCCACCAGGTCTCAGGGGGGGCGCTGAGCACCTGGAGCCTGTGCCCAGGCCTCCCTCCCGGTGTCCCTCCCTCCGATCCACCAGCAGCAGCACCTGAGAGCAGCAGCCCAGCAGGCAAGCCCAGACCTGGGAGAGCCCCAGCAGCCAGGACTGGGGAGGGAGAGTTGGCAAGCCTGGCCTGGAACACCTGGGATTGGAGGCAGCTGAGCCAGCTTGTCTGGTCTACTAGAGAGCACCCAGGAATCCAGAGGGCAGGAAACTTGGATCAGGGTTAAGAGAACGGGAGTTGTGATCAAGGGTAAGATGGCTAAATGATGGTTGAAGTGACCACAAATGTATCCAAGTGCTTTACAGAGAAGGGTGGGCAGCTCTCCCCTAACACCAGAGGTCTAACGGGAGAAGAGGAGCTTTAACCAGAGCAGGAATTATTTCGGAGACTTCAAAGAAAAGGCTTCCCAAGAGTGAGGGCTGTTAGGACTGGGTAGAACTTCTGATGTTTCCGGAGATGATTTTTTTCTTCTTTGGAAGCTATAAAAACGCGGGGGAGACACTCATCTGTCTGGGCTGGCTTAGGTGTTGTTCTACCCACTGCTGTGGGATCAGCAGATAACCTCTGGGCCTGGACTCTACCTTTCTAAACTAATGACTAACTTCCAAGACCCTGAAGCCACTAATTTCTCCCAACCAGAGGCATGACTGCTAACAACCAACTCACTTAAACCACCAGGGTTGGGAGGTGGGAGGTGGGATCTTATTTCAACTTCTGGATTGAGGGTTCCACAATTAACTTGGTATAAATCACACGGCTCACACGGGAAAAGGGGCAAGGGAATACTCCCTTGTTTTTGTTTGCCCCTGAATTTTAAACAGTAGGCACTCCCGGGCTCCTTAGCCAACTGAAAATTGCCCCAAACATCACAACAGGGATGAAACAAATGTTTTTTGGGTTTTTTTAAAAATCACTGTTTAAACACTACCATTAAGGCCTTAAATTTGTGCCACAGGAGGATAGGTTAAAGAATGGGGGTGTGGGGGGAGTGACATTTAGCCTGGGGAAAAGAAGACTGCGGAGAGGAGGCTATCTTTAAGTCCTTGAAGGACCATCTTGAAGAAGAAAGGATCAGACTCCAGCTTTTGCCATGAGAACACTACTAGAAACAACTGGGGGAAGCTACAAAGGGGCAGGTTTAGGCTTGATGTAAAGAAACATTTCCTAGCAATTAAGAGTTATTCCAAATTGGAATGAGCTGCCCCAGGAGACTGTGGGCTCCCCCATCAGAGACCCTGAAGTGGAATTTGGGTGGCTCCTTGTCCAGTCAATTGTAGAGGAATAAGTAAGGTCCCTTCCAATGTGGAGACCCTGTGAGTCAACTGAGTTAGGAGAAGAGGGAAAAAAGAACTTTTAATTCATTTCCAAGTGGCTTAAATTAAACCTAGTGTTACTTCCCCCTAGTCTAATCTTGCCCTGGAGGTCTCTTTCAAGTCTTAGAATTCCATGGTCCTGTTCTGGAGCTAAAGTACACGATAAAGTGGCACATTCCTGCGGGGGTCGGCTTGGGGTGGGAGGGGGAAAGTGCCTGAAGAGGGAGGTGCCTCCCCATCCTAGGTGCTCCTAAACAGAGACAAGAGATGGGAAGTCAGAAATCCTGGGCTGGATCCCTGTGGCCTGGACATGATGATTTCACATCTTTGCCAGTCTAATACTTAAACAATGTTGAGGACCACTCCTTACTACTGGTCCCTGGGAAACATATTCCCCAGATTAATAGGTAGGTAGCCCAAGGCTCAAAAAAGAAGGGACTTTCCCAGGATCAGCCAATCAGGAAGAAAACCAAGATTAAAAACCAATGAGTCCTGGGCTCCCAATTCAGACACTTATTCAACCACCTTCAGTGACTTGAAGGCGAGAGTCAGGAAATGTAGCTGCACAAACCAACAGGAACACACAGCAGCACTTCCCTAGGAAAAACAATGCTTTGGTCTAAGCATTTCCTCCCAGGTGGCTGAAAATCCAAGGAGAATGGCAGCTCTTAAGGGACAGTCTCTGGAGGGGAGGACATGACGAAAGCTGGGGAAGATCTGGTTGGCCTTGCTGGGCTGCTTCTGGGCCCAGCAGTTTCTTCCTTGGAAAATGGCCCATCTTTCCTCCCTAAGAACCCAAAAAGTGGGAGGAAAACCAGGTAGATAAATCAACCCAGACCTTGGTGAAGGAAGGCAACTCCAGGAATCTTTGAACCACTTCAGTGAGAGATTCTCCTCTGTCCTCAGAGGAAAAAGTCATGCAGCTCAAGTCCTTGACTGGAGAAACTATCCCAGCAGACAACTTTATCCCAAGCCCTGATAAGAAGATATCTTTTACTGCGGATTCCTTTTTAACAAGGCAGAATGCCCAGAACTTCAGTCAGAAACAAGAAGACTAGTAAAGGCAGAGAATGGTTAGAAGGCGGGACATTTATTCCCTAATTTGGTAAAGAGATTTGGGCCCGCTCCAAAAGAGATGTAACTACACTTTCCAACCCAGTCTCCCCCTTCTACCACCCACACACCTCTCCTTTCCTTCACTCCAGTCAAACAAGTTTTCTCTGCCCCTTGGGTCTGCTTCTACTATGCCAACTCCTAAAATGGCAACAGCTTCTTCCTCTATACCCAACTCCCTTCTAAGAAACCTTCTCTGACTACGGGGAAATAGAAGTGGGTGGTCCCTTGCACAAAGGGAGAAAGCACATTAATTCAGCTTAGGATCACAAGGCTTAGATCTGGAAGAGATCTTGGAAATCACGGAGTCTAACTCCTCAGACCCTGAGGCTCAATCAACCAACATGTATTTATTTATGTTTTTAAAATATTTTAAATATTTTCCATTATTTCCCAATTACACTTGAAACATTTTTTAATATTCATTTTTCAAAATTTAAGTTCCAAATTCTTTCCCTCCTGCCCCTTCCCCACCTCTTGAGAAGGCAAGCAATACGATACTGATTATACATGTGAAACACACTTCCATATTAGCCACTAATCAACATGTATTTAAAAAGTACCTACTGTGTGCCAGGCACTGAGCATACAAACAAAAAAAGACACAGTGCCTGCCCTTGAGGAGCTTACAATCTAAATATCTGGGTCCAAGGGGGTAGGTGACTTTTTCAAGGTTACACAGGGAATACTACAAGGAACAGAGGCATGATTGTAACCCAAGACTTTTGACTCCAAATCCATCAATCTTTCACAAGGAAACTGTACAACACTCATATGGAAACCAAACAGAGGCAAAGGAAAAGAGTGTGACTGACTGCCTGCTCATGTCTCAGACCTCCTTTATACTATCAGCTCTAAGAAAACAACTACCAACCACTCTCTGTAGGCCAAAAAAAGCCCAGTCCTGAGAGCCCCAGGTAGATGCATCTTTGACTGGCATGCACCTACCTCTCTAGGGACTGAGAGAAATGAGGCCATAACTAAAGTATACGGGCTGTGGACGAGGAACCATTTTGGAAATATCTTCCAAGTCCTCCCAATACAGGTTTTTTTTTGTTTTAAGTATTTTTATATATATCTTTTGTTATACCACCTACATTTCCCAGTATATCCTCCTCCTTCCTGGCCCCGTAATTCTTTATAATAAAGCAGGGGTTCTTAACCTAGGATCAGTGAACTTATTTTTAAAAAATATTTTGATAACTATATTTTAATATAGTCTCTAGTAGGCAAAATGAATAAAGTTCAGGTCTTAAGAGTCAAGAAGACTTGAGCTCAAATCCTACTTCAGACAGAACCAGCTGTGTGACTTTGGACAAATTACCTACCCTCTTTATGCCCTTTTTCCTTATTTGTAAAAGGGGGATAATAACAGCACCCACTTCACAGGGTTATTATGAGGATATAATGAGTTATCTAAATATCTAAAAGCACTTTGCAAACCTTAAAGTGATATACACATAAATATCCTAGCTGTGTTGTTGTATTTAAAAAACATTATTCTGATGGGGCTTCACCATACTGCCAAAGGGGTTCATGACATACAAAAAGGTTAAGAAACCCTATGATAAAGAATAAAAGAGAGGGGAAAAAAACAGTTTAGCAAAACTAACCAACATACTGAAAAAATTCTGACATTATATGCAATGTTCCATATTCATATTCTCTGCAATTAAATTAAATGGAAAAAGGTGCCTTCGTACATCTCTTCTTTGGAGACCAAATTTGGTTACTATAATGTTTTGCAGGATTTGGCTTCAAATTTGTTGTTGTAGTCATTGTATATATTGTTTTCCTGGTTCTGTCTATTGACTCTGCATCAGTTCAAGGTAAGTCTTCCTTTACCTGCTCCTTTATATGCTACTGGACTCCTTATGGCTCTAGAACCCTAAGGCTACCTGCATCCACTTATCAGAGGCCACCAAAGGGGCATAAAAAGCCCAGCAATGGTAAAAATGGACAACTTCTCTATCCTAATGAATCTGAGAGAGGGAAAAGGAGAGAGGGGGGAGAGGGGAAGAGTGAAAAAGAGGAGGAGGTGAGGGAGGGGGGAGGGAGAGAGAGAGAGAGGGTGAGGGAGAGAAGGGAAAAGAGAAATGGAAAACCCGGCCAGCACTGGAAGGCTATGAATTTCAAAAGCAGAGAGATCTAATCCTTGCTGTAGCCAGGTGCTAGGTGACCTGAGAACTGTCACTTAAACCAGGCTGAGCCTCAAATTTCTTCCTGTGACATAGGGAAAGGACCTACCTTCTTCACTGAATGACCAAAGTACTTCAAAAATGTCACATATGAAGTCTAACTGCAGATGTATATACATTAAGATTTCCACTAGAAACAGATGTGAAGCAGGGATATTCACTGTCACTCCTTGTATTTGATGTAGTCTTAGAAATCTTAACTATAACAATAAGGTGTAAAGAAAAGAATTAAGGAGATTAAAAGCATTTGTAAAGAAGTTAAATATCCCTAAACTCCAAGAGACAAACAAAATAATGAGTTAACAAATGACATACCAGGTAAGACACTGATAGTAAATCTACAAAACCAAATGCATTTTATAGGTCACTAACAAAAACTGGGAAACTGACAGAAAGACAAACACTACTTGCAATAATGATAACATAAATTCTATTAACTATTCAGACATCAACCTACCAGGACGTATATCAGACTTATATAAAGATATATTAAGATGATTTTGATAGAAATAAAGAACTGAGTATTTAAAGCCTAGAAGTTGAACTAAAATAGTAAAAATGCCAATACTTCCCCAAATTAACTTAGAGATTAAAAGCAGCATCAACAAAAATGCCAATGGGAAACTTAAAGAATTAGATGAAATAACACCCCAGGAGAGTTTAGAGGAAGAGGAAAAGGACCCTTGTGTACAAACTTATTTATAGGAGTTCTTTTTGTAGTGGCAAAGAACTGGAAATCCACTAGGGAACAGCTAGATTATGGTATATGAGTGTAATAAAATAAAGGTAAAAAATGATGAAAGGATTGGGTGTGGTGTCCACCCCCTGAAGTTGCTGCTATTGGACAGGTGAATTTGGAGGTGCAGGCCAGAAGTAAAAGCCCAGGGCAAGCTCCCAAGCTGCCTAAAGAGGGGTGATGGGGCCCAGGTCAGAAACAAAGCTGGTCAAAGCTTCCGTGCTGATCCTGGTCTGTCACTGGCCAAAAGAGGGAAACGAAAGGAGAGCAACAAAAGAAACCTGAGAAGACTGATGTGAACTGATGCAAAGTGAAGTAAGCAAAACCGAAACAATTTCTACAGTAACAACATGGTGAGGACAAAACTTTTTAAAGAGATCTGATCAATTCAATCAAGATTCAATCAATCAATCAATCAAGATTCCAGAGGCCTGACTTCAAACCAGCTGCCAATCCCTGTCAGAAGGTTAATGGATTCAAGATACAGAAAGAGACATACATTTCCAAGAGGGCAATTTGGGAATTTGTTTTTCTTCACTATGCATATTTTATAATAGGATTTTTTTTTCCCTCAAGGAGAGGGAGAAAAGAAATGCTTATTAACTGAAAAAAGTGAAAACAAGAGTTACACTAAAAATAAAATTGAATGTTAAAATGCATATGGAAAAACAAGTAAGCATAGGCAGTTTAGACAAGATACATGAGCAGATTATAACCTTTGCCTATTTGGGGAATGTGATCCCAAGGTACTAAATGAAAGAATCTGCTAATAAAAGAAGATGATGCGAAAACGAAAAGAACCTTAAGCCTATTGGGAGGCAGGGAGGGAATGATATAGGGAGACTAGCCTTGCCAGATTTCAAAGTCCATTACAAAATGATAATTCTCAAAACCATCTGGTACTTGATAAAACTTAGGAAAAGAGATAAGGAGAACAGAATAGAGAATGTAGAAACAGAACCAAATGTACACAAAAGACTAGTGCTGGACAAGTCCAAGATCACAAAACAATGCAAAGTAAAACTCTTTAGCATCCAGGTTTTATATAGGCCCAAATTAGCAAATATACTGCAAAATAAACGAAGGGGAATAAGCACTAATACAGTGCCTATGGGTGCCAGACATTTACTATCTCATTGGGTCCTCACAACCCCGAGAAGTAGGTGCTATTATTACCTTCATTTTTCAGTTGAGGAAATCAAACAGAGGTTAAGTGATTTGCCCAAGGTCACACAGCTAATAAGTGTCTGAGGCCACATCAGAACTCAGGTTTTCCTGACTCCAGTCTCAGTGGCCTGTGCCACCAGGTGCATCTAATAGCTATTATTATTACTGTTGTTGTTATTATTGTTGGGTAGCAAGGTGGTATAGTGGACAGAGCACCAGGCCTGGTGTCAGGAAGACCTGAGTTCAAATCTGGCCTCAGGCACTTCACTCAGTTTCCTTATCTGTAAAATGAGCTAAAGAAGGAAATGGCAAATCACTCCAGTATCTTCGCCAAGAAAACCCCAAATGGGGTCAACAAAGAGTCAGATACGACTGAACAAATTATTATTATCATTATATCTTCTCTTTTAAAATAAAATCTGTAGATGGCTTGAAGTTTTACATTTTGCTGGGGTTTTATTTCTCATTTTGTTTGAGCCCAGTTGTATCTGCTATCTGAGGTGACTAGCCAAGCAAAATTAAAAGAGGCTCACTGCCAGGTTGGCCACAGAGTAAATGAGATTTTTTTTTGGTCACAGCAACTTTCAAAGACCACCTACTAAGTCACAGAGGGTCTGCCATCTGCATTAGCAGAATACTCAAATGACAAAATTACAGAGCTTTGATATATGATTACGGGTATTTGTTGAGATCTTAAGTTTGTAAGAAAAACAAATAAATGTATGATGAGTTTGGAGAACTGTGACAAGAGAGGCCTTTGGTAGTCCAAATTACATGGTGCCTTTCCTATAAGAAGAAATCAAACATGTGTTGACAGACAAAAAGCAGGGGTGGGATGGCAGCCAACAAATTGGTAAAGATGAGAAATGATGGCAAGGGTAAAGGTTGGATGACTTGCATGATGACAGATACACTGATACATTGTTGGTGGAGTGTGAATTGATCCAAATATTCTGAAAAGTAATTTAGAATGACACTTTTAAAAAAAAAGCACCAAAGAAGGCCTTGTCTTTTTACCCCACGCTCCTATTACTGAGCATATACACCCTCTGGAGGTCAAAGATCCTATATATACATCAAATCATTTACAGGAGCATGTTTGTGGTGACTGAGAACAAAGTAGGTGTCCATTAATTAGGGAATGGCTAAATAAATTGTGGTTATGAATGTACGAATATCAAGGATTCTGAGACACACGGGAAAAGAACCAGGAAAATAATATACACAATGATTATTACATATGCTGGATGCCATTTAAGTATAACAACCAAGTTTGGACCTGGAGAAGGATTGAGAAATGCATCATTGAAGAAGTAGGGGGTTATAGTTGTGGAATGTTTCATACACTGTCAGACACTGCTGACGTGTTACTCGGTTTTGCTGAATTGCTTTTTTTCTTTCTTTTTAAATCTCTGTTACAAGGGATGGCCTTCTGGGGAGAAGAAAGGGAAGGAATACATTTAGATGTAAAAAGCATCAATAAAAACTAAAAACCAGACTTAGGCATGTGAGCATCTGGGGCCTCCAGAACCCAAAAGAAGTCTTCACTGAACTGCTTTTCATTTTAGACAATGAGGGATAGGAAGAATGAAATCAAAAGCCAAAAATCCTTCTGTAGTCCTGGAGAGTAACCGTGCTCAAGGAAAACGCCAAACATGCCTGCCAATTTCCTCGTGTTGTCCTAGAGGGTGGGCTGAGAATGACAACCAACCTCAGGTCCACCAGGTGGCAGCAAAATCTCTCCTTTTGGTCTCAGCCAGGCTCAGGCTGGAGAAATGGACAGGGAAAGAAGACAGAAGGAGCCTGGGAGCCCTAAGCAAACCCTGGGGAGAGAAAAAGGGGTAGGAAGATAGCTGGACACTCTCCATTCACTCAAGTGCTTTCCTCAGAAAGCCTCATGGCAGGCTCTTGTCTGATTTATGAGCCAAAGTGAAAAATCTGTCTCTAGGCAAGGAATAGGTGGAGTTTTGGCTCTGGGTTATGGGGCAAGGAAAAAAAAAAGTGGGGGCAGGGGCCTCTCTAATGCCAATAGGAGTCTTCAGAAGAAGCCAAAGTTGGAGATCATCTAGTCCAGGGTTTCTTCACCTCTCCTGCGTCCTGGACCCCTCTGTCAGTCTGGTGAAGCCTATGGACCCCTAAGCACAGCATCTCGAGTCAAAGCAGGGTCCAAATTCCTGACTTTTTCAATTATTACCTATGTGACCATGAATACATCACTTAATCTCTCTGGGCCTTTGTTTCCTGGCTGGGCTTAGATGACTTCTGAGGTCCCTTCCAGTTCTAAATCTATAATCCTACAGTTCTTCTCAACTGGATGAGGTCTTTGTCGGCCTGTCTGCTCTTTCCATAACACGACAGACAGAAGAAGTCTCTAACATCCAGAGCAGCCCCAAACATCCCTGTGCCCGGTGCTATACAAGAGTTGAATATTTAAGTGTCTACCCTTAAGAAACTTAGAATCTCTGAGAGAGTCAGGCTGATATATATAAAACAATAAAAAGTTTTCTAGAAGCTTCTGGTGGTACTGGGTATAGAGCAGTGGGGCTGGAATCAGGAGGACCAGATTTCAAACCTTGCCTCAGACAGTTACAAGCTGTGTGACCCTAGACATGTTTCTTACCCTCTCTGCCTCTATTTCCTCAACCGTAAAATAAGGATAATAATAGTACCAATGATCAAATGAGGTAATATTTGTAAAGCCCTTAGCATACAGTAGGTGCTAAATAAATGTTTATTCCACTTAATTCCACTCCATGATATAGGACAGCATTTAAGTCTTCAAGTCAATCTTGCATAATGGGAAAGAGTACTGGGGTTGAAGATCTAGATTCTGGTCCACTTCTGCCAGCTGAGCTGCATGACCTTGGACCAAGGCTCCTGATCTCTTTTCAGCCTGTACTCTCATCTGTAAAATGAGCAGCAGGCTGGTCTGAATGGTCTCTAAGGGTGTCTGGTCCTTTCCTCCTCCAATGTTCTATGATTCCATCCTAAATACGGCAATCTCAGGAGGCAACAATATCTAAGATAACCCAGTCCCACTGGGGGTTTAAGAAATCAGCAAATGGGTCGTAGTACTTACTATATAGGGAAAAAGAGTTTAATCAGACAGAGTTCCAATTCTTAAGGAGCTCACATCAGGAACCCAGTCGCAGACAATAAGCTCCCTAAGATGCTGGATAAAGTGACATCTTTCTGAAAAAAAGGCACTTGGGAACATAACAGGTAGGTTCACAACCTTGTCCTATAAGCCTATATAATCATCAACTTTTGGAGATAGAAGGGACCTTCAGGATTGTCTGGTTCAGCCCCCTCAATTTTAGAGAAAAGGTCCAGGGAGGGACACAACTTTCGGGAGGCCACAAAGCTGGCTGGTGAAAGAGCCAGACCCTCCCTCCAGAACCCAATTTCCATGTTGTTTTTGTAGTATCAGAGTAATCCCTGACTCTTCCTCCCTTCCTAACCAAACCTCATCCACTCATCCAGCTCTGGCCCCAGTTTTGGCCCTTTGTGGACTTCTGGAAGAGCTCCCAGGAAGTTTTCCATCTATCTGGATTTGACCCCAAACAAGACAGTTTCCTAATTTGTGAAATAAGGAAGATAGATGATCCCAAAGGTCCTTTCCAGCTTTCACGCTGTGATCCTATGAATTCTCAAGGCTTTCTGTGGGCCCTGAAATAATGCTTGACCCAGAAACACTGTCAGACAAATCTCTGGAAACTTTCAATACAATTCTAAGGCCCTGCAGGTTGTGTCCAGTGGGCTCAGACAATCAGAGGCTATGCTATCTTCTTTCCCCAAGTAAACCTGCTGCCAGCACTCAGTGGTTCCAAGGATACCAAAAATCAAAAGAAGGAAGAAAAGTAGGGAAAAATATTGTGAATATTTTTGGGGTTTGGGGAAATTGTGTTTAAAACCAATCATTTGTTGTAGTGGTATTCAGTCATGTCCAACTCTTTTGGTGTTTTTTTTGGCAAAGATAATGGAGTGGTTTGCCATTTCTTTCTCCAGCTCATTTTATAGATGAAGACACTGAGGTAAACAGGGTGAAGTGACTTGTCCAGGGTCACACAGCTAGTAAGTGTCTGACGTTGGATCTGAACTCGGGTCTTCCTGACTCCAGGCCTGGTGTTCTATCCCCTGGGCCACCTATCTACCCAAAACCAACCATACACACACTCACTAATGAAAATTGGCTCTTTTAGTCCAAAATTAGGTGCTCGATGACAACTTTCCCTTCTGAGACTAACATCAGGCATCTAGGTGGTCAAGTGGACAGAGTGCTGGACAAGTCACCTGACCTCTCTTGGCCTCAGTTTCCTCATTTATAAAATGGGAATAATAATAATAATAATAATAATAATAATGATAATGATAGCACCTACCTTAGAGAGTTATTGTGAGGCTTGGATACGATCATATATGTACAGAGCTTGCAAATCTTAAAGTATTATATAAATGCTAGTTCTTGTTATCATCATCCATAAAATGGGGGCAATAATAATACCTACCTCTCAGGGTTGTTGTGAGTACCAAATCACATATTAATGGTAAAGTGTTCAGCATGGTGCCTGGCACATCGTAAGTGCTATATAAATGTCAGTTATTATTGTTATTAATTAACTAACCTCTAGATCAATCAATAAACATTTATTAAGCACCTACTATGTATCAAGGCACTGTGCTAAGTGCTGAGGACACAAAGAGAGACAAAAGACAGTCCCCTGCCTTCAAGAAGCTTACAATCTAATGACAATTCCCTCTACTCAAGACCTAGCTCAACGCTGCGATACAAAACTATACGGCATCAGGCCCCACCATCACACATAGCCCCATCCTTCTATAACTCAAAACCTTAAATGGGACAGGGCAATGGGTGCTATTCTCTGTCTGAAATTACATTCAAACCTAACAAGCATCCTGGGCATAGATCTTCAAGACGGATCTGCACTAAATCAAATAAACTTACCTGGGACAGAGGACACTCCTGCCGTTCTCCTATCAGCAGGGCACGAGGTTTGGGTTTTTCCAATAGTCCACGATCCTTTGCTGGATCATGCCCCATCTCCTACCCTTTAACTATGGCTGTTCCCAGGGCTTTGTCCCAGGTATCCCCCCCCCAACTGGCTCTCTTGAGAATCTCATTAGCACCCTCAATTCTCACTTTCATGCAGATGACTTCCAAATCTATACATCCCCTCTCTCAACTCTAGTCATGTGCCACCAACTGCCTATTAGAATTGCCACCCACACATCCTGTATGTATTTTCAAACTCAACAGGTCCAAAACAGAACCCAGTATCCTGCGCCTCAGATCTGCTCCACCACAGCCAGTGGACAGAATGCTGACCTTGGAGTCAGAAAGACTTGAGCTCAGGTTCAAATGCAGCCTCACATACTTACCAGCTATGTGACCCTGGGCAAGTCCTTCACCTCTTCATCAGTTTCCTCTATTGTAAAATTCCGAAAATGACAGCACCCACCTCTAAGGACTGTCCTAAGGATCAAATGAGCACTTAGCACAGTGCCTGGCACACAGTATGGAAGTGGCACCTTCCCTACTTCTGGTGAGAAGACAACCATCACCTTGGCTCATAATCTTGGACTTATCCTTAACTCTTCCTTCCTCCTTCACCAACCCTCATCCAGCAGTCACCAAGTTTTGTCAATTTTACCTATCTTCTCGAATCCATCCCCTTAGGGCCTCTCACACAGCCTGCTCCCTTGTTCTGGCTCTTACCACCTGCCTGGATTAATGTAATAGCTTATCAACTGGTCTGTCTGTTCCTCTGCTTGTCCACATAGCTGTCAAAATAACCTTCCTAAGGCCCAGGTCTGATGATGTTACTACCTTCTTAAAAAACCTTAGGGGCTCCCCAGTGCCTAACTGATCAGATACAAATGCCTTCCTTACCTTGGCATTGAAGGCCCTAATCAACTTGACTCCCTGATTACCTTTCTACTAATCCCCCTTCTAGTATTTCTACCAACTCAGCACTTATCTCCTACCTCCAAGCTTTTGCATTTCCCATGCCTGGAATGGACACGTCCTCATTTCCATCTCTGAGTTCCTTTCAAGTTTAATTCAGGTACCACCTCTCCTATGAAGCCTTCCCTAATCCTATGTTATCAGTGCTCTTTTTTCTCAATTTTTCTTTATGTATTATACAAGGTATCCCAAAATTCTGAGTGCAGATTCAAGCTTTAATATTAAGCTGTATCCTATGTCCTCAAAGTAGAACATAAATTCCTTAAGGGCTCCCAACTTCCAAAGGATAAAACACAAAACAGTTTAGCCTGGCATCTAAGGCCATCAGTAACCTAGGTCAAACCTACCTTTTTCTAGCCTTGCTTCATTCATACCATTAGCCTTTGACCAGCCCGAGTTACTTCCTGGTCAGTCTTGGAGGTCAAGGATTCATCTTTGTATCTCCAGTGACTAACAGTGCTGTAGGCAGGCATTGTGGGTGATTAGGGAACTTTTGTTTGGCCACTTTATCTGGCCCAGTGAATCTGGAGTTGGCAAGAAAGAGTGAAAGGAGGGCAAAATTCATCTGTGGCATACACTCCTCCTTCCTGATGCCCCCTCTACCCGGATGTCCAGGGCCCTGTGGGTGCCTACCTCAATGTCCCAATACCTTCCCTGTCCAAGCAAAACCACATGCTACAAAACCGTCTTTCACTTGCTCCTTCTTCCGACCTCCCCAGCCATCTAAACTCCCACTCCGTCATCTAAGGTATGAATAATTAATAACTGCTTAATGTGTTACCCCTCCTGAGGGGATTTGTAATTTAAAAGAGAGAACAATGAGGTAACCTAAAGAAATGAGTCTCTAATGGAGGAAGGAAAGTGGGAGAGTATTTCTGGAATAAAGAGTACTCCCAGCTCCCCTCAAAGCCACAACCACACAGCTGTCTTATGCCAGGCACAGCTAAGGCATGAACCAGGAAATACCAGTGGGGAGCCCCAGGCAGGAGCAGAGACCCGTCTCTTCCAGACTCCGAAGCCGGAAGTTCCTACTCCCCTCTTGGAGCAGCCCAGTTTCATTGCCGAGTTCCTCCTCCTCCTCCTTACACACTGAATTTTAGCTCAGTCTCTGCCCACACCCCTGATAAGTGATACCACAGGCACACTGAGTCAACACACACACACACACACCTGCACCAGAAGTGCCAAGCTACAACATGAATTACAAAAAGAACCAGGGAAAACACAAGGAAAATGGGGTCATAGGCTCGATGAACCTTGATGGGAAGAACAAGTGAGGGAACTCGGAAGAAATCTCCAAGTACTCGGCAGATGAGAAAAAAGTGCAGAACCACCATCTTCCTCCGAGAATAGGGAAGAGGTGAGGAAGGTGGGGAAGGAGGGGCAGAAGCGTCTATCCCTCAATCTTCAGAGGCACTCCCCCCTCCATCATCAGCAGACCCAAAGAGTCAGTGAATAAAACTGGGTAGATTACCTTTAACCCACCCCCATCAACATCCTCAGCCCCATTTCAGAATAGTAGCATTATCACACACCTGAAAGGCAGACTCAATATTGGAGAGGGCTTTTTTCCCCATTCTTCTTCTTACCTGCCCACAGTCTGATTTTTTTTTAAGCCTTAACCTAATTTATGTCATGCCTTAGGCATGATGAACCACATCATGATAATGAAATAAATTTATTGAGCCCCCTATTTATACATATGAGAGGTACTGTAGCTTAGTGGCAAAGGCAACAGACTGGGTTCCACAAGGCAGCCAGATGACATCATTGGTCCTCTTTGAGAAGGATGAAAACGAAAAACAAAAACGTGGTACAGTAAACAGTTCTGAGCCTGGAGCTAGGAAGACCCGAGTTCAAATTCAGCCTCAGCGATTCCCTAGCTGTGTGACCCGGGGCAAGTCAATTCACCTCTTTGCCTCAGTTTCCTCATCTGTAAAATGGGGGCATAATAGTATCTACCTTCTAGGGTTGTTGTGAGAATCAAATGTTATAATATTTGTAAAACACTTAGCACAGGGCCTGGCACATATAAGTGCTAGCTATTATTAGTAATTATTCTATTCCTCTATGTAGCCCAGAACTTCTCTGGGCCTGGGTTCCTCATTTATAAAAATAGTGGGGGAGAGACTCTGATATAATAAACTGGCATCGAAATTTGGAATCAGGACATTTGGGTTGGCATCCTTGACCATTGGTGTGAACCTGGCCAAATCATTTAAACCTCCAACAGCCTTGCTCAGTTGGCATATCTATACATGGAGATAATCCTACTTCTCCCTCCTACGACTGCTGTGAAGAAATCACTTCGCAGACCTGAAAAAGCTAAGCAGTTACATTCTTCACCGTGTAAGCTTGGCCCCAGAAGAGGGCTGAGGGAATGCACCTCGGTCCAACTCTTCCAAGGAGGAAGGAGGGAACCCTGGGTGTGGATTGTTTGTATTGTCAGACAAGGGTTGATAATGATGGCTGGCCCTGATTAACTGCTTCCTCCCCCTCCCCCTCCCCCACCCCACCTCCCCTTCCTAAAACATCTTTGCTCCAGGGGATGGCCTCCTGGGTAGGGCTGAGAGGAGGCAAATGTTCAGAAATGAGTGTGATGCAAAATATAAGATGTCAGAAACAAATGTGTTCTTATTATAAGATGTAGGCACACAGATCCAAGAGCAGGAAGGGACTCTAGTCCATAAAGTCCAACCTCTCTCATTTTACATATGGGGAAACTGAGGCCCAAAGAGATGAAGGGACTTGTCCAAGGCCACAAAGGTGGCACAGCTCAAATTCAAACCCAGGTCCAGCATTCTCCACTGTACCACAACACCTATGCTATTATAAAAGATGTCTAAAGTTGTTTCCAGCACTAATGTTTTCTAACGCTGTGTGAAATTTCACAAGGCAATTAAATGGGGGCAGCTAGGTGGCGCAGTGGATAGAGCACCAGGTGGGCCTGGAGTCAGGAGGGCTTGAGTTCAAATCCAACCTCAGATACCTACTAGCTACAGGATCCTGGGCAAGTCACTTAACCCAAACTGCCTCAAAAAACGAAAACAAAAAGACAAAGGCAATTTAACAAGCAGCAAATATGGCAACTGCCCCCAAGGAGTTTACACTCAAAGGCCATATCCAACAACAATAAACTAATTTACAAAAAGCATAGCTGGTTAAAATTTCCTAGGAATGACTGATCATACCAAAAGCAGACTCACCATAAAACTGCACCTCAACCATAAAGCCACAGCATGAGTCCCGTGGCTGGTAGGACTCACTTTTATACTGCGTATTCCAAAAATCTTAGCACATTTTAAAGTGATCAAAGTGCTAAGGCTTTTGGGACACCCTAAGTAATGCTTTACAGCTTATAAAAACTCTAACTTCACAAACCTCGAGGAGGGCAGGTAGTGAGCGCTGGCAACTATTATTATCCCCATTTTTCAGATGAAGAAACTAAAGTTCAGGGGCTAACAAGAGAGTCTAAGGTCACAAAATAAGTAAATGGCAGATGTCAAACAGAACTTTTTCTTTTGTTTTGAACTTTTTTCCCCTTTCTTTTCAGTATTAATTTATTTTTAGTTTTCAACACTCACTTCCATATGCTTTTGAGTTTTAAATTTTCTCCCCCTCCCACTCCACCTTCCTCCCTAATATACATTCCTATTAAGCATATTTTCACATTAGTCCAAACATAGAACTTTGAACTTTCAAGTCTGGATCTATACTGTATTGGCTGCAGACAACGCTAGCAAACCTTTCAACAGGTACAGTACACAAAGTGAATAATGTATTAACATAGCCCATTATACCCCAAAGTGAACCCTCGATTTCACTCAATCGGACCCTCCCAGTCTTCCCAGGCCCAGGCCTCAATGTCTCCCATGTCTGTTCCACTCCCGGGCCTTGTTTATGCTCCCCCCTTCCATTCCCTCTTCTTTCATCCAATTTTATCCATCCTTAGAGGCCTAGTTTAAGTATCTCTTCCAGGAAGCACTTCCTGACCATACCAGCTCACAAGAAGCTAGCCTGTATCTTAATTCCCTTACCACTTAATTTGTGCTACTCACATATATGGCATGTGAGCTATTATGATCATTCTCTTACTATTTAAATATTTTATGAGTAGTGTGAGGTCTTAGCTCCGCAATAAAACTCCTGGAACACAGGGACCCTATCTTTTACTGCTGTTCCCTTCCTTCCCCCCTCCACTGCCAGCTCCAAACACAATGCCACGGATATAATTGAGAATAAGCATTTACAGAATACCAACTATGTGTCCGCTTGACATTTTTTACAAATAATATTGCATTTGAGCCTCACAACAGGCGCTATTATCACACTCATTTTACAGTTGAGGAAACGGAGGCAATCAAAGGTAAAGTGACTTGTCCAGGGTCACACTGCTAGGAGTATCTGAGGCCGCATTTCAACTCGGGTCTTCCCGATTCTAGGCCCAATGCCCTACCCACTTCAGCTGTCTCAAATACAGTATATGCCCCAATGAGCCAGGAAAAGGTTGAGGGAAGGGAAAGAGAAGGAAAGGAAGCAATGTTAGGTGAGAGTCTATTGTGTGGTGTCAAGTCCTGGGCAGGAGAGGCTAAAGATTTTCCTCGGAGAAGATGGGCTTTCTTTGCTTTTTAAAAACCTAGCTGTTTTTACCAAGCTTAAAAATAATACAGCAGCAGCATGGGACCAATGTAGGCTGTGAATCTAAGGGTCCGGTCCTGGTTCTTCCTTTGACTACCTGGATAATCTTGGGCAAACTGGTCCAGGTCACTTGGGCCTCAGTTCCGCTGGCTATAAAATGAAGGGCAAGATGACCTTTGAGGTCCATGATTCTATAATCCCAATAAATGCAAACTAGGGAAAAATAGGCCAAACAAAACCGTATATCATAACTACTGACATGTCCCCTGCAAATTTATCTTCCCACTGTGTACACATCAAGTTTTCTTACTTATTATACACTGTCACAAGCACTGAGGAGAAACATGGTAGGGCTCATATTCATATCATGCTTTGCAATTTATAAAACAAAGCCACGGGTTCAAATCCTGACTCTGACACAAACTGGCTGTATGACTGAACAAAGTCTCTTAATTTCTCAGCTCCTCAGGTAACTCCCAAAGACCCTGACTGCACAGAAGGTGCTGACTTGTGGGGGTGGTGGAGGATGGGGAGCTCCCTTTCTATCAGTGAGATCCAAGGTTGAGTGCCCATCCCTGGTTAATATAAGTAATCAAGTTCCTTTTTCTCTTTATGCATTAATTCCTGAAAAAATGCTTTTGATTCATTGCATTTTTTCTTTTTTTACTGCATTTCTTTATATTCTTTTTTATTAAGTATCATTTCCAGAACTGCTGGAATGAGTTAGGGGAAGAGAGCTGAGGAGGTGGTGCCCAGCAAAGAGAGATAAGATAAGGAGGGGTCTGGAAATAGAGAGAACCAGGAGCTCAGTGCCCAGACAAACACACCCTCTCCCTGGCCCCAGCTCAGCCCACTGGTGACTTCACCAAGAAATGTGGCCCGACTGAGTACGAGCTGGAAAGAGTCTCTCGCTTCTCTTTTGAGCCAGTAAGTCTGTTTCTGTCACCTGCTGCCTTCACAGAAGCAGGTGCCCCCACTCCCACAGTGCTCTTCTCCCCAGGCCCCAATGGTCTCCTCCAGCCCTCACCCAGACTGACTTCCTCCTCCCAGGTAGCTTTTTTTAAAATCTTTTAAACAGGGAGGAGGCTGGACAGGAGGACAACCATTTTCCTTCAGACCCCACAGGAAAATGACTATGCTTCAGATTTTCCTTTCTTTTCCCCAGGATTTTTCTCTGCTGTGTCTTTAGGGAAGGGAGTGAAAAAGAAACAAATGAAAATATTGTGACTCTCTTCCCATACCTGTTGACAGAAGAGATCTGACCAATTCTCTCTCTCCTCTTCCTCCTCCCCATCTCAGACTCCAGGGGTACAGAACTTCATAACCTGGGGTCTGTACATACATACATACACACACATACATACCCATTATATTTATGTGTGTGTATACACATACATGTATTTCAGAGGGTCCATGAACTCTGATGGCGAAAAAAAAATGACATCCTATTCATTGACCTCTAACTGAAATTTAGCATGACCTTGACTATGAATTAATAAAAAAAACAACAGCATTATTCTGAGAAGGGTTTTACAGGCTTCACTGAACTGCCAGTGACACTCAAAGCAAGTTGGACAACTTAAATGTAGTTCTAGCCAGCTTAAAAATAAGGGTGGGGAAGACAGTCTTTGAGACTAGCCTAGGATTGGGGAATTGGGAGAAGGGGGGGAAGACACCAAGATGGATGTGAGAGAAGTAGGTGGAGAAGAGGTTTGCCTCCCCCCCCATCCCTGTCCCCCCCCCCCCAACGCCACAAGGGATCTGTTCGTGTTAACAGACATACAAGGAGGATAAGCAGTGTGGAAGGAATGGGTGCTATCTGTCCCTCTCCTTCCCAATCTCTGAAGGCTGGTGTTAAGAGATGGTCCCCCAAAATGAATGTCACAATTTTTTTAATATGCAATTGGGAAATATTTTACAAAATAAATAATACACACATATATAAACCCTGGGGGACAATAAATAACACACGTATGTAAACCCTGGGGGAATCCTGGATAATCTCAGCTCCAACTGCTTTGCTTTTCCTCCTCAAGGTCCTCACTTCAGCTATTTCCCTCTTCTCAAAACCACGGAGCTCTTTGCTCAGTCTTTCCAGGCAAAGCCGGGAAGGTCTTATTTGTCCTTCTCAAGGACTGCCTGACTTCTCCACCATTTGGCCCGGCCGACTCTTACCCACCCTCCTCTCCCCGGGACCATGTGGGAAGGATGGCTCACTCTTTGCTACCTTTCCTCAGGCTTCTCTTGATAATAAAGGGGCTTAATTTATTTAAAAACCAAGCCAAACCAAAAGCACATACTAGGATACAAGTATCTTCTTACTGTTGGGGGAGGGGGGCAGTCTTGATTTTTTAAGGATATAATCAAGTCCAGGAGGGCAAAGGAGTAAGCTCGTCCTCTTCTCCTCCCGCCCCCACGGCTCTACAACAGGCACTTAATAGACGCTTAAACACTGGTAGACTGGGCTCGAAGCTGAATAAAGTCTTTTTTTTTTTAAGGTAACAGAAGCTTCTCATTTTGAAGGGCATCTCCTTCCCATCCTAGGAAGAGGCTAAAGGGCCTTTCCAGCTCTAAATCCTAAAATCCTACTCTGGTCAGATCAAATGAAGTGTTACAATAGCCTTTAAAAGGGGACATCTGGTCAGCAGAACAAACCACCTTTCCCATCCCCCTTCAGTGTCACGGAAGGAGAGGAGAGAGCTCATTGTAACTGCTTCCTTCCCCTGAGGTGTGGGAACCAGCAATTGTCACACTTTGCAGGGCCTCCCTCCCTCCTTCCTCCAGAGATTTGAAATGAGGCACTCCTTCCTCCTTTGGCCTGGCAAGACTAGTCTTCAGTGTAACCAAACCTCTTCAGTCCTTAAGAAAAATCTGGGCCTGGAGTCTGAAGACCTGAGTTCCAATGTAACCTCAGACACTTAGTAGCTGTGTGACTTAGGGCTAGTACCTTAACCTGTCTTTGCTTTTATTTCCTCATCTGTAAGATGGGGATACTAATAGAACCTACCTACCAGGGTGGTTGTAAGGCTTAAATGAGATAGTATCTGTAAAAGGCTTAGCACACAGAAAGCCTGTAAATGTTTGTTGTTATGACTAATGTGAAAACGTTTAATAGAAATCTATATGTAAAGCCTCGATCAGACTTTGTGCCGTCTTGGTAAGGGATGAGGAGAAAAATTTTAAACTCAAAAGCTTATGGAAGTGATTGTTGATAAATCAAAATAAATTAACAAAAAAAACCTTTTAAAATGTTTGCTGTTGATGTTGTTAAGGGCTCTAGGGAACAGAAACTGGGAGAGGGTGCATCCCTGGCATCATAAA
Source organism: Phascolarctos cinereus (assembly GCF_003287225.1). NCBI lineage: Eukaryota > Metazoa > Chordata > Mammalia > Diprotodontia > Phascolarctidae > Phascolarctos > Phascolarctos cinereus. The sequence goes on from NW_027555514.1 coordinate 91,518,124, forward strand.
GAGGATTCCTCTCGAACTAGATGGACCTGGAATTAACCAAGTTAAACAGGCTGTGTTCTAGTATAAGGACCAAAGGTGGGGAACCTTCAGCCTAGAGGCCACACCCTTAATAAGAGGATTTGTTTGGTAAAATTTGAACTCAGTCTCAAAAGGCTTCACCCAAGGACCTAGAAGGCCATAAGTGGCCTCCAGGCCACAGGCTCCCCAGCCCTGAAGAGACCAAGGTTTGGTTAAGGCATACAGGCACAGAGAGTTAGGTTAGTGAGAAGACATCCGAATGAGAAGACTGCATCACAGTCTAGTATTGACCAAGTGATGCTATCAATCATTATGTATCAGGCAGCGGGCTTAAGAGTTGAGGATACAAAAAAGAGCCAAAGGAGTTTACAATCTAATGATACTAGGGGGAAGGGAAGGGAGTAAGCATTTATATAGTACCTACTATGCCAGACACAGCACTAAGGGCTTCTTATTTTTCAACTATTATGTTATTTGAGCTTCCACAACTCTGAGAGGTAGGTACTGTTATCATCCCCATTTTACAGTTGAGGAAACTGAGGCAAATGGCAGTCAGGTGACTTGCCCAGAGTCACACAGCTAGTGGCATTTGAACTGAGGTCTTCCTGACTCCAGGCCCAGTGCTCTATCCAGACTGTGAGTAGGTAGGCCTTACTGATACATCTTCCCCCATGTCCATCACTGCCCCACACTGCCCCTTTCCCCAGGTAGGAGCCTTCATGTAGCTGAACTAAACCAAAGATATGGACCATAATCTGATAACGAATGTCTGCTTCTCTAACTCTAGTGGATGGATCCCCTAGTCTTTAGAAATCATGATGGGGTTGATGCTTCCAGCCAAAGAGGCCTCTCAGAATTGTTTCCCCTCACCTTACTGAGGTTCATCCTGCAAATCATTCTCCTGGTTCTGCTCACTTCCCACATATTCCTCATCTCTTATGGTGGGGTAAAGTCCAGTTGCATTCACACACTATACACTTTATTCGGTCCGCTCCACAATTTATAGGAGCCATTTTTTGTTTCCAATTCTTTACCACAACAAAATGGATTGCTATAAATATTTCTGTACAGAAAAGTCTCTGTCTTTAACCTCCTCGGGACTTGAGAAAACCTGGGTTTCAATTTGGGCTTTACTGCACTTAACCACCAAGTCACTGAATCTCTTTGGGTATTACCCTCCTTATTTGTAAAATGAAGGGGATAGACTAGATCAGGGGTTCTTAACCCAAATTCTACAGATACACACATGTCAGGGGGTCCAGGAACTTGAATGGGGAAAAAAATTTCACCTTTATTTTCACTAACTTCTAACTGAAACTTACCATTTCCCTCAATTATGAATTTTTAAACATTCTAATTTTAAATTCAAAAATTTAAAAACACTAAACTTTACATTTTATAGTTGGAAGATTTACAAAGGTACATGGTTAATCACATTGGGTCCTTTCTTAAAAGATCAGTGATTTTTAAGAATAAAAAGCATGATTTTTGTTGTTGTTCGATTTCCTGGGGCGTGTTTGCATAAGAAGAGTTCTGAGGACCTTTCTCCACCCTGGAACTGGGTTCCATAGGCTTCACTAGACTACTCAAAAGGGTGTATGACACAAAAACCATTAAGAACTACTGAACCAGATGACCTGGAAGGTCCTTTCTGTCTCCTATAGCAGTCTATGATTATCACATTTCTACTTTCTAATTCCTATAAAGCCTTCGTGAGAGTGGTCAAAGTAAGGACAGAGGGTATCTTTGATGAAAACCTAAGAGGGAAGTAAGGAGGCTTTCACAGAGGGATTTTTAGCAGACCACATCTTTTAGGTGAAACCACTGACTGAGAGGGATAGAGAATGTAAGATCCTATTGTATTTATTGATTTTTTTTAAAAAAGCTTTTGATTACACTGAATAAAATGCATCTTTGGAGGTTCTTCCTAGGAAAGTGTCTCCCCAACATACATTAAAGTTATACTCTTGTGCTAGGATCTGTAAAATGAAGAGGTTGGTATAGATGGAGTAGATGAAGCTATGATCCTATAATGAGACAGTCCTGAGCACTACCACCAACCTTGGTATACAACACACCTTGTGTCTCCCTATGAAAAGTGTTCATTAAATCATTCACTCAGAAAAACCAAACTGGTTGAAAAGCTCATTTCTGCTCAGGACAGGACATGTAGCCCATCAAATTAGCCCGCTGATAAGGATGTTTTGGAAGAGCCAACACAAAATGTCAACAAGCCAGGGGCGGAGGAGTTTGACCTATATATGATATTTGGGAAATCATGAAGCACTTGTAATAATCCCCAAATACTCCATGCTGCAAAAAGTCCATTTCCTTAACACCAACATTCTCTTGATGATGTTATGTGGTTGTGAATCATGAAACACTAGGATTTTGGTTGAATCAAAAAAACCACAAGTAACCCAAGGAGTAACGGAAAGATATAGTGGGTCTAAAGGGGCCACGCCATATTACCAACGATGGCTTGCATAAGAGAACTGATATAGAAGAGCAATGAGTAGAATTTCTGTATGACCAGAAAAGGAGGTGGATAATCATGAATTGAGATGGAGGAATTAACAAAAACACAGGCTGAGAGCTACCCTGGAAAAAAAAAAAAGAGGAAGAAGACCATCCCTGCTCACAGGCTGAATTTTCTATGAGGGACTTAGAAAAAGCCATGACCAATAATGGAGAATGTTCCTCACTTTCCAACAGAAATGAGTGAGACACGTTTTTGGACAAGGCCAATGTGGGTATTTGTTTTGCTAGACTATGTTTATATGTAATATGGGTTTTGTTTTTCTTTTTCTTCAGGGGGAAGAGCAGGTGGGAGGGAGAGAAAATAAATGCTGGTTGATTTTTTTTTTTAAAGCATGGATGAGAGTCACACAGAAGAGGGCTTGGACAAAATGTCCAGGTGGACATCCTTGATGTAATCAGGAACACAAAGCACCAAAACAAAAGACACACAAAATATCAGGCAATAAACAAATCAGGTGATATTTCAGGAAGATCAGCAGTACAGGAAATGAAATTCGACTACAAACTCACTTCAATATTCTGAGTCATCAGATCTGTGACTCTATTGGAGCCAATGCTTCCTTTGACCCTTCTATAACTTCATAGACGGCCTTTGAGGGTTGTTGTGGTCTAAAAATTCATCACGCAGCGGCCATCATGGGAATGAGAGACCCCTAAACGCAGCCAGGATGCTTGCTAGGCCAAAACCGGGTTGGTGGAAGCTACCAGAGCTTCCATTCACACAGGCCAATGAGAATCTGGAGTCATCCCCAGGAGTCATCCCCAGGAGACAATGAGGCATCAGACAGGATTTCAGTAGAGATCTATTAGTGTACACATGCTATCTGTAAGGGTATTTTGCTTCCTTTTCAAATTATGATTATGGAAAGTGAGGGATTTTGGGAGGAAAGAAGATGGAAGACTGACACTAGTTGTATTTGGTCTAGGAAAATCTCGTATAGAAAACACCTGGGAGTCTTTGAACGTTATTATTAATTAGCATGATAACAACATTTAGACATTGTTGACTTAAGGTTTATAAAGTGCTTTCCCCATATTATCTCATATTAGTCTCACAACCACCCTTCCAGGTAGGTACTGCAGGTGTTTGAATCTCTGCACTGCTATTTACTTAACTGCTTTAAGGTTACAACCACTCCAGCCCTCTGGGTGTCCTCAGCCATAAAATGAAACGGTTGGCCTAGATGGATCTAATGTTACCTCCGGCTCTGAATCTACAATCCTGTGGTCCCATTTTACAGAATAGAAAACTGACACTCACAGAGGGTAACTGATCTATGTTAAGTAACAAGGAAGAGTTGGCATTCCAGGCCAAAATAATGGCCAATGTGCAAGAGAAGAAGTGGGGTTGAGAATGAGAGCCAACTAAAGAGAATGTGCAAATAGAACGGGGGGGGGGGTAGGGGAGGATGACAGGTTTTAGGACTGAAAAAAAAATGCAAGGGGCGGTACCAGATAAGGTACTAGATTTTATTTGGTATCATTTTTTTTTAATTACAAAGTAGCTAGACTTTGGGAGGTTAAGAAACTTGCCACAAATCAAATGATATTAGGTGGCAACAAGTAAATATATATTGGGACAGCTGGTATAGGAATTGGGAAGACGCAGGAAAGCATTGTAATGGGATGAACACAGGGATTGGTGGATTTGCTTTCTAATGCTTGATCTGCCAATTACTGTCTGTATAACCCCAGGTAAATTACTCAATCACTCTGGGCCACAGTTTCCTCTTCTGTGAAACAAGGGAGTTAAATTAAGAGATGATATCCAAAGAAAGAGAAGGACTTACATGTGCAAAAAAAATATCTACCGCAGCTCTTTTTGTAGTGGCAAAATACCCAGAAACGGTGTTCATCCACTGAGTAAACAGCTAAATAAATTATGGTATATTTTTGGAATGAAATACTATTATACTTTAAGACGATGATTTTGGAGAAACCTGGAAAGACCCATCTGACCTGATGCAGAGTGAAATGAGCAGCACCAGGAAAACAATAAAAATATTGTAAAGAAAAATAACCTTGAAAGACTTAAGAATTCTGATAAATGAAACAACAACCATAATTTCAGGGAACAGATGATGAAATATGCTACTCACTTCCTGATAGCCGAGTGCTGGACTTAACTTACAAAGTGAGAAATAGGGGCAGCTAGATGGTACAGTGGATAAAGCTCCAGCCTTGGAGTCAGGGGGACCAGAATTCAAATCTGGCCTCAGACAATTGACACTTACTAGCTGTGTGACCCTAGGCAAGTCACTTCACCCCGACTGCCTCACCAAAAACAAAAAGCAAATTTTTAAAAAGTGAGAAATAATAACATTTTTGGACATGGCCAATGTGGCAATGTTTTTTGCTTTAACTATATGGATATGTTACAAGGGTTTTGTTTTCCTTTTTTCCACTGGAGGTCAATCCTATGACCCCATTTTACAGCTTAGGAAACTGACACAAGATAAATGACTTGTCCATGTTAATATGGATGAATTGGCATTCAAGGCCAAAATAATGGTCAATGTGTGAGACAGTTATGAAGTGGGGTTGAGAATGACAGCCCATCAAGGAAAATGTGAGAATAAAACAGGGGGAAGGAAAAGTTGGGCTAATAAGGTACCCCAGGTGGCAGCTAGGTGGTGCAGTGGATAGAGCACTGGCCTTGGATTTAGAAGGAGCTGAGTTCAAATGCAGCTTCAGACACATGATACTCACTAGCTATGTGACCCTGAGCAAGTCACTTAACCCCTATTGCCTCGAGAGAAAAAAAAAAGAATGAAGAATAGGGTATCCTAACACCAAAAAGTGAAAAGCACATAACAGGAGGAAGACCAAAAAAAAAAAACAACACAAAAAACCACAGGCAAACAGTCTTGAAAGTTATAGGCTAAATTTATTATATACTTCGAAAGAAAAATAACCTCTACAAAAATGATTCCCAGTTTCATGCATAATCTTTTTTTTCCCTGTTCTTCAACGTATGTGGAAATACTCTTTTTATTTGGCATTTAAGTTCAGAATTTCAAAAAATTTCAAAAAAGGATAGAGGATCTCCAAGGTCACAGAATCAGAGGACCAAAGACTTAGAATTGGAAAGGACTGGACCTCAGGTCATTTAATCCAACCCCTTCACCTTACAGAGAAGGACAGAGGTTGGGAGGATGGAATGGCTTATTTACAATGTTGTACCTAGTCAAGAGGAGGAGTGCCATTTGAACACAGACCTGCTGACTCCAGGTCCAACATTCTTCTCCCTACCCTATACCATGCATGATAAATTCAAGGCATAATAGAAAGAGTTCTGGATATGTAGTCTGAGGACCTAGGTTCAAATCTCAGCTCTGCTGCTATCTGCAATCTTGGGAAAGTCACAACCTTTTAAGTTTCTTATCTATAAAATGAGGAAGTTGGGCTAGGTGACCTCAAAAGTTCCTTCTACCTCTAGACCTGTGATGTCTAGGGTGCCCACTTCCAGCCTTCAAATTCTATAGCTAATCCATGCAAAAGCAACAACACTATAATTATTTCCCTGCCTTTGGAGGGGCTACAAAAAAGAAAAAAATAACTTTCTACCACAGTTGACTATAGTGAATAGAATACCGGCTTTGCAGTCTATGGAAGAGCCGAAGTTCAAACTCCACCTCTTGATTCTTAGCTGTATGACCCCCCCTCCCCCAGCCAAGTCACTCAGTAACCTCTCAGAGTCTCAGTTTTCCTCATCTGTAAATTGAGAGGGCTTGGACCAGATGGGTGGAAGGTTCCTTCAACTCTAACTCAACAATCCTCTGTACAACTGTCAGCACTTATACCTACTCCCATGCTCTGGTCTGGCTGTCATCCCCCCCCCCCCCCCCCCCCCCCCCCCCCCCGTTCATTTCATCCTCTTGTCTATATTGTCTCCTCTTAATCCGCCATGCTCTTTCTTCTTTCTACCTATCCAAATCTCACTCCAATCTCCTTTTAAGTTTTCCCTGAAGAACTCTCCCTTCCCTATCTCCTTTTACACGTCTGCCCTATATAAGCAGCACCTTTTTAACACAATCCATTTGTCTAATGATCCATAATGCACAATTCATCACTTTGTTATATTACTCCTTAATCCCATTATATAGAATAACTTCTAGTTCATTAATTATTTCATGTTTGCTCCATTTGTACCTTACTCCTCAACTAAAAGAACTACTGGCAGGGACCCCATCTGGGGCTTTTTTTATAGCACAGGACTGGGCATGAAAACCATGAATGAACATTGATTGATTGATCAGAGAAGTTCTATTCCTCGAATCCTGTTGGCGCCAGCGCTTTAAGGAAAAAAATAAAGAAGGTGATTGTTAGTGGAAAGGAAAAAAAGCCTCTTTGTTTGAGTTGTAAAAGACAAGGAAGGTCCCTTTCTTTCCTCCTGCCCTTCACCCTTAAAGTCACATTCCAGGTAATGTTATTCAGGCTAAGATGTCAACTTAAACACAGCTGTTATCTGGAAAGGGTTAAACGTATGAGGCCTCTCCAAAGTATTTGTACTTGCAAGTATATGATCTATCCAGAACTGTGTTTTGCAATAACTACTGGGTCTAGCATAACGTTAGCTATCAAAGGTTCTCCTTTCTTTGAAAATATAAACTAACAACAAACCTCTTTCTCTCTTTGTCCTGCTTCTAAGCACCTCCTGCTGTCAGCCACCCCCTCCCTAAGCCCCTCGTTGCAGCTGCAGAAGGAGCAAGGCAGACCTTAAGAATTTGGACATTTTACTAGATCAAAAATGAAGTCAGGGCTGGCAAACACTGATACACAAAAATAACTCCCCCCCCTTTTTCTTTTAGGCAATTAGGGTGCAATTGGGGTTAAGTGACTTGCCCAGGGTCACACAGGTAGTAAGTGTCAAGTATTTGGTCTGAGGTCGAATTTGAACTCAGGTCTTCCTGACTTCAGGGCCGGTGCTCTATCTACTTCGCCACCTAGCTGCCCCAAATGACTCCCTTTAGAAGGAGGATCCTTCTCCCCTATATCCATTTCCCTTTCAGTGATGACAGAATGAAGATTAAAAAGACTGGTAAACTCTACCCTGAGTATGCAGTAACACCTCTCCCGCACAAAAATTCAGCTGGGTGGGCCAATGCCTAGGACCAATCTTAGAATCCTGGCTCTGAATTGGCACTGTATGTCCTCAGCCACATCATTTAACCTCTCTCTGAGTCTCAATTTCCTCATCTGCAAAATGGGGATAATAATGCTTGCACTTCTTACCTTCCAGGGCTGCTGTCAAGATCAAATGAGAATCTAGAGAAAGCACTTTGCAAACCCTGTGATTCTATATAAATGTAAAGAAAAGAAGGCCTGGAGTAGCTGTAATGTTTCTCTACCATACTTTAGTCTTTAAGGGTCCCTCAGGCCCTTTCTGGGCACCTGTCTTCTTTTACTCTACCCACAATTCCAATAGCTGTGACTTTCAAGTTTTCAAGGCCACAAATGAGAAAGCAGGAGAGTGGTCCAGTTACTGATAACATCAAGGAGCTGACAGTATCAGACAGCCTGACTGCAATAAAAGACCACAAAAATCAGACTCATACAAACTAAAAACACAGAAGGAGCCTGAAGTCATTTAGGAGAGGGGCAAAGAGCCCAGCATACCTTAACAGGCTCCAAGCACTATAACTGATGTTTACAAGGAGGAGGAGGCTGCAGGGTATACCAGACCACAGATGTCAACCTAAATGCTAGACCTTCTGCTCAAGCGACATCTTCTCCACAAGGCCTTTCCTGACCCCCTCAGTCACCAGTGTTTTTTCCCCAAATTATCTTGTATTGTTGTCTCCTCTAATTATAAACTCTTGGAAGTGGGAGGGGAGGGGTATTTCTTTTCTGTCTCTATATACCAGCGACAGGCACATAGAAGGCATTTAATAAATACTTGACTGATAAGCACATTTCTTAAAACTCTCTGAGCCTCAATTTTGGCACGTGTAAAACAAGGATAATAATTGTACTTTACAGGATCTTTGTGAGGAAAAGCATTTTGTAAAGTTCGACATACAATGTGAGGTAAACTAAATAAGAAAGATGAATCTGAATTACTTTTCTTAAAGCTAATTTATATTCAGTAAATAAGAAAGCAGGGATTCTTCAGAAACACTTCAAATGAAACAAGATTCATGCTTAAAAAGGAAGTATAATGTAACTGAGACAGCATGCACAGGTGTTGGGGTTGGAACACTCGAATTCAAGCCCAGCTATGACTTAGCCACCAACTGAGAGCTGAAGGCACCATACAGGTGTCAGATTTACTGCCAGCAAAGCTCTCAAGAACTGAACCAGGCCAAACTGTTAATTGGGAAATGTTTAACAAAATAAATAAAAATGCAACACAGATAATGTTAATTTGTGATTTTCTAAAGGAATATGCAGATCAAAGCCATCTCTTTCCATGAGACCACTGTCCTAGAAGATCGGATCTAGTCCTTCTGGCTTCACAGATAAGGAGAATGAGGCCCAGAGAGGTCAAGTTATTTGTCCCAAGGTAGTAAAGCAAGCAGAACCAGGATTCAGATCCCAAAACTCAACAATCTTTCCACCGCCCTCTCAACTTAATTTCCTTTTCCAACCTGGGCTGGCCTCCCCCACTCCCAAGACGTTCCTTACAGAGCTGGGCTTGGCCCTACTGCAGCCCCCAGCTCCTGAACTCAGGTGATCCACCAGCTTTAGCCTCCCAGTAGGCAGTAGGAATTAGAGGCCTTGAACACCTTTTCCTTCCCTGGATTCCCTCAAGTCCCACTTTCCACTCTCCCCTCTCCACTGTAAGGCCTTCCCTCTGTTGAAGGCTTCTGATTTATCTTGTCTATATATCTTGGTGTTTGTATGTTGTCTCTCTCATTAGACTGTAAATTCCTTGAGGGCAGGGACTGTCTTTTGCCATTCTTTGTATTCCCAGCACTTTGCTCAGTGCCTGACACAATTAGGTGCTTAATAAATGCTTAAAGACTGACGCTACAATCTAGCAGGGCTGTGCTTTCTAAACTTGAAAGCATTACACCAGAGAGCGGGCATCTAGGTTGGGCAGTGAGTCAAAAAGACCCATCTTTCTGAGTTCAAATCCAGCCTCAGGCACTTACTAGCTGTGTGATCCTGGACCAGTCACTTAACCCAGTTTGCCTCCATTTCACCATCTGTAAAACAGGCTAGAGAAGGCAATGGCGAACTACTTCATTATCTTTGCCAATAAAATTCCAAATAGAGTCATGAAGAGTTGAACAACTACACAGAGAGGCAGCCAGTATTAACCAGGGAACCCCTTAACATTCTGCAACACCAGGTAGCTAGAGAGTTGGCTTAGAAGCCAGGAAGAACTGAGTTCGAATCCCACCTCAAGACACTTATTAGCTGTGTGACTCTGGGCAAATCACTTAACCTCTCAATGTTGTAGGCAACTCTAAGATTGAAGAAAAAGTGAAGACCCGCGTTGGTCAGTCACTGAAGTTTCCTTATCTGGAAGTTCTCTAACCAAATGAAATGACAGGTTCAGTTTCTATTCCTGTCCTATAGAATTATATACAGTTTGAGATACTGTTTCTTACAATAAACAATAACATTTGAATAATAAAAATAGTTAGCATTTATACAGCACCTACTATGTGCCACGCAGTGTGCTAAGAGCCTGACAAATACTACTTCATTTTATTAAAGTAGGTGCTATTATTATCATCCCCATTTTAAAATTGAGGAAACTAAGGCCGCGTAACTTGCCCAGGGTCACACAGCTAGTAAGAGTCTGAGGTGGGATTTGCACTCAGGTCTTCCTGACTCTAGGCCCAGTGCTCTCTATGCACTATAACACCTAGCTAATTTATTCTTTAATATTTAATATTCTTTGATAATTCTGACAGAACTCTATATTTCCCTTACAACCAGGTTTCTGTGAAGATGTCCCCAGTAAACTGCCCTCAATTCTGTTCTGCAGAAGTCAATTCTACAGTTTGTGAATTAACCAGGTTCCCAGCTCCCTGGGTTCCTCTGAGCTCTGGATCTTAGCCCTGGATCCATGGTCTCCTTTCTGGCCATCTGGTAGCTCATTAACACCTTCCCTATAAGAATGGGTAGGAGACAGGTTCATAGTTCCCACAGAGAGGAGATTAAAATTTGTGACCAGGGTAAGGCTCACATGTTAGAGAGGGCAAAAAACTTAGCCCAAGGATTAGCCATGAAAACGGAATCAGGAGGACATGTGGTCCAAGTCCCTCATTTGGTAGAGTCGGTAGCTATGAAGTCCATTTGAAGGCTTGAACTCCACTGGACCACGTGGCCTGTCTGTCCCTTCTTGAGGTCTCAGTTTTTCCATCTGTAATATGACTAGCCAGTCTCCAGGGGTCCTTCCAACTCCCATGATTCTGTGACCTAAAACAGGAATTACCAATGGGTTTTAAGCTACCCAGTCCTGTTAACCAATCCTACATTTATTTCATCATCAACAGATGTGTGAGATGCCGAACACATATGGGAGGCTTTGCTAAGCCCTGGGGATTACGGAGAAGGGCATGCTCCCCATTGGGAGTTCTTTCTACGTGACTTAGGGAGACTATGAGCTCTCCGCTGTACTGTTAACATTTCACAGGAAACTATGGTCCTGCACAGCATCACAGACTTCAGGCTGGAAGAAACTTTAAAGATTATCTAGGTTGAGTTCTTGCCTCCCCCGAAAGCCCTTACCCCTTAGACACACACACAGCAAGCTGGAAACAGACAACACGCCCGTTTCTCCTTTATCCATTTCCCGCCTATCCCAGGATTTGGTTTCACAATTGTTTTCTCCTGAATTCCACAGTCCAGGAGGAGCCTAGCTGCCTAAATTCCCTTTCCTAGGCTCCACATTTTCCAAAAGATAACAATGCCACCTACTTAGAACCAGAGGATTTTGGGACTGAAACCTCCCAGCAAACCCCCTCATTTATAAGAAAAGAGGGCCAGGAAAGAGAAGTGTCCAAGGTCATAAAGGTGGGGCTGAAACTGGGACTAGAATCCAACTCTCCTGAACCGAGGGGGCCAAACCTTCTGTCAAGGAAGCTTCTTGGATCCCCTGCCTTTATTTGCACTCCCTCGTCCCCTCAGTATTCTCCACACTCCCCCCCCCCATAACCACCCCTCCCTTCTGAGTAATTTCAATTATCAACAGAATCATTTTTTTTTTAATGATCCAATTCCTAGACAGAGAGGGCAGCCCAGCAAAGGCTTCCCACAGCGCTGCAGAAGAGGCCTTCTAAACAGACTTTATCATACACACACCTGCATTGTCTCCACCTAAGCCAGCAAAGCTCCTGCCCCACCCTCAATTGAATTACCAACCATCTTTCAAAGCCCAATTGAAATGCCATTTCCTCCATAAAAACTTCCGTGAAGTATTCCCTTCCTTAATTGCTCCCCATTTATTATCATGTATTACTCTGCACTACTTAGATGTGGATGAGTTATATCCCTCTAACTAGACTAAAAGCCCCACAAGGGCAGAGGGTGGTGTTTCTGGCTAAGGATGAGTTATATCCCTCTACTAGACTAGAAGTCTCATAAAGGCAAAGGATGGTGTTTCTGGCTAAGGATGAGTTATATCTCTCTACTAGACTAAAAGCCCACAAGCGCAAAGGATGGTGTTTCTGGCTTTAATAAGCATTTGCTGTATTGAAGGGAATAGTGAAATCCATAAGAAGCTCACAGTATATTTGGGGAGATAAGTGAAAAGACAAATGATATAGAAAGCAGTAGGAGAAGCATAGCCCTTCTCACACAGTGTTCAAAAAGGGTTTATAAGGAGGATGTCTGGAAGTCGGGATGAAATTTTTCATGAAAACAATGTTATAAATGATGGTTAGGTCCCATGCTAGCTAACAATGAAGCTGAACATTAAAAACTAGGAGTACTAACTAGGAAAAGGGGACTCAACAGACTAGGTCTGTGTACTTGTCTTGGGGCTGGAATCAGGAAGACCCGGGTTCGAGTCTAGCCTCAGACACTTACTTAGATACATGACCCTGGGCAAGTCACTTCACCACTATCTGCCTCAGTTTTCTCAATGGTAAAATGGGGACAAAATTGCACCTAACTCCCAGGGTTGTTGTGATGCTATTTGTAGTGGCATACAATTGGGGCAGCTAAGGTGGTGCAATGGATAGAGCACTGGCCCTGAAGTCCAGATGACCTGAGTTCAAATCCGACCTCTGACCAAACACTTGACACTTACTAGCTGTGTGACCCTGGGCAAGTCACTTAACCCCAAGTGCCTCAAAAAAAAAAATATATATATATATGTGCTTAATAAATGTTTGTTTCCTTTCTTCCTGCATCCTAAAGACCTTCTTCTCCTCAGGTACCTAGTGCTTGGCACTCACCCACCTCACAGGCTTGTAAGCAGTAAGTGCCTGTGAGGTGGGTGAGTGCCAAGCATTATTATCCCCACAGGAAATACGGGCTCAGAAAAGTTAGTTAACTTCGTTGTCTGTAGTCATCTCACAACCAGTGAGTGCTATGGAAGGCCTCCCCGGCTCCTGATCCATGGGATCTTTTACCATTCCCTGAAGCCTCCCCTGTTTACAGGGGACAGACTCTCAGAAAGCTCAGAATTTTCACATGAGTGGCCATGAGAACATGGTAGCATGATAGCATCAGGGACAGGCAGGCCTTGGGGGTGGGGGGAACCTGTGTGCATGGGGAGGGCACTGCTCCTATATGCTAAGTGCCAAATGGGGGAGCTCAAAGGCCACTTCACATAGCAATGGCCAGGGAAGGCTTGCTTCATTGGCAACTCAGTGCCTCTCCTTGCCCCTCACTGCCAACTGGGACCTCTCTCAAGTTACCTTTCATCATTATCATTCTCCAAACCCTTCTCCTTTCACAAGATCTTTGAGCACTTACAAGAAACCCTTGCCACCTTTTCCTTTGATCCTGAAAGGCTTCACTAATGCCACTTCCCCCTCCCCCAAACCACAGCCCTCAAGTCTTAATGAAGTTGTCAAACTAGACAGGAAACAAGGTTTGAAGGTCACTCTCTTTCAAGACCTTTGCCAAAGTGGTTATACCTTTTATATCAAGTCTAAAAACCTTCTGCCCAGCTCCTACAGCCCACTATTAACTGGCCAGTCCTATCAGACCTTATTCTCCAAAATTCCCTGACAGATACCTCTTGTCCACTCCAGCCATGGGGCCTGCATCTGCTATGTTCAATCCTGTCTCTGTACCTTTATTCAAGGTTTCCCTTCCAATATCGAAGGCCCTCTGCTCACACAAATCTCATCTGTATGCCAAGGCTGAGTTGATGCCTTACCATGAAGTCTTCCCTGACTACTCCTAGCACAAAACAAATTGATCCCTCTCAACTGGGGAGGCACTTATCAATGGAACCATTATTTTCAGCACTTCATTACTGGACTGTCTTGTGTTGGTTTCTTAATTGTTTCATGAATCTTTCCTGTCTCCTCAGTGATTTGTAAGTTTTGTTACGGAAGCAGGGCCCACATCATATTTTTCTTGTGGCCTCTAGTTTCTAGTACAGTCATAAGCTTATGGCAGGGACTCACTGGTTGGCAGGAGGGTCTCCTTTACACTGTCAGCGAGTAGAAGAAAGAGGACTCAAATATATATGGCAGACTATGATCACATGAAAAAGAAATGATATTAAAAGGCAGCTAAACTCAGAAGAAATGAAATGACAAATCTTGGTCTCAGGAAATAGATGGTGAAATGAATTTTCCTTCCCTTGTTACAGATGGGAGACTATGGGTGCTAAATGTTGCATACACAGTCTGTTGATCAATAAGCAGTCACTTGACTGACTCAAATATATTTTCCTTCTCTTGTCAGAGATGGAGGACCATGGGAGCTGAATGTTGTATACACAATCATTTGTGGTTCCAGGGTTGATTAATTTTGCTTGACTTTCTGTTAGAAAGGAGGAGGGGAAATGTTTTTAGACAGATGGGGGTGGTATATAGTAAGAGATGATTGTGGCATAAAAAACCAAATGTATCGATAAATGTTTTAAAAATATAAGTGTGGCATCTTATTTGAGGTGACTTTACATTTGAGACCCTAGTCCTATAAGGGTCACAGCTTAGCCCTGAAGAGCCTGGCACCCTTTAAGGTAGAGCTTTACTTATTATAAAGACAGAGAACTCAACAGTTAGAAGGGACCTTACAGGTCATTTACTCTAACTAAAGGTTCAAGTCCAGACTTCTAACTTCATGTCCAGGATTCTCATCCTTTCCCTCAGAACCAAGACATAGGCAATTTCTCTCTGGCAGCATGATGTAGTAGTAAGAATACTGAATTCAAAGACAGGTTCAAGTCCCAGCTCTGATACCTAACAGATACCTTGAAATTTAGCCTCAGTTTCCTTATTTATAAAAATGAAGGGAATTGATACTACATACTTCACAATATCACTGTATATAAGTTAAAAGTACTATCTATGTTGTCATGACTATAAAAATGACATAGCTACTCCTCTGGTGTCCCATCCTTTCCTCAAACCTGGGAAAGAAGGTAAATTACAAATATTTTTCCTTTCCACTAAACTTTCTGATGAGCAAGCAGGTCACTCTACTTGATCTCTTCTTTGCACATCTGACTTCTTGGTAGGTAGAGAAGAGAATGAGTCTATACAATAAAAACCCAGGGTTTAAAGAAGAAATGGCATGTTCGTTGGGCCTCTAAGGGAGTGGATTTCAATAAACAGGATATGTGTAGATGACCTGCCCTAGAAATGGGAAAGTGGAAGATGGCAGGACAAGGTGAAAACATTTTGGCTGATGCAGAAAATGTTCAAAAGAACACATATTAAATAAAATCAGGAAGGTAAATTTGGTTGCCATTGTAGAAGGTCCTGAATACCAGGCTACGAAGTTTGTATTTTATTCAGTAGACAACAGGAAGCCACGATCTTACCTAGGTATTAAGACTGCTACTTTGGCAATGGTGTAGAGAATGAATTGGAAAGAATGGAGAAAGGGAGTCCAATTAGAAGGCAATTACAAGAGTCTAGACAAGAGGTAACAGACAGCCTGAACTAGGGAGGAGGAAGGGGAAAGACTGGGATGGATGGAAATTATTAGGGCTGGATAGTACAAAGGATTTAGCACCTTCACCAACAGAATTGGAGAGTGGGGAGAAGAGCCAAAGATCTCTTGGTATTATACAGGTACATTTCACAACTGCTAGTGTCTGACTGCCTATTTAAAAAAAAAAAAAAGCAGAGTCAGAAAAAGGATTTAAGGGACCTAAACATGGGAACTTTCGACCCAGTATGGATCTCCCCCTTAAAGCCAAGGACAGTGTCACTGGTAAGACTTGTCTTACTTCACATATATGACTGATGTCATATTGCTTACCTTCTCGAAGGGTAGGAGGGAGAGAATTTGGAGCTCAAAATTTTAAAAAATGAATGTTAATTTTTTTTACATGAAACTGAGAGATATTTAATGAAATAAAAATATATGTACTGAAACTTTCTTCTTCTTAGCATCACAAGTCTTTAAGTTCTCCCTCTTTCGTTGGTTCATGATGTGTGTGGTTTGGGAGTGGTACCATACTCTACCTATGGGCCCTGGGGAAGAATGCTCAGAGCAAATGGAACAGGTAGGGCAATTCTACCGTTCCATTTCCTCAACCCCCAGATGGAATTCTCAGCAACTAACTGCTTCTCATCTCCTTCCTCTGGGATGAGATCAATAATTCACCATAATTGACCAAAAGTACTAATTGGTCCTAACTGGAAAACCTTTTGGGGCCTTCCCTCAAGGAGTTGACAATCTAAGAAAGATAAGATGAATGATCTAAAATAATTTGTAATGTATTCTACATACTGCTTTACATGCTTTTTCTCATTTGCCTTGTAAAGTAGTACACTTATCATGCCCATTTTACAGAAAGAAGTTAAGGCTCAGGAAAGTCTAGATGACTTATCCAAGGTCATAGGGTAATCAGCAGAGGTGAGAATCAAACACAGGTCGTTTTACACTACTTTAGTGTTCTTTCCACTATGCAGTGTGCGTGTAGGGAGGTGTCATCATTCGAGGATGGGTTTCTTTTTTTTTTAGGGGGGAAAGGGGGAAATAATGGTGAATTAGGCAATCTACCTCTAATATCACTAGAGAAAGGTTCTAAGTGAAGGGGCAGGAGGAAGGGAAGAGAGAAAGAGGCAAGGAGACCATTTTACTGGGCAGAAGCAAAACAGTTTGACAGATGGATAGAGGCTGTCACTTCCAGGAGAGGCAGGGCTAAGATTGGAGAAGGAAAAAAAACACCAAAAAAAAAAATCCTCAAGGCTATAGCAAAAATGGTGGGCAAGAGAGAAACTGGAGATGAAGTGAAATTGGAGCAATAAAGAAGATTAACTAGAAGCCTGAACTTCACCAGTAGGACAGGAAATAATTAAAGGAAGATTATGACTACAGAGGCAAGGTAGGTAGATGGAAGGCATCTTTAAGCATTGTATTGAGGATGGATGAAAAGAAAGTAGTTGAAGGAAGGGCTGAGAGGAGGGCACCTAACAATTCAAAGGAAAATTTGGAAAGGGAGAAGCTAAATGTGAGAAATATCAAGATCGTGGGACAAATAGACTAGAGACATAAAGGACAGTAGTTACTTAAAGAAGACACAAAAGTGTCTTAGAACACAAGCAGAAGTGGGTGTTTCTGAAAAGTAACAAGGAAACCAAAGTAAGGTTTTCTTTTTCCATCTTACTAAATTTTAGGGTAGTAGTGAAATACCTAAGGGTCTCCCAGGTACCGCTTGCCTCAGACTACAAGGGGATAATGATCCCCAAATCCAGGTTTTGGGGAATCTATATTAATATCATCAGTCTCTTAAAATGGAAGAGTAGTTTATCAATTTACCTATTGGGTATTCTCATGAATCTAGTAAGGTCTTTCTTCACACTTCCTGGAATTTTATCTATACCAGCTGCTTCCTTTCTTACCTGTCCCAGGAACTGTCCTGCTAATATTAATTTCTCTCTTCACATTCCAAATTGGAATTGGGGGGGAGGGTTGAGTGGTCCTAGAGAATCTCCCATTGATTTAGAATTTCTCTTCTCTAATCCAACTATAAGAGAAAGCATGGAATTCTCTCTCTCCTTCCTCCCCTTCACATTTGCAGGAAGGGAATTTTATCATGACCTTCTCAGGGAAAGCTTCCAGAGTCCACAGAAATGCTATACACTAAAGCACGGGGATAAAACCCAGTTGTACAGCTACAACGATGATTCAGGCCACTGACTCAGATCCACGTTAATGAGATTTTTTTCTGCCACTGTATTACTTAATTAGTTCACAGAGAACTCAGCCTTGGGAGGAAAGGGACAAGGAGGCACGGGAAAAGGAGAACTAAGAAGGAAAGAAGTCAGACTGCCTCAGTTATAGCAAGTCACCCCTGCCCTGCCTATTCCTCTTTAGCCTGAAGGTACTTACCACTCCAGCTTTTACTACCCTCTCCTAAAGTGGATGGGGGTTAGGCAGAGGAGAAGGGCAGAGAGGGATGAGGAAGAGTGTGAAGAGGATAGGCCAAGTCCCCGACCCAGACTTGACCTACAAGGGTCAGGCACAGCACCCCCCTGCCTCTAAATATATTCCCCACAGCAAAAACTACTTTCTCATTTTGTATTCCTCCTTGGGCCATGCAGGGTCCTCAGACACCTAGCACTGCAGTTTACAGGGAGGCAGGAACCTTTCCTTTCCAATCAAAATTCGGATCCTGGTGAGGCAGACAGATGGCTCAAGCCTCATTCCATCCGCCCCTTCCTGGAGCTCAAAGGTTAGGGTGCCACTGAGTTTCTCTGGCCCTCTGCCAAGGATCTGAGGTCCTGGGGCTAAGAACTGGGGAATGGCTCAAAAGTCCAAAGCTCACAAACGGCCTCCCATTCTTGGGGTTGTTCCGTCCTGGAAACAGACCCTGAGCTCTAGGGAATGAAGGTAAAAGCACCAAAGTGGGGCGCAGCCCTGCCCCCTCTCAGACACCTCCTCCCCACTCCTTCTAGTGCCCCAGGGGCGGCTCCCAAGGAAGCAGCCGCATGGATCTGAGCAGGCGGTTCTGCAGAGCACGGGTGGGGACTGGAGGGCGTGGAATAACGGGCCCGCGCCCACGCTGCCCCCGGCTCCGAACCACGCGCCAGGCCCGGGCCCGCAGCTCCCCCGCCGTGGCGTGGGGGTGTGTGAAGGGTGAGGTGAGGGGAGGGGAGGGGAGCCGGGGGCGAGCGCCAGCCTCTGGGGGCCGGGAGGAGCCCGGCCCGGGAAAGATGCCATTACCAAGGGAGGCTCCGGATCCCCAGCCCCCCGGGGAAGGACAGAGCAGCTGCCTAGACGCCTCCACCAGAGCAGCCCCACCTCCCGCGCCTCTGGCTCTGGATCTTCGGCCTCTTCCCCCCGGCCCTAGTCAAACTCGACCCTCCCCCTCCCCATTCAATCTCGTGGGCTCAGCTCTCGCGCCCCTCACCCAGACGCACACCCTGGGCCCGAGGCGGCGCGAAGCAGCGTCCCCCGACTGCAGACGGGGTGGCCTGCACCGGGGTCCCAGGATAACGTGGCTTGGACCCCAGCCCTGCCTGAAGTGCCGCCAGAGGGGAAGCAGCACGGCCTAGACCCCAACCCTGCAAAGCCCTCCGATGGGAAACGGCGTGGCTGGGCCCGCGGACGGCGGCTGGCAACATCCAGCCCGGGCCCCTTCGGACGGCGGATGGAGTGGCCTGGCCCCCCAGACCCCGCAACACGCTGCGTTCCCGAGCTTGGCTTACCCTCGATGGAAATGACGTGCTCTCGGATCTGGTTCTGCAGCCCCAAGTCCTCGATGCGCTCGATCAGGTCGTAAATGGCGTAGATGTTGGGGTGCACCGACTCAAAGCGCTGGATCTCGGCCCGGATGGCCGCCGAGTTAGACAGCGCGAACTGCTGGGGGGGCCCTCCAGCCAGCTGCTGGGAGGGGCCGCCGGCGCCCCCAGCCCCGGGCCCCGCGCCGCCGAACTGCCCTCCGCCCCCACCGCCCCCGCCGCCAGCCCCCGAGGCCGCCAGGCTCTGCTGCTGCTGCGGGCTCTGCCCCCGCCCGCCTGGAAGTTCATGGCTCGGGAGCCGCGGGGGCCGGGCCGGGGCGGGGGCTGCGCTGCTGCGGCGGCGGCGGGGGTCGGGGTCTAGCAGGGGCCGGGACCGAGGAGCCGGAGGTGCGGGGCTAGTGCATGGAGCCGGAGACCCGGACGCGGCGCCGCGGCTGCTGCAGACGCTGTGGCCGCCGCTCCCCGGGTGCTTCCCGGAGCCACAATCCTGCTGCCCGCTGCTGCTTCCCACCAGCAACCAGCAGCAGCAGCAGCAGCAGCAGCAACAACAACAACGGGACCGGGAGCGCGCCGTCCGGGCCCTCCTCCCGCGTCATGCGCACGCACCGCCGCCCCCGCCGGCACCGGCACACGCAGCCCTAGCCCCCCTTGCTGTCGCCCCCGCCCCTGTCCCCTCCCCCTCCTCGGCGCACGCTGCCAGCCGCCACTCGGTCCGCCTCCGCTCCCACCCCCTACATGCCCCTAGCATCTCTTGGCCTCCCGAGCGTTTCCTCCATCCCTTCCTCCTCTGCCCCTCCCCTCAAGCTCCCAAGAAAATCCTGCTCAAATGCTTCCCTTGGCCCCAGCAGCGTTCCCAAGCCCCTTACCCCTTGGAGGCAGCACCACTTCCTCCGTTTACTATCTACACAGAGTGGTCACAGACTACCCAGTTGCCTCCTTCTTTGCCTCCAGGGTCAGCTCCTCACATCCCTGGAGTAACCCGACCTACCAGGGCTCTGGTGGGCAGTGTCTGGACAACCGATTTAGGTTCTATGGATGTTCAATCAGTACCTGTTGATCGGCTGAGAGAGGAGGGACTAGTGTCCAGGCCAAACTTAGCACAGTGCCTGGCACCTAGTAGGCGATTAATAAATTGGCACATAGGCGCTTAATAAACGTTTCTTGAATGAATGAATGAAAGCTGTCTTGCCTGAATCAGGCTGAAGAGGCACCTGGTTATTTATCCTCAGACAGTAACAAGGCCAAGGCTTGATGCCATCATGCTTCCATCCATTACCTAGTTTAATCCATCTTAGTCTGGTTCTTCCTCTTCTCTTCCCCTCCCTCCTCTCAGGCCGAATAGTATAATTGGGAATCAGGATTCCTAGTTTCTCAGTTCTGGTTCTAACAATATTGTCTTTGTATTCCCAACACCTAGCGCTTACTTCTGTGTTTAATAAAAAATTGTTGATTGATATCCAGAGCATCGCATCTCAGAACTCAATATATCTTCCATCACTCCTAGACTCTAGGACTGTTTAGTTCTTTGTTCTTGTATCCCCAAGGTACTGCTTAACACATAGTAGTCTATTGATAAATGATTTATAGGATAGGAAGAATTAACTGAAACATAACTAAGCAGGGTTGCATACTATACAAAGAAATCAACTAGGGACAATAAATGTTACTATATACTCTCCTTGCACTTGCCAGTACTATTCAAGGGGACCCATCATAATGTATGTTTCCATTCATTTTCCTTTTCTCCAAGCCCCTTCCTCCCTTATTTTGGACTCTGTTGGGCTCATCTGGATCCAGAGAGCTAACTACAATTTTCCTCCCTAGAGATGTCTCTTGTAGTCCCTGGAAATCCTTAAAATCCATTCTTCTGATCTAGCACTTCCAAAATGAGGAGTCAGACCTATAAGGCTATGAGAAGGCTTATTGTGGTGGAGAATATGTCTTTAATCTTCTGCCACCTCTTGTTCCCAAAGACCACCAGCTTGAAGTCATTAATGTTTTTCTTCAAGTGTGCCCAATTGCTGCTCCACGGTCCCCATGGGCTACTCTTGTAACTAGCTGCTACCCTGAGAGATCTGAGTTCAAGTTTCATTTTTGTCATTAATTAGCTGTGTGATCTTGAATAACTCAAATTATTTCTCTAGGCTTAAGGTCCTCAGCTGTAAGATGAAGGAACTGGATTAGATGATCTCTAAATTCTCTTCTAGTTCTAAAATTCTATTATTCTAAGATAATGCCTTGTAAAATAATCAAAGATAACTGATTGTTTACATGGTGCTTTGATATATAGTTATGCAGCATTTTAAAGTTTACAAAATGCTTTCCTAACTCAGTCTGCAAGGTGGGTAGTGTAATTATTATTTCCATTTTACAGATGATAAAACTACTGTTCACATTAAAGAATCACATATCTGGGGAATGATAGAATGAGGTTAAAGCTAAGACCCTCGTTATACAGGGGTGAGATCCCCAGAAGCCCAGGTAAAAATGAATCTGAAACCAAAGAAATTGGAAAGGGGAAGTTGCAGGTGTGGGAATTAGAGGTCCCTCAGAATTGAATAGGGATCAAGACAGTCACAGTACTGAGGCTTGTTTCAGATCCTTGGTACCAGGTTTCATTTGCAGGTTTAAAAAACCCAAAATGTTGATGGTATTTGACTGAAGCTAGTTTCTGCGGCAAGCCTCTTTCTGTGAAAAAAGCAGTCAATTCGGAATGAGGTGACCTGCTATTTAGTGTGATATTAGGCAAATCGCTTTACCCTGGCTGGGTTTCAGTTTCCTCATCCACAAAATGAGAAGGTTGAACTGGATCAGGGGTTCTTAAAGTGGGATCTTTGAATTGGTTTTAAAAATATATCCGCGTAATTTCAACATAATTTATGTCCCTAATTCTGTGTTTTATTTTATGCACTTAACATTTTCCACACAATGGAAAAGGCTTCACCATAAGCTTCACCACCAGACTGCACACACAAAAAGGTTATTAGAGAGATGGATCTCTAAGACCCCTTCCAGCTTTGACCCCAAGTCATAACCTTGCAGCTGGCTAGGGCTACTTGTCCTAAAGAAACCGAAAGAAGGGGTACTCCCTTTCTCCTTTCTCATCTTCTCCTACCCTTTCTAGTCCCAAGCCCGGGAATGTTTCCGGGAGAGTTAGGCGAGTGAGAGGGCGGGGCCTGAGCGGCGTCCTCGGGACTACAAATCCCACAATGCTCTGGGCGGGCCTGTGAGGGGAGGAGGGCGGGGTGGACAGGTAGGAGCGACCTCGGCGCCGCGCTCCCGGAAGTACTGGGGTGTCCGACATGGAGATGGACCAGCGGCGCGGTGAGTAGCGGGGACTGGGACCCCTACTAGCGTCATTCTCCTCACCTCGGCTGTGGCCCCTGGTTTTCACACACCTTCCCGCAAACCTCTTAATTTTTGAGGGTGTCTTTTGGGGTGGAGGAAGCTTCCCAAGGGGATCCTGGGTCTACGGCTTGGTGATGGGGGGCGGGGAGAGGATAGGGACGTACAGGTGAATTTGGGGGGTTCTAGGAAACAGAGGAGAGAAAACACCCACAGGGTGGGATTTGGGGCTTGGTGAAGGGGCAGGTGGAGTGAGTTTGAGTTCTTAAAAAAGAAAGCGAGGTTCCATAGGGTGGGACTTGGGGTTTGGGGGTGAAAGGAGTTGTGTAGAGATGAATGGAGGGGTGTTTAGGAGACATGAATTAGGGCTCAAGGGATGGGACTTAGGCTTTGGTGATGGAAGGAATTGTGTGGCGATGGGGTAGGGGGGGTGTTGCGTTAGGAGACTTGAATTTAGTCTTAGAGGATGGGATTTTGGCTTTGGTGAAGAGGGATTGTGTAGTGATGGGGTGGGGAGGAGGCGGCGGGCGTTTAGGAGGCATGAATTGAGGTCCAAGAAGGTGGACTTGGGGTTTGGGAAGTTGTGTAAATTGGGGGAGGAGTTTTAGGAGACAGGAATTGAGGTCCTAGGGGATAGGATTTGGGGTTTAGGGATGGGGGAGAAATAGTCTAGAGATCGAGTTTTGAGAATTTTTGGCGACTGGAGTTGAAATCCCAAGAAATGGGATTTGCAGTTGATGGTGTATAAAGTTAAATTTAGAGGCTTTTAGCGGACAGAGTAGAATTAGTATTTTAGTAGTGGGGGGGGCATACAGAGGTGGGTTTGGAGGCTTTAAGATGCAGAGAAGTTGAGAGCAATGAATTAGGAATTGGAGTTTGGTTGATTGTTGGAGTGTTGCATGGAATAAAGTTGGGGGTTTCAGAAGGTCAATTGGGAGACCCAAAGGTGGGATTTGGGGTTTGGTGATGAAAGGGCAGGTTTAGAAGACAGAGGCTTTAGAAGACTTTAGAAGTGTTGAGGTACCAAAGGGTAAGATTTGGAATTTAGAGATGAGCAGAGAGGTAGGTTTGGGGACATGAGGAGACAAAGGAATTAAGGAATGGGGAGGAATGTTGAGCAGGGGCTAGAATTCAAAGAATTGAGGGTTGTTGTGAAGCTGGAATTGAATGGGGAAAAGGAGACTAGTGAAATAAGAGGGTTTTCTACAGGCTAATATCTCACTGGTCTCTTTATGCCCATATAGCTCAATAGCCTGGCCTAGGCAGGTGCCATGGCCCTGATTGAGGGGGTGGGGGACGAGGTGACTGTCCTTTTTGGGGCACTCCTCTGTCTCCTGGTGCTGGGCCTGGCCTGGATCTCTACACATACCTCAGAACAAGGTGATCTGCTGCCCCAGGACTCAGGGACCCCCTCCCCAACACAGTCCAGAGAGGCTGCAGTATCCACAGTGAGCAACAGCCAGGATGCTTCAGGATCTGAGGCCCCCACACTGAGACACCGAGTACCAAACTTACAGTCAGAGCCTGGTACAGTATCCCCAGAAGCACCACCTCCCAGCTCTCAGCCAG
The DNA here is from genome assembly GCF_003287225.1 of Phascolarctos cinereus. Taxonomy (NCBI): domain Eukaryota; kingdom Metazoa; phylum Chordata; class Mammalia; order Diprotodontia; family Phascolarctidae; genus Phascolarctos; species Phascolarctos cinereus. Next base: position 91,542,381 of record NW_027555514.1, read on the forward strand.
GACCCTTGGTGCTTAGGCTGAAGTTCCTCAACGATTCTGAGCAGGTGGCTAGAGCCTGGCCCCAGGATACCATTGGATCCTTGAAAAGGTGAGTAGGGGTGGGGAGACAAAAGAGAGGGGCAGGGAAGGTGATGCTGAGAGAATGGGTTGGAATCAGATAGAGAAAGAATCTCAAACTCAACTAGAAGCAGATCCCTGCAGGGACTAATTGACTTAAAAAACCACAAATTCACATCTGTGCTGTATTCTATTTTTATTTATTTTGTCAAACACTTCCCAATTACATTTTAACCTGTTTGGAGGTTGCTAGTTTGACACCTCTGAGCCTTCCTAATTAGTAAAGGAATTGGAGTCAAGCCCAGATCTCCTAATTCTAGCTGCCTTTCTCTGAGGGAGTACCGGCTATTGGATGGAGAAAGGAAATGGGGGTGGTGGGTGGGTGGGTGGGAACTGTTGCGACAAGGCATAGGACTAGGATTGGCTGAGGCCTGCTCTCTTACCCAGGTCCCTCTCTCCTCAGGACCCAGTTTCCAGGCCAGGAACACCAAGTTCGACTCATCTACCAAGGGCAGCTTCTAGGAGACGATGCCCAGACACTGGGCTCACTTCACCTACCCCCCAACTGCGTTCTCCACTGCCACGTGGCCGCCAGAGCAGGTCCGCAACACCTCGGCTGCCCACCGGGGTCAGAGACCGGCCCCTCGGGGTTGGGAGTGGGCAATCTGCTGCTCCCTCTGCTGCTTCTCATGCTGACGCTGCTTTGGTACTGCCAGATCCAGTACCGACCCTTCTTTCCCCCAACCGCCACCCTGGGCCTGGCCGGCCTCACCCTGCTGGTCAGTCTCCTGGCCTTCGCAATGTACCGCCGCTAGTGCCTGCCCGAGCCCAGGGCCAAAGCCATCCTGGATCCCATTCTCCACGGCACAGCAGGAGCTGCTGTCTCCCCAGGCCCGCAGCTCGGCCATGCCTCTTTCCCCTGCCCTGGAGCCCGGCTCTGCAGAGAGAGCTACGGGGACCCTCGGACCCCTCCCCGTGTGACCAGCGCTGCTCCCGGCTGGCTCCCGGGACCGCAGGTGCCCATCCCCCACTGAGAGCGGCAGCTTCCCAACCGGGCAGCTGTTGTCCCTGCTTGGGGGTGCAGGGCATGCCCAAGCCTTTGGGACCCCCGAACGCCCAGCCTGCCCATGCGCCGTGAGAGTTGCCAATGACCCCCAGAGTGGCTGTGCTGCAGCCGGCCCAGGCTCGCAGGACAGGACCGTGCAGCCGCTCTGGTTCTTTGCATAGACTTATATTAAACAAAAATGTGAATTCCCAGCGCTGCCGGGTGTGTGTGAGTGAATGTACGAGGGTGAAGGGCCTGGGGATGGGGAAGCCCGGCTCCGAGGATCCCTGTGGCCCCACACGGCCCGGACCGGGGAGGGGCCTGCACGGGTGTCCCTGTGCCAACTTTGAGCAGCTGTGTCCCCGGGGGCGGGTCAATGGACCCCGGGGCCTATTCTTACACCCCGGAGGGAGCGTAAGACTAGTTTCACTACCTACCTCACAGGGCTGTTGTGAGGGGCGCGCTATATTAAAAAAACCCTGTTATTCTGTAGTTCGGACTTGGTCTTTGGGCAGACTCGGCAATAGGGGGCGGGGCAGCGCAGCAGGAGAGAGCAAGGTCGGCTCGAGCCCTTCCCCCCCCTTCCTCCCGCGCGCCGCTGGTGAGGCGCCTTCGGGTGCAGCGCCAGCAGCCCTGGGCTCGCAGGGGTAGACGGCAGCCACGTCCTGGAGAGGTTGGGGACCTGCTGCGATTGGTGGTGGGAGCAGCGGCCGAAAGGCTGCCGGGAAGATGGCGGACTCGGAGGCATCTGGCCTATGACAGCCCGGCGCTGGGCAAGGGGCGGACCCAGACGCCAGAGCCCGAGAACGGCTCTGCTCCCCGCAGTGCCCAGGGAAGCCTGGGACACAAGGAAGCCGAAGGCTGAGGCATCCCTTCCCTCCCCCATTCCCGTCTACATCCGTCCCTCTCCCTCGAGAAGGGCGTAGGGAGGGGAGGGGGTGGCGCGGAGGGAAGCGCGATTTCAGCGCTGGGACCCTCTGGGAGCGTGGGAGAACTCCCGGGGCACCAGGACCCGGGATCGGATCCCAGCTCTGCTAATTCGTGCCTGGGAACCTTGGGCTAATTACCTCACCACTCCAGGCTTCAATTTCCACCTGGGTTCCTGCCAGCTGTAAGTCAGGGCCCGAATGTTCTGTTATAAACGTAGATTAACAGAGGAGAGGGTAGAGAAACAGTGTGGGATAGTACAAAAAACAGTGGTTTGGCAAAGTGGGTTCAAATCCTAGCTGTTAATTTGCTTCTCTTAACTTATGTCAAGTCAGTCAGTTTTCACTTCACTCCTCTGTAAAGCAAGGGAACAGAACTAGGTCATCTTTAAGGCCTCTTCAGTCTTTAGTGCCACAAGCTTGTGGCAGGGCCAGACTCCCTCCATCTCTGAGGCCGTTTTCTCATCTGGTGGATTGCCTCCACCTCATTTAGACCAGATGGACCCTTCTATGAGCCTGTGATAGAGTTTCTAACATTATCTGTTCTGCCTATTCTAGAGGGTTGCTGGAAGGTTCAAATGAGTTTATAGAGTTTGAAGTGTTCTGCAAGTTGTAGTGATAAAATGCTTTCGAATTTTGGAGGTTACTTTCACATACCCATTAACTCAGTTTAAACTTAGAACAAAGGTTCCAAACTAAAAACATTGAGATGGCATTTGCCGGAAGTCACACAATTAAATCCCTGGGCTGGGATATCCTCACTCACTACTGCCTACCTAGGTTTCCCAGGTGACTGACTTCTGGTGCAAGCCGTAGATCAGCAGTAGGTCTACTACTTTCTAAAGTAAATCCCTTCCAAGAATCATCCCCTTGATTGGGGTAAGTCTGGGAGCTCCGAACTTCCAATAGCATCAGGTCTGGCACCTGGTACCAGTACTTAATAATGTAACAGAGATAGCAGAGGAGACCAAATATGGTACTAGCTAGGCCAGACTAATCAAATATGGGGCAGCCCATCCTTTGGTGTTGTGCTCTGTCCTGGGGAGCACCCTGTGACAAATTCTTAACCACAAAGGCAAGCCCTTCCACCTCATCTCTTGGGCAAACCTTATTCCAACCACCCTCAGACCTTGACACAGTTCCTGGATTATGCCTAATCTGGTCCCATCCCACCTCTTCTAACTCCTCATCCCCATTATTAACCCTTTGCTCCAGCCAGGCTGACCTGTGCACCAAACATGCTATATTCATTCCCACCTCACTACCTCAGTTCATATGCTCTGACATTCTTCTGCCTACAGAGATCATCCCTATTCTTCCAAGCCCATATTAACTCCTGTTTCTTATGCGAAACCTTCAGTTATCTCCAACCGCAATGATCTAGCCCTCTGAATTCCTAGCACTTTTCTCCATTTAAACTCCTTTGAATAAACTCCTTTGGCTCTTAGTCACTGCCTTGTGAACTCGGGTTGTCTTATGTTGGGTTTTTTTGCTTATCTTCCCACAGGATATTGAATCACCCTCAGTAGTATGCAGAAAGTGGACAAACAAATGAATAACCATTTTCCTACCTCAGCCACAACTGGGTAGTACAGAAGCCCCTAGGGCAGATGAATTATCTATCTGGGGACCAGCAGTTTATGTGATTCTGGGAGGTGAGGATTACGTCTCCTATCACTACCCTCTTCCTCCTCCTTTCACTGTTAGCTTTGCTATCTTCCCCAGGGATCCTACATATTATATTTTGCCCAGCTTTAAGTCAGGATGCTTACTTCTCGTGACCACAGGGAAAAAAAGGCCAGGGGCTGGTGCGCACATAGCAGTAAGTTATAATTTCCTGGTGTCTTGGCCATGTTCCCATTCCAATTTGCCCACAGGCCTTGAGAAGGCAATAACACCTGTCCCTGCTTACGATCCATATGCACATGATCTCAGGATACCAGGGTCCTCACTCCCTAAAAATATCAAGTGCGTATCTTTCTCTAGCAGACCATGCTAGGAAAAGTCCAGTTGGGCAAGGGGAAGCTGACTTTTAATCAAGCAAGATAAGGGAGCAGAAAGGGGAGATGTTTGGAATTAGATAGCTACCAGTCCTTATAATGCTATATCAAAAGGCAGAAGTTCCAAATTTGTTTAGGCCTGCCATATTTTATTCTATCAGACATCAGATTTTTATGCCTAGAAAGAACCTGTAGTCCAACCTTTTTACTTAACATAAGAGGAAAGAGGCTCAGACGTTAAATGATTTGCCTAAGCTTACATGGTCGGTTATTGGCAAAGCCAATACTTGAAGCTACGTCTCTTGAATCCAAGGTTCTTTCCACTCAGTATACTTCTTCCCCTTTTCCATACTCATAAGGAAACAGTGGTTCAAAGTCATGAGCAGCAGCCGACAGAAAGGAGATCCTGACAAGATTATGATGGTGCCACCAGGCTATACTGAACAGGCAAAGGAATTCTTAGGCACTGGGCTGGGTACAGGGATCCAGGGATAAGAAGCAGGTTTTGCTTTTTTAGGTATGGTGTCTGAGGAACAAAAGCAATACTCATGGTGTATGGGGAGCATGGTGGGGATTCTCTGTCCCAGGGATAACGTTTTCTACATATCCCCTTTTTGCCTATAAAACATTTCACCAAATCCCTCATACTCCTGTCTAAACAACCAGGTGTACAATGCTTAAAACAAGGAACCTCAACCTCCTTCTGTCCCCTTCTCTAACAGCTGTCCAGCTGTGGACATGGAGTCACCGCAAAGGCTGCCTTTGGTCCATGAAGTAGGACACTCCTGCTCTGGAGTGTGGAATCACCTACCACTCGCGGAGAGTGAATAAGGTACCATTTCTCTGTGTTTTAGTTTTTCATTAAAGTCTTTCCTAGTCATATCTATGATTTCTGGGAGCCTGTCCTCTCTTCATTCATTCTTCCCCTTTCCCCAGTGAAGTATGGAGCCAGGAGAACTGGGGGGGTGGGGTGGGGTAGGGGCACAGCATTTTACTGCCAGGGGAGGACTTTAAATTATTCACTTAAATAAAAATGAGGGGAGGATGGAGGAGGACCCCTCCCCTCTACCAAGGCCCCCAATCCCTCTGTCCATCTGTCCTTCAGTCTTGTCCCTCTGTCCAACACCCTACACCGGCATGGGCATTTCGTTATACTCATCCACGCCCTCCCGCTCATCGAACACTGGCTCCGCTTCATTAGCATCCAGCTGTGGAAAAGGGAAATCAAAGTCAGGGGAAGGAAAGAATGTTTCAAAGTAGACATTTTCCCATAATTCAGTTGTAAAGGGACACGGGAAGTACAAAGGTAGTCTTGTGGAAGGGTGAAGAAAATTAGGGACTGAGGCTGGGGAGCGGGCCTTACGCATTTCATCTCTCGCTCTGTGAAGATTCGTGTGAGCAGTACCATACGGAGCGGCACTGTGAGGATAAGGATGAAAGGGAAGGCAAGAGAGGCAGCTGTGGACATGACAGCCCAGAGGAGGGCCAGGCACAGGAGCTGCAAGGCTGTGAACAAGTGCATCCGAAGGGTCCGAACCTGCAGAGAACGAGAGAAGGGTGAGCAGACAGAGAACCTAAGTCTCTCTGTACTCAGAGATCAACTCTCCTACTCATCTGCTAGGGTGCCTGATGAGCCATCACCACTGGAGAACCAAAGCTTGATAGTGACTTGATATCAGCTGATAAGAGCTAATAAGGAGAACAGGCAAGAGACTGACTTTTTACTGTGACATGAGGATGGTGGAGGAGTGGCTGGAAGAGCCTAGACAAAAAAGAAATTAGGTGGAAATGGGGCCAGGAGGAAGGAGAGGGGGCCCACCTTCTTGACATAGGTGACATCAGGGTGGTGCTTGGGTGGCATAAGCAGCAAATGTAGCCGTTCATAGAACTGGATGCCATTTAGGGAGGTCACACCCATATACAAGAAGATCCCAAAGAGCACAGCCAAGGGGATCTGACGCAGCAGGTCCCCAATCACCAGGGAAAGGCCTTTAGGGGGAGAAAGGAGAACATATAGGAAGGGCTCACAACAGCCCCCCACACCCCGGGAAGGTGCCGAGTCTCAAGCCTAACGTCTAAAGCCACAAAAGGTGAAACATACCTACGAGCACAGCCACTAGTAGCCCCGTCACCCTCTGCTCCTTGACTTCCTGGATCTTAGGCTTGTCCCCTGGTGCCACAGCTTTGCTCATGACAGTAAGTGCGTTAGCATGTGTGACGGAGCGGACGGTAGCAGCAGCCAGCCAGGGCAGGCCAAAGAGGGCACAGAGACCTCCCATGCCCACAATCAGCAGCAGGTCCAGGTGAAAGCCAGAGCCTTTCTGCAGCATGCGCTCCTTCTTGGAGATGATTAGCCTAGAGGAATGGGAAGAGAAGGAGGGTCACTTACTACTTACTGTCCCTTACGTATGATAAGAGAGCTGGGTCCTTAATCCTAGCTACCTGGCATCTCTTCATCTTTCATTCCACCCATCTAATCACCTACCCAGGCTCATTCTTCCTTCAAGATGTCTCAAAAGCCTGTTCCTTTCAGTTTTTAATATGAACATCCTCTTAGTCCAGGGTACTTCCAGGCAGGCCTAGATTACCATAGCAGTCTCCTAGGTGATTTCCCTGCTCCATTCTCTTTGTTCATCCAATCTGTCCTGCACAATGCTGCCCTTAGCAGTGTAAACCCGGAAAAGTCATTTATCTTATGTGTCAGAATTTCCTCACCTGTAAAATGGAGGACAAGGGTTGGACTGGATTGCTTCTAAAGTTCTTTTTAGTTGCTTCCTTGACATTTTTGACAGAATGTCACAACCTCCACACCAAAACCTTCAGTGATTCCCAGTCGATCAAGTTCAAAGTCACTGGTCTGATAATTAGGGCTTCCATAATTTGGCTTCAACCTAACTGTTGAACCTTGTCTGCTAACTTCTACGGACTCTGCTCCACTCAGACCTGTATCTGATTACTCAGGTACATCTCCCATAGGAATCCCCCAAATTCAGACTCACGTTGTGATCTGAGTCTCCATGAAGATGAGGATGAAGACGAGGACGGCGGGCAGAAAGCTGGCAATCATCATCCAAACAGGAAAGTCCCCGTTTTTGCCCAGAGGATGGATTATCCAGCCCCGTTTCTCAGGGGCTGTCACTGAGAACCCACTGGGCACGCTCAGCTTCTGCAAAGGCAGAGGTTAAGGGCCATGAGGACTTCGGAAGAGACTGACAAATATCAGCAGTCGGATGTGCTCAAAGATAAGTGAGCACAAAGCAGAAATGGAGTGTGGAGGCCCCAGGGCAAGGGGAACTACAGGGTCAAGACCTCAGAGACTGAAGAAACGACTGTCAATCTCCAGACACTTTCAGTGGCAAGTTTGGATGTGGGCGTGCATGTGTCCATCCATCCCCCCTCTCACCTGGGTGTAGGTGTCTTCAACACTATAATCCACCAGCACCATGATGAGAATTGCAATGGGAACCCCAAAGTCTCCGATCACTCTTCTGATCTGGATGGAGAAGAAGAGTGGAGGCTCAGAAAACAAAAACAAAGAAGTCTTCTCCACTTAATGGAGGCAATCTTGGGAGATGAGAATATTAAGTTCCTGGACTTTACCCACCACATCCCAACCTACAGAGCCACATACCCTCCCAGGGAAGAATCTGCTGTTCTTGAACTTTCGAAGGAAGAAGGCAACGAAAAAGGTCCCAGCCATGAGCACTAGGGACAGTAGAGCTGTATTGGGCTGACCCTTCAGTCTCCGTGCCTCCTTCTCACTGGGTGCACTCCCATTTCTCAGCACCACCATTCCTTCCGTCCATGTTTTATTCTCGACCTCTACTGGCTGAGAGCCATTGGGGACAATGCAACCATGGAGTGGGTGTTCCTGGAAGATCTGGAAAGATGGAAGGAGGAAAAAACTTGAATCAAACCACCCTATAGTTGTTTACTGAATACCTGTACCTTTTCCTACCCTCCAGGACAGTTTGATTAGGGGAGATAACACACACTGTACAAACAGAAAGTAGAGGACAGATTATGATCAACACATGAATGAGGAAAGCCAATTAAGAGCTATTGAAGGTCAAGAAGGGGAGTGATGAGTATGAATCAAAGTTGTTCAAAGACTTCATGGAAGAAATGGGACTTAATAGATTTTAGATTTTTTTAGATTTTACTAGATTTAGGAAGCTAGAGTTAAGGGAACTTAGGGGTACTACAGATAACATAGTTCTTCTCACAGACAGTATACTGACTAGTAGGAAAACTAAGATATGCACCCAAACTATGATACAAAAGAGAAAATTTTGAGTGCATAAAAGACATATAAAGTATTGCGGAAAAAAATTAAGAAGGACATTATTTTTGGCTGGGGCAGGAAGCTAAAATCAGAAGTTTTATGAAAATGACATTTGAGCGGGGCCCTGAAGGACAGGTAGAACTGAAGAAAGGAAAAAGGAAAACTTCCAAATAAGGGATCTGGTGGGTTTAAGGTCTCTGGGGCTACCCTTTAGGTCTGCCAAAAATCAACCTTGCTCTTTCCTCCAACTTCTGAATCTCTCACCTCTTTGTTTTTCTGTTAAGTCTACCCTGCCAAACAATCAACCCCCAGGATCACCCCCACCATCTACTCCTAACTGTGCCAACATGGTCCACTAGGAATTCAGGCTGTCTGAAGAGGCTCTTGATGATGCACGGCCACTCCAAATCAGTTATCTTTTAACGACTTCTCTTCCCATTAACCACAGCCACTCAAAACTTCCACACTCTTCAAATCCAGATGACATGTCCTACCCACTGTTTTGTAGCAGAAATCATTGAGGCTATCTACTAAATCATTCTTTTTGACCTCTGCAACATCTTACTCCATTAAACATTCCTTACTTCTTAATATTATCTCTCTTTCCCTGGCTTCCATGACAATGAATTCTCCTGCTTCTGCCTACTTGCTCTTTTGTCCTCAAATTCCCATTCTCTAAATGCACATCTATGCCCAGGCTTTCTCCCCATCCCTCTTCTCTCTTTACACCATCATTAACTATGCATTATCCTGCCTTTAAACTACCTCTGTACTAATGCCTTCCAAATCTGTCTACAACCCCTATTTCTTCTCTAAGCTCCAACACTTTATTTCCAGTTACCTGTATCTTCACCTCACCATTACCTCAAACTCAAAATCTCCAAAACTGAACTCATTCTTGTACCACCCATCATCCTAGTCTCCCAGGTTCTTCTTCCCTCACTCTTCTCCCTACACACAACTAATTACCAAGTATGCTTGACTGCATTTTCACCACCCAAGTTCAAGTCCTCCTTACCCATTGTCTAAACTATTTATCAGAACCTTGTAACTTGTCTGACACCAGTGTCTCTGGTCTCTCATTCACCCTTCACATGTGCCAATGTAATGCACAGCCCTATTTCACTACCTTGCTTAAAAACCTTTAGTGGCTCCCTGGTAATAAAATCCAGACTCTCTTGGCCTGCCATCTTGGCTCCAGCCTATCTTTCCGGCCTTACTAGATACCATGCCCTTTGACAGATGTTGCATCCATCCTTTCCATGTATTCATGCAGGGCAGTACAGGACCACCTTCCAGAGATTGGCGGACCAAGACACATAGGGGGTAGGTAGATCTCCATGGGGAGCCAGCCCCTTCCCACTAACTGAACCTGAAAGAAATCTCCACTGAAAAAGGGAGCTGCTCACCTTGATCAGCTTGAAGAAGGTCTCATAGATGAAAATGAGGGAGATGAGGAAGGCAAAGATTTCCTGGGTGAACCGGGAGACGAAGCGGACAAGGAAGCTGCCCTCTAGTGCCACCATCAGCAGAGCCAGGAGTACCAGCCAAAACCCAATCCACACTCGGCCCACAAGGTACTCCAGGCCATTGGAGCTGCAGAACTGGGCAAGGGAGAAGGGCAGAGGCTGTAGCTCAAGTCAAAGTTGAGGGAGCTCTTCTCGGTCCCTGTGACATAGGTGCCAGCCTCATTCCCAGTATTTTGCAGATTAGGAAACTGAGGCTCAGAGACAGTAAGTGACTTGCCCAGGGTCACACAGCTTTAAGGGTCTGAGGCAGAATTCCAATCTAGGTCTTTTTCATTCCAAGTCCAGTCTTCATATCCATTATGTCACAGAAAGCAGGCAAGTAATCAGTGCCTCATAGTGCGCCTCTAAGCCCTGTTTCTACATACTCCTGCTACCACCCTTGATAGGCTATAATCAGCCTTACCGAGAAGAATGCTTCCTCAAAGACCAGCAGGGGCCCAGAAAAGCCAATGATGAGCAAGGGCTGGGCCCCCAGCAGGCAGAAGATCACACCCTGGAGAGCTGTGGCCATGATCAGCTCAGATACTCCAATGAGATCCTCTGTCTTTTCTCCTGAGATGGAAAGAGATGCAAGTGCTAAGGATCTAAGGATGCCTTCCATATCCCCATCATGATTAAGGTCTAGGGATTCTACTTTCTTAATCCCTTCTGTCACCACTGCCCTCAATCTCCGACTTACCAAGTAACCCCCCAAAAGTGATGGCAGGGGACAGGGCAGCAAAGTAGATGAAGATGACAGCTGCCAAACATTGAGGGTCCAGTGCATCTCGGAAGTCACTCAGGTAGTGAGGATAACGGCGCCGCACATCCCGGATCAGTCCTCCAAAGGGCCGGCCCGTACGCCGAAGAGGATCATCATCATCTGCTCCTCCTGATGCTTCCACCATCTGTAAGAGTGCTGCAGTCCCGGCCTCCATCAGGGACAACCTCCCTTCTACCTGAATCCCCCAGACTCCTCCTGGTCACCCACAAATTCCCTATTCTCATGCAGAAACTTTTAAACTCTAAAGAGCCTAACCTGCTCCCTAAGAAGGCACCTTTCCCCCCAATATCCCTGCCCACCATGTCTTCTAGAATCTAGGGATTCCCTTTCTGAAACATATCACCAAATGTCTGTATTAGAACTCTGCCCTTCCCTAAATCCACACTTTAGTCATATCCTTACTTTTCAGAAACATTCCCCATCTTGGCCACAACCTTATACTCACTCTAAAACTGCCCAGACCCTTGTGTACCCACCCAGTCATTTCTCCCATCTCCCCTCCCAGCCTGGCCCCGTACCCTTGTCCTGAGGGGATTTGGGCTCCAGCCCAGCACCCATGGGCAACAGCCGCCCCTGCTCCTCACGCTTCTTGAGCATCTGTCGCTGGAAGTGAGCAACTGATCGGAGGAGCTCCTCGCCCTGCACCTCTGACGGTGGCAGCACCACGCTGCAGTCCAAGAAGGCATTAATGGCAGTCAGCAGGTCTTCCCTCTCATCTGCAAGGTAGGCCGCCTCATGGAATTGCTGCCGGACAAGGGGAAGGGATGGGCACAGAGTGAAAACCACAGTATCAATACTCCACCGGACATTTATTAGACAGCTGCTGCGTATGGAGCTCAGTTAGGCATGAGGGCAGGACTGAAGAACCCTTCTAATGAAATCATTCAGTGGGCACAAGGGGGAAAGGAAAAAGCCAACCTTGCTGGACTGTCAGCTCCTTGAACACAGTGTTTATGTTCCTGGTGTTTTGAACATATGTATCAGTTAAATGAATGCATCCTCTTGGGGTCAGAGGTTGACCTGTAAAGGCTGTATTGTGGGGGGCAAGGGGAGGATGGGGTAGGCTGACCTTGTCTGACATGAGGGTGGAAATAGAGCGGCCAATCTCGTGGTAGTCCATGTTGGCACTGCTTGGACCCAGCAGCAAGAAAAGGAAGCGCACAGGCACAGGCACCTCGAGTACAGCGTCCAGCTCAGCTGCCTCCCGCAGCCTCACAAAGGCCATGGTGGGACGGGACAGGAACTCTACGCAGCCTGAGGAGAAAGAAGGGGGATCAGGGGTGGTAAGGATCAGTCATGTGGATCATGGATTTGAAGGAGGCAGGCCAAGTTCTCCCATTAGTGTGGGGGGATGGGAGGGGCAAGGCAGGACACTTAGCACATAGGGAAGAACATGAGAAATAAGTCCCCAGGACAATTCCTCAGTCCACGGGGCAGACAAAATTATGACACTAATAAAGTACACCAATTTACAGAGAAGTAGGACTACATGCTTTATCACTCTTATTTTACAAATGAGGAAAATGATGTTCAGAGAGATGAAGTAGTTAGCTAAGCTCATGGGAGGCCCAGCATTCAGTGTGTACGATTATCTAGGGTGGGGAAGACATAAAGTGGGGGCTGGGAAAGGAAGTCTATGAGGATGAGTGGCAAAAGAGAAGGAAGAGAAGCTCAAGGCAGAAGCCTGAGGAAGGATGTGTCTGCCTGGGATGAGAAGTGAAAGGGGGTGATCCAAAAAAAGGGAGGAAAAGACCTATTTGTACAAGGGTATTTATAGCAGCTCTTTTGTGGTAGCTAAGAATTGGAAACCCAGATGATGTATTGGAGAATGGCTGAACAAGTTGTGATTGTAATGGAATACTACTGTGCTATAAGAAATGACAAGCGGGATGATTTCAGAAAAACCTAGAAAGATTTACATGAACTGATGCAGAATGAAGTGAGCAGAACCAAGATAACATTGTATACAGTGACAGCAATACTGGACAATGAACAACTGTGAATAACTTAGCTGTTCTCATCAATACAGTAATCTAAGACAGTCCCAAAGGACTCATGAGGAAAAATGCTGTCTGCCTCTAGAGAAAGAACTGATGGAGTCTGAATACAGACCAAAGCATACTATTTTTCACTTTTTTTTTTTTTGGTTTGAATTTTCTTCCACAAAATGACTAATACAGAAATATGTTTTACATGATTGCACATGTATCAGATTGCTTACCATCTCAGGGAGGATGAATTTGGAACACAAAATTGTTTTTCACATATAATTAGGGGAAAATATTATAAGAAAAAGTGAAAGTGAGAGTACTGTGTCAGTATTCAGAAGCATAGATAGGAACCAGAAACGGTATCCACTATAAGAAGGGCACAGAAGTTACCAGAAGGAGAAGCAGGTGCAGAAGGGGGAAACCCCAACTAGCCTATTCCTCAAACCATCTATTCTACCTAAAATCACATCCCCCTGTTACCCACCCTTCCCAACCAAGCTTGAACCCCTCATACCCACGAGCACCACAGTGGCCTCTGCATTCTCAGGAATTTTTTCCAGCAGCTTCAACTCATGCTTGGACTTGGATCGAGTAATGCCAGCAGGGGGAGCAGCAGGGGGCAGCTCCCGCTGGGGTGGAAGAAGAAAGAGAGGGACAGCTTAGCCTATCTACCTTAGCCTATCATTGTCCTTCCCCTCTATCTTAAGAAAAAAACATTCGCATGACTGTGAAGTAAGCAGATGTATAGCTGTCCCTGTTTGATGGATGAGAAGTAGTTGTTGCTATTATTAATAACTAAAATAATTACCAGTTATTCTCACTGATACAGTTTCAAGGTTTATAAATCAATTCTCACAACAATCCTGCAAGATGAATAATGTATTATTACCTCCATTTAACAGATAAGGAAACTGATAACAAGATTAAATGACTCATCCAAAGTCACACATCTATGAGGAGACACAGCTGGGACCAGACAGCTCTGTGGCTCAGTGGATAAAGCACTGCTGTTGTCAGTTCAGAAAGTCTGAATTCAAACGTTTACAAGATGTGTGATAATGGACAAGTCATTTAACCTTTCTGTGCCTCTGCACCTCAACGAGGAAATGCAGATAATCCACCACATTCTTCATAGGGTTGAGAATCAAATGAGGTTGACACATGTAAAGTGCTCAGCTAATGCGAAAGTGCTCTATAGAGGCTAGCTATTATTGTTATTCTTTTTTTTTTAAGGCAATTGGGGTTAAGTGACTTGCCCAGGGTCACACAGCTAGTAAGTGTCAAGTGTTTGGTCTGAGGTGGGATTTGAACTCAGGTCCTCTTGACTTCAGGGCTGGTGCTCCATCCACTGAGCCACCTAGCTGCCCCTATTATTGCTATTCTAACACAGGTCTCCCAACTCCTTCCCTCTTCCCTCCTCCTTTTCCTCTCAATGACAACTCAGTCTTCCAGGACTTTCCTTACCTCTTTCTCTACCTCCAGGCGGGTCTCAGGGACTCCTCCAATCAGAGGCTCAGTGACGTGGGGGTCACTCTCAGCCCCCTGGACATGGTGATGCCCAAGCAGGGACCCCAGGGAACCAGCAGAAATGTTCCGGGGAAAGGAGAAATCTTTCTCATCACTTGGATGGCTGATAGAGAAAGAAGTAAAGAGATAAGGAAACCTAGGAGGTGGTGGGTGTGGAAGGACGAAGGGGGAGAGAGAGGGGAGAATTCTCGGCAAGGATGACTACACAGAAGGGCACATTTTCTGTACAGTGTGGGGATCAGTAGCATGTCTCAATAATGTACACTGGTAAGAGGAATGGATTTTTCTGGGGTGGGAACAGGAATCAGAAGGAACCTCAATGGAAAAGGGGTAGAGAAAGGAGTACCTTTATGACTTGGGGGCAGGAGAGAGTTTTATCTCAGAACTGCTTACCTGTGTTTCAGCAGCAGGGCCCGAAGCACATTTGCTCGGTCCTCAGCCTTGATCTGGTCAGAGATGACCATTTGTTCTACCACCTGGTGTGCCACCCCTGGCAGTGTCTGCTGATCCAGATCTAGGAGAACAGCCCCTGCAAAAGGGAAGATGGGGAGAAGGGAAATGTAATAACACACTCTTCAAGTTGGGTGGCCAAGGAGATGTGAGAACAAGAGGGTTAGGCTGGCTGAGAGTAGAGGCTGGAGCACCTGAAACTGTGGGGCCTGGGACAAAAGTTCCAAAGGTGTGACCTACTACTGAGGTCAGGGGACAAAAAGGAGAAGGGAAGTAGTCTCAAAGTTAGCAAAACAGATAATATATTTTACTGAAAAGTCTTTGGGCTAGGAAGCCGGAGATTCAGGTTCTAGGCCCAGCTCTACCACTTGACTGTGTGTGTGACTTAAACCTTGCCGGACTTTAGTTACCTTACTTATGAAGTAAACTCATACCACCTAAGCCTAAGAGTCGTTGTGAAAACTGCCCAAGAAAGTAGGATAGAATCTCGGTGTTGCAAAGGACCTTCATCAAAGGTCATTTTATTCAGCCTAACTTCAGCAGGAATCTCCACTGTGAGATTCAGCCTGGGGAGCTCACTACTTGGTGAGGCAACCCAGTGCGTCCCTATGTCTACATATTAGTTCTAGTTCTGCCCTCCAGAACTATCCAGAATAAGCCTAGGCATTATATACAACAGGTGCTCAGATATTTTAAGATAGCTTTTACATATCAGTTTTCCAGGTAACACATTCTCCAGTTCCCCATAATTGATTCTTATATGTCTGCTTCCAGAACTGGTCCTGGGCATATAATTTCAGAAGATTTGAGTGTCTTAAAAGTTAAAAAAAAAAAAGAAACATAAATGCAAAGACTTATCATCCCCTTGACTGAATACAATAGGACCAGACACAATCTAGCATCACCTCAGAAACAACACTCTTGGTGTCGTTCAGGAATACAAAGCTTCACAGATGGCACTCACCTAGCAACCTCCCCTATGCACATCCTAGTTAGCTAGGAATCACAAGCAGACAAAAGAAAGTCCTCAGAGAGATCAAAAACGTCTCAGAGCCCCTCTGCTAAAACTTACTGTACTAAAAGGAAAGCCCTCCGGCCTTCACCATGAGCCTTCTTTTTTTGGTCATTTTTCTCTATGTTGCCATCATGTAGCTTGTTCTGCTAGTTCCTCATTTCTCTCGCTCAGTTCACAGAAGTCCCCCCAGTTTTCTCTGAAATTGTCCATTTAATTTCTCAAGATACAATAATATTCCATTGCATTCATGTATCACAATTTCTTTAGTTATTCTCTGATAGGAAGACATCCCCTTAGTTTCCAACTTTTGGGTCCCACAAAAAGAGCTGCTTTAAATAGAACTAAGTCCTTTCCTTTGATTTCTTTGGGAGTATAGACCTAATAGTAATTTAGCTGGGTCAAAGGGTATGCAGAGCATAGTACATTTTGGGGCCTAATTCCAAACTGCTTTCTAGAATAGAAAGACCAATTTTCCAGACCAATTCACAACTCTACCAACAGTATATTAGTGTACTTGCTTTCTTAAAACCCCTCAAATGTATTGTTTTCTTTGTCATCATTGCCAGTCTGATGTGCATAAGGTGGAACCTCAAGTTTAATTTGTATTTTTCTAATTATTAGATGAGTAAAATTATTTTCATATAATTGTTGACACCTAGGATTTCTTTTTTCAAATATGCCTGTTTATACCATGGGACCATTTATCTATTGAGAGAATGGCTTTGTCTTACAAATTTGAATCAGTTCTTTATAAATCTCGGATATGAGACCTTTGTCAAAGATATCTGCTGCAAAGATTTCTTTCCCCAGTTTCCTGTTCTCTTCTAAATTTAACTCCATTTTATTTTGCTCCTGCCAAAACTTTTAAATTTTATAAAATCAAAATTATTCATGTTGTCATGAGATCTTCTCTATTATCTGTTTAGTCATAAATTCTTCCCTGTCTATAGATCTGAAAGATAATTTTTCTTGTTCCTCTAATTTATGATGTGACCTTTTATATTTAGGTCATACAGCCATCTATTTGAGTTTATCATGGTGTCTGGAGTGAGGTGTTGATCTAAGCCTAATTTCTGCCAGACTGTTCTAGTGAGAAATTCCTCTACTAACTGGGTTGGATTTATCAAACACCATTCTACTATTTGTTTACTTCTATTTTATTCCACTGATCAGCTTTTTTAAAAATCAGTACCACTTTGTTTCAATGATGACTGCTTTGAAGTAGCATGAGACCCCTTCCTTCTCACTGTAGATTCTTTACCTTTTGATGCTCCATGGGTTTTTTTTTTCTAGCTCTGTAAAATACTCTTTTGGCCATTTTATTGCTATAGCACTGAAGGGAGATTAGATTTTATTATAATTTTTATTATATTGGCTTGATCTACTCATCAGTAACTAATGTTTCTCAAATCATTTAGGTCTTTATTTCCAGAGTGTTTTGTAGTTAGATTCACATAGTTCCTTCTAGTCTTTGTAGATATATTCCCAAAGATTTTATTGTTTCTATAGTTATTCTAAATGGAACTTTTTCCCCCAGTTCTTTCTGCTGGGTTTTGCTGGTAATCTAGAGGAATACTGATTATTTATGTAGATTTATTTGTATCCTGCACCTTTTCCAAGGTTACCTTCTCAATTTTTTAGTTGACTCTGTAGGGTTCTCTTATCTGTTTAATTTGTATCAGTCTGAACAGGCTTAGTTACCTGCTTTCCAAGCAAATTAGACACAGCAAATTAGAAAGTGGGCCCACTGGCAGAGGCAAAGACAGCCAACAGCCAAAAAGTCCAGGAGCCTGGAGCCATTTTGTATACAGTAGGGCTAAGCAGTCCTAGATTATAACATTGAATTACAACAAATGTTCATAATTATGATTTATGAAGAAAATGTTAAATTATGCTTGGTATCCTCCATTTAAGAAGGCAGGGGAGGATGTACTCCAGTTTAGAAAAAATCTCCATTAAAATGGTTAAATACAGTCTTGTTGCTTAAAGCATTAAAACTTCATTTATCTAGAAACTTCACTGATGTAGAACGGCCTGTTCCATGACAGCATCTGTCAGATAAGTGAGGTGTTACTGTATCATTAGTATTCCCTACCCAGAACCAAACAAATAGGAATGCATGAAAAACAGAAAAATCTACAGATGGATTTGCTGACGTCACAATACACGCCATCACCACACAACAGAGATGTCCCGTGCTACCCTGGCATACGCATTATATCACCAAAAGAGAGGTGCTTGTTGCCTTTTGGGGGGGGGCAGGGAATGCACAAAGTACAAAGATTGGAAGGGAAGGATGGGATCATGGCTAGTCAGTGAAAACTGGGCCAGACATACCATACCCCACCTATGAGACTGAAGCTCGAAAAATTGTGAAGGCTGGGAAGGCAAGTAAATAGGGTTACCATGAGCCAGGGTTCTACGAAGTTCTAGCAGGCTTCGGAAAGAAAGTGAGGCTACATGGGGCTTTCCCCATCTGTCGGTCTCCTCCTCCACATCTTCCTCAAACTTGATCCAGCGTGCCGTCTCCCTCCACTGAGGCTCCTGATTTTTGTCCAGCAGGAGCTCATTCAGCTCCACAAATACCTGGGAGGGTGAAGAGGTTTTGGGATCTAGCAAGTGATAATGGTGAGGCGATTTTGTGTACTGAACTTATTGGGGGATGGGGGTGGGAATCATCAGATGGCGGGTTGAGGGGCCCGCTGGTCCTGTCTACCTTTATGTTGAGGGTGGGATATGGTACAGTGGAAAGAAAAGTAGGTTGGGGGGAGCAGCTAGGTGGCGTAACAGATAGAGCACTGGCCAGGAAGTCAGAAGGACCTGAGTTCAAGTCTGACCTCAGACCAAATACCTGACACTTACTAGCTGTGTGACCCTGCGCAAGTCACTTAACCCCAATTGCCTAAAAATTAAAAAAAATTAAAAAAAAAAAACAGGTTGGGAAGCCCATGCCCTGCTGTCACTAAGCAGACATGTTCTTGGACTAGTCAAAGGATTCTCTATCCCTCAGTTTTCTCATTGTCACCTAAGGAAAAGTACAACCTGCCCTACTTACTAACACTAGGTAGTTGTGAGGCTCAGATGAGCACAAAAGTGGATATGCTTTGAAAAATTGAACATGTAAAGAATTACTTTGCTGAGAGGCTGTGGCTGTGGGTAAAGATCAGACACGTTTGAGGCAGGGTGTGTTACCTCATGGGGCTGGTGGGGAGGCCGAGTTCGAGTCCGTGGTGTAGGGCCAGGCTCTCTCCCGTCTCTGCCCCCCTGCACAGGCCCCTTAGCATTCTTCCTCACTAAATGACGCCGCACACCTGGGACATCCTCAAACCGGTGACCTGTGAAGAATGGAGATTGGGGTGGATATATATGGAAACAACTGACAGGGTATGTATTGGGGGGGGCGGGGCAGGGATGGGATGGGAGGTGGGGTTTTTGAAGGTTTAAGGATAAGAGAGAAAGAATGGATTATTCTACTGCTTCTTCCTCCACCCAGCACTCTAGACCCTAGCCCTTTATTTCCTGGTGGGTTTCTCTGGATTTAGTTCTATCTCTGAAGCCCTCCCTATCACCAGCCCACTAGAGTTCTCACTTTTCATGAGGTCCAGGTCAGCAGTGCCCAGGGTCTGGGCTTCACTCTCATCTGTAGGGACTTGGGGCAGCAATGCCTGCTCTGCCCCTGTCATGCTCCCAATTCTACGCCGCTCCTGCAGGTTGTAGCTTCGGTGCCCAGGTTGGGCCTTAGCGGGAGGACGACCTGAGGCTCCTCCATCCTCTCCCCCCACAGCACCTCCGGATGTTTCTTCTGCTGGAGCCCTGGGACAAATAAGCAATCTGTAAGCCACTCCTCTACCATTACTGCCACACATACTCAGGCCTTGGGACAAAGGAAGCCAATAGGCAACAAAGAATGAGAGGCAGCCATGTTACTGCCAACCATTCCAGACATGGGACAAAGCCAGTTTCCACCTGTACTAGCCTCTTGATCCCAAATCATGGCAAATTAGCACAGCAGCTTAACTTTTTTTTTTTTAATAAGACTCGCCAATCCAAATATTACCCTCAGCCTGTCTCATCAATCCCAGATTCTACAATCTGGCCCTAGTCTACCATCCCAAACTTCCCCCACCAACCCCTTGATAGTAACTCCAAATGTTACCATTGTTCCTACAACTGTGCCTTTGCTTATGCTGTTTCCTTTTCCTGAGGGACCTTCCTCTCCTGCTAAGGTATTCTTAAAGGCCTAGCTACACTTTAAGGTTTGCAAAGCCCCTTACGGATATCTCATTTCATCCTTATGACACCTCTGGGAAATAAAGAGATTGAGGCAGAGAGAGGCTATGTGACTCACCCTAGGTCACACAGTTAGTAAAAAGTCAAAGTTCCTCAGTGAGGCCTTCTCTGCTTATTGGAGCCAACCCCCACACATCTCTTATCTCCATATTCCTATTGCTTTGTAGTCTATAACATAGAACACATGTTCTTGGACTTTTATGAGGCAGGTAGGTGCAGCTTGAGCATGAAACCTGAAATCAGGAAAAAGTGTTACATTTTGGCCTCAGTCACTTACTAGCTGTGTAACCCTGAGGAAACCATTTAACTTTTCTTGGCTTCAGTCTCCTTATCTCTAAAATGGAGATAATAATTTCACCTACCTCATGTGAGGATCAAATAAGGTAAAGTATATATGGCACTTTGCAAACTTTAAAGAAGTAAACTCCTCCAGTTTCTCCCTGAGAAGACACATAGCAATCTCCTACTTCCTTGCTCTGGATATTACAAATACAAAAAAAAACCAAGAACTGGAATCATCTAAACTACTTCTGGTTAGCTTGTTCCACATTCAATAAATACAGCTTTCCACTGCATATGTGCTTCCCATTTCACATTAGTCACCGCCCAAGACTGGGGGCAGGGCCATGGAATGAGTCACACAGGGCTCACTGCTGTACCCTGAGTTTGAACCAATTTCCACTAACCACACAGGGCCCATGGTAGTTATGCATTCAACTTTGCCCACAATGATTGTCCTGTTTCAGTCATGCTAGAGATACACCCATCTCTGCTCTCACCATCCACACCAGACCCTGTAGAATCCAAGCCAAGCCATGCCCCTAGTCCCTGGAAGTTACATCCATGTAGCTTTAGAATGCCTGTCCTGTGGCTGACGCCTCTTGGTAGCTTGAGTGAACAAGACTTTACCTAACCCTAACCTGTCCTAAATCAAACTAGAAGAGCAGCTCCCCATCGACCCTATTGCTAGGTCACTCCCACCTCTTTCTCTGGACACAGTAATTAAATCCATATTACCACTGTTTCTAGAAAGGACGTGTCAAGTGACTGTTCTATGGACTATTTCACCATCCCTGTGATTCCTCAGACCAGCAACCAGTGGGGGTGGGGGGACCTACTAAACCCTATCTACATAAGAATCCCTGTGGGCTGCATTACTGATTTAAAAACCACGCATTAACATGATCTATGTTAAATATTTTCCAATTAAATTTTAATCTGATTCCTGCCCTACTGGAGAATGTTGCTGGCTTCCTGTTTGCCACCTCTGCTCTAGACCAAAACTTCGCCCCCCTTCAGTATTGTCCATCCTCATTAGAGCTTAAGCTCCTTGAAGGTAGATTATCTCACTTTTATTTCTAGTGCTTAATGTACTGCTTGGAACACAGTAAGAATTTAATTTAAAAAACCTTTTTATTCTTTCCTTCTTTTAAATTCACTTGCAGCAAACAGTAGAAAGCAAGCAACAAAAATATATGAACTGAAGTTAAAAAAAAAAAAGCTCATCTGTTCTTTCTAGGAAACCATCCCTGATTGATCCCACCTCATCCATCCAATCAACAAATATACACAACACGGTGGGTGTTACAAAATATGGATAAGCCAGAAACCCTCCCATGTCAATGAAGCTTACCGTTTAGTAGAGAAGATTTTAAAATGAGACAAATACTTAGCAGCACAAGGTACGACATTAATTCAATACAATTAAACAGTTTAAAAATATATACAATGCACTGTTCTGGGAACACTGGGAAAAATGAGTCACTGCCCTCAGTGAGTTTATAATCTGCTGGGATACAACATGTAATATGGAAAAATAATAGATCTGGACACAATGTTCTCTCTAGGAAAATCTGAGGAGGGGAAAACCATTTTCAGTTGGGGGAGTGGAAAGAGGGCAGCCAAAGAAAGCTGGAGGTACAAAGTAGTACCTTAGTTGAGAGGAGGGAGCGATCATTTCCAGTCGGAGGAGGGAGAGGCTTCATGAAAGAGATTATGAGCTTTAAGGATGAGTAAAGCAAAAGGGGAGAAAGGGGGAAGGGAATGGACAGAGGTAGAGACTTGGAAGTCTCTGAGTTAAGAGGAGAGGAGAGCCATACCTCAGAGTTTTGGCCAGAGGTGCTTAACTGATGCTTAAAAAGTGAATGGCTTTTTGGGAGGGAGAAGGGAGAAAGCTGGGGGTGTGGTCAGGCCTTAGAGAATTCAACAACTTGTTCGCCTAAGGTGATTAACTTTTACTTGGCTTCACAAAGGTTGGAATGTTGCTTTTACTTGGCAAAACATTCCCAAGCAGTGTCCTTAATTAGAAAGTAAGTTGCCAAAGGGTAGATCTCGGACTTATCTCAAACAACCCCCCTATTTTTGAGCACAGCAAATATTTTAAAATGCCTCAACAGGGAAGATACCACTTACCCGGGCTGGGCCCCTTTGGGGGCTCTGGGGCTTGTTTCCTGGTGGGAGGGTTGCGGTGGGGAAGAAAGAACAGGTCCCTCTGGTTTTCTGTCTGTGCTGTCATCCTCCTGGAGGAAGAACTAAAACGGCAAACAAGGTAAGTAGTAGGAGCTTTTCACATTCACCTGCTCCCCAGACCTCACCCCCGCCCTCACAAAAGGGTTTCCCAAAGTGGGGGGAGGTGTGGCTTAGCTCCCACTTACCTGGACAGAAGTAGGAGTGGAGCTTGGAGACAGCTGGGGAGCGGTTCTACTCTCCACTTCACTGACCTCATCCTCATCTTCCTCACCCTCTTCAATGGTGGGGGTTTCTCCTGTGGGGGAAGCTCCTGGGCGTTTTCGCTGTTTTCTGCCAATACCCTGGGTGTTCTTTCTACGACGTGCATCAGGAGGCAAGTGGGTAGACAGTGGGTGATGGATGTGGTGGGAAGACTGGCGGTGGTCTGGCAGAGGATGGGAAACTCCGTTAGAGGGGGTGACATAAGCCCCTTCCCTAGCCTCCTGGTGCCTCCCCTCCCCTCTTCCCTCCAAAGCCTTTGCTCAGAGCTCCCTTGGGGCCCCTCTCATTCTATCACTCCCCCGCCCCGGGACTCCCAAATACCCCCCATCCTGTTCTGGCTCTGCTTCCTCCCCCCACCTGCCCTTCTCAGGCCCCGCCCCCTCACACTCAAAGTCTTCCTCCCCATAGCTCCGGCCCGGCTCGTCCCCGCTGCGGGATCCTGCCTCTTGCAGAATCTCATCAAAGCGCTCCAGGCCCAAAGTGCGGTGCAGTTCGTCGTCTTCTTGTTCGGCGAACGGAGGGCACCCAGGGCCCGCGTGGGGGCCTGAGCCCTCTGGCTCAGGCTGTGGAGGGTGGGGAGGAGAGGAGATAGAGCCTCAGGGGTCCCAGGTCTTCAACCCCCCCCATCCCTGCTCCTCTAGCCACCTTCCCCCTCCAATCATCCCCCCTAGTGCCCCTGCTCTGCTCATTTCCTGCCCTTCTGTGCCAGGACCACGCCCACAAGGGCACTTCTGTACTAGGTTCATTTCTGTAATGTGGAAAAATCCCTGCTCTGACTCCAAAGAGGAATGTGTCCCTTCCCACGATCCGGATGCTCGGAGGCAACCTTTGGGCGTTTCTAACATCGGATAATGAAGACCTTCCCTCTAGGCTCCAGGGGCTGACTGCAGTACAGCCCCACTAGTAACTTTAGCACCCCACAAAGCCGGCTACCTAGACCCAAAGGGAGGCCATTCCGAAACCGAGCTCGGTGCGGGATGGGGTATGGGGATGGGCAATGGGTTTGTGTGCCGCTTCCGACCCAGGGCGCCCCACTGCCCCCACCCTCGCGGTTGCCGCCCCGTTTCCCCCCCACCTGAGTCATCCTGCAGGAAGGAGAGCAGCAACAGCAGCAGCCACAGCAGCAGCCGGCGGGGCTGCGGCGAGAGAAGGTTGTGCTGCACGCCGGGAGCGAGCTGAGCCGGCAGCCGAGCCGGAGCCGAACTAATCTGGCCGCGAGTCTAGTAACCCCGTCCCTGTCCCCTCATGTGCCAGTGCAGTCCCCTGCTCCAGCCATCACCAAATATTTGCTCAGGAGCCTCAGGCTCTGAAGGGCATCAGAACCTCCAAGGGCGAGGGAGTGGGTCCCCCCCCCAACCTTGATGGTGCCAGCTAGTGACCAAGAAAGGGCAGGGGAGGGGGGAAGCGTAAGGCAATAATTGGGGATAGCTAAATAAGGGTGGGAGGGTATTTCAGGGGTGCCTATTCCCCAGTGAGGACAGAACCTGCCTAGCCTATTTTAGCAGCTCTAACCCAGCTCTCCCGTTCCCACAAAGCTCTCTGCACCATCCCCATAATAAGGGGGGGGAGGGGCAGGGGAAGCATGAGGTGAGTATGGAAAAGAGGATGGGGGGACGAGGAAGACGTGGGGGAGGGAAGTGGGCACAGCACGGAAGATGGAATGAGTAGTGAGAAGATAGAAAGGGGGAAGGAAAGGAAAGTAGGTAGAAGATGGGGAAAGGAGGGAGGGGGTTTGCTCGGACCCCTCGCACCTGAGGCCGAAGGAGGAAGTCCATGGCCATGGGGGGCGGCGTAGTGAGGAGGGAGGGGGAAGGGGACCGGCCCACGCACCTTCCTGGTCATGTGTCTGACAGGGCTAAAGTGACCAATAACTGGGCTAAGACAACTGGGCTCGGGGTTAATGATTTTCCCCAAGAGAAAGAGGGGGGCCACGTGGGGCAAGCAGCCACATGGAGAGGGGGCGGGGCCTAAGACCAGGGACAGAAGGCGGGGCAGACGAGCTGAAGCTACATCCTCGGGGTGGGGTGGGAGGGATATGGGATGCCACTTAGCTGAGACTGGATCCAGAGGGAGAGAGAGAGAAGGGAAGATTTCTTCTTGGGGAAAATAAAGGAGTTTAAATGCGACTCCGCCGCAGCCCCCCATCTCTTTCAGAGTACAACCATCTATTTCCTTCCCGCTACAAGCACTCACTCCATCGAAAAGGCAGGAAACCTTCAACAATGTCATGCCCTCCACTCCTAGCCACTACCAACACGCCCAAACCCCTCTCCCCAGTCTCCTAGATCCTCCTAACAACCCCTTCCATCTCAATTGACCACAAATTGGCTGCCAGCCCCAGTTAGCTCTGCCACCCTCCTCCCCCAAGGAAACGCCCAGGACTCCTGAAGGTATCAGGACAGGATAGAGTTGGGGTTATATGACGGGAATTGGGTTGGAGGTGTGCAGACTAAGGAGTTTTACGTACCTGAGGGAGGAGGTCTGGGATGTGATAGGATAAGTAAGGGTTAGGGACCTGTGGGGTCTTGGGTGATAAGAGAAGACAGTACTCACTGTTCGGAAGGGGCCAGGACCTGGGCCCGTGCCCAGGGCAGGACGTCTGAGGGTGTTGCTCATTGCCAAGGTGTTAGCCCTTCTCACTGTCCCTGCAACTCCCAGGACAACTTGAGGGCAGCATACCCTTAGGCATTAGAAAAACATTATCAGTGACAAGAGACAGAGAAACATAGGCAAAGGCAATCAATGACTCCATGTCCAAATATTTACTCAACACCTACTACGTGCACAGCACAGAGAGCATCAAGATAGCAAGGAGAGGAAAAAACGATAGGAGACTTCGAGTGGGAAATGCAGGCGCAGAGGGGCAGAAAGGGCTATGGAGCTGAGTATTATTCACCTACAAATATACACATATGGTAATCACCTTTAGTGTCATCTTATATTTTAAAGGACAGCAACATAGATGGGGGACAATAGGAACAGAAAAAAGATAACAGGATGAAAAGACATGGAGGAGCAGAAGGAAGTAGAGCTCTTTCTAAGGTCAAAAACAAAGAGGGACCAAAAGACCGATTAAAGCTAAAGTGGGGGGGGAAGCAGTAATGGAGAGGAAGAGGCGTTCAAGAGAATGAAACAGAGAAAAAGGGTGCCCAAGAAAGGGACCAGAGTTGGCTAAAGAAGGGGCTGTGGGTGACAAGAGACAAAGACAAGAAGGGAGCAAGAAAAGGAAGGAGAGATGGAGAAGACAAAGCCTGGTGACCGTAGTCACAAACAGGAGAGCGAGAGGTGATTGAGACAGAAAGAGGAGTACAGCAGAGAAGCTTGTGGAGAGGAGAGAGTGATAAAGAGATGGAGTGAGAGAAAGAGATTGTAACAGAGAACTGGCAAGAATAGAGAGACATACAGCAAGAGGGGAAAGAGGAGATGAAAACGGAACTCTTTCCAGGAAGAGAAATAGACAGAAAGACAGAGGGACACTGGAATTATCGGGAGGGGTCCTAACGCAGGACCCGCCCCACCCCCTTCATCCTCACCCCCTCTCCTTTGGCAAAGAGCACCCCGCCAGAAGCCGGAGAGGGGAGGGAAGTGGGGGGACGGTGGAGGAGGAGCTGAAGCCTTGTCTCTGAACTCACCCAGCGGGAGCGGAGGGAGGGAGGGAGGGAACTGGGCTGCCGGGGTTGACTTTTATGCTGGGGGGGAGGAGGAGGGGCACGTGATACGATTGGGAGGTGGGGTAGGAGGTCTCCTGTTGGCCCTCTCACCTCTTAGAGGCATTAGTTCCTAGGACACAGGGACCCTTGGTGATGGGAGGGGCCGATCCTCCTTCCCCCTCCACCCCTCCCAGTTTGGGAAAATCTGAACCTCAAGGTTAGAACCTGCCCGTGACCATGACTGGCTTAAGGGTGGTGGGGGGAGAGGGCAGGTCAGGAGGCCTGAGGAAAGTGTCTCTGAAGAGTTTCAGCTCTTTAAAAAGCTATTTGGGGTCGATGAGGTGGGGTAGGGGTAGGGGAGGATGGAGCGGGGTGTGTCCTAGGGTTTAAGATGGAGAAGGGAAGAGGGGTGAGGAAGGGGAAAGAGAATCTGTGGATTCTGGGGTGGCTCAGTGTATAGACTTCACGGAAGGGGGAAAGAGAGGGGAGGTCAGTGTGAAGGGGCTGTCCATAGGGGTGAAAAGGTATAGGTCTCAGGGTCAACTCTAGGAGCCTAGGGCTGAACATTCCTGGCTCTAGCTTTAACTCAGCTGACCGTCTCCCCCTCCCCCCCAGCCCGGCCCTTAGCCAAGGCACGTCCCTCCCCAGGCTGCACCCCCCCCAGAGGGGGCTGGGGAAAGTCCCGTGTGAGGGAGAGTTGTGTGTGGCTGAGAGAGAATCTGTCCAGAGCTTCTACAGGTGGTCCTACTCTTGGTGCTCCATACTTATATGACTAGGCCTTCAATTTGCCCCTTTTTCTAATCTCATCACCCCCTCCTCCACCCTCCCACCCCTACCCCCCTACTCTGGGCTTGAGCACAAAGCAGCTTCTGTCCCAAGCGTCCCGGGCCGATAATCCGGGGTGGGGGCACATTCCCGGGACCGGCCCCGACCAGCCCCGGGGGATTAACATCTTTCTCCACACCATGGCTGACAGGATTAGCTGACACCCCGGGACCCCCTCTTCGGCTTTATTCCCTGCCCCCACAAACTGAACATACACATTCCACATACCCTCCTTCCCCCCCCCCCCTGCTGGGCCGTAAGAGAAGGGGGCAAGGTGGCAACCGGACCTGCCTGGAAGAGGTAACGATCCCTTTCCCCCACCCCAGCTACCTAAAGCTGACAGGCCCCTGGAACCCTAAACTTCCAAGGTCTAGTTCTCTTTCCTTAGGCTTGGTCCTCACTCAACCCTATGCTTCAGCTGCCCCACAGGCTTGACCCCGTGTCCTGGATTGACCCGTCTTCCCCCCAACTTCGGCCCCGCCTCTTCTGAGGCAGATGGAGGGGCGTCCCGGAAGGAGGGCCCGGGAAGTTGAGTCTCCGCAAGAGGGGTGTGGGACTGAGAGGACGTGGAGTCATGGAGGGAGCAGAGAAGGATGGGAGGGTGGACAGAGGTGTGTGTGGTGGGGGTAGACAGAGAGG
Source organism: Phascolarctos cinereus (assembly GCF_003287225.1). Taxonomy (NCBI): domain Eukaryota; kingdom Metazoa; phylum Chordata; class Mammalia; order Diprotodontia; family Phascolarctidae; genus Phascolarctos; species Phascolarctos cinereus. Next base: position 91,570,103 of record NW_027555514.1, read on the forward strand.
GAGGGTGGAGGGGAATCCAGAGACTCCAGCCAGGGAGCCGGGGTTGGGGGGGGTGTCTCGCAGAGCCCAGCGGGAGACCACGCCTGACTGCAGGGCCCTTTCTGATAGCAGGAAGCGCAGCACCCCCGTTCTGTAGAACCCCAAGAAGTGGACCTAGGCCGGGCGTCTACACTTCTGACCAATTTCCCCATCCTGCCTCCGCCCTGCCCGCCTCCCCATCCTTGTCCTCTGGGCCATTCGTCTCCCAGTGCCCCTCTCCCCACCCCCTGCATCCCCGCTTCCACTTCGCGTCTACGGATCCCTTCCCTCCTTCCTTCCTTCCCTTCCTCTCCCCAACGCCCCAGGCCTCCCCTGCCTCCTTCCCCTCGACCCAGTACCACCACCTCTCTCCCTCCCCCTCCCGCTTACCCGCTTGCTCCAAGCTCCGCTCCCCGGGGATCCCGGGGGTCTTGCTCCCTTCCTCGGTGCCCGTGCGCGCGCTCCCGGCAGCTCCCCCTTGCCCACCCTGGGGCGCGCCCCCGCCGCTCCGAACTTCTCCCAACTCAACTTTCCCCCGCGCTGCAAGCAGGCCGGCCCCTTGCGTGCGCGCCCCCTCCGTGCCGTGCGCGGCCTCGCGGGGGGGGTGTGTATGTGTTAAGGGTGGGGGGGCGGTGTGTTAGAGACCGGGAGCAGAAGATGTGCACGAGGGAGGGGGAGGGGGAGGGGGAGGGGGAGGGGGCGCGCTTCCAGGCACAGCCCGGCACTGGCCGCTTCGGGCGGGGCTGCGGGAATTCCCCCCCATCCTTGCCGGCCTACCCATGAAACGAAGGTACAGGCCACCCCCCAGGGACTTCCGTGGTGTTGGGATGTCAGCCATCCATGAGCTGCTGACTCTTGACCTGGTCACTCCAACTTTGGAGCTCGTGGAGGGAGAGGGCTTTAGCTTTATATGGGAATTTAAAGCAGAGAAACTGAGGCACAGGAAAGGCAGAGTTGGCGTGGGCACAATTGACCTTCAAATCTGAATCTAAGATTGTTTCCTAGCCCCTCCAAAATTACCCCCCTTCTCAAGGAGAGACCTTATTTAGCTCAGGAGCTCCCTCCTCCATGAAGTCTCCCCTGAATTCCCAGGAGTCCAAAGTAATAATTTCTCTCCTGTGAATTCTTGCAACACTTTGTACAGCCCCTAATCACTTATCATACTCTAATTTGTACCTTAGTTCTTTTTGCAGATCTTATCTCCCCAAATGAATTGCAAACTTCTGAAGGAAAGAGTAACTGTGCCTCCTACATCTTTTATATCTCCCTGGGCAGCAGAACACACAGCGTACATTTCTAACAAAGGTTTGAGCTGATAGACCCCTTGAGAAGTTCTTTAAGGCGGAGCAGGGACAGGCAAATGATCTGCAGCCAGCACTGACCAGGAAATAGGAAAATTAGAATCGGAGGACTGGAATCAGAGCTGGAAGGAAACTTAGAGGGCATCAAGTCCAATAGCCCTGTTTTTGGTTGTTTGTTTTGAAATATTACCATATTTTAATTTATTTTCCTTTTGATTTTATCCTTCTGCCCTTCCCTATTTCAAAAACAGAAAAAAGCAATTCAGTAAATCGAGGCCACACATCCACCGAATTCCATAGTATATACAACATTCCACATTGATAGTATCCTACCTCTGCAAAGAAGCAACCTTCTAGTAAATGAGCAAGCTAGAACTACAGAGTTGAGGTGGCTTGTTTGGACAGCTAGCTGAGATTTGAAAGCTATGGTTTCTGACTCCAAATGTACTTCTCCCTGCACTCTCCACAAATGGCAAACCACTCCAGTATCCTTGCCAAGAAAGCCCCAAATGGGGTCATGGAGAGTCAGACAAGGCTACTGCTGGCAGACGGCTGTCTTTATGGGTCATTAACTACTAGTTGTCATCTTGGCCTCTTAAGTATATACCCCATCCTTCAGCATCTCTTCTAATGGCCAGTATCATTGGTGAACATTTGTATAATTTAAACTTTTTACCTATATAACTTACTGTCATTTGCTTCTGTTTTGTATCCTCAACAAGGCCCAGCATAGTGCTGCAAACATAGCTGATATTTGAATCAGCCTGTTACAATGCAAAGACAACTGAATTTAGTGTTAAGACCTGGATCCAGTCCCCAGCTTTGCCGCTTAACTACCAGAGCAACTTTGGGCAAATCACAATTTTTATGGACCTTTTTTAAAAAAAATTTTTAGGCAATTGGGATTAAGTGACTTGCCCAGGGTCACACAGCTAGTAAGCATCAAGTGTTTGATCTAAGGCCAGATTTGAACTCAGGTACCCCTGACTTCAGGGCCGGTGCTCTATCCACTGTGTCACCTAGCTGCCCCTGGACTTTTTTTTAAACCTTTAAATGTAAGGGTTAGGCTAGATGACCTCTAAGATCCCTTCCAACTCTACATCTATGCTGTAAAACCAATCAGAGTCAAGAGACTAAAGATCCCTGTCCTGCAAGGCTCTACCATTTATTCACTTTCCTCATCTGTAAAATAGGGGTAACATCTGTCCAGCTCCCAGAGCTGTTGTGAGGATCAAATGAAATATATGTAGTAGATAACTTTGTAAACTATAAAGGGTTATACATGTCAGTATTATTAGATAGTTGTTGAAGAAAAGAACAAAGGAAAGGGATAACCTATCAATCAGTGTATAAAACGAGCATATGCTCTAATGGGGAGAGCATTGAATTGGAAGTTAGGACACCTGTGATCTAGATTATGCCAGTTAAGATTACAAAATTATAGGATTTTAAGATGGAAGATATCCTCAAACTCAGACTCATTCAATTAACAGATGAGGAAAGTGGGAGCCACTGAGGTGGAATAATTTCACCAAGGTCCCACAGATCATAAAATAGCCAGTCTGGTATCCTAACTCAGGTCTTCTGACTCCAAATACAGAACTTTCCCCACTATACCATTCTTTAAAACCTTTGGACAGGTGACATAATATCTTTTAGTCTCATTTACTCATTTGTAGAATAAGAATAATATCTCCCCTTTCTACCTGGTGAGGTTGTTGAGATGATCAAATTTCATAATGTATGTGAAAACAAGTTTTGGAAAAACTTAGGAAACTATAAAGCCATATACATATTATTAACTAGTGTTGATACTATAGCTTACAACATGATTCAACATTTATTAAGCACCTGTTAGTACAAGGTATTGTGTTAGACCCTGGGAGATGTACAAAGAAGAAATAAGAAAGTGCTGCCCATAAGAAGCCTACAGTTAGTTAATTGGGGGTAATTAAGTAGATATAGAGCCAGACTGGAGTCAGGAAGACCTGAGTTCACATTGGACCTTAGACACTTACTAGCTTCAAGATCCTGGGCAGGTTAGCCTTTGTCTCCTAAAATTTCCCCATTGTAAAATAGGGGTACTACCCCTCAAGGTTGTTATGAGGAATAAGTGAGATATTTATAGCGTGCTACATAAATGCTAGCTATTTTTATTTAATGTAATAGCTGCCTGGGCTCCTATCTCTGGGTTTGTTTGTTACATCCTGGCAGTCCCTGCCTCATTGTCTCAGCTAACACCCTATTTCATCCCCAAACAGACCTCTCTGTAATCCATCTATAAAATAATGGGGTTGGACTTTTCACATACCGTTATTCTAAGCCTGAAACCTCCTAGGGGCATCCTGGGGTGACCTGGGTTCTTAAAGGCCCAGTCTTAAAGGCTAAGTAAAAGGAGTGAAGTTGGAAGAATACTGACTTAAGGGTATCAGGAGACCCCAGAAAGAGGGAAGCAGATCTATAGAGAAGGGGAGTAGTGGTCTACTGGCCCGTGCCAGCTTGTCCATTCCTATGATCAGCTTGTCATTCTAGGATCAAATAGTCATCCTGGATGTCAGGGGTCACTTCCAGTGGAAGGGGTCTAGAGGAAGAGGGGCATAGTAGAATCGGCTGGAGGTCACCAGGAGCTGTGTCACCCACGGATTCATCACCCTGACCCCGGTCCTGCGGGAGCCGCTCTGGTGCAGGCTCTAGGACAACCCTCCGAAACCTGGGTACACTGCATTCCCTACTGCATTCTGGGACATGTAGTCCCACAATAGTCTTCGAGGTCGCTGGGAGAGGAACGACCCTACGTCGCGAAGCATGATGGGAGCCGCGCTGCTGCGACGGCGACGGACTCGAAAAGGCGGACCCAAAGAGGCTTTCTGGGACTTGAAGTCCGGGGCTTGTCTCCACTGTCCGGCGGGCGTCCCTGGAGTCGGAGACAGGCGAGCCTTGGAGCAGAGCATGCTGGGGCTTGTAGTCCTCCGGCTTCCTCTGGCTCGAGCTTTTCTCTGAGGCCAGGAAGCCTCGAGGACTTCAGGTCCCATAATCCACGGCCCGGCGAGCAGGAGGGCAGGCGAGCGGGGCGGGGCGCGGCCTGGGGGGACTCCTTGGAGCCTCCTCCCCAGCTGAGCCGGGGTCCTAGAGTGGGAGCCCGGGGCTCTCCGGGGACCCCGCGGTCGCCGTGATGCAGAAGTATGAGAAGCTGGAGAAGATAGGCGAAGGTAACGGGCTGGAAAATTCTTCTGCAAAGACTCCCTGCCCCTTACTTCCCTGCAAACCCTGATATTCCTCCTTCTGACCTCCCAAGCTTCGGTAGCCACCCCCATGCTGCAGAGGTCCACCTTGGGCCCCCCAAGCAGGTAGCCCGTCCTGCACAATTGACATCCTCTTGCATGAAACTCCATCCTCCCAGGCCCTTCTTGCAAAAGTTACCTCCTCCCCAGCAAACACGGATTCCCCCCCCCAAAGAGCTTCTCGATCCTCTCCCCCCAGTTTCCCAATCATTCTCCCTCCATGGACCAACGCCAGGGACCCCCGTTTGCTTAGCGCTCTATTGCTTTTCTCCCTCGCCTTCATCACTTAGGACCAACCTTCCTAGTCCACCCTCCTACCAGAAATTGTCCAGGCTGTTCCCATCACTGCCCAAACTGGCCCCTTCTACGTCCTTAAGTCTTAAATGCTCCCAAACTTCATCTTGCCTTCCTTCTTCCGCCTCCCCTCCCGGACAGTAAATCAAGTTGCCCCACCACCCACCTCCCTTCCTCCTCCTCTCCTCCAAAAAAGCCCGACCTACCCCTAACTCCTGGGAGGGGTGGGGTGGGGAAGAGGAGGAGGAAGAGGTAGAAAGTAGCTTTGATCCCTTCTGCTCCCCAGGCACCTATGGAACAGTGTTCAAGGCCAAGAACCGAGAGACCCACGAGATTGTGGCACTGAAACGAGTTCGCTTGGACGATGATGACGAGGTGGGGCCTGGGATTGTGTGGACAAGGCTGGGGGAGCTGGGCTCCCCTGGGGATGTGGTTAGTGATTGTCTAGTCTCACTGCCTCCCTCTTTCTATCACCTCCCAGGGGGTACCAAGCTCCGCCCTGAGAGAGATTTGCCTGCTGAAGGAGCTGAAGCATAAGAACATTGTCAGGTCTGTTTGGGGAAGGAGGTAAAGGAAAAGGGAGAGAGTTGTATGAATGGGTCCCTCACTGGTTGTATCAGTACTAATCTAGTTAATAGGGAGGGGCATGAGACAGTCAGGTAGGAGTTGAGTACTTACAGATTTGAAATTGAGCTGGGGAGTTAGGGTTGGGGAAGTTGGTAGGAATGGGGGTGGAGAAAGGGGTCTTTACCTTGTGATGTCCCACTGGTGGTATCAGTACCTGAGGGGGCAAGTGGTATTGGGGATTAGAGGAATCTGAATTTGGGGAATTCAAGTTGGAAATTTAAGTTTTGGAATAGAGGGTTATAGTTGGAGGTCTAGAGGTTGAAACTGGGGATCTAAGTTAGGAGCTAGAACTAAAGATTTGTGTAAAAGATTTAACAAGAGATAGAGTTGGAAAATTAGGTCTAGGTTTCTAGGTCAGCCTAATTTCACCTTTCTCCCTTCTCTTTGTCTTCCACCCCAATAAGGCTTCATGATGTTTTGCACAGTGACAAGAAACTGACCTTGGTTTTTGAGTTCTGTGACCAAGTAAGGAGAGGGGGCAGCAGGGGAGGGGCAGCCCTGATGTGCAAAGAATGAGGCTGAGACACCCCATCTTTCTTCCCCTTCCCCCAGGATCTGAAGAAATATTTTGACAGTTGCAATGGAGACCTGGACCCTGAGATTGTGAAGGTGAGGTGGGAACTGGGGGATAACAAGGGTTGAACTTTGATGTTAATGAGCCTAGGGGGTATTTGGCCCGAGTTGAGTGTTGAGTCTACATTCCATTCAATTCAACAAATGTAGATTGAACATCAACTGGGTATAAAGTACAGCGCTTGTCACTAGGGAACCAAAGATAGAAATTGTCTAACACAATCTAATTAAACATAATCTAATTAAGCATAAGCAGCTAGGTGGCAAAGTAGATAGAAGGAAGATTCTGTTTTGTGAGTTCAAAACTAGCCTCAGATACTTACTAGCTGTGTGACTCTGGGCAACTCACTTAACCCTGTTTGCCTCAGTTTCCTCATCTGTAAAATGAGCTGGAGAAGGGAATGGCAAATCATTACAGTACCTTTGCCAAGAAAACCCCAAATGGGGTCAGGAAGAGTTGGACTGGACCCAACAACAACAATTAAGCACAATCTAATTGAAGTATTAGCACCTACTGTGTGCCTAGCCTAGTGCTAGGGGTGCTGTGTAGGATATAAAGACGAGAGTATAATCACTGTTCTCACAGAGCTTACAGTATTGTTGGACAGAAAAAAACTCAGACAGGAAATAGCTAGAGAATGACTTAAGACAGTGTGTGATTAAGGGCCAGGATGGATGCAGGTTGAGACTAATGGAGGTCAGGGTAGGGAGACAGTCTGGTTGGAATGATCAAGCTTGGCTTTTCAGAAGAGATGGGATTTGAACTGAGCCATGAAGGATGAGTTTGGTTTAGGCTTGTAGTGGGGTTGGTGAAAGGGGATGGGGAGGTTGACAGAACCTGAGGCCCAAGTGAGAGAGGTATGTGTTGCAGGGGAGACATTAATAGACCAGTCTGACTGGAGTTGGAGCAGTACAGGGGAGCAGTCTAACTTAGGGCAAAATAGAGAAAGTATATGGAGATGGCTGATTTTTCCCACTTCTCCCATTCCCTATAGTCATTCCTTTTCCAACTGCTCAAAGGCCTTGGATTCTGCCACAGCCGTAATGTTCTGCACCGGGATCTGAAGCCCCAGAACCTTCTAATTAACCGGGTATTGTGTCAGGAAGAAGAGAGAGAAGGTGGAAAAAGGGGCAGGACCAGGAAAGGGGGTGCCTGTGGTCTAGGTTTGGGAGCTCAGGCTGGGAGGAAAAAGCTTTCCCTGGGACCAGTTAGATCTTTTCTATATGGGAGAAAGAATAATGTAGTAGAAACATATTCTGTTGGACTTGAAGTCAGTAGACCTGGCTTTGAATCCTAACTCTGATACTTGTGTGACCCTGGGCAAATTATTTTCCCTCTATGAACCTGTTTCTTACTCTGTAAAGTGGATAAAAATATTCCCCCCCCCCCATGGGTTGTTGTGAAGAATGTACTTCGTAAGCCTTTAATACTGTAGAAGTGTAAATCATTGTTAGCATCATTAGCACCCCTTCTGATCCTCACTGTGGCTGTATTTTCTCCCCCTTTTACTTTCCACTCCCCTATCTTCAGAATGGGGAGCTCAAGCTTGCTGATTTTGGCTTGGCTCGAGCCTTCGGGATCCCTGTTCGATGTTACTCTGCAGAGGTGAGCCTTGGTAGTTAGGTGCCTGGAAGGTAGTTGGCAGAGGGAGGAGGGAGAAATACCTAGGGACCCTCTTGTTGCCCCCATTCCAGTTCCTTGGAATATTATTCTTGCTCCTTCATTTCTGTTCCTTCCCCTGGGGAGGGAAGGGGTGTCTTCTGCCAACTCTGTTATCCTGTATTGGAGGGTCATAGTAGGCTTGGGCCATTTCCATCTCCCCCAGGTGGTCACTTTGTGGTACCGCCCACCAGATGTCCTGTTCGGGGCCAAACTATACTCCACATCCATCGACATGTGGTCAGCTGGTTGTATCTTTGCAGGTGATGAAATGGGGGAGGCCATATCTGACTGTCTTATTTCCCTGTCAGAATCAGCCAATAGACGATGAGGGCTGTTGGCTGTATTCTCAGTGGATAGGAGTTTATGGACAAGTGATTGTCAGGGAGGCAGGGATGAAGAGACTTAGGGTAGGGAAAAGGTTAAGCATGTTGAGGAGGGTGGCCCAAGATGTGGTGGTGGAAAGGGCTGGGAGGATGTTTGGAGCATGGGCCATCTCCAGTCTCTCATTTACTTTCTGTCTCCCACAGAGCTGGCCAATGCGGGACGGCCCCTTTTCCCCGGGAATGATGTAGATGATCAGCTGAAGAGGATCTTTAGATATCCTTACGACTTTTCTTCCATCTCTGTCTCCGTGTTAGAGAATCTCCCTCCGCAGATCCTGGGGCCAAGAGAACCTCTAACCTACAGTTCCTGAGCCCCTAGGAAATAGAGTGTGGAGATGAAGTGGACTAGGGATAGAGTAAAGATAGAGAAGGACAGAGTATAAAGGATTCAGAAATCCTTGGGGAAAAAGATAGAGAATCCGATGGCATAGATGCACATCTGCCATGTTATGGTGACCAGAAGACAGTGATACAGTGTGAAGAGCTCAACTCAGCAACATTTATTAACTATTATATGCCAGGTGCTAGGAAGAAATGAGAACAGTCCTAGTCCTCAAAAGCTGATATTCTACTGGGAGGGAAAAAAGCACATGTGCAGAATACATAAATATAAAAATGTATAAGTAACTTGAGGGCTGGGGAGACATCGACAACTGGGAGGGTAAGGAAAGGCCTTACGGAGCAGGTGACACTTTGGCTGAGTCTTAGCAGTAGCAGGAGTTTCCAAGAGGACAGAGGGGAGGAGGGAACATATTCCAGATGTGGGAAATAGCCTGTGCAAACATTTGGAGGCAGGAGATGGAATACCTATGTACAAGGTGACCAGTGTGGCTAGATTGTAGAGTGTGTGAGGGAAGTTAGTGTGAAGTCAGTTGGGAAAAACAGATTGAAGTCAGACCATGAAAGGCATTAATTGCCAAGGAGAATTTGCGTTTTATCCTAGAGGGATCAGGGAGCTACCCACTGAAGTCTCTCGAGTGAGAAGGGGATATAATCAGACTGTGTTTCAAGGATGTCCATTTGGCAGTGGTGTGGAGGATAGATTGGAGAATGGAGGCAGGGAGGCCCATCCAAACCAGAGGTGACAAGGACCTGGGTTGGGACAAAGAAACGAGGGTAAAAGATATTATCGACATAGACTTGAGAAGGCTTGGCAGCTTGCTATGTGTAGGGGGGAAGGAGTGGAAAAAGGTGAGGATGACTGTAGTTTCAATTCCTGGACTGAGACATTAGAAGTTTGGAAGTATCCTCAGCAGAAGTAGAGGAGAACACTGGGATTGGAGTCAGGAGGTTGGTTGGCTTCAGCTCCTGCTTGGCCATTTCCTCCTTGTGTATCAGTCTTCTTGTTGATAAAGGGAGAGGCAGTGTGGTGCAGTGCAAAGGGTTCTGGACTGGGAGACCAAAGGCCTGGCTCTGCAGTCTGCTAACTGCCACCTTGGGCAGGGGATTGCGCCTGCCCGGAATTTGGTGTCATCATGTGGAAATGAAGGAATTGGACTCGATCAGTGGTTCCCAATGTTTTTGTTTTTGTTTTTCATTTTTGTTCCACAAACCTCTTTCAGAAACAGCTACCAAGTGGTGTGAACCCCTAGAGTAATTGAACAGACTACTCATGATACTCTTGACAGTGGTTTGCTGATTACAGGGCCACTGGAGAATCTTCAGGTTGAACCATTGTCCACTAAATGGGAACTACTGGACTAGCAGATCTCTTAGGTTCAACACTAAATTTACAATCTCAGGACCCTCCTACCTTGTGGGATTGTTGGTAGGATCAGATGGGACCATGGAGTGCTTTATAAGCTTTTGAAGAGCTATTTTAAAAATCAGCTGTTTTCTTACTAAATGAACGCTTCTGTAGACGATCCAGTTCTGCACCCCCAGGAGAACAGAGTAGGAGTGGCAGTAGTAGAAGGCACAGGGCTTGGGGTAATACCAGGAGAGCTTCCTGGAGGCAGGGGCAGAAGAGATGCTATTCCAGGTGGAGGTAGAGGGTTTCTAACTTGGAACCGAAGGAAGTGCTAACTGATGTGGCAGAAATGAAGTAGATTTTGGGGTTGGGGTTGAGAGTGGTAAAGAACTCCTAACTGTGGAAGAGCTGGGTCAAAGTATCGTTCTGTGCAGGAAGGAGGGAGGAGAGGGAAGAAGAAAGGCTAGAGGTATCTATCAGAGTGAGTCAAGGCAGAATGGATGCAGAGGCGTGAGGAAATTGGTCGGTGGGGACAGAAAAGCGAGGGGAGATCAAAGACGTAAGCACTGTGGTCTCTGGAAAGAGCACCGCTCTGGAAGTCTTGGCTTTGGGATTTTGGGCAAGTCATTCAACTTGAACGAAGGCTTATCAATGAAATGGGGCAATTAATCTCTGCCCTGCTTACCCTCACTAGAACATAGGTGGTGAGTATTGAGTGTGAGGATGGGGGAGTGTTCTGGAGAGGCATGGAAATTGCTGGAAGGGAAATTTAACAGAGATGATGAGGAATGCAGCCAATTGGGATGGGGGTGGCGGAAGAGGGCTAGTGTGTACACACACACACACACACACACACACACACACACACACACACACACACTTTTCCTAAGGGCTCACATATGTGTGGTGGGGGGTAGGTAGTAGGGGATGAAGTGAGGATGCCAGGTCTCTTAATAGCCCTCCCTCCATTCTCATCACCTTGATTGACCCTTAACCTCAGCTCCCACGCTGTTGGGGACGCCAACTGAGGAACAGTGGCCTGCCATGACCAAGCTTCCAGATTATAAGGTAGGTGTGGTTTCAGAGAAAGACATAGCTTTAAAGGACCATTTGAGAGATGAGAACTGAGCCTTCTTCTCTAGCCATAGCCTTCTGGTTCCCCTAGTCCTTACAACTTCTGTGACCCATATGTCTGGCACCCTCATACTTCTGTTCCCCAGCTCCACCCCTGCTCAAGTCTTAATATAAATTCCCTCCCGTCCCACCCCACTAATTCCCACGGATGTTGCCCGTGTCATATAGCTAAGCCTCTGTTTCCCTTTTCTAGCCTTACCCTATGTATCCAGCAACAACGTCACTTGTCAATGTTGTACCCAAGCTCAATGCCACAGGGAGGGACCTATTGCAGGTAAATGGCCCAGAGAGAGGATGTTTCGGGGTAGAGAGGACAGAGGGACTAGGTTGATTGTGGTTGGGGTGGGGGGGAACAGAAGGATGGGGGAGTGCATGGACTTCTTAGTATTGGGGGAAAGAATGATTGGGAACTATAAAGCTCAGGAAGCTTTGGGAGTTGGGAGAGGGGAAAGGTGCTGATTCACAGAGGACCTGGAGACACAGTCCCCATCCTGTCTAATCCCATCCCAATGTTTCCCTCTCCCTCAGAATCTGCTCAAGTGTAACCCGGTTCAGCGCATCTCAGCGGAAGAAGCTTTGCAGCATCCCTACTTCTCTGACTTCTGCCCTCCTTAGCCAGGGGTCTTCTTTTCCCATTCCTTGTCCAGAAAACCAAGCCCACTACCCTTGATCCCTCCTCTTGACCCTCAGATTGGGAGCTGCTCAACGCACGCTTGCCTTGCTGGCCCACCCTGTTCCCTACCTACCCAGGGACCTCATGTGTTGAGGCAGGAGAAATAGACCCTGGAAGCTAAGGGTTTTGAGGCTCCTTTGTCCTCTCTTCTCCCCTGGCCCTTCCCCAGTCTCCCCCACCCCACTGGAAAAGGGGTAGGGGTGGGGATGGTGCTATGCACTTAAGCTCTGCTACTTGGGCCAGATGTTTGGGGTCAGCCTTGGTGGGGTCAGGGGTGTGAAGGATGGATGCCAGTCCCCCCACTTCCTGTGCTCCTCCCCCTTGTGTATGGACTTTATTTAATTTCATAAATTGGCTTCTTTCCCACAATCTAGGCTTATGTCATGAGGGAAGGTGTTATGTGTCTTTCTGTTTTAAGACATGGGTATCAGAGGTGGGATGAAGATTGTGTGACCTCCTTCTCCACTTACTGACATTACCACTCATTGTCTTCACCCACTCACTCTCATATCCCTGCTTTTTTAACCCACATGTCCAGTTCTTAGGAATCCAGTGAAATCTGTCATTCAGAAGATGGATTAGCCTGGTCCTGCTCTGCCCACCAGAGGGCAGAAGTCAGAGCACTGGATGGAAAGTAGAGTCCAATTTTGGGTCGTCAAGACTTCCTAACCAATTAGGCCCAGCCAGAAATGGAATATGGGCTGCCTCAGGAGGTCAAACTCTCCTCATGCTTCCCTGGAGGTCTTAGGTGGGCTGCTTGTTGTACTGGGGGTGTTTTACAGAGGGTGCTCCCTATTCTAGTACTTGTTGGCCTGGCTGATTCCTCAGGTCTCTTTGACTTCCAGGCTTCTCTGGAACCTGACTGGAGGGCAAAGGTTAATGCTTGAGTTCTGCCTGAAAGCTGGGGGATGTACTAGCCCGTCCTGAGCTAGTACTAGTTGGGGTTAGGACTGGAAAACGAGAGTTCTCATTTATTAATAAATAGTAAGGCTGTCCTCTCCCATTCACTCCACAACATGGCAACATGGCTCAAGATGGGAGGGCCCTGAGAACAAAACATCAGACACAGCCCCCCAGTTACTGCTAGCCAGCATTGCCAGGGAAGTCCTGAGGTATCTAGTAAGTAGAGCCCTTTGGCATGCTGGCAGGAGTCCATGGCCAAGTCTGAGTGGGATTGCGGCAGTCTAACTTCCTAGATTTCTTGTTTTTATTCTTTTTCATTTTTTCCCAGAGTATTTTAGTGCTACAGAGGCCAGCTATGAGCACAACATGGCTCACTGAAGTCTGAAAGTGGTTTGGGAAGAGGATGGATTATTTTTCCATTTTCAAAGAGTATCCAATGCAAGTTCTCTCTCTCATTCAGGGGATACCTAGGACTAAGTATTTAAAAACGGGGCAAAACCCTCCAAGACAGGATAGTAGATCATTTTATTAAATAGCAGAACTAAGATTGGAACCCAGGTCTCCAGACTCATTGTCCAATGCTCTTCCTTCTCCCTCCGGTCAGTCAATAAATATTTATTAAGCACCTGCTAGGTGCTAGGCCCTGGTTAAGCACTGGGTATTCAAAGAGGCAAAAGAGTCCCTGCCCTCAAAGGACTTGTGATCTGTACTAAGCTTTTTGTTCTAAATACAGGTTTGCCTTCTGCCTTCCTCTTCACCCACCCCATATCTCTTAACTCGAGACCTGACAGAAGCTGGAGACAGCTTAATATTTTTTCTTCCACCTTTGACTGGAGAGCTGGAGTCAAGGAGTGGGAGAGCCATGCCCCAGATCTCACAACCATTTTTTCCTAAGACCCACAACATCCCACTTCCACCTCCCCTGCCCAGAACCCAACCCCCATCAGACCTAGCCTTGGGTCCTAGATGTAAGCATAATTGTGTGTGACCCTGGGCAAATCACTTAAATCTTTTAGTGTTCTAGGGTGTAGGCAGCTAAGACTAAGTTTTGGACAATGTGCCAGGCTGCTTTGGTAGAGGGAGGTCCTGTCCCTATCCATTTCTTTGTTCCTCTCCCATCTTCCAGAGCCATCTACCATGATACCCTTTTCCAGCAGCACTCCTGATTTTTCAGGCTCCACATCCTCAGTATCAAAACTTTCCTAGTTTTGATCAACTCACGCAAAACTGAAGAAGCACAATAGTTTGGCAGAAAGAGAAATGGACTACAAATCTCTGCTCGGATACTTTCCAGCTATGTAACTGTGGGCAATTAGCAATTAACAATTAACCTTCACTTTTCAAGGTCTCAGTTTCCTTATCTATAAAAACTGGAATGATAACAATAATTGCATTTGTACAAAAAGCATCTTGTATGCCTTAGAAGTGTTACAGAGATGTGTATAAAATGCTGTAGAAATGTGGATGTGGGCAGGATACATCAGGGCAACGTGAAAACCCTCCTATTAATTCTCCCCCAACACAGGGACATACCTCCCCCCACCCTATTGTCATTGGATAATGAGATGGGCCGATTGGTTTGCAGCATCAAGAGGTTAAGACCCTGCCTCCCACGCCCATCCCCATTATTTTGACTAGAGTCATCATGGGGTGTAAGAGGCTTCTGCTAGGGAGATCGTAAGGCAAGAGGAGGAGATACTGCCTGGAATTTCTGGCGTCAAGCTTTGGGGAAGGAAGTGACAGATTATGGCCAGTTTCTGAGCTGTTTGCTTCCTTCCTTCCTCCCTTCCTCCCTTCCTCACTTCCTCACTTGCTGTCGGGGTTAAGAGACTTGCCCAGGCTCACACAGCTAGTGTCTGAGGTCGGATTTGAATTTAGGTCTTCCAGACTCCAGGACTGGTGCTGTAGCCACTGCACTGCCTAGCTGTACCTCAGCTCTGTTTTCCAGCACCTAGCTCTAGGGCTGATAAGCTCCAACTTCCAAATCAGAGAAAAAGTAGCCAGAGAAGAGGATACTTGGTATTTTTAGCAAGACACAACAGGAAGGCGCAGCATTTCTCACTCCCAAGCACTTGGTGGGATGACCAAGGTGTAGCCTGTTGAATTCAGAAAGTTCTTCCTCCTCCTTCCATTTGTAGTAAGTGTAATGTGTTACCTCATCCTAGGCTGGGAGTGGGGGGGGAGGAAGAGGAAGACTAAAGCCATTAAGCTTTGATGGTAGAATTTCAGGCAGTGTGTCAGGACACAGAGATATTTTGGAACAAAAGGGTCTTCCTCCTCCTCATCCCTGAAACTGATACTCTCCTCATATATAAGGCTTAAGCCAGTTTCACATCTCATCCTTAGTCTCCAGTGAAATAGCCACTCATCTCAAACAACCACCCTGGTCTCATGTCAATCTGGAGCTTTATTTGGAGAGGGGCTAACAGGCTAGGTGCATGCAGGGCATGGAACCCCAAGGGCACAACAGATTGGACCTGAGTCTAGAGGCGAGTGACCAGGTAGCAGGTCCGGTGTGAAGCAGAAACAGTCCTGGTGACAGCACAGGGTGGAGTGGGAGGCCTAGGAGGGGGGTAAGACAACACATCTGGAGATCAGTTAGGATCAGATGACTCAACATTTGCAAATGCTGTCCCACCCTCACCCCCACTTCCGGCTCAGGCTTGTCTCATTGGTCTCCCCTTGCTCACATACTTCCTTGGAAAGGAAGGAGAAGCACCAGTCAGGGTCACCTTGTCTTGAGCAGGGGTTCAGGAGGGTGGAATGGGGTGATCTCTCATTACCTGGGGATAGTGGTGAGGTGGAGTCCTGGGTTGCAGTGGATGTCAGTTCCTCGTTGGAACTATTGGGTATAGATATTGGGGGAGATGTGAACAGGAATGGTAGCCAGATATTGGAAAGAGACTTTCTGTCAGAGCCAAAAGGGGTCTTAGAGATCATCTGGTTCAACCCTCTCATTTTACTAATGAGGAAACTGAGACCTGGAGGAATGAAAAGTCTTGACCAGGTCACAAAGCTGGTAAGTGCCTGAGACAACACTTTCCCAGGTTTTTGGTTTTCAGGCTGGAGCATTTTATATTTCACCCCTCTTATATCCCCACCCACCCAATATTGCCCCTGCCTGATGCCAGTTGCTGAAGAGCCAGCTTCTTAGGTCCAATTCATTGTCTTTCCTGCACCCCAGTTCTCCTAAATCCAGACCTGCAGATAGTTCAAGGATTTTTCTCCAGCTCTTGACTGGGGGGAGGAATTTGAAAGGTAGACTGGGATGAGCTCCATTTTGGAAACTAGGAAGTGGGCAGCTTAACAGACCAAATGTATATATGTGTTTGTATGAAGATGGGTGTATACTCAGGGCAGGATGGGTGAAAAGTGCACTAAACTTGAATCTAGAAGGGCTGGTTTCACGTCATGGCTGTGATACTGACTAACTTCTACTATGGACAAGTTACCTAACTTTTCTGAGCCTCAGTTTCTTCCTCAAGTTTGCGCAATAAATAATACTTGCCCTACCTGCCTCATGGGTTTATTGAGAGAAAATTATTCTGTAAACTTAGAATACTAGGAAAAATGTGAGTAATTATTAGTAGTAGTATTACCAGGCTGTCCCTGGGTCTCCTCTGTGACCTCCTCCTATTTTGGAAGTAGCCAAGAACCCTGTCTTGGAAAACCTGAGAAGAGAGGAGAGAAATGGCGTGAGATACTTTTTGTCTTACCTACCTATAATTCCTTGGCTCAATGTTCTCTGTCAGGTAGGTCCCTAGAACCCATCCCAGAACTTATATTGGTCTCCCAACCCACCTCAAAGAGATAGTCCAAGATCTCCAGAATGGTCAGCAGACTGGCACCAATAAATAGCCCCATCTGGCCTCCAATATCACCTGGGAGGGAATAGTTACCAGTACAGCCATCCTGCCCTCACTCCTCTTTCAGTCAGTGCCAGCCTCACCTTGACCCGATGAGATTTATTTAGCCCAACCTTTTCCCCAGGCCCCATCCATTTTCAAGACCCTTACCATTTCTGGAGTCTAGATTGTGTTCCCATTCCCCAAGTCTCATCCCTCACCCAACAGATCGGCCACTTCATAGGCTTTCTTCTGTTCCACGGTTTCATAATTTAGTGCCTCAAAGAAGATGTCTAGCACCAGAACATTATCCCTAAAGGAAAAAGTGACCAAGTGAGTGACACCTAGATCCTTTTCCCCTTGATCAGAACCAGGGACTTCTCCCTCCCTCCATGCAATCCCAAGCATCTGGAGAGGAGTGAGCCAGGCCAGACCAGGAGGTGTGTGTGTGTGTGTGTGTGTGTGTGTGTGTGTGTGTGTGTGTGTGTGTGTGTGTGTGTGTGTGTGTGTGTGTGTGTGTGTGTGTGTGTGTGTGTGTGTGTGTGTGTGTGTGTTGCTGCTGCTGGCTGGAAGGAAGTGTTGCCCAGGTGTATCCAGTCATCCCCACCCCCACCCTACAATTGAACTGCTGCTGTTTGTTCTTTGTCCTTGAAGAGGACCCATGACATCAGGGAGGTGGTGCCATGACATGCAAATGAATTGGGTTTGAGTGAGGGAAGGCTGTGTCAATTCACCAGCCTCATTCTCTCCAGAGCCATCTGGGTCCAGTGGCAAGATGTAGATCAGGGCTACTGGAGGTGGCTCTGGATGCAGTGGGGAACTTTGGCCTTTTCAAGCTAAGGTTCGCTGAAGTAAAGCCTATCCACTGATTAAGGCTAATAAGAAAGGAGGCAAAGAATAGTCTCTTAAAAAAAAAAAAAGATCTGGGAGGGGAAGGCCCTCAGGGTTTCCTGGCCAAAACAGAAACAGTTGCTATTTACATTCATTCTGAGACAATTAGGGCCCAAACAATGACCTAGTAGGGCTTGGCCTGGGACCTAGCTAGAACTGAACCCATGTGTATTGGATACCAATCCCCCGGTGTGTATGTGTATACTGGAGGAGTAACTCTAAATGTATATGTATGTCTTAGGTTGCCTGTCACTGTGCCTCACACCTTACCCCTCAATTTTCATGAGCAGTTTTGTATTGGGAGAGTATCTATCCCCAGGTGTGTGTATGTGTGCGTGTTGGAGAGCAGGATTCCACAGGTGATCTATCCCTCTTTGTCTCCCACCCATCTGGACTGGAAGCCTGTCCCTGGATGTTTATTTGGGGGGGAGTGGAAGGGGAGGAGAATATTGGAGGTGGGGAGTGCTATGTTGTAGGAATTTCTTCTGGTGTGTGTACGCTAGTAGGTTGGACATGTGTGTAGGGGCGTTCTTCAGGTACATATGTTGGGGAGGGAGATGGTCCCCACGCGCACTTGTGCGCGTTTGTTTTGGGGCTGGGGAATGACTCACGCTATGTATTGCTTGCTTCGGTTGAATTTCTGGGCCAGGTAGCTGGCTGAAGCGAGGCTGGGAATCCGGACCATGGAGAGCTCCTTTTCGTAGCGTGTGCTGGCACAGGGGCTGGGGCAGAGGCAGGCGGTGTCCTTCCTCATCATGCTGTCTAAGGGGGAGAGGCCACAGGAATGCAGGGGCCGGGGCAAAGGTGAGGTATATTGCCGGGCTTATAGAGCTCACGAAAGGAAGTTGGGGGATCCCAGAAGAGGGGGAAATGACAGGGCGGGGAGAGGTCGGGGGTTCCATTTGGGGAAGTGGGTTGGGCACGTGTAATTCTCCAATATCCCTCAGCAGTGCTAGTTGGTCAGGGGGCTCCTTACCCAAGGAAGGTCTGGCACAGTCCTTATACTGTTGGGGGCTGCATATGGGGGCACTACCTGGTGTATAGAGTGAAGCATTATGACTGTATCAAGTTCCAGCTCCCCCTGGAACCCTCTATTTTTATCTAACTTTTCTCTACTTCTTAAGGGACTTTCCTTAGCCCAAAAGCTGGACTCTAAGCCCTGTAAACCTGAGCCCCACCCTGTCTCTGACTTCCGCCCCCCCCCCTTATCATGACCCCTTACCAGGCATGTACATCATCCGGCAGCCACACTTCCGAGACAACAACCGAGTCTCACAGACCCGGCGACAGCCTGAGAGGCTGTAGGCTGACCTAGGGCTTGGGTTGGGATTGGGTGGGCTTAGATCAGGAGGACCCATGTCGAAGTCAGGACTCGGGAGCACAGAGCTACAGTTACCCCAGGGCTGTGGCAGGAACAGCAGCTGTAGCAGAAAAGGAGTTAAGGAGGAGGTGGGAAAGAGATGGAACTAGAAGGGCGTGTGTGTGTGTGTGTGTGTGTGTGTGTGTGTGTGTGTGTGTGTGTGTAAAAGAGAGAGGGGGGAGGGAGGGAGAGAGAGAGAGAGAGAGAGAGAGAGAGAGAGAGAGAGAGAGAGAGAGAGAGAGAGAGAGAGAGAGAGACAAAATGCCCTCTGTCCTGGAGAGATGGTTAGGCTGGTTAGGCTATCTCTGGAGTATCTAGATGGGGACAGAACAGGGAATGAGGAGGAATTAATGTAGAGTCAGAAGGTTGGGGAAGATTTCAAGAGTCAGAAGAATTGAAAACTGGGGGATTTGGAGGGGTGGGTCTGATGTGCTGGAGATTGAAGGCTTTGGACAGGAGGAAGCAGGGTATTGAGGTCAGGGTATTGAAACCAGGGCAGAGGATACTTGCTGCTTTTGACAGGACACAAAGGTCTGGTAGCCTGGAGCAACCCCAAAGCCAAGCTGATCAATGGTGGGCGGCTCATCTTGGCTATGAATCTGCACTCGAATCCCTGCCTCATATGGAGTTTGTTCTGGAATAGGGAGAGGATGGGGGGAGTAGAATCTCATTTTCCCCCTGAGACTTTGTCCCCCTTAGGAATCCTTTGGATTCCTCCCAAGAACCCTTCTGTTTTGAGTTACTATCTCATCTAAGGAGAGGGAAAGCCCCGGCTCTAGTCCCCATGCTCTAGTATGGACCCCTCCCTAACCCCTTATCCAACAGGTAGTGACTTTTGCCAGAGTCCTGTCTCCTTCACTTGTTTCTCCATCACTTTTATAAAAACATGGCATAAGAATTGCCAATCAGGGTCAGCTTCACACTAACCTCCTCTTCCAACCCAAGGTTCGATTGATTCCCCTGTTCTCTCCTTCATACTCTCAGCTTCCCATCAGCTGAAGATTCTGCCTTTGACAGGGTCATCAAGGATGAAATTGGAGATTGGCATGCTTGACCCCTCTAATTTCAGTCTTACAGGCTAGGAACAAGTCTGATAACCCATACCTAACCCTTTTCCAGGTCCTTAGCCCTTCCCCATAGCCTCAGTCCTTCATTCTTTTTTTCTTCCCCATGACTGTGTTCTGTCCCATACTTTCATACCTGTTCTCCTTCCCCATTACTGATGCATCATCCCCATTTCTTGCCCACTGTATCCATCCCCTCCCAGTCTCCCAGTCCTTCTCTCTCAGAGCTTCCATACCTGTCCTCCATCTCTCTTGACCCCTGTGCCAAATACCTGAGTCCCTCCACACCGGCAGGTATTCATCTTGCTGCACTGTCAACATGATCTCCAGCCCATTGCCAGCACCTCCTTTAGGAGTACTGAGGAGCTCAGCTCCATCACTTCCTGAATTAAAGATGAAACACTGACCCATTCTGGTGAAGATCTGGAGGAGAAAAGGAAGACAGACAGCAGGAATAGGGGAAGTACCACAGTGATATTGGGGAACAAGAAAAGGTAGCCCCTAGAGGTAGCCCAGCTTCTGAATCCTACTGCACATACATGCAAGGATACACACATACTCACACACACACCCCACTTAACTCCAATGTGTGCCCTAACTATGTTAGCTTCCTGGCTTCTAGCTATGTTGTTCCTAAGGTCTTAGAAGGATAAGATGCCGTTTGATCTTCAGATGCCTACCATTATCCCCCATCCTTGAGAAGGCTGGGCTAGGTCCACCAGGGATCTTGTCTCCCTAAATAATAATATTTATACAGCAAAGTTCACAACTCTGAGGCTCATTCACCCTCCTTGAGCCATTTATAAAATGAAGAAAATAATAGTTGCATGTGTACAACCTTCTCTGTGGTTGTTACACACAAAAGCACTATAGCAATGTGAATTTGCATTATCAATATTATTTTGGAGGTAGGAGGCGAGTGCACACAAGCAGGAAGTGGTCAGTGGCCACTAGGATTTTTATATGGGTTTTGTGGGGACAGTGGGTTTAGGATGGGAAAATAATCTTTTGGGCTGAAAGGAAATATCTCATTCCATTCCAGGCTACCCCCTGAAAACCCCTGATCTTGGAACTAGCCCTCATCTCACTGTGCCCAGTGTGGCAGAGTCTGAGGGGACTATCTTATAATCTTCCAAATCTCCCTAGTCCTGAGTTCTGCTTCTTCCCAGGGAAAGCAAATGATACCAAAGGCCAACCTGAAAGGCCTGAGAAGTAGGGAAGGGGGTAGGAACTGCTCTGTCTGCCCCTGTTCTTTGAGAAACTCTGGGTCCAGGGCTTGTCTGTCTTTGGTGATCGCTTCCTACCCGGTGATTTTCTTCCCCTACCTTTTCAGTGCTTCTTTTCTTTTACCCCCTAGGGACCCAGTGCTCTCAAGCTATTTGTGTAGAGTGGGGCAGGATGGGGAGCATGTCATACACTCATTTTCATTATAAGATCAGAGGCTTCGCATGCCACAGCCCAACTTGGTGTCTTGTATGTGTAATAGCCACTGTGCAAGACACTTACTAGCTTAATACACTTACCACCTTAGGCAAGTCATCTAACTTCTCTGAGACTGTTTCATCATCTGCAAAATGGTGATAGTACCCTTCTTACAGAGTTGTAATGGAGAAAGTTCTGTGTAAACTTTAAAACACTATAGAAATGTGAATTATTATTATTACCATATTTGGAGTTTATATTTTAGTTTGTCCCTCCCAAGGATGTTTGCACAGTGAAAGAGTACCCTCCCCCCTTCCTAAAGAAGGTAATATTTAACCTGAAGGAAAAATAACAAGATAATCAAGATGAATAGTTACTTTGTTACTTCAGGCATTGTGTAGGTCAGTAGAGAAGATATTTGGGGGATGGGGGATCTTCCTAGTGTTGCCCAAATTATACCATGTAGATGACCACCTAACCCATCAAAGAATAATGCAGGCTGTACCACTTAGGGCCTTGGGCAGGGGTATGGTCCTACATTGGGGAGAATTATCAGGGAGGCTAAGGTGGGAAGGAGGACTGAGGTTGGGTTGAGGTGTGTGTGTGTGAATAGGTGGTTATGAGAGATTGAGGTCAGGTTGAGCTAAAGTTACAGTTGAGAAGGAAGGGAAGGTGGCTCTGTTTGTCTACAAGTTTGGTACAGAATTTTAGAGAAACAGTTTGGGGAAACTTTGTCTTCTTATCCCTAACACCTCAATCTTGGGAAGAGCCGATGAGGTGAAAATCGGTTTCATGACCTCACCATGTCATGACATGCATACACTTGAGAGCATCAACACTTCCTACCTTCCACCCCCCAACTGGAAGTCTTGGGGCAGAGGTGAGATTTCCTAGGATTTGGGCAGGGCTCCAAGAGGGCCAAGGGTTTGGGACAGAAGACTGAACATGGGGTGGCAGTATCCTCAAGGTGGTTGGAAGATTCTCAGGCTAGTTTGGGGAGATTCCCTGATTTAGGCTGGGGCCTGAGCTGAATTTGGGCTGGGACTGAAGTAAGGAAAGGGTCTGCAAAGAGAAAACTGGGGGCACTGCTCACCCTGGTGAAGTTGTCTGGGCCACAAGGCCGTCCTCGGTAGCGACAGTCCAGCAACATGTCATCCATGGTGTGGCCAGCCCTGGCATAGAGTTCAGACAGGTCATAAGTGGCACTGGGCATGAAGCCAGGGGGTGCAGGGGGCTGGCCCAATTCCTTCAGATAGTCAGCATGCTCTCTAGGCTCGAGGCCCAGCAGGGCAGGTCCAGCCCAGTGCAGGTCATTGAGTGTAATTTGGGAGCGTCGAAGTGGGTTGAGGTTGCATAGAGTGACAGCAGGGAAGACAAGGTAGTGGCTCTCATGTTCATCCAAAACTGTCACATGGTGGAACTGTCCGTAGTACTCAATCCGGTTTGCCACTTGATAGAGGAAGGCAGTCAGAGAGAGCAGCACCGCCCCTGCCCACAGCCCCCTGCGCAGGGTCAGGCCTCCTGGCCCAAAGACATGGCCCAGCCCATGCAGTGTACAGTTGCTGGCAAACACACAGATGTCTGAGGCTGGTCGCCTTGTTCCTATGTCTTCCTCATGTGGACTAGGGAGGGGCTTCATGGCTTGGTCCATGGTCAGGCACCAAAGGGGAAGAAAGTTCTGAGAGGGAGAGGAGAGGAGAAGACAGGAGAAAGAGAAGGGGAGGAAAGGAGAGGAGAGGAAGAGAGGAGAAGACAGAAGAGGAGAGGTAGAGAGGACAGGGCAGGAAGACAGGAGAGGAGAAGTGGAGGAAAGGAGAGGAGAGGAAGAGAGGAGAAGATGGGAGAGGAGAGGAAGAGAGGAGAGGAGAAGGGAAGGGGGGAGAGGAGGGAAGGAGACAGTAGAAAAAGGAGCAAATAGGAGGGAGGAGAGGGGTTAGGGAAGAGAGGAGTGTCAAAGAAAGGTCATAGAGTAAAGGGTTGAGGAGAGTAGAGAAGGGTCAGGAAGAGGTGGAAAGGGGTCAGACAAGAAGGAGCAAAGAAAAGGAGAGGAGAAATGTAAGAGAAAGGGGAAGGTTTGAGAATGGGTCAGTCTAGGGAGGAAAGAAGGGTCAGTAGAGGGGAGACTGGGGAAATGGGAGGAGAAGGGGGAGAAAGGAGAAGGGGATCAGCCCAAGACTCCATGAGGGGTAGGGTGGGTGAGAAGATCTTTTGAGCCAGAGGCTTTGTTGAGGCCAGCTGGGGTCTGGCTGGGGCTCCAGTAAGAAGGCTGCTGGCTGTCTGTGGCTCCAGGCTGAGTCCTGTCCAATGCCGATGCTGAGGATGCTGATGTAAGGATGAAGCTGATTGTGGGAGGGCTGGGGCTGCTCTGCAGGCCTGCTGGGTTGGGAGGTGACCGCCGCAGAGGATTGGGTTTCAGAATCAAGGGGGGTGAGGGAGGCCCAGATAAGGGCAGCTTGGGGGAAGGCAGGAAAGGTCCCTGGGGCCACAGACAGCCATTAGTGGGGCATGGAGGGGGGGAAAGTAACAGGGGGGATGGCTGTTAGAGACCAGAGGCGCCAATAAGAAACCGCAGGAGGCCAGGCCCGGGTAGTGTGAGGGGAACTCCGAGCCAGAGTGGAAGGAGGCGGGTGAAGACCTTTGGGGCAACTCCTGCTTTATAGTCAGCCACTCACAAAATGCAGGGGAGACCCTTGGGCCACACAATGACCCCTATTCCTGAAGAATTTCCCTTCTCCAGCTCACCCCTTCCCTGACAATTTTTCTCCAGGTACTAGAAACACATTTTCTATCACAAGGAGCAGAGCTGGATCCTGGCCAGTTTCTGAAGGAGTCAGAAATCTAGCATCATCTTACCTCTCCTCAGCATGCCTTTCTTCGCCAACCAAGTCTGCCCACCTGGGCCAGGCCTTCTCTACCTTATCTCCTTTCCCTTCCCATTGCTTCATCATCCCATATCCTTGAACCAAATTCACCGGTATACCACTCCCTCATATTCCTCTGGTAGGTGACAGCAAGCTAGTCTGAGACTCATTGACGCTAATATAAGTACAGGTAAAGGTGATGCTTCAGGGAAACTACCTGCATTTCCAGAAGACTCTCAGCGCTTGAATCCAAAGGAATGCCTTGTAACAGTGGAAATTTTAGGTCCTTATGAAGGGGGTGGGGGAGAGACTTGGAGTAAGACAAGGAGGTCTTCGTATCCTTCCAGATCATACATTGTCAGTGGCATAATTTTCTACAAGGAGCTAAGTGTGATGCCTGTGGTAGAGGGAAGAGATTTGGGCAGCTGGGCAGAGCGGAGTGGAGCAAGGGCAATTTGCAGGGCAAGGTAAGAAAGGGAGTAGGGGAGGGATTGGGAATGGGGGCACGTGGTGATGGCAGGAACTTAACAAGCAAAAGCCCATCCTAAAGCCCAGGAGGTAGATTCAGCCATGGCCTACTGGGTCCAGCACCCCACTTGGTAGTGACAAGCAATTGAGTATGAGTTCACCCACCCTGATGGAATTTTGACTTACCACATGACCCCTGCCAGGTTACATATTTGCAGAACTGTGTTTGAATCCTCACTCTACCACCTGCTCTCTAGGTGACCTTCACCAAATACTTCTTCTCTTGGCACTTTAGTTTTCTCATTTGTAAACTGAGACAGGTGGATGAGATCATTTCTAAGGTCCTTCCTTAGAAAGACCCTTCACCAGCCCTGGATTCGGAAGGACCTGAGTTCAAATCCTCCCTCAGACACATAACACTTACTAGCTATGTGACCTTGGGCAAGTCACTTAACCCCACTGCCTAAAAAAAAAAAAAGGACCCTTCTACCTTTAAATCCTTTGATTTAAAGGTAGCCTGGTATAAGGGAGACCATTTGGGACTTGGAATCAGGAAAATCTGGGTTCAAATTCTGCCTTAGCTATTTACTAGCTATGGGACCTTATATGAGCAAGTCATTTAACCTCTCTGGACTGTTTCCTCATCTGTAAAGCAAGGTCGGAGGTCCCTCCTAGCTCTAGAATCTCTAATTATATAATCCTATACCGAGCCCTCAGACAAAGTTGGGAAGAAAATACGGGAACATTAGGGCCTTTTCAATCTGCTTTGGGTACTTGGGCAGTGGAACTATGAAAGATGAATGAATGAGGGAGTGAATGAATTAAAAACAAACAAACAACACACACTCTAAAGCACTTGCTATGTGTATAACAGGGCAGCTAGGTAGTGCAGTGGATAGAGCGCTGGGCCAGGAGTCAAGAAGATCTGGGTTCAAATGTAGTCTCAGACACTTACTGGCTGTGTGACCCTGGGTAAGTTACTTAACCCTGTTTGCCTCAGTTTCCTCATCTTTAAAATGAGCTGGAGAAGAAAATGGCAAACCACTCCAGTGGCTTTGCCAAGAAAACCCTAAATGGGGTCACAAACAGTTGGCCATGACTGAACAAATGAGCACCATGATGCGTACAACACCAGACACACACAGAAAAACAAAAAGCTTTCAAAGTGCTCACATTCCATTAGGGGAAAACAACACACACAGGTTTCAGTTGCAGGTCCAAAAGAAAGGCCCTGTAGTCCTTAGGGTGCATCAGCAAAGTATGTGGCAATTCATCTTCTTTAGTGTAATTTCCATTGATAAAACCATATCCGGCCATTTAGTAGTGCCAATGACTTTGGTGGTGAAGACTTTCTGGATCTCCAGTAGCTGTGACTCCTAAGGAGGCAAGGACTGCAGCATCTGCAGAACAGTGAGTTGTCAGGTTCCATCTCCACAAAGACTGATCCCCTGGATAGGGGATGGCTTTAGGGGTCAGTCTGGAAGCAGGGCAGGTGGTCTGAGTGGTGCTGCCACTCTGCTGGCTATTGAACTTCTGTCTGGCTTGTCTCTCCGGATGGAATTGAAAGGAAGCATCAGACTGAAATTGTAAGGGCTGGGATGAACCAGTGGATGAGGTTAGATGGGGATGGAAGGGGTGGGGTGGAAAGGTAGAAGGCCTAGAGCCTTGGAGAGATGACACTTTCAAGGAAAGAGTTTGAGGCACGCTCTGAGGACAAATTTAATGATGGGGTCAGGGTATCTTATCGCATGCTGGTGAGAGGGAAGAACACTGAAAAAAGGGGGTCTCTGCTCCAGTGGAGCATGCTGAATTTGGAGTCAGGAAGGCTTAGACTTAAATTTCACTTCTGACACATTAGCTGGGTGACCATGAGCAAGTCACTCAGTTTCTCTGAGTCAGAGTTTTTTGGGCATAGATGAACGTATCGATTCTTCCCCACAGACCCTGAACATTCCTGAGTCCTTAGGACTTGATACAAAAGTCCTATTTCTCCAAAATGCCTCCTTCAGTTGCCAATCCTCCTGCTCCCCACCACACACACAGTCCTGACCCTCTAAGTACTGCTTAGAGCAAGACTGTCCCCACCAAGTCAATGGGAAATGGGTTTTGGAGGCAGGACCTTAGAGGCAGAAAGGGGCAGTGTCTAGTGGAAGGGAGGCAGGTTCTCTTGTGGGGAAGGGACTGATGTATTTTCTTTGCTTCTTCAGATGCTTTTAATTATTAATGATGAATCTTCAGTCTACCTACACAAGCTTTACAGCCCTGAGGAGTCAATGCTAATGAATTTTCAAACCCACCATTAACTATCTGTAATTACTTGGGCTAAGGGACTTTCACTTTTATGATGGGGCTGTTTCATTCTTGCCTTTGTAGTCCCAGTGCTTGACACTGGCAGGTGCTATATAAAGGCTGGTTAATTGTTTTTCCTAACAATTCCGTGAGGAAGGGGGTTGCTAAGCCCATTTAACAGATAGGAAAAAGCAAGGCTTAGTGAGAGGTTCAATGATTTGACAAAAGCAAATTAGTGGCAGGGACAAGGTATCTTTTTTCATTGGTTCATACTGGGTTCACTGATGAAATGGAGTGAAAAGCAGTTCTTTGTAACAGGTCCAACCTAATTAAATCTATTCAGCTTAGCCCCACTGGAGGGTGCAACAAGAGACCTAGAAGCAAGCCAGTGTCAGAATACACTTCTGACTGCTGGGAAACATCCAGGTCATAGCTCATAGACTGAAAACCTCATTGCTAGAGCTGGAAATCTAGGAGTTGCTGACAGCTGCATTCTTGGAGCTAGCTCTTGAAGAGGGAGGAAGAAACTCGAAAACAAAGGAGATAAGAAAACAACTTGGGTCAGTTTTTGCTGAATAGTTTTCCCAGATACCTAGATTGTTAGAGCTAGAAAGGGACCTTAAAGGCCATCTGGCCCCATCTCACAATTTTAAAGGTGAGGAAGTTAATGCCTAGAGAAAAAGACTTGCTGAGAGGCAATGTGGATATTGTGCTGGGTAACCAAAGGCAAATTATCTAACTGCTCTGAGCTTCACTGCCTCATCTGTGAGTGAGAATAATAGTGCCTACATCGGACGAAATAATGCATGTAGATGCTTCACAACCTTTAAACTGTTATACAGAATCAGTTATTATTGTTGACCACAGTCACAGTGCTACTCGGGGTTAGATCTGCAGCTTGAAGAGGGGTTTCTGGATTCCTAATCTGGTGCTCTTTCCTATACCATGTAACGTCTCCTGTACCACTAAGGCCATCAGTAGGCCCAAGATGTCTGGTGACGCACCTTGGTCTCAAAAAGAACCAAAAAACCTTTTGTGGCAGCCTAGTACAAAGCCATTTCTGGATTCTGCTACTCAGGCACTGCGCGGCTGTGGGGATCAGTGACAAGAAGGCAAATCATTAAAGTTGGTAAAGGTGTTGGTCAAGAGGGTAGTTTTTGGATCAAAACGGCATCTGGCTGTGTCACGTGAAACACCAGTTTTGGCCAACCTTTAATTTGCTTTGGAACATGTGTGATGCTGATTGTTTGCACCTTCTTTTTCTGGGCATAACATCACTTTGTAATGTCTCTTGCATCCATCCCTTCCTCTCCATTCACCTTGCTGTCATCTTTGTCCAAGTTCTTATCGACTCAGTCCCTGGAGGCAGTATCTCTCTAGCTTTGAACTAATTAATCTGTCGACAGGCTCTAGGGGTGCCAAACCTTTTGAAAATAAGAGCAAGTGAGGATTGAGTCCTCACTTCTGCATGGCTTTCAAATTCTTCTGGTCCTTCCCACCTGATGTGTTGAGTCCCCAAACTCCCAACATGCGCTCTTCCTCACCATTGTCCTTTCTTGCAGTCCTCTGTTATCTTTCCTAATGCCGTTTTCCTATTCCGCGATGTCTCTGCTTCCTTCATCTAAATCCCACCCATCCTTCAAACCTTGCTTTGTCTTGCCTCCATTACGCTGCCTTCCGTATATTTATACACTTTCCCCGCAACGTGAGCTTAGTGTCACAATTTAGCACTTACTCGCTCCCTATATATTAATCTTGTTTGTCCCCAACTAAACTGTTGACTTGAGAACCAGGACTATATTGAACTTTTGTATTCTACTCCCCCAGCCCATACCTAGTATAATACTCACAGAATGTTAACTGGGTGATTTAGTAGCTCAGACCAGATTTTTCAGAGATGCCTATCCTGGCTCCACGAGCCAGACAAGGCAGGATTCTTGATGGCTCTTCGGGTCATGTCAGTGTAGACATTGCCTCTAGTGATGTAGATGGCAATGAATCCAAGCTCTCAATCTGCCATGGGCTGGAGGTCCACTCAGTTTACTAAATGTTTCCCTCTTGTTCTCTTGATGGAGCTACCAGTGGAGCACAAAAGCTGTCTAGCTTTCCTTCTCAACACATAACCAGCCCGTTTCCCTTTCCAGTCTGCTACTTTTCTGATAACATCTGTACACTATTTCTCTCATACATACAGTCAGTCGTTGATGGGCTGTTGCAACCTACTCAAGCTCACTGGGAACTTTTCACTGAGTAGGTAATCTCCAACTTAAATTTCATTCCATGAATTGCTATCACCCTAAGAATAGCTTTTTTTTTTTTAATGGGCGTTTGTTTCAAGAAGACTCGGGGTCATTAAAAGCACTGCAGAATTTCCCAAAGACAGCCCAGCTCACCGTCCTTCCTGCTCTAGTCTAGGCTCAGCTTATCATCTGTGGTGCATCCCAGTGACTGAGTTCAATGGGTTGTGTACAATCTTTTAAAAACTGGATACTTACAATGGGCTCTTTTGAGTGATTAGGAAGCTCATTTAAGAGGTTCTGTAGTCAGCTTTCCCAACTTTTTTTTTTATTAAAAAAATCGCAGGTGATGTGAGATACACACGTGTGTGTATGTATGTGTGTGTATCTATCTAAAAGACAAGACTGCAATATCAAGGGAACACAGTTCCCACCAAAAAGAAACTGATTTTGAGTCAAGTCCTAAAAGGCAGAGCTCAGTGGTTAGCAGAAAAGAGGCAGATTGTCACTGGAGGAGGGCCTGAGCAAAGGCACACGGCAAGGGTGGTCTGCCAGAAATGACATAACCACTTTAAAGGTTTACTGAACATGAATAAATAGAGCAGATTCTCTCTACTTGAATCATGTGGCACAGCTGAGAACCCATGACAAAAGCCTAGCAAGCAGGTAAGCAGGTTTAGTGTGCCTCAAGAGGAGATTGGCCAGCTTTTCAGGAACAAAGGTCTGAAGTGGCTTAGTCCCATGAGGCCAAGTTGTCAGTAGCGTTATCAGCCCAATCTTTGTAGATGTGTATGGCTAAAAGCATTATTAGTTTTTAACCCCACCCACCAACACTGATAACACTCACTGTTACATTATCTCCCAACGTGGAGAGTGATAGAGAGGTGCTTGGGGACTACCCAACTCCTCCCTGTGTCTCATAGCTGTGCAGTTATCAGTAAAGGGCACTTGGGTGCTAAGGGGAGATCTCAGATGAGGTGATTTGGCTGGCAGTCTCTGGGGCAACCCAATAAACTTGGTCTGGAAGTGGAAGTCATAGATGTGTGTGGGGCTGGGAAAAGGAAACTTAGCCTGCAACCTTCTACTATCTGGGCACAACTGATCACTACAGCCTTAACTCCTACTATTTCCATATATAAACGCTCTCTTCCGGACAGACTGGTCGTATCACTGTTTCCATAATGCTTCAACACTGTTTCCCTAGGCCTGTAATCCCCTGCCTCTTTATTTAGATCCCATCTCAACCATCCTCCTCTCTTTTGTACTTCCTTGAGCATTCCAGGCCCAGAATAGCCTCTCTCCCTTTGCTGAATCCCTATGGCACCCACTCAAGACTGATCACGCAGCACCCTGCATCGCTAGTTGTCCTGTCTCTCATCTTGCAGTAAGTCCTTTGGTGATTGGGACTCTCATTCTTTTGTAAGGGCCCACAGTTACCAGCGCAGCTTCTGGAATTGAGTAAGTATTCAATAATTGCGGATGAATGGGATTCTTGGTGGACAGCAGATAAAAAGGATTCTCTTTGGAGTGAAGTGGGTGAAGGGATCCTCAAGTTGACTTTCTGGATGCCAAGGGCTAGCTGGAGATGATGTTGGCCAGTAAAAAAGGCAACAGGCTTTGGGTCAGGACTGCTAAAGGGTGAAATGAATATGGGAGGTGGGGATGGTTTCAAGGAAGGAAAAACTATGCTGGTGGCTTTTCTTTTTTTTTTTTTGAGGCAATTGAGATTAAGTGACTTGCCCAGGGTCACAGAGCTAGGGTCTGAGGCCGGATTTGAACTTGGGTCCTCCTGACTTTGGGGCCGGTGCTCTGTCCATTGCAACACCTAGCTTCCCCTTATGCTGGTTTCAAATAGCCAGAATATGGGCGGACCTTCGGGGGCTTTCTGAGGACTCTTCAGGGATGGTCTCTAGGAGGATCAGGATGGGAAAATGGAGGAAGTCCTGGGCTGGTATAAAAGGACTGCCCTCCAACCCACCAAGTGTTCTTTGAGTGAAGGGCATGTAAGGTGGTGACCAGGGATTAAGGGAAAATTATAGGGCTAGCTCCCTCTTCTCCAACATGGGTCCATCAAGCTAGGCCCTGGAATAAAGATGGGAGGAAGGGGAGCAAACATAACTCAATACATTCCTACTATTTCCAGAAACTCCCCAAGACCTGAGGCATGGGCATGAGTTTAGAGGACCAGCAAGAAACTCACCAAAATAGCTGGGAATAGAGGAAAGGGAAACAGAAGGAAGTAGGCAGGAGGTAGTAAAAAGGGCGGACAAAAGGTAGTAAAAAGGAAGGTAGGGCAGAAGGGCCAAGATAATGGGGGCCACAATGACCTCTTCTCATCCCATGATGGGAGGAAAGGGAGGATGCCTGGCTGAGAAGAAGGAAGCTGGGCCCTAGCTCCCTTCCATGCCTCCAGCTGGCTCCAGCCCAGGGTTTATTTCGAGTACAGCTGTAACAGTAGCATCCTGCTGCCAGTTCCCTTTTCCTATCATGCACTTTCTGGGGCTCAGTCACCACTTTGAACTCTGCTCTGAGCTCGGGGACCTTGGAGGTGTTCAGGCCCCTGGGCTGGCTGCACCCCACAAGGCCAATTTTCAGGGCCTGGGGCGGCGGACATTGTGGCCTCTTTTCTGAGTCTCAGCGCACTGGGATGAAGCGTCTGGGTTGGATCCTGGGGAAGGTGCTACTGGAGACAATAAGGTCTGACTCCTGATGAGCTCCGAGTACAGCCCACCTTTCCTCATGAGCTCCATGTGGGTTCCAACCTGAAAGAAGCAGGAACAAGGAGGTGTATACAAGATTCCTCTGCCCTCCAGTCCTGGGGCTCTGGGAAGTAGACTAGAACCGATAAAGGACTTAGTTCTCAGCAGTTCCAAGCCTCATCACCTTCAAAGTCAGTTGATGCTTAGGGGCAATACAGTGGGCTCTCTGCTTGGGGGTGGCTGGGAAGGCAGAACCAAAGGAGCAACTGAAGGAACACCAAGCCCTTATATCAATCCTGCAAGGCTCCAATTCTAAAGGAAAAGCCAGGGGTGATGCGAAAATTTGTTCAGGACCCTGAGCACACAGCACTGTCCTCCTCGAATCCCTCTGCAGCCCAAGGCACCAGAAGAGCCTTCACAGCTCCAGGCACCATGTGGCTTTGGCCCAGACTGGAAATTCCTTCAAAGTCCTTTAAATTCTGTTAATCTCAATGGCAGGAAGGGAAAGGATGGTCTCAGGGCAGCCTCTGGTCAGCTTCTGGATGAGGATAAATAGTCACTGTTCCACTCCTGGCCCCAAGGCTTTGATTCTGTGTCCTGACTTAATAATTTTGGACTCCAGGTGGTCTTGGTATGATGGGTTTGGGGTCAGAGGCCCAAGGTTCCAAACCCTAGGATAAATTACTTCCTATCTCTAGGCCTCAGTTTCCTCATCCATAAAATCTGGGGAGCAGACTCAGATAATTTCTTGCCAGCTCTAGATCCTATGACCTCTGCCTCTATAGATATTGAGAGTCAGTGCCCATTCTCATCTGCCTGCCTTAACACCTTGCACTTATAGATATTAAGAACTTCCTCCTCATCTAGTATCTTGTCAGTCTTACAGCCACCTTGTAGGATATGCTGGCTCTTATAATCTCTGTTTGAGGACCAGGGAGGTTTAAAATGACTTATAAAAGGTCTTTCAGCTAGTCAGGAATGGAGCTAAGACTAAAGACCTGGGCTCCCAACTCCCGTTGGAGTGCTCCTCCCACTGTCCTACACCATAATGCCAACCTCAAGGCCCAGCTCTACATCATGTTGCTATCTGGTGTTTCCCCCCTCCTCTCCCCATTGCCAACTTCAGGAGTCAGAGCTCTGACTCCCTATCTTTGGTTCAGCTAGGTTGGGGCTAAGCTTGAGCCTTTCCAGGCCTTCCCTAGGATTCTGTCCTTCCCTCGGGCTCACCTCCTTGATGCAGCCTTGGGCCATCACAACAATCTGGTGGGCAGTCCGGACTGTGCTGAGGCGGTGGGCAATGACTAGCACTGTGCGGCCAGCACTGGCTCGGTCCAGGGCCTCCTGCACGACTCGCTCGGACTCCCCATCCAGTGCACTTGTGGCCTCATCCAGGATCAGCACTTTTGGCTGTTTGATGAGGGCCCGGGCAATGGCCAAACGTTGCTTCTGGCCTCCTGAGAGGGTTGCACCTCGCTCACCTGTGGGGTAGGAGGGGGCACATGGGACATGGAGAGAAGGAAGATTCAAAGCATCAACAGCTGTTGCTTCTGACTGTATCCCTAAGAGGGCTCCGTCATCTCTCCAGGATGCCTTTGCTCTCTCTTCCCAATCTGACTCCTTCTCTGTTACTACCTCCAACAGCAACTAGCCCAAGGTTGAGTACTCTGTTGTGTTATCATAAGCCTTCTGATTGATGGTCTAATTTCAGAGAACTTTTTTGGTCCCAGACCAGCTCGTGTTTCAGTTTTTATTCAGTTTTGAAATGTTCTGCCCTCTGATTGGTCTCCAAAGACATAAGCAAAAACCATGTGTAGCTTCCTCTATGATGTAACATAATATGAAGAGGTGTGTATACACATACACCTGTATGTGGGTGTACATGAATGCCCATGGATATGCTAGTGCTGACGGCAGGAAGAGTTTTACAATGGCTGCAAGAAGACACTGAACCTAGACATTCCATTACTAGACATATGCTCCAAAAAGGCACCAAACTACCCCGCAGCAGCACTTTTGGGAGGAAAGGTTCCCTATCAACTACAGAATGGCTCCACAAATCCAGGTATTGGAATAGAACAGAATGTTATTAAGCAGTGAGAAAAGAGAAATATGAGGAATTTAGAGAAGCGTAGGAAGGCCTGTACGAACTGCTGCAGAAGCAGTAAGCTAACCAGAAAGACAATATATACAATGACTGCAGTAACACAAATGGAAAGTATTCTGCAATGAAGCTGAAAGGCGAGGACTTTGAATGACCAGTCTTAGCCCTGCAGAAGAAAAGGAACTGGATCTCACTCCTCCTGGTACTTGTTACCCTATCAGGCTCCGACACTGGGTTGCTGGTTGGTTTTGTCTGATCTTTGTTACAAGGGAGGGAGGGCATGTTGAGTGAGTGAGTGAGTGTGTGTGTGTGTGTGTGTGTGTGTGTGTGTTGTATGAGTATGTGTGAGTGTGGAGGAATGGAATAGTGGGAAAAGCATCCAGAAATGGCTCTAATGTAAAAACAAAAGTTTTCAATAAAAAAAAATTTTAAAGATGTGAAAATAATAGTAGAGCTAGGCATAAGAAGGATCTGTAATTTCATTGGCATAAGGAGCTCCCAGTGAAGAACTTGTTCTGCCGATGCAGGTCAGCACCTTCTCTGTAACTTTTACCCTTACAGTTGACTAGAGCACTGAGAAGATAAGGAATTTGCCTGGGGTCAAACAGCCAATGCATGTGAGGTGAGACTGGAACCTAGGTCTTTCTGGCTCCAAAGCCAGCTCTCTATCCACCAAAAAAAAACCCCCCAAAAAAACCCCCAAAAAACAACAACAGGTGGCATTTATGTAGCAGGTTAAGTTTGTAAAGTATCTTACAAAGGTTTGTTCATTTGAGCCTTGTAACAATCCTAATACTACAGGCATTGGGCCTAGTGGTCAACCCAGGTGGCAAGCTTCAGCAATGAGGTTCAAACTTCAGCTTGCCTGCAGGGTGTCCTACCCACTGTATAAACCTGCTGCAGTGCTGATAACCCTCCCTTGGGAAACCATGAGTCTAGGATGAACTGGAACATCCTGGGGCAAAACGGAAAGCAATAAGCTTGAGCCCAGCAGCACAAAGAAATCTTCATATTAAGCATGGGCCAGGGTGTATTGGCTTGAGTCAAGCCCCAACCTTTGGGATGCACATGATGACACATCTACTGTGGTGCTGCAGAAAGTAGGATGAAGGGAGTAGATCTATGCCCCTGACTGGGGGAGCACCCAACCAAGTCACTGAGGCCTCAGAATGAGGATCCCCCCACCCCACTGCTCCTGGCCAAGCATCTAGAGCATGGACCATACCCTCAGAGCTTTCAATGGACAAGATTCAGCAAATGGATAAATGCAGATGTTTGCCTGGATGACTAGGTGGCCATTATAACTGATCTTCGGCAATAAATTGACTGGATTTTTAAAATCCAACTTCTGTGCTGAGTGCCATTAAGTGTGGCTATTTAATTCAATAAACATGTGAGTGCCAGCTTATTATGTGGGGGGTGGGGTGGGGGGGCGGGAGGAGAAAAAACTTCAGAACTGAGAAAGAAGTGGGAGCTGATTTGGGATCACAAAGCTCTTGGGACGTTACACTGGCAGGAGGAAGTACGCTCCTGAAATTTCTATTTCCTTCCTTGGTAAGCAAGGCTGCCTCTCCTCTCTAGGTAAACAGACCAACAAAGACGGAAGTGGAGGCAGACGTCCCAAGTTTTCCACATCCCCAGGTCGGTCACTTGTTGCTCTCACTTTACAGGACACCCTTCCCAAAAGTCCTTTCTCAATCCCTTCCCAATGCTGTTTCAGCTCTTTTGCCTTGTCTTCAGGTGGGATGAAAGTCCTATTTAAATTCATCTGGTGATTACAGTTGTGTTCCCAAACTACCTTTAATCCCTCAGTCTTCCTGACTTCAGGCTCAATAACCTCATTCCTTTGAACCATTGTTTTTTTTAGTTCTAATCTGACATACCTTTGCACAAGTTCTTTGAACTTTCTTGAAGTTCCTTTGAAGTCGAGGAACTCAGATCTGATCAAAGAACTCCTGACAGGATTTGACCACTCAGCTTATCCAAGGTTTGCCCTGCCCCGCCCCCCCTTGGTAAATGCAGTCCCACGGCCTGGCTTCTTTAATGACAACCCTGCATAGCTTGGGATTCACTTGGCCCCCTAGATCATTTTTTATTAGAGCAACTCACAGGTTGTCTATATGGTAGAATTACGATTTTCCTCCTCAGATATTCACCTCTTCCCTTGGTCCTTCAGCTCTCTTGATATGGTTTTGGAGCCTTTTTCATGGCCTTAGCTGCCATGGCATTGTAATCCTGAGACAGGTGGGCTGCTGTGTCCAAGCATGGGGGGTGGGGGTGGGAGGTGAGTGGAGGGTAAGGGCCCACTTACCCACAATGGTGTCATAGCCTTCGGGGAAACTGCAAATGAAGTTATGGGCATTAGCTGCTTGGGCAGCTGCATAGACTTCTTCGTCAGAGGCATCCAGCTTCCCCAGGCGGATGTTTTCCATAATGGTTGTGCCAAAGAGGACAGGCTCCTAGGGGTGAGGAAGGATCAGTGAGGAGTTCACCACTACCCCTCTCTCCGCCAGGCTCACCCATCCTTGCCCCAATTGTTGGGTTTCTCACAGCCAGTAAAGGGAACATATTTTGCTAAGATGAGGCATAGGAACCCTGAGATAGCAATCTGGGGGAGAAAGAGGATGGTTAGAGTCAGTCAGAATCATAAAGGTCTGCAAGTAGAAAAGAAAGGTCTTTGGAAAATGGTAGGGTAGAGGGATGACCTCCGACATGGGCATGGTGAGGATGTGGGGACTCTCAGAGAGGCCAGGATGAAATGTGAGAATGGGGACTGAGTGGGACCACCCAGCCTCTCAAACTTCAAGTGAGTGATCCTTTCTGCCTGCTTCCTGCTAACGTGGGGTGCAGATCATGCACCGGACTCTCTGTGGACTCTTACTCATGGGCTAGCAGGCAGCTCTTCATCACAGAATCACGTACAAGATACCAGCATGAGAGTAATCCACGCCCTGATTCTAGCACCTTAAGCCCAAACCAGTGCCCTGTGGACATAAGGAGGAGGGAGTACTTGGGACCATGCATGGCTAAGGTCTTGAGGGGTGGGTCAACAGTAAATATGGAAAAAGAGCCTGGAACACTGATTTTACTTATGTAGGCAACTCCCAGGTGCAGAAACTCCCTCTACCAATGCAGGTCAGCATCTGCTCTGCAACTTAGCACCTTAGAGAATTGCCTAGATGATAAGTGTCAAACATCTGGCCCACCCACTGGCCCCCCCCCACCTGCCCAAACCAGATGAAAATACAATTAGAAAATATTCAACAAAATAAAAATACAACAAAACAAATATAATATTGATATGGGGTTTTCTAAGTCAACATGTGGCCTGCAGGGATCCTTACATATGCTTTAGTGGCCCCTGTTTCTATTTGAGTTTGACACCATTGGTCTAGAGCATTGAGAGGTTAAGAGATTTGCCCAGAGTCACACAGCAGTATATGTCAGGGGCAGGACTAGAGTGAAATACAATTCATGGCAACAAGGACACAGGATTTTTCCAAACCTCCTGCCCAGAACTGGCTATTTTGTGGTATAATTTCAAGGGGCCCAGAAAGCCTTCCTGTCCTCCAAAATACTTGTTCTCATAGACCGAATGGGATTCCACAAGCAGAGAGAAGACTGAACATACCTACAGCCTTCAGAGAGAGAACAAAGGGCCTTTCATTCACTTTAAGGTGTAAATGACTGAATCTGAAATTTTCCTGAGAACATTTTGGTAACAGGGAAAACCAAAGAACATCACCTACCCTAAGCAATAGGGAGGAAGAGTGTGACACAGGGGCAAAAAAGTTGCAGAAGGAAGAGACTAGTTGAGCCAAGACTTCCCACTTCTGGAAGTGGCTGGCTATGATGCTGGGGATACAGCTGATGACTTCTTGCTTCTACCCTCCCAGGTTCCTTATACCCAGCCCTACTGGTTTATCCTCTCTTTCACCTGGCTTATGAAGCCAATGACTTGACCCCGGAGCCAAGAGGGGTCTAGGCTTCGAAGGTCCTGCCCATCCAAGTACACTGTTCCTTCGGTGGGGTCGTAGAACCGTTCAAGCAGGGAAGCCACTGTAGACTTTCCTGGGGGAGACAGAGGTATCCAGGAAAGAGATTAGGACTTCAGGAGACTCTTCTTGGGATGATGTGGATATAAACAGAGCCTTTGAGAAGAAGAGGTAGTCCTGGATGGGGAGCTAGGGCCCAGTGTCTCAGGAGGACTGGGAGATGGGACACGGCATCCTGCCCTCCCAGAGAAGTTTCAGGATGGTTCAGGAGCAAAGATCTACTCACCTCCCCCGGACTGTCCTACCAGGGCCACTATCTTTCCAGGAGGCAATGTCAGGCTGAAGTTCTTGAGCACTGTGAAACCTGGCCGACAGGGATAGCTAGAAGAAGGGCACGTAGGGAAAAAATGTAAGATAGGCAGGAGTTCTAGCACTATCTTGACAACCCCCATCAGTTTTAGGGAGCAGAGGCCAGGAGACGGAAACAAGATTTACCTCTTTTACCAGTACCTCTCTCTTTTCAAGGAGGTTAAAGGGATGCAGAAAATAATCTCTCCTACAAAAAAACGATGGTGAAGAACAGAACCCCTCACTCCCCAATCAAGAGGGCTGCTAAAAGAGAAGCTCTACATGCAAAAGGCCTCACTTGTTGACCATTTCCCTATCCCTGGCCACAACTGTCCCATATGCTGACCTGAAGGAGACATTCTGAAAACTGACAGCGCCTTGGAGCTCAGTCTGTGGAATGTGGCAGCCCCCAACCAGTGGAATGTCTGGGGTCAGAGACATATACTCAAAGACCCGGGCACCAGCGCTAAGCCCTCGAACCACCTATAGGAAGAGATTAGGAGGTGGGGATGGGCAGAAAACAGGTAGTTAGGGGACAGCAAACTCAGAACTTATAATGTGTACTACACCTGGAAGTGACAGGGAGGAGGATTCCTGTGGTGGGGGCTACAGGGTTAAGTACAGCTAGGGAGAGGGAACACAAAGGATAAGCCTCGGTACAAGCCCAGGATTTGGACCACTGATGGTGAAAAGGAGCCCTGTGATTTCATGGAAGAGAATGTGCAGGAGCATGCATGGGAAGTGAAGTCTTGGCAGAAAAAAAGAGGCAAAGAACTCATATCACCTCCGTGCCTCTGAGATGCTAAAGCCCCTGGGGGCGGGGAAGTCTAGCCCCAGTTTCTTTGGCTAACATCCTTAATTGCCTAACTTCCTTAATTTTCCCTTTGCCCAGCCAGACCACAGTCAGCCCCCCCCCCACCAAAATGCCAAGGCTTTATGGAAATGATCCAACCTTCCCAGCACCCAATGATAATCTCATACCTGAAGACCTCCACGACCCCACTTCAACTCACCTGACCGAACAGAAGAGAGAGGTTGGCCATGGACCTGCAGGGAGAGAAAGAGAAACAGAGAATGGCTAAGTGAAGCAGGGCCATAAATCATAACAACAACAATAACTAGTATTTATATAGCACTTACTATGTGCCAGGCACTGTGCTAATTGCTTTACCTTTATTATCTCATCTGAATTTCACAACCACCCTAGGAAGTAGGTGCTATTCTTATCCTCATTTTACAGATGAGGAAACTCAAGCAAATGGAGGTCAAATGACCTGCCCAGGGTCTCACAGCTAGTAAGCATCTGGGGACACATGTGAAGTCAGGTTCCTCTGACTCTAGGCCCTGTGCTCTCTCCCCTGCACCACCTAGCTGTCCCATAAAGAGATAAGGCACACAGTAAAGAGGGTAAACACTGATCAGAGATGTTCTGCTGTCATCTGGATTGCAGAGAGGAGGGGTTAAAAACTGACAAGAAAAGAACTGTGGAAAAAGTACTAGTGAGGGGGCAGCTAGGTGTAGCAGCGGAAAGAGTTCCGGTCTTGAAGTCAGGAGGAACTGAGTTCAAATCTGGACTTAGACACTTGACCCTTACTAGCTGTGTGACTCTGGACAATTCACTTAACCCCAATTGCCTCACCAAAAAGCCAAAAAAAAAAAGTACTAGGGAGGAGGATTAGGGGCTAGGATGCCCACAAGATAGTTTCTGGACTCCATCATTTTACTTTGTCCTGTGATTTATCTACTATGCCATGCCTCTTTCCATATCCCATGGGCACTGAAAAGTTAGGGCACAGAGGCTGTCCCTGTAAGGCTGGAAGCTGTATATTGGGGGAAATGGGGAGGAAGTGGTGAAACTGACCCAGTAGATGGGTGGAGATGTTAAAGAGCTGGAGTAGGAGGCTGACTTTTGGCTATGTGGGTGGGAGGTGGTAAACAATTAGTCATAAATCAGCAGTCATCTGGACAGGAATACGTGCATTCCCTTCATGGAGAATGGCAAGTCCAAATTTCAAAGAGAAAGCCTGACTTCATTAAGGGCAGCCAGACAGGTGATTCCCCCATGGGAGGGGAAGGCTGAAAAATGGTTCAGGGAGGGGGATAGGTACACAATTTGCCCATATTTCAGCTGACCATGGGAAAAGAATAGCTTCTTGAATAAATGAGTATTTGGGGTTGGGGAGGGGGGAAAACTAGGGAAGAAGAAGACCATCCTCCAGACTAAACTGGTAAGCTATTAGGGACCTGGCAAAGGTCCGGTGCTCATGTCTCCTTAGAATCTCAGTGAGTTGACCTTGCTTCTCTAATATGTAATTGATAAGAGGTAGGCAAGGAAATTTCCCATAGCTGCCCAGCAGGGGGAGTAAGCTTCCAGCTGCCAGTCCCACAGCCTCATTCACTCAACAAGTATTTAGCCCACATACAAAGCCTCAGTGCATCCTGTTAGAAGGTGGAGTCAGAGAAAACTCCTTAGTGCCGCTCCTCCAGCCAAGACCCCAGTTCTGCTTCCCCTTTATTGGGCCTCTATCACCCCTTCTATAGTCTCATCCTGGCTCGGTCCCCTTCCCCCGTAGCAGTCTCCTCACGATGAGATCCATGCGTCTTGCATGTGGTTGGAGAGAGGGTATTCCTCCTCTGCCACCCAACTCTCAGCCCCTCAGCTCTCTATGCCCCTGCTTCCTGGGACCCTCTTTTGACCTGTCTGGAGTGTTTAAATGATGGCTGGAAGAGAAGCCTGACTGAAGAGTTACACTACAGTTCTGTTCAAGACATCAAGTACAGCCCCATGCAAATCAGCAACAGGGCAGGTGGCAAGAAACTAAGGGAGAAGACCAGAAGTCACTGGTTTCCAGGGTTGCTGGAGAGAATAGGGGCCCAGCTCTGGAAACATGAGTTAGTTTACTTCATTCATCCAACGCTTCTTCACTGTTCTGAGCCTTGGAAGAAGCACAAAGTGTGAGGAAAAGCCAGGGGATGTGTGTGTGTGTGGGGGGGTATAGAGGTGGATAGAGGGGAGTGGGTGTGTATGTATGTGAAAGAGTGGAGATGGGGCATGGGGCTGTTGTGAATAAGGGAAATATGCACAGGTTGAGTTGAGGAGATGTTTCTAAGAGGAGAAAACAAGTCTTTGGAGTGCCTAAGTTTTTGGTACATTCCACTTTAAGGGAGAGACACTGACAAAGTGGAGTTTGCCCAGAAAGGAATGACCAGGACAAGTCTAGAAACTGAGTCACACAAAAGACAAGCGAACTGATTATGTTTCCTGGAGAAAAGACAACCTGAAGGAGACATAAGGTGTGGCTTTCTATGGTTGAAGGATGGTAGCATAGAAAATAGAATGATCTTGTTCTGTGTTATTTAGGGGACAAAGCTGTGGGATCACTGGGTGGACATTGGAAGGAGTTAGTCTTGAGATCGATTAGAAGGAAGAACTTTCTAATGACCAGGACTGTCCAATAATGAAATAGAGTCCTCTAGAAGGCAGGGATCTTTTCAGCCCTGGAGGAATTTACAGAGGTTGTTTCTGGCCCTGGATGAGGGGCTAGACTGGACAGACTTGAGTTTTATGATTCTGCCTGGATGAGAGCTGTGTATGAGCTCCTCTAGAATAAACTTGGGCTGCCCCGCTGAAATGGGGTACGTGACACTTACGCTGTAAGCAACAAGAAGACTTAGCTGGGTCTAAAAGGCAAATTGCATGCAATGAAGGCATGTGCATCTGTGCACCTGATAAAACAAATGAGGCTCTGTGCATCCATTTTCACAAGGCAAAGCTCAGCTCGTGATGGGATTGGGATGGTGGGGTGGGCCCACACACCTAGCTCCCCAGCTGACCCTCACTCACCTCTGCACAGTCTGTGATGCCACCAGGAAAGACATGAGGTCCCCACCAGACAGCTCTTGTCCCGCCACCAGGGAGCCCCCAATGAACAGTGTGCCCAGAACCATGCCTGCAAGGGGAATATTGGATGAGAAGTCACGGTGTTGGAACAGACAGGAAGTTATCTAACAAAGTGGGGAGGTCTGGGCTCTGCCACTGATCTTGGGCAAATCACTCTTCTCGACTGGGCCTTGGTTCCCTTATTTGTCTGAAATTCTTTGATTCTATGAGTAAATAGATTATCCCCAGATCCCCTCTTGTGGTCTTCCCGCATCAATGCAGTGAGGCTTCTGACAGTTCCTGGACCACCCCACATGCCCCGTTTCCATCCTTAACAGTGTCACTCACAGTTGAGTGCAATGTTGGAGAGCCCCTGGAAGATGGCGATGCCTTTGCCCAATTTCTCTGCCAACTGGCGCGACTCCTCCAGCTCTATTTCATAATGCCTAGGATAGAGGCCAAATGCCAGGCATTGAGAGAAAAGCCAGGATACAGAAATGGGGAGAGGGGACTGGGCCTATGTCCCACCCCCAAGCAGGGAGGCCCTCCACACTCGCCCTGTCCCCTTGCCTCTCCAGGACTCACGCTTCTTCCTGTGGCTCCATGGCAAAGGCTCTCACAGTCCGCACATTCCCCAGGGCCTCATCTGCTACACCTGTTGCCTTAGAGATCTGTAAGGAGCCCAGGAATTGGGAAACAGAGGTTTGTTTAACATCCAAAACTGGATTAGTGGGGAGGGGACTGTGGGAAGAATGATCGAAGGTAAAGCATGGGGAGGAATGGGAGTCAGGGTTAAGAGAGATTGGGTAGTGGCACTGGTACCTGCTCCTGTGCTTTTCGAGAGAGCCTGCGGAGGAGGGAGCCCAGCAGAGTGCCGGCTCCCACCAGCACAGGCGTGACCAGCAACAGCAGAACTGTGAGGCGTGGGGACAACACAGTCAGGGACACCACGCAGCCTGCCATCTGGGTACAGCTTCGCAGGCCCTGGAAGGAAAGAAAGGAGAGGAAACACCTGCAATCAATACCACCAGCCAGGAGCATTTATTAAGGGCTAGCTGTGCCAATTAGAACACTGCTACTGAGACCAAGGTCACAGGTTCAATTTCCTGGGATGGTCAGTTAACTTTTCCATTCCATAGCCATCAGCTACACCTCTAAACTCTACCAGCTTCCTGCAAACATCTGCCATCAGGCAGAAGAACTTGTTGATGGATACAAAAGGAACATGGATAAACTCATGCAAATCTAGCCCCATAAATGGGAAAATAATTCAAAGTGTACGGTTTATGAATAGAGGTTCAGCCAAATCAACATTCTACTTGATTCAGAGCACATATCTCCACGTGTCTCTACTAGGTGCTAGCCACTATACGAGGACATGGGTGGGTCCTTGCCACAGACCAGCTGGTAGCTGTCCTCGAGGAGCTCACAATCTAAGAAGCCCAAGAGGGATATGGATCAGAGGAGCATCCTTGACATGCTAGATCTGTATAATGGAGAGGGCAAAGAGAATCAGC
Source organism: Phascolarctos cinereus (assembly GCF_003287225.1). NCBI lineage: Eukaryota > Metazoa > Chordata > Mammalia > Diprotodontia > Phascolarctidae > Phascolarctos > Phascolarctos cinereus. The sequence continues at coordinate 91,613,620 of NW_027555514.1, forward strand.
TTGAGAAGTCCTTGGTGCAGATAAGCAGGGACCAGGGAAGCCACTGCTCTGCATCTGCTCCACCTGGTAGGTTTCCTGAGGGTGGGATTTCAGAAGCCGTGAGGAGGAAAGCATTCGCATCATTCAGTCCCTATTTCTGGACTGTCTTCTTCCCCCAAAGCCCTCCCCTTCCTTTGCTCCCCCCCAGGTAACCCCTCCTTTTTCCAGCTATGGCCTTAGGCTCGTTCCCAGGTCTGTCTAGGGTCTCCCTCAAAGAGGGCAATCAGAAGCCCCCTGACCTGGGAGATGATAAGTTTGAAGGACGATTTGAATTCCTGCACATCAGCTGTTAGTCGAGTCACCAGCTGCCCTGTCTTTTTGCTGTCAAAGAAGGCGATGTCCTGTCTGAAGGAAGGAGGGTGTCACCTAGGGGTCACCTAGAGGATAAGGTCCCACACGAATGTCCCAATGCAAAGTACCCTGGCAGGCCTGGGCTCCATGATCAGTTAGGAATGGCTGTAGCCACCCAGGCTCCCAGTTAAAAGACTGATGAGGGACACTGGTACCAGGGAGACAAGGCCAGTGTTGGAAGGGGAATAGATGCATAGATCCTAGAGTAGAGAGGGACTTCAAGAGGTCTCCTATCTTGGTCTCTCCACCTCAGAGAAGGAAGGTTTTCATTTTAGAAATGAGGCAACTTGAGCAAAGGGAAAGCTTAAACGATTTCATCAAGACTGTGGAGCTAACAACACATGTCAGAGGCAGAATTAAAGCCCAGGTCTCTGGGATGCTAGTATATTCATTTTTACAGGTCATGGTACCTCTTCTGTCTACACCCTGGAGGAACTGCCTCCTTGGGCCAGAAATGTGAGCCTCAGAGCCTGGGAAAGGAAGAAAAGGCTTCAGCCCTAAGACTCCATTTGACAGGGATCTCTGGAGGTCTATTTACTGCAAAGTGGATATGGGAGCATCAGAATCATAGCTTTTATCTCAGCACTGATTTTCCCTTGACATCCTTAAGGGTCATTAGTTGTAACCCTTGATTATCTCTCTTTCCTCCCTCTGGGTATGTTTAGGGAAGCACAATTCCTCTCTCCAGGCCTGCTCTTCCACCCCAGCCCACAGTCACCCTTCCTCCCACCTGGCATTACCGAAGCAGGCAGCCAAACAGTTCTTGCCGAATATCTTTGGCCATGCGTTCCCCAACCCTGGACAACAGTACCAGGTACCCAAAGGTCAGCAGCCCCTAAGGAGAAGAATAAAAGAAATCCACAGAGATCCACTGAGGCTCCCCTAACTTGTTGTTATCTAAGCATAGTACTAGATTCCTTCCCAGTCCCAGCCACAGAAAATACCAGGGCCTGAATTCCTATTTAAGGCAATTATGAAGTGTCCCTCAAACTCTCCCACACCAACTCCCTATCACAATACCTGGAGAGTGTAGAAGGTGAGCAGATGAAAACCAAGGCTTCGGGACTCACTCATGAAGTTCCCAAAATGATCCTGGGTGTACTTCCTCACAATCTCCACAAGCTGGCCCAGGAGCAGGGGGATATACACATTTACCATGGCTGACCCCAGTGCTAGCTGGGGTTGGGATGGGGGAAAAGGAGGAGATAGTTTAGCAGAGGAGAATCTGTGTTTCCCTGGCTGCTCCTGTGGCCTCGCTGGGTGGATTCTGGGCATCCCTCTCCTCTCTGGTCACTAACACTTCCTCCTGCTCCATGCATAGCCCTTGCTCCCACTATTTCTGTGGGACTCACACACTGGGCCCTCTTCTTGAAAGACCCAAGAAGGTTTCTAGCACTCTTTCTCCCAACTGGCTGAAGTCCAGACTCCCTACTCTTTCTCTAAACCTTCAAAATGGGCTCATTCCTACCATTCTCTCTGGGTCTCTTATGTAGTTAACAGTGGTGGAATGTTATGGACTTATGACTCCTCTCTGGGCCACCTCCCATTCACCCCTTCCTATGACCCTGTCCCTGACTCTGGTGAAGATGGAGGAATGTGAGGGAGAGATCTCACCACAATGGCTGCGCCCAGGGCCAGCAGGTGGGGACGCAGAAAGCGCCAGAAAAGGGCCCAGTTGAAGGTGGGCTCCTCTGATGGGGGCCTAGGTTCCACAAGGGACAGCTCCTCCACTTCACACTGCCCCACAAGGTAGAGGCGGCAGCCCTTGCTCAATATCATAGGACCCAAGAGTAGGCCCCCAACCCAGAGGGAAGATCCTTGATGAGTAGCTGGGGGGCTTCTGGGTAGGCACAGCCGGAGCCGGGCCACAGCCCGGAGAATGCATGAGCCGGTGTGGTCATTCCAATGCCTGCGGAAAAAGAGTGGTCTGAAATCAATCAATTTACCAGGAGTGCAGATTTAGTCCCTGCTGTGTCCCCAGTGAAGGACAAAAGAAAAGAAACAGAAGATATGGTTCCTTCCATCAAGTAGCATGAGAGATAACCCCAGCTGATGACAAAACACACACACACATATACCCCTCAAGAACTGCAATAGAGTCAATAATGTTCTTTTATGTTCTCTTTCTCAAATCCACTGCTCTGATTGAGCACATGGATAACTATGCTCCCCTGTAGCCTTCAGCCTTCAGGCCCCTCACAATTTTAGAACCAAGATCTTAGAGCTCAAAGCCATCTGGGTCATATAGTCCAACCCCAGCATCTTAAATGAGGAAACTAAAGAACCAGGAGGTTGATTGGGATGCACAAGTCACACATCCAGAGTTAGTGGCAGAATTTGACTTACTGTCCAATGCTTTCCTCCCATTCCCTGTGGGCACTGAAAAGATGGGGCACAGAGGAAAAGGAAAAGACACATTTCCTTTCTATTTTGTGGAAGAAGAAAAAAGAAAAAAAATCTGGATTTAGAAAGCTTCACGGTGTTGGGAAAGGGCATTGGACTAAAGACTAAAGATTTGGTTTCTTGTTCCAGCTTTGTCACTCCACTTAATGTGTGATCCTAGATAAGCCACTAACCTTTGTGCCTCCACTTCCTCACTGGTCAAACAGGGATAATAATAATAATAATAATAATAATAATAACAATAAGGCCAGCCCAATTAACTTTTTGGGAGGTTCAAATGAGATAATGGATATGAAAGTACCTTGAAAAAGCATAAAACACTATTATTATACGTGGGGTGTTATCATCATCAACCAGAGGAAAACTGAGTATTGTCACAGACATCTCACATAGCCCGAGTTTCTCTTTCACAGAAACCTAGAGACACTGGGCTCAGTTCTTCCTTGCCAGTCTACAGGCAGACTTGTCTCTGACCTAGTACAGCCCATTCCTATTCTCTAACATGAGAAAAGATGATTTCACCTCACTCTCTAAACCCCTCTGGCTGTTTTCATCCCTTATACTCTACCTTGTCATTGGAGTTCCTTCTTATACATAACCTAAATCTCTTGTTGACAGTAAAGCTCAACTATTTGCATTCTACTTTTGACAGCTGATGAACAAACTGACACCATCCACTAATGTATAACTCTTACATAGATTTGCATACTGTTACAGAGCCTGTCTTTCCTATCCCAGTTTAGATACTCCCGACTCTTTTGCTCTTTCCTCACTAGGCCAATTTTCGATCCCATTAATATTTTACTATGGCTCCTCTCCAGCTTCTCTTATATCCCTTGTTAGATGGTCTGGAGGCCCAGACTTGGGCCAAGGAGAGCAGAAGGATTACTTTCTGGCACTCAAGCATCGTGCTCATGCTTGTCCAATCTGATATCAAGTTGGCTTTTGGAACAATGCCACACCACGGCCTAGGCATCCTGTTGCCGGCCAGGCTTCTCTGGCTGTTGATTCCTAAATTAGCAAAGGCCAGATTTTCTACGATGTTACTTTTGCATCCGGATGCCCTGCTTCCTCAGCATCTGCCTCTACGTCCCTCATAAGGCCATTGTGAGGACCATATTAAAAAGCATGTGAAGGAATCTCTTTGAAAAGTGTAGAACTCTACACAGGTGGCAGGGATTATTATCTTCATCATCCTGCACAGCACGCTGCTTCAAGGGGATATTCTGCTCATTTGTCAGAATCACTTTAGACGTGTGGTTCATTAGTTCTTTACCCGATGAGAACATTAATCTGGGACCCAGGACAGATCCTTGCAAGGAGGGGACAGAGGCAGCTCTGTCCCCGGGCTGTGGCTCGCTCTCTGACCACCTGGAGCTCTCAGGCTCCTCCCCAAGAGCGATCTCTGCCCGGGCAGCCCTGCCCCAAGCCTCCCTCAGTCCTGGGCTCCAAAACGGCGGTGTAGAGACCCGTCTGCATCTGAGCCGTCTCTATAAATCATTAAGCACGCTTCCCGCGCAGATGACGTTACACCCAGAGCGGAGGGAGCCTACATCTCCCAGCAGCCTGCGCGGAACCGGAAACTACATTTCCCAGAGGGAACCCTCGCGGAACCGGCGAGCCGCTGGCCCACTCCAAGCTGGACGCCCCTTTTTACCTGACGGCCGTAAACGTCCGGGGCCGGAGCGGCAGCAGCAGCGCTCCCCGGAGAGGGCAGCCCCGAGTCCCGATCCGAAATAAGTGGACCAACATGTTGGAGCGGGAGGATGGAAGCAGCCGGCAGTGGCGGTTTCACCCTTGTCCCGCTGAAGGCGCCATGTTGATTCAGCCCCCTTCCCGACGATTCTCACGAGCCTCAGCTAGGATTGGTGAAAAGAACGTGACCTCTAACCTCCCGAGTTGTGATTGGAGAAAATCTCTCCGACGGTACCTGTCCAGAGCTGTGACTGGAAAATCAGTTGGGGCCCTTCCCCCTCTGGGACGATGATTGGAAAAGCTTCCCCAGGGGGCGGGGCCAGGCGGAGGATGGGGCAGGGCGAAGGGATGACCAGGGACTAAGGGTTAGGCAGTGGCATGCTACTGGTAGCCAGGGCGTGGCGGGGCGGGGCTGTGTCAATGCCCTGGTCTAGTTAGGATAACTAGGGAGCTCATGAGTTGGGGGAGGCTTTCCTAAGGTGACTGGGGAAGTAGTTGAGTATCAGAGCTAGTGAGGAATGTTTTAGTATGTAGGTGAACTTTGGTCCCCAGAAGCATGGGAGCTGTGGTCTTTTCCCGTAAGAGCAAGCCTGTGTTACAGGTTCAGGAGGCACCGAGAATTGCCGAGGAACTCCCAGGGTCTAATGATAGAAGGCACTCAATTACAAAGCTTCATATTTTCATTCCGTATAGATAGAGTGGGCAGAAAAGGAAATGAGGCAGAACTGACCACTTAAGTGTAGATCTGTTGGATTCATACTCAGAAAACATAGGTTAGAATTTTGTGTGACCTTGGGCCACAGTCTCCTCACCTGTAAAAGGCAGGTTTGGACTAGAGAATCTTTAAGGCCATTTTAAACTCTAAATTCTATTATCCTTTCCTATCCCAGTCCCCAAGTCTGCTGCATTGAAATCCATATTGTGTGAGTAGACAACTATTTGTCCGATGTGATCCTCCAGGAACCAGAGATCCTGTCTTGGCCTACTGTTGAGATCTAGAGGTTTAGGGGCACTGGAACCCCAAAATCATGACTCGGGGGTCCTGCCCGAATTAATTCGACCCCAGCCTTCTTTCAGCCAAACAAAAGGTTTACTAAAGATCTGCCATATTAGCCAGACTCTTAAGGAATCTGAGCACTGGCTAGATTATAAGAATCTGAGCAGGGGGCAGCTGGGTGGCACAGTGGATAGAGCACCGCCCTGGAGTCAGGAGGACCAGAGTTCAAATCCTGCCTCGGACACTTACTAGCTGTGTGATCCTGGGCAAGTCACTTAACCCCATTGCCTAGTGTGTCCCCCCCCCCAAAAAAAAAGAACCTGAGCATTGGATAGACTTTAAGAATCTCAGCCCCTTAGTGGAGACAACATGAATCCTATGTACAGAAAGACTGTGGGAGGGATCTAGGAGTGGCCAAGTAGTTTGGGGTGACTGGAGAAGGGGTCTAGGGAGGATCTTGATGGAAGTATCTGGGAGGGGGAGAATGGGATCAAGGGTGGGAAGTGGCTGGGGGCCATCAAAAGGTAATAGACAATGGAGGGCCTAGGTTCAGGGAACAGAGAATTGGGAGATTGGGCATAGTTGAGAGTGAAAGGCCAATTGATAGGATTATAAACCAGTTGATAGGATTATAGCCTCAGGTGGGATGCTAGAGACTTCCTGGACCAAGTGGGAAAGTTGAGGAGAGTCTGTAGACAAATGGGACTCAAATTCTTTTTGGGATAAGGGGCAAAGGTCTCAGCTTGGGCCTGTTCCTCATCACTACCATCCCCCAGAGCACTAGGCTTCATGTCAGTTCCTAAGCATGTACCTGAGTCAGCACCTCAGGAATGGGTCTAAAATGGGAGGCAGAATGCCTATGTGCCACCTGTCTTTCCTGATGACTCAGGTCTTTAGGAATGAGACTCGACAGGCTGGCCTCCTAGGTTCCCCTCTCATGAATGAGTGAGCCAAAGGCCAGCATGAAGATCTCAGCTCAGCTCAGCCCAGTCATCCAGTTCTATCATTTCTTACCCTCAGGGGAATCTCAGATGTTGTTCATTCCAAACTCAGGAAGTCTAATGTCTCTTTTCCTCTCCAGTTCACTTGGGTTTGCTTCTTGGAAGTCCTGAAGAACTGTTTCAACACTACTGAGTCAGATATGGGGAAGAGGCAAAGGTAGAATGCTGTGAGGCAATGCATGGAGAGAGTTGTAGGTGGGGAGGAGGGTATGTTTGAACACTATCCAGCTAGTGGGAGAGAAAAGAATTAACTGAGGCTTGGGGGTGTGACCTTGAGGTTCCTCTAGGAGTCTTGGGAGGGGCAGTGAATGGTCAGACAGGTGATTGGGAGTCAGGACGCCTGAGGCTTGCTTATGGCTGAGTCACAGTGTTGTTGTCATCTGGAGAGAACCACAAGTGTTGATCCCCAGAAAACAACAGCAGTATTTCTGTTGAAGGAACCAGCCCTGATGGTGAGACGAATGGGATGGGGGGCGACGAAGGGGCAGCAAGACAGATGGGGGGAGCTAGGGCCAGGAGCTACACTGTTATCCCCTTTGCTCCCTTCTTCTCGATGTCTGGGGCCTGGAAGGGGTAGGATACCTGTCTTTTCTGTGTCTCCAGCTCCCTACACAAGAAGCTCCCCTTCCCCATATCTTGCTTCCATCCCACGGCCCCTTAGCCCAGCCAGGACTTCAGGCATAACTCAGCCCCACATCAGTGATCTCTCAGCTCCAGAAACCTCTTTCCCTCATGGGCAGACTTCTGGGACCCCTTCCTCTGCTTCATCTGGCCTAAGATCCTACTCTACCCCATGCCTGGCCTCGGTGACTCCCCTTCCTTCACAGTGGTCCCTTCAAAACTCTCCTGGGCTACGGATGGGCCCCCTGATCCCAGAACAGGATTATGAACGGCTGGAAGACTGTGACCCTGATAGGGACTGTGACAACAACCAAGACTCACCCCTGCCAGGGGAGGACCAGGAACCCCTGCTCCATGTGCCTGAGGGACTCAGAGGTAAGTGGGGATAGAGGAAGCAAAGTTGAACAAGTTCTAGTATGGGGTGGGAGAAGCTATAGCTCAGAGAGGGAGGGGCATAAATGGTGGAGAATCTCCAAGTTTAGAAAGTCCAAAGGGCAGAGGCATTGAGACAAAGGAGTTGGAGGTAACAGGCTAGGAGAATGGAGGCCACCTGGAATGGTGGCTTAGACTTTAGCATTTGGAGTTCCATCTCTCATATTTACTAGCTGGGTGTTTCTAGATAAGTAACTTCACCTTACAATGTTAGTCTCCTCTGCTGCCTTGTGGGGGTAATAATATGTACCCCACAGGGTGGCTGTGAGGAAAGCACCTTGTAAAAAATACGAGAGTAATCGTCATCTGTACCTCTTCTCCATTCAGGCTCCTGGCATCACATCCAGAACTTGGACAGCTTCTTCACCATGATATCTTGTGTGCCCGCAGTTGAGGGGAGGTGGTAGTGGGGAGAGGTAGGCTGAGGGGGGCTGAGGGCTGTGGACCAGGACATTCCTTGGAAAGGAATGGGTGAATGAGAACTGGCTGGGGCTGGACTTCAGGGATGAGTGGTCTTGTTGAGGGTACTTGAGGGGAGGGGGTTTGTTAGGTGGGGCTTGGGAGAGGTTTTTGATAAATCTCAGCCTTATTCCTTAATGAGTCTGGTACCTCTACAATTACCACCAGCGGAATGGCTTTGCCTGTATGTTTCTGGAGGATGTCTTCCAGTTGGGGTAAGTCCTTTATATTTATCCCCTCCCAGCAAACAGCAGTCTTTCTTCTCAATTCCCCTGTAGCCCCCACCCTTCTCTTCTTTGATCTCCAACTTTCCTTCCTTCTCTCATTTCCCACCTTTCAGGAAGCCTTGGCAGGGCTGGGGTTGTTTCCCTGGGATCACCAGGGGCCTAGGAGCTGGCCTGATTCTCTCGGTCTGCTCCCAGCCCCTACCATCCTTGGATACTTCTGCTTCTGCCTTCATCCTTATCCCACTCCACCCACAGACAGTTCGTTTTCATCGTTACCTTCACTACCTTCCTGCTGCGCTGCGTTGATTATGATGTTCTCTTTGCCAACCGACCTGTTAATCATACACAGCCCGGTGCCCCTGGCTTCCACCAGACCCCTAGGATCTTTCACAACAAGGTGACCCTGTCCGATGCTATCCTGCCTGCTGCCCAGTGTGCACAGCGGTGAGTGAAAGCAGAGAAGGGGTAGAGGTAGTGGGGCTTGGGAGCCCGGATGGTTCAGGGATTGAGTCAATGGCGTCTCCCAAGATTAAACTGTCACCCCTCCTCATCCTCTATTCCAGCTATAGCCGAGGCCCAGGCAAGGATGAGCAGAGGGCTAGGGGAATAAGGCTGAACAGAGACAGTCAGACTGGTGAGAGGAAAGGGACCCAGGGGAATCCCACCTACTCTGTCCCTCTGTCTCAGTCTCCAGAGCCAGGCCATCCTTCCTATATCACTTATTTCTATGCCCATTTGTCTAATCTGTTCTTTCTTTCATCCCTCCCCCATTTCCTTTGATTGTGGGCTCACTCGTTCTGCTGTGTACCCCAACTCTAATCCCTTTTGGTAATCACACCCTCATGCAGTCCACCAATCTGTCTGTTTAATATAGGGTACGTTCCAGCTCGTTCCTGATCTTCCTGTTGCTCCTGGCCTCAGGGTTTTGGCTATTCCGGCTTCTTCGATCCCTCTGCAACCTTCTGAACTACTGGGATATTAGAACATTTTACAGAGAAGCCCTGTACATTCCCCCAGTGAGTTGGATTAGAAGAAAGATAGGGGTGCTGGGGAAATTGCACATGTTGGGGACAGAGAGGAGAGGGAAAGAAGGGAGTGAGATAATGGATCAAAGCAGAAGCTGAGATAAGTAGTTTTCCATGGGGATCAGGGAGGTCTGGCACCTCAATGTTGGTACTAGGGTTATTGTCGAGTTATCAAATCTTCCTTGATCTCTACTGTGTGCTTGGCTATGTGGGAGACATTGAAAGGGTAGGATATGGTGCCTGCCCTTGAAGGGCTTACAATCTAAGTGAGGTGACAAGATTAGTATCTGTGTCACAAAACAACTAGATAATGCGAGGGGGCTTATAATCAGAATCAATGTGGTACTGGAGCTTTGTACAAGTAAGGAGCAGAATAAGCAGAATGGAATAGTTTGAGAAAGGGAGTAATAGTTGGATAGGATTTAGATAGTAGAAGGGAGGTTACCATTTTCCAAGTTCTGTTCCATTCTATTTCTGCCCTCTGGGGCCAGTCATATTCACATCTGGATTCATAGACTCAGAATGTTGGATCTGGACCCAGCTTCTCACTCTACAGGTGGGGGAATCTAAGGTCCAGGAAGAAGAGTGGCTTGCCTAAGGTCTGACAAATCCTAGAATCAGCAGTCTCAATATTGCCATGTTATTGGTGTCTTTGGTATGGCTCTTCCTACTAAACAGTAATAAGATATTAAGAGGCAGTGAGGCTTAATGGATAGAAGACTAGCCTTGGTGTTGGAAAGGCCTGGGTTCAAGGCCGGCTTTGGACATGCACTGTTTGTGTCATTATGGGCAAGACACTTAAGCTCTCTGAGTCCCCAGGGAACTCTCAGTGACTTGAAGTTACAGAAGAGTAGCCATCTTCCTTGATGGGACGAGTTTCCACCCTGGGAGTTCCTCACACTGACGCAATCACAGGTCTTAACTACCACTCACTCCCCTAGACAGTCAGCTTTTAGATGGTGCTTTTTTTGTCTTTCTCACAGCCCTAAGTACTTGGTTGGGCACATAGTAGGCACTTAAATATTTATTGGATGAATGATTTCCTATCCAGGGAATGAGGTTTCAAATGCAGGTTTCAAAACGGAAGTGGTGATTTAGGAAGATTACTCTGGGGACCCCTTTGCTAGATGGTATTTGAGGGACAAGAGACTGGAAGCAAAAAGCCAATTTTGATGGCTATTGAAATGCCACATGATGAAGGTCTGGATTAGTGTGGGAAGGAACTTTTTTTTCAGTAAATCAGCAAACTATTTCTTAAGTACCAGTGCCTTTTGTTTTTAAGCCCTTATGCTAGGTACTCTGGGTGGTTTTTATTTTTATTTTTTTGGTGTAGGGAATTCAGAGTCGGTAACAGTTACCTGGGACATTAAGAGGTTAACTGAACTGCCTAGGGTCACACAGCCAGTATGTGTTAGGAAGGACAGCACTTGAATCTAGAACTTGATTCTGAGGCCTCTTCTCTACGTTGACCTGTAATCACAAAGCTACCTTTGGCTGAGCTAGGCACTATAGGTGCTTCACATTGTGTGAAGCATGGATTGTACTCTCAGAGCTCACAGACTAGCTAGGAGGCCAGAACATAACAGGCATGAGAAGTTGGCCAAAAAAAAAAAAACCCAAAACAAAACAAATAAAAGTACAAGATGTCATAAGACCTGACATGATTTATAGTCAAATGAATTGCATAGACAATAAGGGCTGTCAGAGTTTGGAAGAGTGGGAAGGAAGGAAGAAATGGCAGGTTTGGTGACAGAATGGAAAGAAAGGTTAGGGAAAGATAGAAAAAGAGAATTCCAAGGTAACTGAAGCTGTGAGCCTGAGTGATGAGAGAAGGATGGTGTGAGACCAAGTTTGAAGACAGAATGATGAAGTTTGTGGTGGGGAGAGAGCATTAGTTTAAAAGATCTCCCAGATGGGGGAGGTGGTCCATATTTGGATGTCAGTGTAGTGGTCATCAAGAGGAGGAAAGTCTCTTTTAGGGGATGGTCTTTCTAGGGCTCACTCCTTTTTCCCCTCTTCCCTCAGGAGGACGTTAGCAAGGTGCCCTGGGCTGAGATACAGTCTCGTCTCCTGGCTCTGCAACGTGGTGGTGGTCTCTGTGTACTGCCACGGCCTCTGACCGAGTTAGATGTTCACCACCGCATCCTGCGCTACCCCAACTACCTGGTGGCCCTGGCCAACAAGGGCCTGTTGCCAGCTCGTTGCCCTCTGCCATGGGGAGGCAGTGCAACTTTCCTTAGCCAGGGACTGGCTCTCAATCTTGATCTGCTCTTCTTCCGTGGCCCAATTTCACTCTTTCGTGGGAGCTGGGCATTGCCCAATACCTACAAGCGGAACTGTCAGCGGCGGGCTCTTGCTACTCGCCTTCGCCGGACTTTACTGCTGCTGGCACTGGCCAATCTGGCTCTTTGTCCATTGGTGCTGGCTTGGCAGGGGTTACATGCCTTCTTCAGCTATGCAGAACTGCTACGCCGGGAGCCCGGGGCATTGGGGATGAGACGCTGGTCCCGCCTGGCTCGCCTGCAGCTACGCCATTTTAACGAACTGCCCCATGAGCTTCGTGCCCGGTTGGCCCGAGCCTACCGCCCTGCTGCCCGCTATTTGCAGGTTGCCGCACCTCCAGCCCCACTGTTGGCGCTGTTGGCCCGCCATACTGGTTTCTTTGCTGGTGCCTTGCTAGCTGTCCTGTTGGTGCTCACTGTGTATGATGAGGATGTGCTGGCTGTGGGACATGTGCTGACTACCGTGACAGGGCTGGGTGTGGCACTGACTGTGGCCAGGTCAGCAGATGGGGTACCTCCTTCCTTACTTGGGGAGACACTTTGGTGCCAGTGCAGAAGTTTTCTTTACCCCATCATTTTAGAGGATTACTCCAGGGAAACCTGTCCATCCATTCATTCCATTCTCTCAAGTTTTAAGAGTCATGCAATTTTAGAGCTTGGAAGGGACTTTGGATAGCATCTGATCCAAATTCCCTATTTTAAAGGTAGGGAAACTAAGACCTAGATAGAGGAAATGACTTACTTGCTCATGGCCACAGAGGTAGTCTTTGACAGTGGTAAGAACAGAACAAAATCTCTTATCTTGAAGGCCAGATCTCTATCCATCATGCCACACTGCTTAACTTTCAGATTCATAGAATTTCAAGCTGGCAAGGACTTAGAAAACTATGTAGACCAATCCCCTAATTTTATAGGAGAAGGGAATTAAGGCAGAGAAAAGTAAGATACTTTCAAGACAGCTAGTTAGGGACTACCAGAACCAGAAAACAGCTCTCTTGACTCCCAAACTGTTTTTGCCATCAGCCCCTTTTGCCCCATTCCTCTCCTCTCTTCTATCTAGGTGCTTCATCCCTGAGGAGGAGCTCTTGGGCCGCTCTCCCAAATCCCTGCTGCAGGCAGCTCTTGCTCACATGCATTACCTCCCTGAAGAGCCAGGACCAATCTCAGAAACCAACACTTACCACAAGATGTCGCAGCTCTTGCAGTACAAGGCTGTGAGTGAAGGCAGCTGGGGCTGGGGCTTGGGCAACCCTCAGGGGCCTGGCCAAGGGGGGAATTGTGGAGTTGAAGGCCTCTCTGGGAAGCAGCTGTGGGACCTAACTGTCTATAAAGAGTTCTGAGGACACATTACATCCCAGGCTTCTCAGGGGGGGCCCTCTGACTGGGAAATAATTTGGGGTCAGTATGTTCTGTTTTGCAGTAGTGTCTTAGAATTTAACCCATTTTCTCCCCAGATATCCCTTCTAGTGGGAACATTTTTCCTAGCCTCTTTCCCCATTTTATTTTTCCTAGGTCTCCCTCCTAGAGGAGCTCCTCTCTCCAGTCCTCACTCCACTTGCTCTCCTCTTTTGGTTTCGCCCTCGTGCCCTGGAGTTCATTGACTTTTTTCGGCACTTCACTGTGGATGTGGCTGGGGTTGGGGATGTCTGTTCCTTTGCTCTCATGGATGTGAAGCGTCATGGCCATCCCCAGGTTAGATCCCCTCTCTAACCCTTTTTCCTGACTTCTTTCTGCTAGACTTAGGAGATAGGGGCCCTGGCCAAGATAGTATCCATGAGATGGGGAGCAGAATACAGTCAATTATGGTATCTGTAGATATTTCAGGGTAGGAGCAGAACCAGTTCCAAGGGTGTGTGTGTGTCCTGGGTTCTGTCTTAATTGTATGACCTTGGGCAAATTGCTTGACCTTTTCTAGGACCAATTTCTTCATTTGTATAATAATAGTGGTGATTATAATTGCTACCCAACACTTGGAGGTAGATGCTATTATTGTCCCTATTTTACAGACAAGAAAACTGAGGCAGACTGGTTAAATGATTTGCCCAGGGTCCCATAGCCAGTGTCAGAGGCTAGATTTAAACTCAGGTCCTGACTCCAGGTCTCGTGTATTATCCTCTATGTGCTATGTAGCTGTGTAGTATAGTAATCTTTGCCCAGCCTACTTCACAAGATTCTCAGATCGATTGATGATTATGAAAATGCTTTGAAAAGCACCCAGTAGATTGGCAGCGCAATACTGTGGCTGAAGAGTTGGCCTTCCAGTCAGGAGGACCTAGTCCTACTGCCTCTGACATACACATGACCCTGGGCAAGTTCTTCACCCTCTAAGTGCCCTAGGTACCTAGCTCTGCTTGGCTGTGAATTGTAGAGCAATGACCTGTGGACACTGGGGGAGGTAGCTACCTTGCCCCGGTGAAGTCACAGGTGTGACAAAGAACAGTATTCAGTATCCTGTACATGTAATGGGTTATGGTTTTCCTGAAGTGGCTCTCAGCAGGACAGACAGAAGCCTCAGTATCCCAGCGTGCAGAAGATGGGAAGACAGAGCTCTCCTTGATGCGTTTCTCGCTGGCCCACCCTCGCTGGCGTCCACCTGGGCACAGCTCCCGATTCTTGGAGCAACTTCGGGGCCGGGTACAACAGGATGCTGCTCTCTGGGCTGCCACTCCAGTCCGGTCCCCCCCCACACCTGGTCAAGGTCCCAGCTTTCTTAATGACTCCACCACATCTTCAGTGAGTGCCTCCCAACCCCCCCCAATCTTCCTCATCCCAAACTGCCCCTCTCGATCTTCATAGCCAATGACTACCTACCGTTTTACCTATATGTGGCCTATAACCTTGACTCAACCCAACTGGTGGAACCCTTGTCAGTCTGTCTTCTCATGTGGAGATTCACTGACCTTATCACCCCAGCCTCCCCCAAGTACTCTGCCACTTTCCTCTTGCCTGTAGCCTGAAACACTCCTGGCCAGCCTGCTGTTACTTCCCTTTCTGCCATCCCGGGAATTGAGTCCAGTTGCTCCCTGCCCAGCTGCTGCAACTGCTAGCCTTCTGGCCTCCATTTCAGGTTCCACATCCCAGGCTGGCCACGATCAGAGGTGGGGGTGGTTACAAAGTGTGGCATGTGTTGGGGGAATCAGGGTGGACTGAAGGGAGAGGCACAAATCTGAGATACCTAAGGGAAATCCTGATCTCTTGGGAGGAGCCTGGGGAAGATGGAGGGGGGGTGTGGTGTGGAGGATCTGCCCTCTGGGAAGGATGAGACCAAGATGTCACTGTGGGGAGGTCAAAGCCCATTGGGCGAAGGATGCTGTTTGGAGGTGGCAGAGTATATCTCTCTGACCTGCTGGGCTGCCTGTTTTAGTTGTGTGTCTCCAGGGGGTCCTGGGGTCCGGAACCCTGCCCTGCTTTCAGAGCTTGCCTCTGCTGAGATGAGTCTTCATGCCATTTACCTGCATGAGGTGAGCTGGGAACAAGGTAACAGAGAAGGGGCTGAGAGTGGTGTGTGTGGTGGTAACATGTATACAGGTTGAGGGGGCAGAACTGCCTGAGGAAATGTGTGTCTGGTGTGGTGGGGGAACCAGAGCTGCCCCTCCACCCTTCAGTCTCCCTGTAGAAACTGAGAGCTTCTGTGCCTGAAGGGTGGGGTCAAGGAAAGAAGCCAACTAGTGGTGTTACTCATGCCCTCCCTCCACCACTCAGCTCCACCAGCAGCAGCAGCAAGAGCAGTGGGGGGAAACTTCAGCCACTCCACTCCCGAGAATCTGGCCCAGCCCCCAGAGGCCACTCACCCCTGAAGATGAGACCCTGATCTGGCACAGTGATGGTAAGAACCTAGCAACTGGGAAAGATTCTTGGAAAGGAGGAAGCATCATGATACAATGGAAAGAGTCTGCGTGCTAATTCTGTCTGTTGCTTTTTACTTGTGTGATCTTGGGCAAATCACTTCACCTCTATGGGCCTCAGTTTCCCTGTCTGTAAAATGAACACTGGGTAGCTTTTGAAGTCCCTTGCAGCTTTAGGTCTATCTGAATTCTATAGGACTGATGCCTTCTTTTCCCAGGTACCTCTAGCTCCAGCTCTAGCCCCAGACAACAATGGGGGCCCACAGGAGCCAGTAATCTACCCCTTGGGGGTTGGCAAGAGGAGGGCAAGGTTCAGAAGGAGCCTGAGCTTAGTCCCAGCAGTGGCTGAGAAGTCAACCAATGTGGTCAGTATTGCCTGGGAAAGACAAGACAAGGGAAATGAATAGTTAATGGAAAGAGGGTGGTATGGTAGGGGTTATGAGGACCAGGGTAGGAGGATAAATGGGGGGGGTAGGGCAAGGGAGGTTTTCTTTGGCTTTGGGGCACCTGGATACCCTGCCACATGTCATCCTTTCCTTTCCCAGGTTCTCTATTTCAGTTAGGTGAATGAGGCTGAGAAGACAATTAGTCTTCACCTGCTTGCTCTTATGCAAGCCGTCATAGCTCATATACCACAGGTCAAACCTTGGTGGAAGTTGGCAGGCCCTTTGGGGTGGTGGGAAGTTTGGAGCTAGCCCCAGAAAACTGAATGAGGGTATGGGCGGGTGGGCACATGGTGAGAAAGTGGGGGAATCCCCTGACACAAGATGAAAGGAAGGGGGAGCAGGAGATACCTCATCTAGCACCAGGCAGATGACACCTGACTCTGGCAGTGAGCCAGGAGAAGCCCCATTTTCATTACCAGACTCTCTTTGAAGGGTGGATCACAGGGCAGGGTCATGATGGTCTGACAGTAATCAGGCACTAGCCAAAGGGAAGGGAAAATCAAGCTAAGGAGGCCTTAAAGCTCCACCTCTCCTATCTGTTTCCTCCTAGATTGATGGGACTCAGTGCTGGGGGTAGGTGGGAAAGGGTGTGTTGGCTTCAGCCTGCTCTTGGAGGCTGAGAGTGAGGGCAGGGAGCTGGCCCTGTAATAAAGCACCAAAGGTTTCTGTTGTCTCTGTGGCTCTGTGTCCCCAGCCCGAAGGAGGCCCATGGCGCCTAGTGACAGCCCCAGCACTGGCCGACAGCCTCGTCGTAGTGGAGAAGGCTGGGTCAGGGTGCACGGGAGCAGCAACAACTGTCCCTGGGTTTTGTAGGGACCGGAAGGCTCCCTGCCTAGCTCCACACCTGCTAGGCGATGCCCACCATTCATGGGAGACAGAGCTTAAAATATCCCCGGAGGAAGAGAACCTGAAGATTTTGTTTCACAAGGTGTCAAGGACGCCTAAGCTGGAAGGGGGCTTAAACCCATCTGGGCCAGTCCCCGCCTGATCCAGAACAGGCACCCCAGGTTCAGTGAAAAAGGGGGAGGGTCAGTGGACGGGCTGGGGCCTGGGTCTACTTGCCCAGGAGTCTTGCCGTAGAAAGGGGGCGACACGCGCTGCACCCTCCCCACCCCCCCAGCTGAGTTGGCGCTTCCAGGCCAGGCTCCCCACCGGCCCGGGGTTCGGGGGTAAGGCCGAGGCAGAGCTATCAAAACTAGAGACTTTAATGGGAGCGGGCAGGCCCTCAGGACTCAGGGGTCTCCGGGGTGGGCTCGCTAAGGGCCCAGGGAACGGCGCCCCGCGCCTGCCGCTCCTGCAGGGAGAAGCTCTGCGTGCGAATGCGGTTCGTCACCTCCTGCGTGCGCAGCGTCAGCCCGAAGATGTCCTCGTGGTAGCGCTGCTGGTCCTGCGGGAGGCCGCGCGCTCAACCTCGGGGCCAGGCCGGGTGGGCCGTGCCCGCGCCCGCGAGCGCGCGTCCCCTGAGCATGCCCGCCCCAGCCCTCGGCCCGGCCCCGCCTCCGCCTCGCTTTACCCGCAGCACCCCGATGACGTCCCCGGCCTCGCTCAGCTCCATTCCGCCCTCCGTGGCCAGGATTCGTTGCACCGTCTGCAGGACGCTGGTAGCCATGGTGACGTCACCGCAGACGAACATGTGGCCGCCCTCGAGGCACAGCACGCGGTGCACCTCGGAGGCCAGCTCTGTCCGCAGTATGTCCTGCACATAGGTCTGGGGGAGGGGGGCAGGAGCCCCAAGGACGCGGATGGAGCCCTGCTTCCACCCCCTTCTCCTCCTTCCCTCCTCTCTCTTGTCTTTACTCCGATGCCACTTTCTCCCTTCTCCCTGCCCGTTTACCCCTTTTCTTCCTTCTCTTCTTCCTCTACCCCTTGCTTCCACTCTGCTTTCCGCCTCACTTCACTCTCTCCTTTCCTTCTCCCTTACTCTTCCTTTTTTCTTCATTCTCATTATCTCTACCATTTCCCCCTTTTCTTCAGTTATAGCCACCTTTCCTCCTTTTATCCCCTCTTTTTTGTCCTTCCTCTATCCCTTTTCCCACTTTCCCCACATCTTTCCCCTCTTTCTTGCTCTTTTCCTTTTCCCTCCTTTTCTCCCCCTTTCCTTCCCCTTATTGTTTCCCTTTAATCCTCTTTCTCTCCCCTTTTTTCCTCTCTTTTCATTCCTTTCCTTTTCCACCCTTCCTCTCTCTCATCTCTTTTTTCTTTCTCTGGTTCCTTCACCTCTTCTCTCCACTTCCCTCTTCCCTTCCTTTCTTCTTTCTCCTTTCTGTTCCTTTTCTTTTTTTTCCTGCACCACCACCTCCCTCCCTCCTGGCCCCTTCCAAACCTTGGGGCTGTCAGGTTCTCTGGAAAAGGCTGTAAGGACTCTGCCAAAGACTCCTCGATACTGGGCATCCTGCACCTCTTCTCGGTAGAGGTGATCAAGCTGGGAACAGCGGCACCCGAAGACCAAGGTCATAGGGGCAGGATGCATTCCTGGAAGCAACATATTGCTAGGAAGGGGTCTAGCTCTGTCCATAACCCCCACTACAGATGTTGCTTTTTCCAGGCTTCTGCCCATTGCTGTCTCACTGTTCTCACCCAGGCTCTTTCTTGTCTAAAGTCTGCAGCTCCATCCTGGCTCCCAGCCCTACCTTCTCCCATTTTCTTAGGCCTCACCTTTGTTCTCAATGTCATGTAACCGCTCCTGCCAGAATCCACGGAATGGTGCAATGCCTGTGCCAGGTCCCACAAGAATACAGGGTACATTAGGGTCAGATGGAAGGCGGAAAGATGGAGCCCTGAGTGAAAGACACAAAGTCAAGCTTCTGCTTCACCAGCTGTCCATGGACTCCTGCCTGCTAACAGAAGGGCTGACTGGTGAGGCTGGTGAGCTAGGAAACAAGGGAGTCCTATATGGATCAGACTGGAAGCCAGTACTACTAATACTAACTGCCATGAATATTACTAATTCAGGTCTTAAGGCTGGCTTCAGGAACAATGGTCTCCTTCCCTGGGCTTTGTTCTGCTTAGGGGGACAAACATCAGTCGGTATAATGGGAGGTATGCTGAATGAGGAAGTTGGAAAACCTGGGCCTTTATCTTGTCATTACCTAGCTGTGTAACCTTTGGCATTTCACTTCTCTGGGACTTTTTTTTTTCTCATCTGTAAAATGAGGGAATTGGACAACATGATGTCTAAGGTCCCCCATCCATTAAGGTTCAATGGATCTGTGAAATAATAAATCATCTGACTTGGTTTGGAGAATATTTCAACATTTTGGTTTCGTTCCAGGTCAGGGTTTTAGCTCCAAGGTTCAGATCTGATTCACACTGGTTTCTTGGGTGGTTTGGTTTTGTCTTTTTTTTTTTTTAAGTGTGGTATGTGATAACCTTTGAGGTTCAGTGAAATCCATTCTATTTGGATTTGTTTCAAGATTACACAAGTTTGTTCATTGGCGTACTTCACAGATCAGTCTTGTGCCCCTGATAACCTGGCCCTGCTTTGGTCATCCTGGGAGCTGTCCTAGGTCTCACTTTCAAACATGCATTTCTGGAAGCTGGAAAATGGGGCAGCATTCCTCATTGCCAGGAAAAATAAGAGAGGCCTGGGTTCTTAATCTTGGTATACTAGCTGGAACTATTATGAAAAGCAGTTATCTGATCCAGACTTGAGTGGGCAGTGGGGGTGGGGGAGGTGGGTATGGAGATGGCAATTTTCAGGATGCAATATGTTTTGCTGTCCTGGCTTTAGGCTGTATGTAGAAATTTGCTTCCTGGGAGCTGCATTTTGGGGTTGTAAGTAGGGACCGGATATTGGAAAGGGAATCAGGCTATCTGGGTCCTTGTCTTGCCTTTTTTTTTTTTTTGGTGAGGCAGTTGGGGTTCAGTGACTTGCCCAGGGTCACACAGCTAGTAAGTATCAAGTGTCAGGCTGGATTTGAACTCGGGTCCTCCTGACTCCAAGGCCAGAGCTCTAACCACTGCGCCAGTTAGCTGCCCTCTGGGACCTTGTCTTGGACTGGCTCAAATAGTAAGTACCTCCTCACCTTCAGCTTATAATCTTCAGTGCTTCCCTTCAGTGTCCCTTCCCTCTTCCCCTTCCTTCTATGGTGACCCACTCTGCATAGTACACAGAAAGAACTCTGGATTTTGAATCAGAAGACCCAAGCTCAAATCACATTTCTGCTGCACAGGATCTTGGGCAAGTCAATTTCTTGTCCTCAGCTTCTTCTGTGAAATGAGGGAGCTGGACTGGGTAATACCTAAAGTCCTCTCCTGTGAATCTCACCCTCTGATGAAGCAGGGTACCACATCTCCAGACTTGAGCTGACTTAACCACGAGGAGCACACCCCATAGTGCAGGGGGCCTAGCCCATCTGGGGGGGAAGGAGAAGATAGTATTGGTAAAAGAGACAGGAAGAGACTCCCAGCTTTCGTTTCTGGGGCCTGCTTATATCTCCTCCCTGCCCTTTCCCCTCCTAGGCCTCACCCTGTGTCCGGTATGCCAGCACAGCCACTGTAAGGTGGATCTCCCCAGGGTGGGCGCTGGGTGCAGAGCTGACTGAGTAGTACCGCGGCTGGAGCAAAGGCAGCTGGGTGAGGAGCAGAGGTGCTGGCAGCGCCACCGATGGGAACTGCTCCAGCACCTCCAGGAGGGTGGGGCAACGGAACCATTTCCATTCCTCATAGCGCCGAGCATCCTGGGATGGGGGTGGAGAGAGACACTGGGGAACCCTACGCCTTGGGCACCCCTTAGTCCTGGCGGGCTGACACGTCCCTCTTCCTTCCTTCCTCTATGACTGGTCTTCCCATCTCTTACCTTGCTAAGAGCCTCCAGCTCTTGCTGCTCGCTGGGCTCCTCTGCCAGGGTGCTGAGCAGGCGCAGGAGCTGAGGCCCTGGTGGGGAGGTGATGTCCAGGAAGAAGGTGAGAGCCTGTTGTAATGTGCACGAGGGCAGCCGGGGGTCCCGGACCCAGCCTGGGGGTGGGCTGCCTGAGGAGAGCGTACAAGCCCGTAAGAGAGGTGTGGGCTCGGGAACCTGCAGATGTTACCTAGCTTGCCTTCTCTATGGGAACTGGAGTGTCTTTAGGGATAAGGGATCTTCCCTTCACAAAATGACTGGGGATGAAGGACTAACCACAGACCAGGAGCCTGAGTTTTCTGAATTAAGATGTAAATTTAGGCACAAGAATCAGCATAGAGTAATGGATAGAAAGCTGGCTCTTGAATCAAGAAGTCCTGCCTGTGTCCCTGAGCAAATTGCTAAACCTCTCAGTAACTCTAGGCAAAAAAGGAGCTAGATATGCAGTAAAGGACAGGGAACCCAGCTGGAAGAAGTCTTCTGGGACTACTCTGATATTTCTGTAGCAACCAAAGTTTACAAAGTCCTTTATATACCTTATCTTATTTGATTCTCGCACTAACCCTCTAAAGTAGGTATTATTGTTCCCATTTTATAGATGAGAAAATCAAGGCCTGAAGGTTCGGTGATTTTTCCATTGTGGCACAGCACATAAGCAATGAAGATGGTATTTGAACTTGTCTATCCTGACTCCAAATCCAGATCTGTTTCCAGTATACCACAGGGCCTTGGTCAGTTGACCCGACCCCTACATCCTTTACCAGGAACAGGAGAGAGCACTGGTGGGTGTGATAGATGTGGCATCTTCAGTGAAATGCTCACACACTAGTAGTGCCCACAGGCAGTGTTTTTCTTATTTTCCTTATTTTTCTTCCCTGACCTTGTTTTCCCCCATTGTGAGTGGCAATTCGTGGCAATTGTGACTATACCATGAGACCCTTTGGCAGAAGGCTCCAGGAAGGGAAAGCTACTCAAGAGACTACTTACTAAACTTGGCTTACTTTTTTTTTTTTTTGGAGTGAGAGGCGTCCTTCAAGACAGATTTTGGGAAAGAAACCCATTCTAATTCCAGAAGCTATACTGTTCAGAACACCTGAGGTCAGATCACATTTGCTTGATTTGGTGTTCATTCAATACAATTATCCAGACATTAACTAAGTTTGTACCATGTGCGAGGCACCTGGGCCATCTCCCCCACTCCTCCCCATGTACACTCCCCCCTCCAGCTTGGGCTCTGTAACTTCCCTTTTATGCTTCAGCATTCCTTTAGTTTCCTAGGAAAGATGCCCTTTCAAAGGTGTCCACCTGCTTATATGTGACTAAGGGAGTGGCCCATTCATGTTGGTCGGAGAGAAGGGTAGCAGCAAGAGCAACCAGAGGGTGCTGGACGAAGGAGGTGGGGGCCTTTGCTACATGTTTTGTCTCTAATGTGGAATGTTGAGTGAGGGTACCTTACCTGGGCTCCCCTTTTCCAGCTGCTCCACAGCGATGGGCTCACTGGGAAGGGGTGGATCCTCTACACGGCTCAAGAGGGCTTCCACTAGGCCAGGCCGGTTGGGGGGGCAGATCCCAATGTGGTCCCCGGGCTGATACTGCAGGCCCTCCTGCCCTCCTGTGGCCAGACGCACCAGGATTGTGGCCCGGCTGATGGGGGGAGGGAGGAGAGCTTGATGGGGGTAGTTGTCTTAGGAAGGGATACAGCAGGGAGAGGGATGGTTTTGAGTAGAGTGCTTTGAGGACTCCTGGAGGAGCATAGGAGGGAATCTAGAGGGTTAGAAAAGAAAGGAGGAACTCCTCATGGTTAAAGGAGTAAGGTACCAGTCAGCCAGGTGAGGGGGTAGGTGGGATGGGGTCAGGTTGCCCTTACGTTGACTTGCTGCTCTGCAGGTTTTCCACTGAGAGAACAGTGGCTGGAAACATCTTCCGCCTGTGTACATGTATAAGGCCTGGAGGGCAGAGAGATGCGGCCTGACTCAGGGGCCAGAGAACGTGGGATATTGGGGAAGCATGGCAGTAAGATATGAGGGGCCCTCAGAGCTCCAAGGTAGATTAGGAGACCTCTGGAAGGATTAGTGGAGCTCAGGACATTACCTGGCAGCAGCTGGAGCCCCTCAGGCTGGGCACTCAGACGGTATCTTTGGCGTTTCCAACTTCTCTTGGGGCTGAATATGTCCCGAGCAGCAGCCTTGGCATCGTCGCCCACACAGAAGGTCTCACAGGAGGCCTTGTTGGGCAGAGAAAGAGAGAGGAGGAGGCCAGTGAGAAGGACTCCATTGGCTCAGAGAGGGAGCTCCTAAAGGGAGGAGAAGAGAGAAGGATAGTGGTAGAGACAAGTTGTGTTTATTGCAATTTAGGATTCTGGCCTTCATTTCTTGGGCCTTTGTCTAGGTCCCGATCCCTGTTTGGAATAGGAAGTCTCTGTAAAACTAGCAATTTAGCAGTTGAAAGCTGAGGGTCCAGCCCTTCTAAGGATGAATTTCATGGCTTGGCATCAGGGCCTGGAGTTGCCTTGGGTTGTTTTCTGCTCTTCATCTGTTTCTTGTCTTCTCATCCATTCACTCGTGGATGTTAATATAAGTTCCTGGAGCTCAGAGGTCTTGTCTTCTCTTTCTCTGGCTCCCATAACACAGGGACAGGAATGTCATAGTAATTCGTTAGCTTTGTTGAATGAAGGAGATAAGATGGGCTGAGTGTGTGGTGGAGAAAGAAAGATGAATTCAAGGCAAGATGGGAAGAATGTGATGAGATTGGCATCAGGGATAGAGATGTCTGTGGCTTATGGTGCCTTGGCTCAGAAATCATTGGTTGTCAGGGGGTTAGATTTCAGATTTGGGATAGAAGTCAGAGATGAGCATCAGGTGGGAGGTTGGGGGTTCACCTGGAATGCAGCTTGGGCCCAGCCCTGGAAGGCCTCTTCCTGGCCACATAATTCATCCCCCTGGCCCAGCTGCAGTAGCCTCTCTCCTCCTAGCTCTTCCAGCCGTGTATCTACTGCCCGGGCAAAAGCACAGAAGTGGGGGTAGGCCCGGGAGCCAAGGCCAAACACACAGAACCTGCAAGGAGAAAGAGGGAGGCTCAGAAGGACATCTCTCTCAGTTTCCCTGTCCTTGATTCTGAGAATCTTCAGGTCTTTCTGACCTTCCAGGTCCAACCCACTATGGGTGCATAGATGTGAAGGTCCTCAAAGCCTCAATATGGTTCCCTTCTCCAAGGTCCCTAGCCCCCTGACCTTAGAGTTCCTAGAGCTCCTGCACTGTCTGTGTTGCTGGATTCTTTCCTCTTTCGCCGCCATGAGGACACCAGCGTGTCTGAGCAGGAGACGCTGTTGAAGCGAATCTTGTAGCTTCTGAAAAAAGAAGCCCAAGGGAAGGAGGGATATCACAGAGTGCCCTGACACCCCGGAGACAGCCACACAATGGATAACACAGCCTGATCCCAGAGACACAGCCAGAGAAGGGTGGCAGACACAGAAAAGGGTGACAGACATAACCAGAACTCAGAGACACATGCAGAGAGCTAGTCCCTGGGAGCCTTCACCTGCCTGGGATGGGAGAGGCCCTTCCCCTTGGTGCTCAGCTCAGCTCTGAGGGTCAGAGCCCTGGTTTATAGCTCAGGCACCCCAGTGGGCTTGACCTGAAGATGTTGGCCAATGGACTTGCCCCAGAGCATCCCCCTTTCCTCTCTTTGAAGGTGGCTTCTGGATTGACCTGACTTCCCAGGGTCTTTCCACCTTGGGACTGGAATGGATCAGGCTTTACATGGGTTGGGGGCATGTTGGTCCCAGCTAGGTCTGTTTTCCAGAGCTGATGGCTCACTTCCAGTAAGTAGCATTCCATTGAACGAACAACAGGAAACTAACATTGGAGGGAGGGAGATGCAGGCCCCCTTTCCTCCCATCTACCCCAGCTGGTTTCCCACCCTGTCCTCCAGTTTCTCACTTGTGCTGCTCTGGTCTGGGAGAGCTGTTGTAGGGACCAGACATTTCCATCAGGGCGGCTGCAAACCTCTGTGGGGATGTGAAGAAAATAGTTTACCTGTTTAATATTCATGTTTTGTTCTGTTTAAGATTATGTAGAAGGAATAAAGATCTGGCCCTTTTCAAAAGTTGACCTTGTATTACTTTTGAGAAGAAGTTCACAGGACAGAAATGAAGGAGAGAGCTGAGATCAGACACAGAATTAGACAGCTAGTAAGAATGGCTTGTACCCAGAACTTAACAATGATAATGATGGTGACAAGTCACATTTATATAGCTCTTCACAGTTTACAAAACACTTTTCTCATAACCCCATAAAGCAGGTAGTACAAGTATTATTATCTTTATTTTACAAATAAGGAAACTGAGGCTTTGAGAGGTGGTGACTTAGCTGATAACACATCTACTAAGTGTCAGAACAAGAACTTGAGTCTATTAAGATTATCTGTTGCTTAGAATAAGTAGGCAAAATATGTTAATGAGGTGTTTAACATTGGAACACCAGCCCTTTGGTCATTAGCCATAGTACAAGCTGAAAGAGATCTAGGAGGCAAAAGCAGTGAAAATGACTGGGGGGCATCCTGCGAATGGAAGAATGCTGGAGAAAGAACTGATAACAGCTAAGATCGTAACAAGGTACTCAAAATTGGTACTTAAGAGTCTTTTTTAAAAATACTTAAACCATAGGTTGTATTTCATGTTAGAAAGTAGTATATAAATTTAATGTATGTCCTATTAAATAAACAGTATTTTTCTTTTCTAAACAAGCATGAGGGATATCCACGTCTTTGATTTCTGTGGTTATCTGTGCCTGAAGTAAGTCTGATCACTATGTCTGTATGCCCCAAATGAGGTACACTAATTACCCCAAAGCATAGCTATTAGACGGAAAGGCAGGGTATCGGGAAAGAATTTCAAAGCTTTTCTAGGCTCTGACCTGAACCATTAGCTTTTTTAAAGTCATGGCAGTTTCACAGTGGGAGTCACTGGTCCCTGTGTGTGTGTGTGTGTGTAGATGTGGGTTGGACATAGGCTCAAATGATGTATGTGTGTAAGGAAACTACCATGACATTCCTATCCTTTTTTTAGACTTCTTTTTCTAACGACTTTGCCAATCCTGAGTCCCCCACCCCGCTTCATTTCCTAAGGGTCCCTCTTTCTTCTTGGTCCTCACCTCTCCATTTTCTGGAGGGTCTCCATTCCCGAATGTGCTGGTGACCACCAGGACCAGGGTCTCGTGCTCCAGGGACACCACATCATATTCATCCATGCAGAGGACCTGTGAGGATGGGGGAGGGGGGGTCATGTTATGGGAGAGTTATCTTCCTACTCCAGCCTCCCAGCTGCTCCCCTTGTCCCACCTCTTCTTATTTTGACCCTCTCTTCTGTGACCTGAGCTAGATATGAATCTATCCCCTCTGACTTCCCAGTGTCCCAGGCCTTCAGTACTGTCCTGATCCTCCCTGGGTTTGATTTCACCCCTCTCTGGACTCATGCTATCTCCCAGCTCCTCCCCCTCCCCCTTCCAGCTTCCTTCAACCATCATTCCCCCAATGTGTCCTGGCTCATCTATGTATTTCCTTTGATTCCCCTCCCCACTCTACTCAGCTTCCCTCCCCTGCTTGTCTTAACCCTGCCTCCCCATTCTGTACCCGAGGGTCAAAGGCTTTCCGGAACAACCTCCCCAGCTGCTGAGCATAGCTCTGGGCCCGACCAGTTTCTGAGCCATACAGAATCGTTGCCTTCACCCGCTTTGCCATCACTGTGCCCATCAGGGAAGCTGAAATCTTCACTGCACTGATGGAAGGTGGGGATTGGAGAAGGAGTGAGCAGAGTTCTCAGAAGGTGTGGTGATGATGAAGGGGAGTTAGACAGAGAGGTCGTAGAGGCAGAGGGGTCTTTGGAGGGGACCACTGTGGAATGGGAGTCATTGGAAGGAAGGTCCCAGAGTTGGGGAACGTGGGAGTGGGTAGGGAGGTTGTGGGAAAGGCTCCTTGGCTGGCTGGGGGGGAGTGGTGTGCATAGGGTATTTGTGGGCCTGAGGAAGGAGGTTAGAGATTGCATACTTGGCCACTTCCTTAAAGGTTTTTTTCCTGGTGATGCCAGTTCCTTTTGTTGTTGTCCCCTTCCACGGGTCAGGCTAGAGCAGAAGTAGCAAAGGTCAGTGCAGGTGACCAAGGTGAGTGGGCAGTCAGATGAATGGGTACTGGGATGGGAGACCTAGACACCTGATAGCGGAAGGCTGGGGACAGGAAGTAGTTAACCATCTCCTGGTGAAAGACTGGGGTGAGGCTGCCGGAGATTGGGGGCACAATCCAGACCCAGTCAGCAGGGCAGCCGCCTCGTGCCCGTTGTTCATTCTCCAGGTGCTTCATGAAGGAGGCTGTGGCTGCGTGGTGATCCACAATGGTCACTTTGGCCAGCTGGGGGAGAAAGGAGGGCCTCAGGACTCACATTGAGGCAGAGGAAGAAAGGAGTAGGAGGGCTCCCATCCACCTTGCAGCTCCCCACAAGTCCTGCCTTTGCTGCTAATAGGTGCCACCTCTGTATCTGCTCCCCACAGACTATAATATCCATTCTGTCCTATTCCTTCTGTACTACCATAACCAATGGGGTAACCACCCAGGGTAGCCTCATTTTACATATAGCCTTTGCTCCTATAATTCAGTATACTTGTACCAAGTCCCTCAGGATACTTAGGTGCCATAGATAATGTTAGACTTGAAAATAGGAAGACCTAGGGGCAGCTAGGTGGTGCAGTGGATAGAGCACTGGCCCTGGAGTCAGGAGGACCTGAGTTCAAATCCAGCCTCAGACACATAACACTTACTAGCTGTGTGACCCTGGGCAAGTCACTTAATCCCATTGCCTAGCCAAAAAAAGAAAATAGGAAGACCTGAGTTCAAATCCTGCTTCAGATACTTACTAGCTGTGTGACTCTGGGCAAGTCACCTAACCTCTCTTAGCCTCCATTTCCTCATCTATAAAATGTGGATAATAGCACCTCCCCCGAAGGTTATCATGAGGCTCAAATGAATTAACATATGGAAAGAGCTTCGAAAACTTTAAAGTACTATATAAATGCAACCCAAGATATGAACTATTATGTGTTGCCTAGAATAAATGCCATCAAACTCTAACCAGCATGGGTTGTGCCCTCATAGTACATAGAAAGCAATAGGTCCTGCAAGCTATAACTCAGCGTGCTGGGCCTGTAGACTACTGTGGTGCCTTGTGTGAGTTTTTGGATTACTTTTCCCAGGATGCATTATAACATTGTGCCACAATTCTTATCACCCCCATTTCCTTGTACTGTGGTTTCCAGTACTCATTATAGTGCTGTGACTATAATTTCCAGGTTTCAGTGGGGCACACTCCCTCAGCTCCCCTGAGAACGCTTAATTGGTTCCCTCCCACTTCCAACCCCTCTTTCCCCATCCTCTTCTGCTTCCCTACTTGGTAGCTGTGCAGCACTGCTAGGTTGATCTCCACAGCTGCCTTGTCCTTCCACAGAGAGGAGGTTGTCCGGGTGTCTAGTTCCATGCAGACGGCCACATCCTGGGAGCAGGGGTGCATAGGAGGTTTGGTAGGGGGCAGGATGGGGAGACAGTCTACCTCTGTCCCTAACCTCTTAACAGGAGTGAGCCTAGAGAGTTCCTCCCTTGGAGTTCCTGGCTAAGACAGCAACACTCATTGGAGAGAGAGCTAGCTAAGAGACAGCCTGAGATATATGGACATTAGTAGGTTTGAGGTTGGCTTGACTTTTTCTCTGTAAAGGAAGCATAGGAAGGGGAAATTACTTTGATCCCCTTTTCCCCCTCCAAAATCCAGTCCCCATTTTTCTTCGTTTTCTCAGCATTCTTCCTTGCTTCTGGACAGGTGGGCCAAATAGGTGTAATAGAGTTCTGGGGTTGTGTCCCTCCTTCCTAGCCTTCTCTCTCTTCTAGATCATAATGGTACCCTAGGGACTTTGGCTGGCCCTTGGCCAAGCCCTCACCTCAAGGATGTTGTATCGGTGAGGGTCGCACAGGTTGCGCATGCCAATCTCGCTGCTCATGTACCAGCCACTGAAAGGCACTGCGGGGAACTCCAGTCCTCCAATCTCCAAAAGCATGTTGGACACAGCTGGGAGTGCATACCAACGTAGGCCCAAGGACTCGAACCACTCCAGCCTGCCAGGTGTGGGACGAGGGTGGAAAAGAAAGGCATGGGGACCCCACAACATATCCCCAGGTAGCCCCATATCTGACCTCCAGCTCTGACTGAGCTGCAGCTCAGTCTAGGATGGTATCCATCCCCACACTGTCAAGACTTCAATCTCATTTCCTCCATAGAACTTTCCTTGATCCCCAGTAAAGCCAAGTCAATAAGCATTTATTGAATGCCTCCTGTGTGCCAGGCTCCATGCTAAGAACTAGGATTACAAGAAATGCAAAAACAACCCAGAAAATCTCTTCTCTGTTCTAATGATAAATAACCCTTCTCTTCGCGTGGGTAGGAATTTCACGGAATTAGTGTCGTTTGTGTAATGTTTGGCTTCATTGTAAACTTGGCCATCACTCAGAATGTGTGGAAGTGAGTGAAGCCCACTTGGGAGATCTCCTATGGAGGATTTGTAGGACTCAGACAAAACGGAGAGGATGAGAACTCATGGATTGGTTGTGATCTGCCCTGTAGGAGGAAGCATCCTCATTGATGAAATCACCCACATACCGGTCTAATTACTGTTCCCTGTATGTGACATTCCATCTCCTGTCCTTTTGTCCTGTATACCCCCTGTCACGTCTGTCAGAAGGACCTCCTGTCCTCTCTTCTGCCTCTTAGTATCCCTAACTTCTGTCAATTCTAT
This sequence comes from Phascolarctos cinereus, assembly GCF_003287225.1. Classification (NCBI taxonomy): domain Eukaryota; kingdom Metazoa; phylum Chordata; class Mammalia; order Diprotodontia; family Phascolarctidae; genus Phascolarctos; species Phascolarctos cinereus. The sequence goes on from NW_027555514.1 coordinate 91,643,108, forward strand.
TATCAACCATCCTTTTATTAAGCCCTTACTATATGCCACTATATGTAGCCAGGTGATACAGTGGACAGAGTGTTGGTGGCTACAGATGCTATCTGTATGACCCTGCACAAGTCTCTTAACTCTGTTTGCCTCAGTTTCCTCATCTGTAAAATGAACTGGAGAAGGAAATGGCAAACCACTCCAATGTCTTTGCCAAGAAAACCCCAAAATGGGGTCGCAGAGAGGTGGACACAGCAGAAACGACCGAACAAAAACAACAACGACAACCACCGTGATATGAGGTCAAGAAAATCCCATGGACAGTATTGGTGTGCTATGGTCCGAGTGGTCATGGACAGTGGGACACAACTGAACAACATACCAGGGATGCAGTGACACAAATAGTACAGAACCTGCCTTCAAGGAATTAACGGTCTAGACAGAGGAGACAACATGTACGGAGAGAGGCATAAACAAAACAGATACAAGAAGTTTGGGGGGCAAGGGGCACTAGCAGCTGGGGGACCAAACTTCATGTAGGAAGCTTCACCCCAGGCCTTTGTGACCCCCGAAGTCCTTAGCACTCTTGCGCCCTGACATTATTGTGTACTTTTGTAGTTTGTATTTATTTACCTCTGGACATCACCGCATACCCCCTTGTGGTTAGGGACTTTAAAATATTTGTCTTTGTATACTTGGGACCCAGAACGGGAGCCTGGCAGCGAAGTAGCTGCTTAATAAATGTTGGATTAAGATGGAAGTGTATCAGTGACGGGTAGAACAACACTCCATATGAGGTCAGAGAGGGAAGGTTCTTATCTAACTAGCCCATGGGAAGACTCGATAGAGTAACAAAACCACTGGTTTTGAGTCTTCTTGAAGAGATGAAGATATGGGGATGAATTCCCAGCCTTGCCACTTGATACTCTTGTGATCTGACTGTGGGAAAGTCGCTTAACCGCTCTGTGCCTCAGTTTCCCCATCTGTAAAATACAGGGGTTGGGCTAGATGGTTTCTAGAGTCCCTTTTATCTCCAGACCTTATAAGAAATGGCTGTCATATGATAGGCAAAGAATAGATTAGTTAATGCCAAGATGCCATATTGTACATTTTTTGCTACATTGGGAGCATCTTGGACCACACATCATGGGAGAGAGAGCACCAGACTTGGAGAAAGAAGACTGTGTGCTAGCTCTGACATTTACTAGCTCTTGGGATCTTTGATACATCTGTACCTCTTTCGGGCTTCTTTTCTTCATCTGTAGAATGGGACTGATAATAATAATAATAATAATAATAATAAATAATAGTTGGCATTTTTATAGTGCTTTAAGCTTTCCAAAGTGCTTTACGTGTATTATTTAACCCTCACAACAACCCTAGGAGGTAATTGCTGTCATTGTCCTCATTTTACAGATGAGGAACTGTGACTTGCCCAGGGGCACATGGCTAAGAAGTGTCTAAGGCAGGATTCAAACTCAGATCTTTCTGCCTCCAGGTCCACTGAGCCACCTGGCTGCCTATAATATTTGTCCTAGCTACCTCATAGATTCTTTGTGTGTGTGTGTGAGGAAAGCATCTTATAAGGTACTAGGTAAATGCTTTGATGGTTTCCCTCTCCACTGATGCAGGGGACAATTGGGTAGTACAAAGTTGTCATGAGCTACTGTAGCCAGGTATGTCTCTTCCTTACCAGGCCATCCTTTCTGTGATAAACCTCTTCAAATAGTTCCTCTCTTTCTATCTGGGACCATGCTGGAAATCTTTCCAACTTTCTAAGACCAGTTGAATTTATGCTGCACTGGCTTAGCTTTTGAGAAACCAAGGTCACTTGTGTGCCATGCCAAAGCTGATGAGCTTTTCTCAGTCCTGGGTCTTCTTGACCTCTCTGTAGCCCTTGGAACATTCCCTCCTGGACACTGCTCACTAGGTTTTTGAGACACTGTTCTGGTCCTCTTCCTATCTGACTTCTCCTTAGTCTTCTTTACTGATTCTTCATCTACTGTTCTATCTTAGGTGTTCCCTAAGGCTCTGTTCTACGCCGTCTTTTTTTTTTCTCCCTCTCTGATGTCTTGCTTGGTGACTTTATCACCCGTCATAGGTTCAAGGGTCGTATCTATGCAGATAATGCCCAGACCTAGGCCTGGTCTCTCACTTGAACTATGGTTGTGCCTTTTAGACATCTGGATCTACTCCAAACTCAACGTATCAACAACAGAACACGTTATCTTCCCTCCCCCAACCTTTCTCTCTATTGAATTTCCCTATTACTGTTGAGGGTACTACTATCCTTACCTTCATCCAGGCTTGTAATCTTGGTTTTATCCTCTATTCCTCAGTCACTCCCCCCACCCCCATATCCAGCCCATTGCTGTTTCTATCATAACAACATCTTTCACATCTATCTTTTCTCCACTCCCACAGTCACAACCCTAGTTCAGGTCCTTGTCACCTTTCCTCTGGATTACTGCAATAGCCTAATTGGTCTGTCTGCCTCATGTTTCTCTCCTCTCCAATTCATCTTCCATCCAGCTTCCAAGATGATTTTTTTCTGGGTCTGACCATTTCACACCCCTGCTCGGCGAGCTCCAATAGCTGCCTATCACCTCTGCGATCAAATATAAATTATTTTATTTGTCATTTAAAGCTATTTATAATATGGCCCCTTCCTGTCTTACAGGGCTTCTTACACTTAGCTCTCTTGCACACACTTTACATTCCAGATATACTGGCCTACCTGTAGTTCCTCAAACAGAACTCCAGCTCCCATCTCTGTGTCTTTGCACTGGTTGTCTGCCAAGGCTAGAATACTGTCCCCTCCCCTCAGCCTCCGCCGCAAGCGGCCTTTTCCATCCCTCCGCCTGTGTTTTTTTCTGAGTAATTTAATGATTGCATTAATAAGGCCAGCAGGTTATTAATAAAAGGATAGCCATTTGGCTGTCTCTCTTAGACCAAAGACAGTCATGGCATTGGGGCTCACAGTTTATGTACCCTTTGGTAGTTAATCAGGAGCTGAGAGGGACCCTTGGACAGAGAAATGATCTTTACTCAGACCACCAGAAGCCTTGGGCTATCTAGGCAAAAGGCTCTGTCTCCACCCAAGCTTGAGTAGCACCAGTGCATCCCTTCACCTGTTAATGCCTTTCCCTCTCACACTGCTTTTCATCTGCTCTTTGTATATCATCTTGTTGCAGGTCAGGGCCAGTGTTTCTTCCTTTCTTTGTATCGTCAGCACTTAGCACAATGCCTGGCACAGAGTAAACACTTGATAAGTGCTTGCTGATTGATGGATAGGTAAAGCATCCAAGAAGGACTTTGGTGGAGGGGCTGGTATATATTACTGTATTGTCCTTGTTATTTTCTTAGTCTCAAGATTCTCACACTTGGTAGCTTGTCACATGTGTGCCTGTAAGTTTGTGACTTTTTCTTTAGTCATTGATGAAGTCCTTTTGACTATCCAAAAGGTTTGTCTCAGGTACACATAAGTGAAGGTAAGGGGGCACCCATGCCAAGGCCAGGGGGCCCTTGGGAGCATTTAGAATCTCAAGGAGTCAGTCAGGCAAGGGCTAGGGAAAGTGTAGAGAAATAGAAAGGCCAGCAGACTCCTCCAATTGAAGGCATAGGCCTGGTTGAAGTGCCAGAGAAAGGAAGAACAAAATCCCAGGTGAGGCAAGGGTAATGAAATCTAGCTTTCTTACCCCTTTCTTGAGATTGTTTCTGGAACACTTTGCTTATTTTCTGTTTCTATGTCCATACTCTACTTTGTGTTATGATTATTTGTATACATGCCTCATCACCTCTGCTGGACCATTAATCCCAGGAGAGCAGGGACCCTGTCTTCTACATCCTTGTTTCCCAGTCCATGACTAGTCCAGCACAAAGCACCTCCTCAGTAGGAGCTCAGAAGAGCTCCAGGAGTCCTCCAGACCATTATACCCCTGGCCATTCCTCTCTCCTCCCCTGCTACTACTCACGTAGGATGTTGCAGTGGCACCTCGAGCACAAGTTCTGGGGGCAGAGGGAAGAGTTCAGGTGGCTCATCCGGGGCCTGGAGCAGCAGTGGGAGCACATCAAAGCGTCCATCCCCTGGGGTCCAGCCATGCTGGATACAGAGCTGAGGGGAGAGGCTCCAGAGAATGACCCTACCCTGCCTCAGTGACTGCAACATCAATCATCCCACACTGCCCACTTTAGTAACCTTCATGGCCAAGTACCCCTTTCCCTCACCTCAGTGATCCCCACAATGGCTACCATGCCTCCCCTATTTTAGTGTTCTCCATGTCATCCCTTATTCCCCACCTTGCTGATACAAGGATCACCCTATTTCTTTCACTTCAATGATCCCTACAATGGCTCCCTATCTCCTCTAATGTAGTGATCCCCATATTGGCCACGCACCTCATCTTCTGCCTCAGTGACCTCCATACTAGCGGTCCCACATCCTTCACCTCAGTGATCTCCACAGTGGGCATCCTCTCCTCCATTTCATTTTGGCCAGGTCTCTGACCTCATCATCTGCCTCAGTGATCTCCATGGTGGGCACCCCTCCCCCTTCTCCATTTTATGTTGGCCAGGTCCTTGACCCCATCACCCACCTCAGTGATCTCCACATTGGCTGGGTCCCCTAAGACAGAGCCATCTTGCTGCCTGTAGCCTGCATAGCGGATCAGCTGACTGTTCCAGATACGGAAATCTCCCTTGCCCAGGGAGCGCTGTGGGAACACTGTGATAGCTGAGCTAGGGAAGAAAGTGACATGAGACTTTCCCATATACACTCTGTGCTCATACTCCTATACAAACCTGCTGAAGGGCTTTGAGGAAAGGCTGGGGTTGATAATGATAGGGGGCAAAAGAAGTGGAGAAGGTCCCTGGTGTATGGTATGGGAGGAGACAGGGTTGTAACTTGGAATTCTTTTACCTCAGGCCAAATTTAATTGGGAGGGGGATGAGGTATGGTACTAGCCCCAGGCCAGTCTGACCACACACATTGTTACACTATGTACCTAGAAGAGGTACATAGCAAGAGGATTCTGGGAGTGGTAACTCAGAGGCAATATCAATTTGTGGTGGTTTAGGGAGGCCCAGGGATCATGGGTATCACAAGGAGGAAGTATATCCTTCTCTACCTTGCCATGCAGGCACCCTGGGGCAAAGCCCCAGTGATCTTATGCTAGTTGAGGCTCTGGTGTAGGAGGAGTCTCAGTTTGGGCTGCACTGGGTCTCAGAGTGGAGTGTTGTGGTTGAGGGAAGAACGTCTGATGGTCATTAGGGATAGAATGAGTTAGCATATCAAATCCAGGAATGGGAAGGGTGTGAGTAGGTGGTAGGGCAGTTCTCAGTATTGAGTGGGGGATCCACTCACCGAAGGTTGCCTTTGTTGGTGGCGTACTTGATGTGATTGCAGATGCAGGTGAACATCTCTTGAGCAGAGCTGCAATCTCGGGCATCAAAGACCTGGAGTGGTGGGATAGAGTCAGGGTGTCGGAACCCGTAACAAAAACAATAATGGGCTGTATTTATAGTTTGTGTTTCGTGGTTTTCAGGGGTCGGAGGCAAGAGAAATGGACTTGGAATCAGAAGGCCCAGGTTATTTTTCAGTCTGAATCCTCCCTCATTATAGCTGTGTGAATGGTGAAGCCCCAGGAGCTCACTAATACTTAGCCTCAGTCTCCTAATCAGTAAAATGGTAATAATAATATCTTCACTATTTATCTCAGAGGTTTGTTGTAAGGAAGGTGCTTTGTAAATCTTCCATTACTGCAGAAATTTTAGCTCTTCTTAGCTCACTTATCTTCATAACAACCCTCTGAAATAGGTAGTATAAAGATTATGCCCATTTTACAGATGAAGAAATGGAGGAACAGAGAGTTTAATTTTTTTGTCCAAGGTCATATACAGCAGGTAAATGTCAGAGCCAGGACTAAAAGCCAGGACTTAAAGCCAGTGTCCTTCATTACATCACAGCTGCCTCTCAACATTGATACCTCATGAGTAATAGTCCTTAGTTCTCCCTCCATGAGCTGAATGTGAGGGCACATTTCCCTGGGCAAGTAGACTGTTTTCTCATCTGTAAAATGAGCATAGTCATAGCACCTACCTCACCACCTACCTCACCGGGTCGCAAAGATCAATGGAGATAACATATGCAAAGCACTTTGTAAGACTTAAGGTGCTATCTAAATGCTAAGTAGTTTTCTTATTATTTTTATTCTCTTTGGGTATGAAGGCTATCACATCTCCTGAGAGTAGCCTCCCCACCTTGGTAAACAGTGAGAAAGAAAGAGGGCAGTTCTTTTCCCAGAAGCCTTCTCTTGATTAACTTTATTAAGATGACCTCTCCTTGATTATCCTTAGCTACACAGTCTCTGTTATAATAGCTTATAAGATTATTTATAGGATCAGAGAGTTACAGCTGGAAGGGACCTTAAGGATCACCTCATCTAACCCCCTTCTCTTATTTTACAGGTAATATGACTGAGGCCCAGGAATTGGCTTACTCAGGGTTACATAGCTAGTGAGTAAATGGCAGAATTGGGGATCTCCATTCGGTGCTGCCTTCCCTCCACCTTGTTGTTCATCTCGTGCTTCTCCTGGTGCTTTCCACAGCCAGGCACTTCACAAATGGTAAATGGATTGCACTGGATGTTGCCTTGTAAGGGGTTAGAGCTTGGTGTCTGTTTATCTTAATTGTTAAGTGTTCCCTACTCAACCCTTCCACCAATGGCAACTAGAAGAGGACTGAATGGACAGTGTTGACTAGTGGGCCGAGGGCCATAAAAGATGAGATCTTGGTGACAGCCTGATTGTGCCTCTCCAGTAATTCCCATTGGGCAGAAAGACAAGTCACCTCCCAGCAGGCCAAAGAATGTTTCTTCTTTTTCCACCCCACTGCCACCCCTTACCCTTTTTCCTGGATGCCTGGCTTATTCCTTGGAAGTTAATTTCTTTCCATCCTTCATACCCTCACCTGCAGCTTCCCCCACTGTATCCTGCCCACACATCGTGGGGCATTTCTCCAGGCCTGCTTAGCCCCAAACACAAGCTCACTCTCCCGGAGTTGGTAGGTGCCTGTGGCTGCCACCTCGGCCTCCACTTCCCGAAGCCGTTGTCCGTGGGCTGGGGAGCCACTCCTGTAGAAAGAAGGTAGGGAAAACCGTGGTGGGGAGAAAGGTTGAAGGAAGGGGCCCCAAGGCTGCTTGATTTCACTGTTGGAAGCTGGGGAGACAGTGCTGGAGGGGAGCTGTGTGTATGTGTGGTCGGAATTTCTGGCCTTATGATTGGGAGGTCATGCTGATTGGAGGGATTAAAGAAAGAGAGTCCCTAAAGGGTCTGAGAGGTGGGGGGTGGGAACAGGAAGAAATCAAAGCCCCCACCTGAGGAATCTTAGTGGGCTGGTTTCATAGGATCTCGAGCAGGCTAGCCCCTCAGAGATCATAGACAACAGCTCCCTCATTTTGGAGATGAAGAAGCTGGAGTCCAAGATTACATAAATAGGTAAGAACAAAGACAAGTTTGAAGCCTGGGTCTGAGATTCTGAATCCATGCTCTTTCTAGAAAGACAGCTAGCTGGTACAGTGGTGGATAGAGTACTGGGCTTGGGGTAAGGAAGACTTGAGTTCAAATTTGGCCACTTGTGTGACCCTGGGCAAGTCACTTAACTTCTGTTTGCCTCAGTTTCCTCAACTGTAAAATGGGAATAATGATTGGATCTATCTCCCAGGGTTGTTGTAAGGAGAAAATGGGATAGTGTTTGTAAATCACTTAACACAATGAGCAGTCACTTAATAAATACTTGTTTCCTTCCTTTCTATTACACTGCGCTATTTTTTTTATAATGAGGTCATTCTGGTGGATAGAATTTGAAGCAGCTTGGCATCTAGGGGTTTCAGAAGAGAGGGCGCAAAGGGGATAGGTTGGGGGGGATTCTGGTTCTCACCTTTTGATAGAGCTGTAATATTGGTTAATGAAATCTCGGGCCTGGATGAGTAGCTGGCCAGGGGACAGGGGCCCCTCTGTGGGGCGGCTTTGAAGTTGCCTTGGAAACACAAGGGAGCCCAGGCAGCGTCTTGGGGTACAGGGCCCATCCTGGTGGTGAGAACATGATGAGTCAGAAACTAAGTAAGAGAAAGGTGGTGGGTCTGGCGGGATTGTGCAGGGAGGAGAGTTGGGTTCAAGAGTTTGAGGTGGATATGGGAGGTTTGATGGGGCTGTGGGAATTAGTTAGAGCATTTGGTGTCAGGATTGGAGTCAGAGGGAGGAGTCAAGTTAGGGCTAAAACACCGCTGAGGCTAAAGTTAAGGTTTGAGCGCTCTCTATTCAGTCTCTTGTGTTTCTAAAACACATCTTTTTCCTAGGTACTTTTGCATCTATTGATTTTCTTTGTTGTTTCTTCCCAGCCATCTACAGAACTTGTTGCATGTCCTGCTGGACATTATCCACATCCTCTTCCCACCAGAACCTTGGACTCTTATTCTGTGCTGCCAGGCTGTGATAGTTGAACTTTTACCTCATCTTGGCCAGAATTGTGCCTGTATTCCACTTTCTGGCCATGTCCACGCCTTGTCACCCCCTTCTTTTCATGCCTGTCCTCACTTTCCTACTTTAGTCTCAATTTTTGTCTTCTTCCATTAAAATATAAGCTCCTCAAGGACAACGATGATTTTGCTTACCTGTACTTGTATCCCCAGCCTTAGCACTGTGTCTGGCACATAGTAAATGCTTAATGAATGCCCTGTCTGTCTACCATCTATCTATCTATCTATCTATCTATCTATCTATCTATCTATCTATCTATCTATCTATCCATCTATCTGTCTGTCTGTCTGTCTGTCTCTCTCTCTCTATCCATCCATCTATCCATCTGTCTGTCTGTTCATCTATCCATGCCCACATGAGTTAGGTGGGGACAATAATTATTATCTCTATTTGACAGGCAATTTGAACCAGCCAGTCACTTTGCAGAACTGGATCTAGAAGTCTCACATCTTATGACTCATAGTCCAGCATTCTCTCCCTTATGTAGTTTGAAGGGTTGAGGTATTGACAGGGAGTGGTGAGTGGGGTGTTTGGGATTAGTGTTGGGTTTGGGAATCTGAGTCCTATGTGAGGGAAGAAAGGTTGGGAGGTACCGGGGGCTACTTTCTAAATGGTCCCCTTTGTAAAATATGAAAGGCCTCCTAGTAAATGGTTTTCTACTTTCAGGAGGAAAAGAGCAAGGCAGGAAGAGGGGGAAGTTCTGAGGAGCTTACCTGCTGTGCTTGGGCACTCAGGGTGTCATACGTGATGCTTCCTACTTCCCAGTTCTTTATCCTTGAGAATTTGGGTCCCTCGGGTGGCCGGGCTACCGGAGGGCTGTTAAGGAGTCAAGGATGGAGTCATGGGTATCGTGGACTTCTCTCAACTTTCTCAAAGATCTCTCCCTAGGACTAGAGCTATAACTAGAGTGGGGCAACTGGAGCTTTGTCCCAGGGCACTGAGGATAGCTGACAAGGGACATGAATCCTCCTGAAGAGGTGCTTGAAATTGTCTGAATGTTTCAATGAGCCCTGGTCCATTACCCTCAAGGTTCCTGTTCCGTGTTGCCCCTTTCTCAATGTCTGCCTTCCCCCCTGGTCATACTCCCAACTGGCACCTCTGGAGTTATCTTTGGCTGTGTCCCAGGGACTCAAGCTGGACTTTCTGGGTAAAAGGCTTCTCCTTTTCTCTGCTTAATTGCATCCCAAATGGGGAGAACTGTCTCTTCCTGCCTCCCTCTGACCTCATTTTACCCTAGGTACCAGAAATCCTAATTATAGCTTTGCCTAGGACCCTCTCAATTTAAGGTCAAGTCTTGGACAGATCTGAAGCTGAAAATTCTGAGTTCTGCCTCACCCACAATATCCTCTGCAGAGTTTTGTTTGCATGGCCCTACAATCCTATTACTTCTCACTAGGAACTAGTCCCAGTGCCCAGGGATGAACAAAAACTTCAGTGGGGACTGGATGGAGCTCCTTGTTGTGCTATCTTCAGTTAGGATTCTTCAGCCCAGATTTGCCAGATTCCTGCTTGGACCCCTTCCTCATCAGGGGCTGCTAAGGGCTCGTTTAGGACTGGAGATCGTGTGAAGGGAAGCCTCTAGAGCGTTATCATTTCCTCCCAGAGCTGCCACGGTGGGGGAGGAAGGGAGGGGGCCCAGGCAGTGCTGGGCTGCACCTTCGGATCAGGGATGACCTGTACCCCTGTGTCTCAGTCCCATTGCTCCTTTGCCTCCAACTCCCCATTTTTGCTCCTCCTCCCCACTATCACTGATTTATTTTCCAGTGATGGAACTAAGGGCTGCTAATACAGATAGGACTAATCTGGGGTCTGAGGATAGATTCCAGGTGGGTCTGTGAACCTGGATGGGAAAAAAAATTATCTGTATTTTCACCAACCTCTAGGTTAAAATTGAACATTTCCTTCAATTATTTAAAAGCGTTATTCTAAGATAGGGTCTACAGGTTTTACCAGACTGCTAAAGAGGTCCATGCTACAAGAATGGTTAAGAACCCTTAGATTAGAGAATTGGGTCTGGAAGTCTCCCGTGGCCAAATCAGGGTTTCCTGCCCTAGAACAATCACCTTAGAAGAGACTAGAGAAAGTAATTGTCAAGTATATTTTCTGGGGAGGAGGACAGCTGGGTAAGTGGACAGGGTCTTGCTTGCTGATGGAGAGAGTGGAAGAGAAGTGTGCTCCAACCCCCATCAATTTACCGTCTGTACTAACTTAGCTCCCTGACCTCTCTCCTTCTCTCCTTAACAGATTTTGGAAATCCCTCGACTCCTTCCTAGCCTCTCTGCTGACTTCCTAATCTCTCCTCAGCACTTGGTACTCTCTTTTTGTAGTATTCATCCCTTTGGATATTATAAAACCCTTACTCTTTCCCTCACCTGTTTTCCAGCCTTCCTGGCCTTCCCATTCATGAGCATATTAGCTTCTCTTGTCCTTGAGCCAGAGTATGTCCCTGCCAGAGTAGCTCCCATATTCCTGGCACCTCCAGCCCAATAGTGGTCCCTTGTAACCCTCGTACAGCTCCCCAAAACCATATTGCACATGGCCCTCACCTGATGTCAGCCACCGGTGGACCCCCATTCTCTGGTCCTGGCGTCCCACTCTGTTTGCTGCACAGTCCCAGCCCCAGGCCCAGGCCCAGTCCGCAGGGCGGGCCAGGCTCCTGACCCACACTCTTCAAATTGCCCATGTTGGCTGCTCGGCGACTAGGCAGCTCTGAACTAAGGACCGGCCTTTTCCTTAGGAAACAGGGAGGGGAGGGGACTGGCCTGGGGGGGAACTGGAGGTTGGCAGCTGGGCCCTTGCCCCACCCCCTGCCCCCATACACAATGGGACAGGAACAGCTCAGCTGGGAGGCAGTAAAAGCCACAGGCCCCACACCCTCTGCGAGGGGTGGGGGACCCGGACACTGAGGTTCCGTTTGGAGCCTGTAAGCCTTGGTGGCTGATAAGTGGGACCAGGTGTCCTGGCCTTGGGAACTGGAACAAGGACTCTGGTGATGTGTTGCGGTGGTGCTGGTGGGGGATGGTGTCGAGCACAGTGGGGGGTCAATTCTAGGATCCAGGGACGTAAAGATAGACTTAGTTCCAGAATAGGAATCAGATAGCCAAGTTCCTGACCTTGAACATGGAAATCAAGTTTTGACATAAGCTTAGGAACATAGGGTTGAAAAATTCAGGAGGAAACTTGAAGATAGTCTAATCTAACACCCTGAATTTACTGAAACCCAGAATGGTTAAGTAATATAGCCAAAATCATACATGTAGAAGCAGTATGAGGACTGAACTCCAGAGCCAAGATTTGGTTCACTACCCTATATTTGTCCCTTCATGTGTATCTTACTTTTTTTGTTTAAGCCCTGATGAAACAGAGGGTCAAAGATGTTGTCTGAGCATGAGAGTCAGCAGCAAGTAAAATAGAATGAGGGTGATGGTAAGGACTCGAGATCAGGGATCATTATCTTTACTGCCTTGCTCAAACTTACGATTTTATGGGCTTCAGGAACCTGGGGCTGTAGCATTATGGAAGCTCAAGGGTCCTTGACTCAGTCTGGGGCCATAGAATCATTCAAGGATATTGCCCCTTGAATTGGAAACCCGACCTTCCCTTCCCAGCCCCAATTTCCTGGCACTCCCCCCTTTTACCTCCTGTGAATCAAGGTGGGGATACAAAGAAGCAGGAAGCTTCCTCTACACCACCACCCCGTCAGCCTGTGACGCATGTGGTCTCAAGGGAGCAGAAGGTCAGCAGATAGAGGCAAGAGTGGGATGAGTTGGAAACTGCCCATTGGGGAAGACCTAAAATCCCTTTAATAGTGGTGGAAACATGATGATATGGTTAGACTATACTTCCCAGAATACATAGTGGCCCATAGGAGATATCTTGATGCTTCCCAGGTAACACAGCATGCAGGGACTTGTAGTTCTGGGGTCATCTTAGTCCTTGGAGTTGGAGAACAGATTTGTGCAAGTGAGATTTAGAGGGCAGAGTCTATTTTGTTCTTTGAGCATGTGGTTTCAGTTGATAGATGAGAGAGAGAGAGAGATAAAGAGAGACAGACAGGCAGGCAGACAGAAACAGAGAGAGACACAGAGAGACACAGAGAGACAGTCAGACAGACAGAGACAGAGAGAAAGAGAGAGAGAGACAGAGAGAGAGAGAGATAAGAAAAGATGTGGAAAAAGAGATTTTAGTCTGGGAGAGGGAAAGACAGAATCAGACAGGCAGGAACTGAAACATTTTTATTGGATGCAATGTTGAAAATCAGTGGAGGTCAAAGAGTAGGAAGAGTGATGTGGTGAACTATAGGTAGGTAAACTTAAGGGGACATCAGCTTTCAAGATTTTTATTTATTTTCATTCTGAACGTGATAAACACCGAATAATATGAGCATTCCTATATGCAAAGGAAAACAGAAAAAGAATTGTAAATGAAACTACACATGTCAAATCGCATGTAGTTTGCTTTTCCTTTTAAGCATATAATGAATTAGACGTGTAACTTTCTTTTTTAAATTTAAATTTATTTTGTTCAGTTAACAAAAATCTATTTTCTCTCCCTTCCACCTCTCTTTTCCTTACTCCTTGAGGGAAAAAAAATGCAACTCATAAAAAATATGCATTGTCAAGCAAAACAAATTTCCATTTAGCCATATCCAAATATGTGTCTCCTTCTGTACCCTGGGTCCATCACTTCCCTGCCATGAGGTGGCTAGCATCCTACAAAAGTTTTGTCCATATGGGCCCCTTTCCTCTTTCTTTGATCTCTTGGGAGTATAGGCCTAGCAGGAGTATTCCTGCATCAAAGGGAATACACAGTTGAGTAATCTTTGGAGAATAGTTCCAAAATGCTTTCCAGGAGAACTGGAACAATTCAAACTTGTAGCTTTCAAAGCTGTCCCGCATGTCTGTATTTCCTTCTAGATTTCTATTCTTTTCTGTATATTTTAAAAAGTTTGAGTGACTTTTTTTCTTTCTTCTCTTTTTCTTTTTTTGGTATCTCTATTCCCTACCTTTCACCCAAACCCCATGAGAAAAAAAAAAAAAGAAAAATAAACCCCCTGAAACAAATATGCAGAATTAAATAGTACAAATATTCACATTGGCCATGGCTAAAAATGCATGTCTTATTCGGCACCTTGAGTCCATCACCTCTCAGTTAGGAGGGGAGTAGAATGCTTCGTCATTGTTCCTTTGGAATCGTGTTTAGCCAACTTGAAGGAGAGGGCTAATCTGGGGGTGTTAAAACTGAAAGGGACAGTAGCAAGGGACAGTTGGATTTGGTGTTAAGTCAAGAGGGTGGAGGGGAATGTCTGCAGAATATCAATTCAGAGTAATATAGTGCCCCAAGATTTAGAGGGCTCTAGATTCACGTCATAATTATTAAATATGTGCCCAAGTGGTGCAGTACATAGAATGTTGTACCTGGAATCAGGGAGATCAGATCTTGAATTCTGTCTCAAACACTTACTAGCTGTGTGACCCTAAGTAAGTCACTTAACCTCTATGGGGATAATAACTACTCCACCAGGATTATTTTGAGGATCAAATGGGA